>NC_035448.2:139333928-139973389 GCF_002127325.2 Helianthus annuus | reverse complement strand
GCCATGTGGTGAACGTATAAATATTTTAGTAACTTCTGGTTACTCACCATATTTGATTTAATGGAATATTGTGGAAAATTAGTATCATTTCAAGTAACTTCTAATATAGTCTTCTTGGCCATATTTACTATATGATATATTTTAGATATTTAGTACATTTTCTTTTACACCATTCCAAGGTGATGACATTTTATTCAAACATAGTGGAAACTTAATAAATTTCTTTGGTATACATTAGAATATGATGCATTATGAATTACAAAATTCGATATCAGCGGGTAAACTATCGATGCTCTTCTGGAGCATTTAATATGCTATTAACACGTGAAATAGTATCAACAACGTCTCTACCACGTGAAATATTATAGTTTTAGCCTTTGTTTAGAGGGAAAACATGTACTATTCATAAGGTTTTCCATCACTATGCTATATGTTAGCCAAAAACGCCAAGTGCGATGAACTAAAGTTTGGGTTGAACTTGAAAAATCATTATTAAAACAAACGGGACTTTGTATACATTTGGGAGAACTTCGGGTTCTCAACATTGATTTAGGATTCATGTGAAATTCAGTATAAATGAGCATCAACACTAACTCAAATTAATTATTATCTATCAATTTAAGTAACTAACATCAGAGTAGTTTACTTATGAACAAGAGAACAAACACAAGAAAAAGATTTCTCTCATCATTTACCATGATCATGACCTTTATAACGATCATTATATCATCACGTTCACTTTTAGGGAATGAATTATAACCACACAACTTTCATAGTGCTATCATTACAATTGCTTTTGTTATGTACATGATCTCGACCTTTCACTAATTTATCATTGCATTTACCTTAAGGAATGGCTTAGAGCCACACAACCTTCATTCTGGTTATTTCAAACCTTATATATATATATATATATATATATATATATATATATATATATATATATATATATATATTACTACTTTATAAGCATATTTGAGGTTTGATAAATGGAAATTGTTTTATTCAACCAATATAAATAATCTTTTCATCACATAACCTCAAGTAGCCCCATCAAAAGAGGAACATAGCCTACTAAGTATGCAAGAGTCATGGGTGGTGAAAAGTCTAACATAATTAGAGACTTAATTTTGCCATAAAATCTCTAATCAATTGTCATAAAAGACATCAATACACCACATGAAAAGTACTTAATTTTGCCATAAAATCTCTAATCAATTGTCATAAAAGACATCGATACACCACATGAAAAGTACTTAATTTTGCCATAAAATCTCTAATCAATTGTCATAAAAGACATCAATACACCTCATGAAAAGTACTTAATTTTGCCATAAAATCTCTAATCAGTTGTAATAAAAGACATCAATACACCTCATGAAAAGTACTTAATTTTGACATAAAATCTCTAATCAATTGTCATAAAAGACATCAATACACCACATGAAAAGTTTATTATATTAATAGAAAATTAAACAAGTGACATAAATAACTCTACTCAAGAGTTTGTCACTATATGTAGAAATTTAATATTATTATAGGCTATTACTTTATGAAATATAAAGGCAACAAAGTGTCACACTTTAAATTGCTAACAAACTTTTTATTAATTATATAAACTAATAGGAAATGTTAATTGCCACTTTAAATGAATTCTTTATAGCTCTTTATGGCTAATTTAAATGATTTCTTTATAGCTCTTTATGGCTAATTTAAATGATTTCTTTATAGCTCTTTATAGCTAATATAAAAATTGAATTATAGTAATTAGTTACCATCTCGTTTCTTCTTAACCCCCCTTCAATTTCTTTGGTGGTTTTAGAAAGCAATCGACTAAACACAAAAGCATAATTCTAGATCATGTATATCAAATTATCAATTCCAACAAGATTTCAACCGGTGAAGTATATGGCCGATTAAATACATAGAACATCAGATTTCTTCGGCAAATATTAATTAGATATATGCAAATTAACTTGTTTTCAAACAAAGTTTATTAGGCTCATCATCTTTGTGACAACCCGAACTTTCTAGGTCAGTGACGTTAATCTGTGCTGTCATATTCCTGTTAAACTTAATGTATAATAACTCCGTTAAATTATCCCTAACTACTTTGGGCTAGGGCCGGTCACTTTTATATTTGGGCCGCCAACTTTTGTGAAACAACTTGGCCCATGTTGTTGCGATTAACTTGGCCCAACCCCTTCCTTTTGCTTCTTGTACGTAAACTAAAGGTATTAAAATACAATATAGTATTGCAAACCCTAAACAACCATCACCTCATTAATATATTGCGACGGCAGACCCCTTCCCCCCTTCTCGAAGCCCTTTTCCTTGAAGATCATGCCTTCTGTCTTGTTCTATGCATCGACTGGTTAGTAAACATTGAATAATTAATTGAGTTTCATGTGATACTGTCACACCCCCAAATTACCACATAGGGAGTATCCCTGTTAGGCGTGTGACATACCAATAACGAGCCACCAATTACATTGAACCCATACAAGTTATAAATAAAATCCTCATTATTAATAAAAACATCTTCAACAAGTTTTAAACGAAAATCAATAAGTTCAGCGGAAGAAATTAGTAAACGAAATTAAACTGTTTCAAAACCAAAGTATAGTATCAAGAAATCAGTCACATAAATCCTTCCTGTCGACCCATGACCACTCCAGCTACTCCAGACAGCAAGTTCCCCAAATCCAAGATACCTAACGACCTGCGAGCATGCAACAAGTGTATCAGACAACGCTGGTGAGTTCATAGTTTTACAAAAACGTTGGTTACCAAGTGTTTAGTTAATCCATTGAAGTTAATTCCGAAAGTAAAGATGAAAACAATGTTGATAATACCCCAATACAAGACGGCTTCTGATTATTTTGCCCTTTCTCCAATGCTCCTATCAAAGCATTGGTCATGACTAGGTCATTAGTTCAACACCCGTCCTCCCAGGAACGGGGTGAGGTTGCCAAACCTAAGTAGCGCTACTAACTAATACCATGTTACCTTCCTGGTAACCAAACAACACGGAGGGACTTTAAAGGTGATAGGAAGAGTATATTATCCAACATTCCCGTTTTACCCAAAAGACTTATCCCTCCCAAGGATACCCACTGACTGTCCCAACCACCGGGACGCATGCTCAAGAGATGAACTCACCTTTGGTTTGCTCGGTAAGAATAAGTACTTGTTTACCAATTAGTCAAACACGTCCTAGAATGATTACCAACAACAATCAGCCTTAGGTGCACATAACCCACTTATTTTACATACAGTCAATTCATATCTTCCTTGATCACATAAAATACATTCAAGATACATGTACCACACATATGCAACTTAAGTCATAACAGTTAGTTCAATAACTCAATATCATCAAGGAGTCATTTAGCGTGCAATGGTCCACAAATTAGAGTTGTACCAGTTTACAAACTTAATTTATGACATTCGGCCCATATCCAACTTGTAACTCAACAATTCGTAGCATACATCATAATTTCGTGTACTAGGTGTCTTGGTTAATTCACTAGCTTTTACTCAATACAAATTGAAAACAATAAGCATATATTATAGAAACACACATTTATGCTAGACCAAAGCCCAAACCCGGTTATACAACTTGTAATGTGAAGCCCAACATCAACAGCCCAGCTTGAGTGCACAATAGGGCCCCGTGTACATATGACGTTTAACATGCAGCCAAAGTGTGGCTCATGGCCCAAATGAGTACCAGCCCAACGCATTTAACCATTATCATCTAAACAACATGTATACAATCTGTTGAAAAATTCGGCCCAACTTACATAATATTATCTTATTAGTGTGTTTATACCAGCCCACTTAATCATGCATTCCTACTAGCTCTAACAATCCAATAACACACATTTGTCCAAACAAACTATACTATGCATGTATGCACAGTATCATGCGGCCCACTAATATGCTTCCCCATTAATTCTAACCAGCCAGTAACAAACATCGGCCCAAGGTGTAATTGTGTGATCCGACTAATCTATTGTTTGGTTCTTAATACCCATTCTCTTCTCATAATCCCAAATACTCAGCTTTATTTATTTTCTATGTACACTTCATCATAGAATGGCATTAACATAACATCAGTATTTTCATTGCAGTTTTTATGTATTAATCACTAAACAATCAAAATCATTAGTCACAAGCACCTCCTGAACATAATGGAAACTTACCCATCGAAATTCACATAAACATAAGACATCATCATGTGATTGTTAACTTTAGGTTGACATAATATTCAATCATTTGCACTTTCTGACAACATTATCATTATACCATATTTTTTGATTATCTCAATCACATGGAGCCACCACTATCTTTATTTAAGGCATCATCATTATTAGGCCATTTACTTGTAATTCTATTGGACCTTAAAATGGTCCATTGAAATTGCACACTCCAAACATAAATTATATATATATGGGTATCACAAGTCATGCCTAATTCCTACGTGTTAATCATGCACATGGATTATTATTCAAGGTTGTTTCCAAATAGATTCATTGGTAAGGTCAATCAATCAAATCACCATCCACATATTTATCATCATAACATTACTTAATTAAGTCATCATCTCATCCTCATTGAAAAGAACAACTACATAGTTTGGTAAGGCTTCACATGGCCGCCATGCTATAATCTGATTATGTATTTTTTTTGTGCAGTCATGTGATCTAATCCTATTGGTCTAATCTATTAATCGTGCAACCAATTCACTATGTCAATAAATAATCCATATAATATCAAGTCTTGGAATTCATCACAGTTTATACATAATACACGAATTCACATAACATACCAAATTAATATATTCACTTTTGCATACAACATGATAGCAGCATATTAGCACACTTTATTAATCGAAAACTCACCAAAAACAATCAACAATATTACATGTACGACCAATCAGAACTTAAAGCAAGATATCATACTAACCACACTCAACCGAATCGGATGCCTCGATGATGAGGTCTGCTGCCACGGTCGTCGCACAATCTTGATGGGGTAGGGTTTTGTTTTGTTTGAGTTTGTATTTATAAGTCCTCCCCTAATACGTATTCTAAACAATTAAGGTCTTTGGGCAGTCCCCTTTTTAACCGAGATGGGCTCAAGCCCATTAAATTGGGTCGTCGCACATATGGAGAGGAGATTGGGCCGAGACCTCATGACAATGCAAAACAGTGGATTGGGCCGGGTCTTATATAGTGTTCACTTAACCTCATACCTGCCCCCCATATAAAACATGTTTCGGGCCTGATTTGCGGTGTGGGTCAGACGAGAGAGGCCCAAGTGATCATGAAGTGTGTTATGAGCGGGTTTGCGGCCCAACTCAAAAGACTAGATGATACGCCTAATGGGTTTGTAATTCAAGCCTACCATTTAATGGATTAAGCGTAAATACACACGTTGACGTTTGTGGGATTTAAGCAATACTAAGCTTGAGAATACGGGTTGTCACATCATCCCCAACTTGAAAGAAATTTCGTCCCGAAATTTGATAAGTACGCACAGAGAAGCGAACTGATAAGTCAAAGTTGTTGCAGATTTTCTCGAGGTGCCACATCATCCCCAACTTGAAAGGGAATTTCGTCCTCGAAATTCACCAGTTGCATCGGAATTGATTTAGCAGATTCGTACGATTGCGGATACTTAGTCTCGAGTTCCAACGAACTCTCATAATTGGAATTTGACATCGCTCGTAAACCTTAACCTCCCTGGGCATGATTTCAAGAGGCACCTTGACAACCGCAACTTGACGTTAGACTCAGACTCTAAGAAGGTATCACAAGTGTTTCGTCGGACAAACACTGCTTTGTACTCGCGACGTAATGACATCAAACAAAGGTGCACGGGAGGCCTCTTGTGATCGGTCTAAATGGTGCAATTGGTACCGTCCAAGTGATGCCTCCATCTTAATTCCAAGGACCATGGCTTCCACCGTAGGTCGTGAATCGAGCAGTTCGTCCTGTAAGTCCATCGCGTGGGCCATCTCCTTCTCGTGCTGCGTTGATGTATAACTGGAACTCTGATCCGAACCATCATGGTATACCGCCAGATCATCAGTACCCTCGGATAGAAGTGATGCTCAATGCGTTGCAGAGTTGGGTTTCAAAAGCTGAAAAGACGTTCCTCGATTTATTTCTCAAGAATTCACAGCTCCCCGCTATGCTAAGGAGGTTGAAGTTGCGAACCCTTCGAAAATCCTATGATGAAGCTGTGATAGTATCCAGCGAATCCAAGGGATTGCTGTACCCCAGAAGGAAATCAGGATTTGCATAGGGTCAATTCTAAAATTCCACCTAACGATGTGGAGGTAAACCAGGTAACTCTTTGGAAGACATGTCAAAAATTTCACGAATAACATGAAGATACTCGATCTTCCTTTCTCAAAGTGGCGAATCGGTGACAACAGCTAGTATAACAGAGTAGCCCTTCCGTAGGCACTTCTGGGCTTTCACGACGGTGACAATGCCAACAGCGGCACCACTACGATGATCTTAAACGGATAAGGATTTCCCCACTGGGGAGAGGGAACGCACGATTTTCTTTTTGCAGAGAATTTTCTGCTTGATACATAGATAACCAAGTCCATGGCAATGACCATGTCAAAACTTACAGGAGTATTGGGAAGTAGGTCAATGTCGAACACTTGACCCACGAGATCAAGTTTACAACCAAAAAGAACATGAGAAGCTTCTATCGATTTACTATCAGTTAATTCTACTACATGCTTATTTACAAGAAAGGTGGGAGTCAGTCCTTACTGACGACTGAACCCTAAAGCACATAACTCCAATCGGAACAAGAGTCAACTAAAACAGAAGCAGAAAAAGTCGGTTAATTCGGCCTGGGTCATAGCAATGTGGCCACGTCCACCACCTCGGCCTCCTCCACGTCCACTCATGGTTCTAAATAAGAGAAGGAAACTATCTTAAGGGTCAAAATGAGGTAAAAGTCGAGTATCACATTGAAATCTACAAACTAGCAAGTTTACACACAATAGGGCAGAACCCTTCCCACGCTCGTTAAGCCTCACTGGGACTTGCATGCACCTCGCGTTATTATTACGTGTGCACCCATAATAATAAGGCGATTTGCATGCTTATCTCAGTGCCTCTTAACTTGCGCTAAAAGGTTCCCCACATTCAAATAGCAAGCGAAAGGTTTCACATGATCAAGAATGACAATAGTCGAAGGGTAGTGTCACACTAGCAGTTCACATAACAGGGGTTGGTAATGTAAGGGCTCATGCTGTTGTGCCAAGTGTGCGTTCACATGTAATGTTATACATAAGTGTACACTAGATATACTATGCAATAGTAAATGAGAAACGAACCTTGCAGTCTGGAGCTGAGTGTCATGGTCGATTTCGGTACTGTTCGGTTATAGTCTGGTTTTATGAAAACGTTTTAAAACCAAGTTCACTATAACCAATGGCTCTGATACCAAACTGTCACACCCCCAAATTACCACATAGGGAGTATCCCTGTTAGGCGTGTGACATACCAATAACGAGCCACCAATTACATTGAACCCATACAAGTTATAAATAAAATCCTCATTATTAATAAAAACATCTTCAACAAGTTTTAAACGAAAATCAATAAGTTCAGCGGAAGCAATTAGTAAACGAAATTAAACTGTTTCAAAACCAAAGTATAGTATCAAGAAATCAGTCACATAAATCCTTCCTGTCGACCCATGACCACTCCAGCTACTCCAGACAGCAAGTTCCCCAAATCCAAGATACCTAACGACCTGCGAGCATGCAACAAGTGTATCAGACAACGCTGGTGAGTTCATAGTTTTACAAAAACGTTGGTTACCAAGTGTTTAGTTAATCCATTGAAGTTAATTCCGAAAGTAAAGATGAAAACAATGTTGATAATACCCCAATACAAGACGGCTTCTGATTATTTTGCCCTTTCTCCAATGCTCCTATCAAAGCATTGGTCATGACTAGGTCATTAGTTCAACAACCGTCCTCCCAGGAACGGGGTGAGGTTGCCAAACCTAAGTAGCGCTACTAACTAATACCATGTTACCTTCCTGGTAACCAAACAACACGGAGGGACTTTAAAGGTGATAGGAAGAGTATATTATCCAACATTCCCGTTTTACCCAAAAGACTTATCCCTCCCAAGGATACCCACTGACTGTCCCAACCACCGGGACGCATGCTCAAGAGATGAACTCACCTTTGGTTTGCTCGGTAAGAATAAGTACTTGTTTACCAATTAGTCAAACACGTCCTAGAATGATTACCAACAACAATCAGCCTTAGGTGCACATAACCCACTTATTTTACATACAGTCAATTCATATCTTCCTTGATCACATAAAATACATTCAAGATACATGTACCACACATATGCAACTTAAGTCATAACAGTTAGTTCAATAACTCAATATCATCAAGGAGTCATTTAGCGTGCAATGGTCCACAAATTAGAGTTGTACCAGTTTACAAACTTAATTTATGACATTCGGCCCATATCCAACTTGTAACTCAACAATTCGTAGCATACATCATAATTTCGTGTACTAGGTGTCTTGGTTAATTCACTAGCTTTTACTCAATACAAATTGAAAACAATAAGCATATATTATAGAAACACACATTTATGCTAGACCAAAGCCCAAACCCGGTTATACAACTTGTAATGTGAAGCCCAACATCAACAGCCCAGCTTGAGTGCACAATAGGGCCCCGTGTACATATGACGTTTAACATGCAGCCAAAGTGTGGCTCATGGCCCAAATGAGTACCAGCCCAACGCATTTAACCATTATCATCTAAACAACATGTATACAATCTGTTGAAAAATTCGGCCCAACTTACATAATATTATCTTATTAGTGTGTTTATACCAGCCCACTTAATCATGCATTCCTACTAGCTCTAACAATCCAATAACACACATTTGTCCAAACAAACTATACTATGCATGTATGCACAGTATCATGCGGCCCACTAATATGCTTCCCCATTAATTCTAACCAGCCAGTAACAAACATCGGCCCAAGGTGTAATTGTGTGATCCGACTAATCTATTGTTTGGTTCTTAATACCCATTCTCTTCTCATAATCCCAAATACTCAGCTTTATTTATTTTCTATGTACACTTCATCATAGAATGGCATTAACATAACATCAGTATTTTCATTGCAGTTTTTATGTATTAATCACTAAACAATCAAAATCATTAGTCACAAGCACCTCCTGAACATAATGGAAACTTACCCATCGAAATTCACATAAACATAAGACATCATCATGTGATTGTTAACTTTAGGTTGACATAATATTCAATCATTTGCACTTTCTGACAACATTATCATTATACCATATTTTTTGATTATCTCAATCACATGGAGCCACCACTATCTTTATTTAAGGCATCATCATTATTAGGCCATTTACTTGTAATTCTATTGGACCTTAAAATGGTCCATTGAAATTGCACACTCCAAACATAAATTATATATATATGGGTATCACAAGTCATGCCTAATTCCTACGTGTTAATCATGCACATGGATTATTATTCAAGGTTGTTTCTAAATTCATTGGTAAGGTCAATCAATCAAATCACCATCCACATATTTATCATCATAACATTACTTAATTAAGTCATCATCTCATCCTCATTGAAAAGAACAACTACATAGTTTGGTAAGGCTTCACATGGCCGCCATGCTATAATCTGATTATGTATTTTTTTTGTGCAGTCATGTGATCTAATCCTATTGGTCTAATCTATTAATCGTGCAACCAATTCACTATGTCAATAAATAATCCATATAATATCAAGTCTTGGAATTCATCACAGTTTATACATAATACACGAATTCACATAACATACCAAATTAATATATTCACTTTTGCATACAACATGATAGCAGCATATTAGCACACTTTATTAATCGAAAACTCACCAAAAACAATCAACAATATTACATGTACGACCAATCAGAACTTAAAGCAAGATATCATACTAACCACACTCAACCGAATCGGATGCCTCGATGATGAGGTCTGCTGCCACGGTCGTCGCACAATCTTGATGGGGTAGGGTTTTGTTTTGTTTGAGTTTGTATTTATAAGTCCTCCCCTAATACGTATTCTAAACAATTAAGGTCTTTGGGCAGTCCCCTTTTTAACCGAGATGGGCTCAAGCCCATTAAATTGGGTCGTCGCACATATGGAGAGGAGATTGGGCCGAGACCTCATGACAATGCAAAACAGTGGATTGGGCCGGGTCTTATATAGTGTTCACTTAACCTCATACCTGCCCCCCATATAAAACATGTTTCGGGCCTGATTTGCGGTGTGGGTCAGACGAGAGAGGCCCAAGTGATCATGAAGTGTGTTATGAGCGGGTTTGCGGCCCAACTCAAAAGACTAGATGATACGCCTAATGGGTTTGTAATTCAAGCCTACCATTTAATGGATTAAGCGTAAATACACACGTTGACGTTTGTGGGATTTAAGCAATACTAAGCTTGAGAATACGGGTTGTCACAGATACTAGTTTCGATTGTGTTAAATTATGTGATCACATGTTAGGTTGCATGAGTATGTGCAAGGTATAGACATGAATTGAGTTTGTTTATTATTAACTGTTATTCATAATATCCTTCGTATGTGAAAGTGCATCTAATTAACATGGATCATGGATGTAAATTTGCAACTGTTATGTGATGATGATTGTTAAGAGAGGGATATATTGGATTGATATGGGTTGTGATTATTGATTTTGAAATAGAATTAAGCATAGAGTGATATTGATTGTTGTGTTGCTAATGGATCTAATTGAGTGGTTTGATTAGAAAGTGAAACTGTTGATTAGAAATTAGGGAATAAATGATCGAAGCTATGTGTGGTCGAACACCTTGGACCGATCGCACGAATTATATTTTGGGCTAACTACGTTGGGCTGCACCAGCAAGGGCTGGTCGCACAAAGGGGGCGGTGATCGCACATCCAGTTGGGCTGTTAAGTCTGCTGGGCCGCACCCCTTGTTGACGGGCTGTAGGTGAACGAGTCACACATTGGGCTTTGAAGTATAATGTGAACAATTTATAAATGTTTGTATTATGTTTGGGGTTATGGATTATGTTTGCATGATTGGTCGGTTGTGGTTGGATACATTTAAATATTTGCAGTTGATTATATATGTGACCGAATGTTTGAACTAGGTGTGATTAGATTGTATTATTAGGAGCATTGTTATTTTGATTTTAGAATTACCATGATTATTTGATTGACATGAGGTTGAGATTTGAGAGGATGATTAGATTAATAAACTGATTGTCGATTCGATGAATTGTGACATTTGCAAACAATGAAGAAAATTAGCTGATGTTGATATGCACACTTGATAAATTGGGTTATGTTCATGTTTGTTGGGCCGATATTTGTTAAGTGGGTTGCTAGAATTATTGAATTGGTTTAAAGCTATTGGGCCGCACAGTTTATTTGGTTTAAGCATCGAGTTGTTAAGTGTAGTGTGAAACATGATAGATTATGTGAAATACGTGTGACTCTAATATTTATGTGACTATGTGATGGTTGATGCAAATGGTTACATGCGTGGTTTGATACGTAGTTTGATAGAATGAGATTCTAACTGTTAGTGGTAACCACAATAGGGACTGATTGATCAACCTGGAACACGTATTTTAATCTTACCGAGCAAACCAAAGGTGAGTTCATCTTTCTTGAGCATGCGTCCCGGTGGTTGGGACAGTCAGTGGGTATCCCGGGGTGGGATAAGTCGTTTGGGTAAAAACGGGAATGTTGGATAATATACTCTTCCTATCACCATTAAAGTCCCTCCGTGTTGTTTGGTTACCGTGGAGGTAACATGGTATTAGTTAGTAGCGCTACTTAGGTTTGGCAACCTCACCCCGTATCTGGGAGGACGGGTGTTGAACTAATGACCTAGTCATGACCAATGCTTTGATAGGAGCATTGGAGAAAGGGCAAAATAATCAGAAGCCGTCTTGTATTGGGGTATTATCAACATTGTTTTCAACATTACTTTCGGAATTAACTTCAATGGATTAATCAAACACTTGGTAATCAACGTTTTCGTAAAACTATGAACTCACCAGCGTTGTCTGATACACTTGTTGCATGCTCGCGGGTCGTTAGATATCTTGGACTTGGGCACTTGCTGTCTGGAGTAGCCGAAGTGGTCATGGGTCGACAGGAAGGATTTATGTGACTGATTTCTTGATACTATACTTTGGTTTTAAAGCAGTTTAACTTCGTTTACTATTTGCTTCCGCTGAACTTATTGAATTTTCGTTTAAACTTGTTGAAGATGTTTTTATTAATAATGGGGATTTTATTTATAACTTGTATGGGTTCAATGTAATTGGTGGCTCGTTATTGGTATGTCACACGCCTAACAGGGACACTCCCTATGTGGTAATTTGGGGGTGTGACAGTTTGGTATCAGAGCCACTGGTTATAGTGAACTTGGTTTTAAAACGTTTTTATAAAACCAGACTATAACCGAATAGATCAGAAATCGACCATGACCCTCAGCTCCAGACTGCAAGGTTCGTTTCTCATTTACTGTTGCATAGTATATCTAGTGTACTCTTATGTATAACATTACACGTGAATGCACACCTGACACTGCAGTATGAGCCCTTATATTACCAACCCCTGTTATGTGATATGTTAGTGTGACACTACCCATTGCTTATTCTGATTCTTAACCCTGTAATACCTTTCGTTTGTTGTTTGGATGAGGGGAAACTTTTTGCGCAAGTTAAGAGGCACTGAGATAAGCATGCAAATTGCCTTATTATTATGGGTGCACACATAATAATAATGTGGGGTGCATGTGAGTCCCAGTGAGGCTTAACGAATGCGAGAGGGGTTCCGCTCTGTTAATTGATGTTATATTAGCACTCAGCAGTCTATAGGAGTCATAGCAGTGATTGTCTCCTACTCGAACATGATCTTTTCACCCCTTTCTGAATCCTTACGAATCTCAATGCTATCGAGTACCACCTGATCACACATCTGAACGCCTAGCAAACTGTATAGAACGTTAGGTGCTAGTACGAACGTCCCTGAGTTGAATGGCCCAGCGTCAAATGATTGGACTATACTTTCCTCACCTATCTTTGTTTGTTGGAACTCAGTGTATTGACGCCTTAGATCCCGAAGTGCGATCACTTCTGCAGCACTCTCGCGACATAGAATGATGGACAAGAAGGTAAACGTAGTACCTTACCGACTTCAGCATTTGAACGACCCTAGTTACCGACAACGAACAACAGCGATTGGACTCTGATCGAATCCTTAACCCAGCTAGCGACTCATGGGAGTCGACTCTTACGAATCAATCGGGACAAAATCGATGACGAGTGACTGTAGAGCGGACTGTGTAACCGCCCGCACCACGAGTAGTGCCTTAGGACGTGGCAAGGAATGTGAAGAGAAGGACCTTGTTGGTGAAAGGACGCAGGACACCTTTACAGGCAACAATACTAGAGGCAACAGTCGCGGCAACATCAAGGTATTTGTGATCGTAGCTTACAGTATGGAAACGAAAGTGACGACAACCAAGGGAACGACGGCAGTATTGGAAATTCTCGTGACGAAAACCACACTGGAAATGAAGCTCATGGGAGGACATTTAGTATTGGCATAGGCTATACCAGACGTAATAGCACCACAATAGCTTGGATGGGTAGTTATTCGCTTCGTCTCTGTTCTGGTAACCCTGATGCTTATTGAAACCGAACCTGTTGTGGAGCCGGCTGATGCAAGTTAATTGAAGCCTTATATGTTCGCTGAGATGCAAACTCGACCTTGGGGGACAGGTGTTCGACATCGACCTTCCTTCCACAACCCTTGATGGTTGCAATATAGTAGTTAGTGTGGATTGGTTAACCAGAGATCACACAGATACACCAGTGCGGAGAAGACCTTGTGTGGAGAATCGTTATTTGCTCTAAAACGTCAGAGTGGTGCAAAGGTTAGCGCCATTTCAGCTATGAAGGCCAGAAGTGTCTACGGAGGGATTACTCCGCTATACAAGCAACCGTTACTGATGTTAGGGCTAAGGAGACGGAGGATCGAGGATCCACAAACCATTCGTGATTCCTTTCGGTGTGCTACCCAAGGAACTTTCGGGCCTACTTCCACAACTGTTAGGCGAAATCTCGGACGGATCTCGTGCCAAAGGCAACCCTGACTACACGCACTCTTACTGTCTTACACCAGGAGGGTTGCAAGAGCTGTCTAATCAACAGCAAGAACTGTTGGACAAGAGTTTTGTCGGACCTAGCTTTTCACTTTGGGGAGCCCCAGTTATATCCGTGAAGATAAGCCTTTTGGTATGTGTACTGATTTACAAGAACTCAATAAGGTGGCAGTAGAGAACCGTTTGCCACAACCATATATTGACACCCTGGCGACCAGTTGCGGGGGTCGAGCTTCCATTCGAGGATTGAATAACAAATGGACGATCATCAGATGGGAGTCCAGAGGGGAGAATGTTTCTACAATGACATATCGGACGCGGGGCGGCCATTGCGACATTGTATTCCAAAACCTCCGAGTCAATCATCACACCGGCAGCTGCATGGATCACAAGAATCGACTATGCTTATTAACAACGTGTTGAATCATTTCTAGGAGGAAGGAACCTCGTAGACGACATCCGTATCTTATTTTAGGGCTCCTAGCCATTACGTGCGAGGTCTTGTTTAGTGTAACATCTAGATTCGAGAGATGCATTTGAACATGTAACCAACGAAGTAGGAATACGCGTGGACCTCGCTAAGACCCGTTTTAGTTAGAAACTGATCGACAACAGAGATCCCTTCGAGGATGCAACAATTTCTTGGTCTCACTACATGCTATCGCAGATTCATCACAGGATTCTCGAGGATCGCGCATCTTAAATCTCTTTAGCACAACGAGGTGCTGTGTTCGTGGAAGACAAAACAGGAGGACGTCTTTTCAGCTTCTAAAACCCAACCCTCCAATGCACTGAGCATCACTTCTATCCGAGGGGATCAATGATTTGGCGGTATACCATGATGCTTCGAATCAGAGTCCCAGTTACACATCGATACGACATGAGGAGGGAATGGCCCACGTGGTGGATTTACAGGAAGAACTGCACGAGTCACGACCTGCGGTGGAAGCCCTGGTCTTTGGATTTAAGCTGGAGGCATTACTTGGACGGTACCAGATGCGTTACTTAGACCGATCACAAGGGCCTCCCGTGTACCTTTGTTTCAAGAAAGCTAAACATGTGATGGCATCGCTGGATGGAACTTTTAAATGAATACGACCGTGAAACCTGGACGTGCACGAGCCTCGCAGCTTGCTATTGACTCTAACATGCCTGACCAGACTCGCCTTGCTCGAACTAAAGAACTGAAGGTAGAGAGTTCTCAAGATTGACCCATGCGGGGCATGGGGAAGCAACCTTTGGCAGGTCGAACGATATTAGCTACTTCATGGAACGAATATGGACCTCACTATACAACAACCTTAGGGAACTGGTGCAGGCGAAGCACACGGGCCTCGATATCATATTCATCTGAGTTCAGCTCGGATGAATTAAAACCTGAAGACCATGTACGGATGACCGGGCCTGAAGGCCCACACAGCAACTCATGAGAACGATGTTTGACTTGTGGGAAAGTCAAGGTGGGATATTGGCAACCAGAAACGCAAGAAATAGGAACGGACTGCCATGGATTTTATCACTAGTCTACCTAGAACTCGAAACGGAAACAATATCACCTGGGTGATCGTTGATTGCCTCACGTAACCAGCATACTCTCTTGCACTCCAGGAAAGATCAGGTGAAGCTCTGTTATCCCCGATTGTTCCAAACGGTGGGACCAACTTTTGATATCATTGGCGAATTTCGGGACGAAATTCCCTTTCAAGTTGGGGATGATGTGGCACCCAACTGACCTCGTAATCCTGTTTTTACAATTTGGTTTACGTGGTGCCTGTGCAGTTATCTGGATGCTTAGTGATTGCGTGTAATGCTTGATTATTATTTGTGATTATTATTTGTGATTATTATTTGCGTAGTATTACATATAGTTTAATTAGAGTTTTCATCGCTTCACTCTTCTGTGCTTACTTGTCAAATTTCGGGTTGAAATTTCTTTCAAGTTGGGGATGATGTGACAACCCGAACTTTCTAGGTCAGTGACGTTAATCTGTGCTGTCATATTCCTGTTAAACTTAATGTATAATAACTCCGTTAAATTATCCCTAACTACTTTGGGCTAGGGCCGGTCACTTTTATATTTGGGCCGCCAACTTTTGTGAAACAACTTGGCCCATGTTGTTGCGATTAACTTGGCCCAACCCCTTCCTTTTGCTTCTTGTACGTAAACTAAAGGTATTAAAATACAATATAGTATTGCAAACCCTAAACAACCATCACCTCATTAATATATTGCGACGGCAGACCCCTTCCCCCCTTCTCGAAGCCCTTTTCCTTGAAGATCATGCCTTGTGTCTTGTTCTATGCATCGACTAGTTAGTAAACATTGAATAATTAATTGAGTTTCATGTGATACTAGTTTCGATTGTGTTAAATTATGTGATCACATGTTAGGTTGCATGAGTATGTGCAAGGTATAGACATGAATTGAGTTTGTTTATTATTAACTGTTATTCATAATATCCTTCGTATGTGAAAGTGCATCTAATTAACATGGATCATGGATGTAAATTTGCAACTGTTATGTGATGATGATTGTTAAGAGAGGGATATATTGGATTGATATGGGTTGTGATTATTGATTTTGAAATAGAATTAAGCATAGAGTGATATTGATTGTTGTGTTGCTAATGGATCTAATTGAGTGGTTTGATTAGAAAGTGAAACTGTTGATTAGAAATTAGGGAATAAATGATCGAAGCTATGTGTGGTCGAACACCTTGGACCGATCGCACGAATTATATTTTGGGCTAACTACGTTGGGCTGCACCAGCAAGGGCTGGTCGCACAAAGGGGGCGGTGATCGCACATCCAGTTGGGCTGTTAAGTCTGCTGGGCCGCACCCCTTGTTGACGGGCTGTAGGTGAGCGAGTCACACATTGGGCTTTGAAGTATAATGTGAACAATTTATAAATGTTTGTATTATGTTTGGGGTTATGCATTATGTTTGCATGATTGGTCAGTTGTGGTTGGATACATTTAAATATTTGCAGTTGATTATATATGTGACCGAATTGTTTGAACTAGGTGTGATTAGATTGTATTATTAGGAGCATTGTTATTTTGATTTTAGAATTACCATGATTATTTGATTGACATGAGGTTGAGATTTGAGAGGATGATTAGATTAATAAACTGATTGTCGATTCGATGAATTGTGACATTTGCAAACAATGAAGAAAATTAGTTGATGTTGATATGCACACTTGATAAATTGGGTTATGTTCATGTTTGTTGGGCCGATATTTGTTAAGTGGGTTGCTAGAATTATTGAATTGGTTTAAAGCTATTGGGCCGCACAGTTTATTTGGTTTAAGCATCGAGTTGTTATGTGTAGTGTGAAACATGATAGATTATGTGAAATACGTGTGACTCTAATATTTATGTGACTATGTGATGGTTGATGCAAATGGTTACATGCGTGGTTTGATACGTAGTTTGATAGAATGAGATTCTAACTGTTAGTGGTAACCACAATAGGGACTGATTGATCAACCTGGAACACGTATTTTAATCTTACCGAGCAAACCAAAGGTGAGTTCATCTTTCTTGAGCATGCGTCCCGGTGGTTGGGACAGTCAGTGGGTATCCCGGGGTGGGATAAGTCGTTTGGGTAAAAACGGGAATGTTGGATATTATACTCTTCATATCACCATTAAAGTCCCTCCGTGTTGTTTGGTTACCGTGGAGGTAACATGGTATTAGTTAGTAGCGCTACTTAGGTTTGGCAACCTCACCCCGTATCTGGGAGGACGGGTGTTGAACTAATGACCTAGTCATGACCAATGCTTTGATAGGAGCATTGGAGAAAGGGCAAAATAATCAGAAGCCGTCTTGTATTGGGGTATTATCAACATTGTTTTCAACATTACTTTCGGAATTAACTTCAATGGATTAATCAACACACTTGGTAATCAACGTTTTCGTAAAACTATGAACTCACCAGCGTTGTCTGATACACTTGTTGCATGCTCGCAGGTCGTTAGATATCTTGGACTTGGGAACTTGCTGTCTGGAGTAGCCGAAGTGGTCATGGGTCGACAGGAAGGATTTATGTGACTGATTTCTTGATACTATACTTTGGTTTTAAAACAGTTTAACTTCGTTTACTATTTGCTTCCGTTGAACTTATTGAATTTTCGTTTAAACTTGTTGAAGATGTTTTTATTAATAATGGGGATTTTATTTATAACTTGTATGGGTTCAATGTAATTGGTGGCTCGTTATTGGTATGTCACACGCCTAACAGGGACACTCCCTATGTGGTAATTTGGGGGTGTGACAATCTTAAATACAATTTCTTAGTTGAAATCAAAATGTCAAAATAATTCTTAATACAAACAAATAATTTATGTGCATGTTGATGATCATATTGACCCGTTACTAGCAAATGTAAATACTATATATAACATTTAAACTTTCATACATTTATGATGGATGAATAATAGATTATGACTAGTTAACCTAGGCAAGATTTTCATCGAGCCCATATAAGAACAACCAAAAGAAAAAATATACATAAAAAAATAATGAGGTCACGAGTCATGATGATATTGTGGGAAATCTGAAATACTACAAATCTAAAATGTAGTAAATGGCATGAAAGAGTCCGATTTTATAAAGTAGAAGTCACACATTTTTGATTTGATGCTAATGAAGAACGTAAGCAATTGCATGAAAAAAAAAAAGAATCTTTAAAGCTGTAAACGTTGTTATTTATTTTTTTCAAAACAAATCAAATATAATTTATTTTTCAGTCATTTTCTCCTCAGTTACTTTCATGCCATCAAAATATTTACAAAACTAAATCCAAATTTTCTAGTTATGATTATATACAAAAACAATAAAACGAGGACAAAACATGGAGCCATGAAGTCCAAGGTGAAAGGCTGCATGTCAATTGTTTCTACTCTTAATTTCACTTTTCATGGATACGATAACATTATTCAAGATGTCTAAAATAATAAAACAATTACTAAGTAGAAATATGAGTTTTGTGTATTGTTACCTGAATGGATGAAAGAAAACCAAATCATGGATATGAATCTTGCAGCAATTCGTGCTGATAACGTGTTGTAAAACAATGGTCTATTAGCAATCCATATACAACTATACTAAACATGAGAGAACAAGACTATAGAGAATAAGTGAAGAGGAATTCTTTTTCATTGAGATATAAACATACAATACAAAGAACTCTACATATAATGTTCTAACATTTATACAAAGGACATGAAGAGATGGTGGTTACATATGTGGAGAGTCACCACATTATGGTGCATTCATAACAGTTAACACATTATCTAAAGCTAAATGTTTATAAATCAAGTTCTAAATTCAGGAAAAATACCCATTGTCATCTTCTTTTTTAGAAAATCTTCAGCTCCATCTTGCCGAATCTCATTCTCATTAGAGTTCTCAGAAATAACCTCATCAAAACCCAATTAACTATATATAAATATTATTTTACCATCTTTATATCCTCGTTCCATCTTTGCGAATCTCATGTCTTTTACCAGATCATTTCGGCTTTGTTTCTTGATTTGATCTCCAATTTCTATTGTTTCGCAAGCTCAATCCCCTGCATTTGTCAAGAATCATAAAATTCAAATCAAGATTTAGCGCAGCTTAACAATATAAAAAATGTAATAAAAAATAAGCTGAAGATTGAAGCCCATATTTAAGACCCCTCAATTGTTAGTGTTTAACTTCATTTAATTTCCATCTTCTGACAGTGGTCTTTTATAAATCATATATAAGACCTGATTTTAGAATTCGCTTTAGTTACGTGTTAGAATCCAAGTGGAAAAAATGTTATTTTTATGAAAAGACCCTAGTTTTAGAATTTGCTATACAATCCAAAAATATTCACTTAAGTGCAAGATCAAACCAAGAAGGATAAGAGAATCAAAGGCTAAATATTGGATCTTGAATTGATTACTAAACATGCAAATTACATGATACATATACAAGAGAAAGGGAGATAAAATAGCAACTATATAACAACCTATTTGACTAAAAGATAAAAAAAAAAGAAAATACAAATTTGAATTACATTGTGGACGAGAGGTTTTCTCATTTTAAGCAACATGTACAACCTGCATTGCATAGAATTGTTATAAATTATAATATTATATAATTAAGGGTGGGGTTCAGCTATAAAGTCCATTTTTCCTACAAAGTGTACAAAGTCATAAAACACTACAATTTCAATCATAAAACACAATCAAAACCCACAAATAACAGAGCGAAGATCACTAAAACACAATATTTGTACCCTAACAGTCCATAAAAACTTCAAACAAACCATTGTAGAACTATGAATATAAAACACAACATGATAATCAACAAAAAACACACTAATGTTAGTCATTCGCTAATCAAAGCCTTATCATCAAAAGCACAACACAAAACCCACAAATATGGCGTTTTAGTAATCTTGATTTTGTTATTTATGGATTTTGAGTGTGTTTTATGGTTGACATGATGGTGTTTTATGACTTTTTTAGGAAAAATGGACTTTGTAGCCAACTCCAGCCCATATAATTAATGCAGATCAAAATATAACCGCATTTACACTTGAGCAATATATTTTATAGCGTACATATCTACCAGTCTTATTATATTTGATTCTACGTGTATACTAATTAAAATACACACTAAGGAACCCCCAACATAAGCATTTTGATTTAATATTTTTAAACAATCTTACTCATGGCATTTGTTTAGTGCCAACAAAGAAGTCCAAACTAAAGTATGCTTCATACCTGTTTGTCGTTGACCAACATTTGTAAGCACCGCTGTCGCATCCTTGCTTGACCAGTGACCGAAGAAACATCACCGAGACCACTAAAACCTCATAGCTGAGCTGCTTTATCCCTATAATAAATCTGAACTGCCATGTTGGTTTTTATTTAGTAACTCAAAGTCCGTGTGTAAGTGAATTTATAAATAATAAGTATATGTTTCAGCCAATGTTTTAATATCCGGTTTTTATACCATAACGGGTTGGGCGTAGAAAACGGTTTAACCGGTTGTACAGTTGAACAACCGGCACTACCGGCCGGTTTGCACAGATTTCCAAAACATTGGTTTCAGCGTCACTTAAGCAATAAAAAATACCTAAAAAACACTTACGAATACTCTATACAGGAAAATTTGAAACTTACCGGTAGAATCTTAAGGGACTTATTTTGTAGATCAATCAAGAATCTTTACATATCCCATTATCATCCTCTTCGCTCCATCCACTACACTACACTGCAAAAAGCACCTCCCTTTCATAACCAAATATAAAAGATATCACACTTTTCTCTAAAACCAAAAAAGACCCAATTCTTTGAGCACGCCTTCTTGAGGCATTTCTTCCATGCTCAGGCCGATTTGGGCTTGGCGAATCATCTAAAAGGTCCTCAAACTCTTGATCTCGTGCATCAGATTGGGCTTGGGACGAGGCCCTTGACCTTTTGGAAGACGAGTTAGTTTCGCTACCAATGGGATAGTCGCCCACTTTGGATGGAATTTACAAATCTCCCAACAATGCATGAAACGGAAGTCGGTCTTCATATTTGATTTGAATACGACCACTGCATTTGTCAAAATGTCGGCTTCGGTTTCACCACTTTTAGGATTTTGCTTTGCTTTATTTAAAAACCCACTAAATTTTTTTGTTGGGAGCTTATCTCGCTCCACTTTGAGGATAAGCTATTGTTTTCACGATAAGTCTCCCTACCCATTTATTCATGGAATAGTCTACTAACCGATTCCCACAGGGCGGTTCGATATTGCGAATTTCCTATTTTAATAAAAAATATTAATATATTACAAACTTATATAAAAAAATAACCATTCCATTAATATAAACAAAGGTTAAGAATACCTAAAGTTGAATGTTGAGATTGTTCACACCAAGCTCTCGCCAATGCAACTTCTTCAGCATAGACCCATTTTTGTTGTTTTCGTTTGGCGGTTTCAACTACTTTATCCTCCTCGTTTTTTTTCTTATGACTTCTCTTTTTGATGGGTTTCGATGCGGAAGGACCATCATTGGGTGGCTGAGTTTCGGGAACGGATTCGTTTTGTGAAAGGTCGATGGAGGTTGGTGAAAGGTCGATGGGCGATTGTGAAAAAGGGGTAGGTATTGAATCTTCGGTGTGTGGGAAGTTAGTAAATAAATGATTCCCGAGATACGATGCATAACCCGCCATGTCGGGCATAGGAGAGTGTATGAAAAATGGACGAGCTATTGGACGAGTTGGTGGTGGGCTAGGATTATTTTCTTGGAATCCAAACGGGTTGTTCGGGTCATAAGGACAATTGTAAGGATGCATTTTTTCGTTTTGTAGAAGGAGAATTGAAGATGTATAGAAGATGTGGTTGAATGTGGTAAAAAATAAAAGAAAAACGTGAGTTTTATAGTGAAAAAATGGAAGAAAAAATTATTATTATTATTATTATTATTAATATAGCCATTGGCCAACGGCTAGCCCAGCGGCTCTTTTCTTTTGGCCATTCACAAACCGCCATGTCACCTTGCTCCACCGCCCCATGCCCGGCTTGAAACCCAAGCCCCAAGGGGCCACGCCCCAACCCAAGCCCACCCGGGGTGGTGCCTTGAGCGTTTTCCCCCAACCCAAGCCCCATACCTCATGGCCTTAGGTTGGGATCATATTTTCATGTTTACCCACGTTTTTTACATTTTACACAACTTAAATTCCTTTTTTTTCAGTAAAGAAACTACGATCGCCCACCATTTTCTATCTAATTTTCTTTTCCGGTGAGCACTAACCTCTACCTTACCCTAACCCTAATAGTGTCTACTAAAATCCTGCTGGTTCATTTAGTTTGAATCATTTAGCTTATTCTATTGTTCTAATTTAGTCCTAATGTTGTTAGGTTTTATTTGGTGTGGTTCTCCATTCCATTTCCCAATTTGTTGGAAGGGTCTATTTTTTAGTGTAGATTTTAATATGAAGTTATAGGTTGAAGTAGACGATACTTAAAAGGGATATTGGCGCATAATCGCTACTAGACGTTATTGGCGATTGATAGTTTCACCTTTTTTTATTCCCCTGACAGACACACCTTTCAACTATTTTTCCTCCACTGGTACTAAGTTAAAAAAACTTAATGGAGTTTATTTTTTACTGAATTACAAACTGAGATTTTAGTGCTTTTGATTGTGTTTTCGTGTTTACCCACATTTTTTACATTTTACACAACATAAACTACAATTTTTTTAAGAATGGAAACTACAATCGCCATCCTTTTTTTTCTATTTAATTTTCTTTTCCGGTGAACACTAACCTAACCCAGCGATCTAATGTCTAAAGAGTGGTTGGCTTTGTTAGACATGACATACACGGTGGTTATTCTGTTTCCTCTTATTTTTTCATGTTGTTTTTTTATACTTTTTTTTTCACGAATGTTTAATATATGTTGCTTTTGGGGCACTGGTATGTATCATAGATTGTCCTATATTTATACACTATCCGTATCTTTCTTTTGCATGTTTGAAATTTACATACACATTTGCATGTTGCTAGAAAATGGCTTTACGTGAAGTCGTGAACACGTTGAAAAGGTGTTTTACAAAGAGCGATAAATTAGCCATAGGCTCATACTATTACACTTTAAATAATATATTCAAATAATTACATCATATTTGCATGTTGTGTAAAAAACAAAGACTTATACAATTTATTATGGTCTTTTTTAATTTAATCTTTACTTTATATCAATGATTTAGCTCATTCGTTAGAACCTACATGTTAAAGGTATTGATTAGTTTTTTTTTTTTTTTTTGTATTTATGTAATATTTTCTTTTTTAAATTCACAGTACTTACTACTTTCCATAAAATAAAAAAAAACTGTAATTTTATTTATAAAAAACACATGTTCCCTAAATAGAATGGGGTAGTGGGTTATAAGTTATTTTGGAAGTTATCAAATTTCCTCTTAAAATTCATTTATATATAAACTAATTAGGAACACTTGTGTACATATTCTTTTGTACTCTAGGCTAGTAGGGTTGTACGGTTGTTTTGTAATAAACCGTGGTCTGTTTTGTGGCTTAAGGCCGGTTTTGTTTAGCTAATATATGATACATCTCCTGCTTATACAATACAATTTAGCATACTTACTTTTGTTATTGTGTTGCCACGTTTCTTTTCGGTTACTTTACAAACCATGCCTCTTCAAATAAAATTATAAAATAAAATACAATACAGAGTGAGAGACATCATTGTAGAGAGAGAGAGAGAGAGAGAGAGAACGAGAAAGAGAGAGAAAGGGACTTCCGACGGCAAACTCCCGGCCCGTTCATTTAATAAAATCAAGCCCATTCATTTAGTTTGAATCATTTTGCTTATTCTGTTGTTTTAGTTTAGTCCTAATGTAGTTAGGATTTATTTGGTATGGTTACCCCTTCATTCCCTAAATTGTTCGAGATACTTGATAAGGATAGTGTTGGTGCACTTGTGTCTGTACTTTGTCTGTATTCGGTCTGTATGTAAACGATGTCCTAAGTTAGTCTGTAAGTTGACCAAGTCAACTATCCTCCTAGTTTGACTTGGCCAATAAGCTGTAATATGTTAGTCTGTCTCGAAGGATAGGCTCGAAGGATAGACTCGAAGGATACTGTTGATCCTTCGAGATGGTCGATAGATATGGTTCGACTGTTAGACCTCGAAGGATCATCCTTCGAGGTCCCTGCTCATCCTTCGAATGACTTGTCCACGATAGATGATCCTTCGGACCATCTATCGGATCCTTCGGGATAGACAACCTGTGCTGGGTATATATATACCCATGCAGTGTAGTGTGAGAGATAGATGCACACTTAGAGAGACAGAAAGTTAGAGAGTTGAGAGCTTCTGTCCGAAACTCACACACACACACACTTGAGAGTTTGCAAACTGATTGTAAACATTGTGCTTGTAACCGGAACCTTCATACGTATTAATACAGTGGTGTTAATCGGTGAACTCTTGTGTGTTTGTTTCTATACTTGCATCATCCCGGTTTGCTCGCTAGCTTGGATTCCGCACTCGCTAGTGAGTTTGTATAACAAGGTTTAGGTTTGTTCTCGATCCTCCGAGAAAAGGGACCAACAAGTGGTATCAGAGCTTGGCTCTTTACCTTGTTTAAAACCGGGTTGTTCGAGTTCTTGGTGTGTTTGGACACTAGGTTTAGCACCCGTTTTGGTGGTTTTTCTTGCTTGTTTAAACTGAAAAACGGCTTCTAAACCTTCGGGAGTGTTCAAGGTTGGGTTGGGTAACTTGAAGACTTGTTTTTAAGTGACTTTGATTTTTCCGGCCCTATCTCCGGTGTGTTTCCGGTGACCAGATCTTGTTGATAAGGTTGCATTTTGGGTAAACTTTTTTGAAAGTCAAATAGTTGGTGGAAAAGTTGGTGGCAGAACATCCTTTCTGCCGAAAGTTGGTACACCAACCTGTCACTTTTCTCACCAACCCATCAGTACTTTTGACAGTGTGTCAGACGTCGAAAGATAACTTTCGAGCTCGAAGGATCATCCTTCGATCAAGGAGATTCGAAAGATAACCATCCTTCGAACATCCTTCGAAGTCAGTGTGTTATCCTTCGAGTCAAGGAATCTTTTCGATAGATACATCCTTCGAGTTACTGTTCATTACGAAAGATAAGGATCCTTCGTGTTGGGTGAATCTTTCAAGGTTATCTTTCGAGGTTATTGTTCGAGCCATCAACAGTGATCCTTCGAACACTGTTGATTCTTCGAACAAGTGTCATCTTTCGAGACCTGTGTTCGAAACATAAGGAGAATCTTTCGAAATCATCTTTCGAAAGATAAGGATCCTTCGTATAAGTCAATCTTTCGAAGTCATCCTTCGAAGTTTTTGTTCGAAACTCAACAAGGATCTTTCGAACCCTGTTGATCATTCGAACAAGTATTGATCTTTCGAACATGTTGCATCTTTCAACTCATATCTGTTTTTGCACTTAACAGTTTGTGGTGTGTAGGTTTGGTAATTAATATTTGATCAAAATGAGCTGTACAAGTCCATGGGATTGGAGTTTGGACTCACGAACAAATCAAGAGTTAGTCACTGCTGCAGATTGGGCAAAGAGTATGGTTCCACAGCCATCAATCAGTCCAAGTCAATGGGCTTTGGTATCCAATCAAAGTCAAAGTCTTCAGAACCTTCTGATTAGTGAAAGTGAAACTGGCAGCAACAATCGTCCACCTAAGTTGAACCATATGAACGATTTTCCATCTTGGAAAAACCGGTTTCACACATATGTTCAAGGGCAAAGCACTGATCTTTGGACGTGTTTCATCAATGCGTTCAATACTAATCTTGAAACTGCTGCGTCAACTTCAGAGGGTTATGCAAATATGCTTGAAAATGACAAGAAGGCTTATGAATTGGAGAAAAAGGCCTTTGCCACACTTACTCAAGCACTCAACAAAGACATCTACCATCAGTTCTCATATTGCAAGACCACGAAAGCATTGTGGGATGCCTTAGTTGCTAGAGGAGAAGGCAATGCAGCTGCTCGAAAATCTCGGCATGATTTGTTGAAGAAAGAGTTTGAATCCTTTCAGTTTTTGGAAAACGAGACTCTGAATGATATGATCACGCGTTTCTATCATTTGATTAGTGAGATGTGTGCTTATGGAGTTGTCGCTACTCAACAAGACATGGTGAGTAGATTTGCTGACGCCTTACCTCCAAAGTGGAGTTCTTTCATTGAACTGTTGAAGCATACAGGAACTCTAGATCAAGTCAACATCTATGAGTTCATTCAAAAGCTGGAACATAAAAATGATGAAGAAATTAGGAAAGCAAGGCGTGCTCCAGCTCCTCAGAATACAGAAATGTATCTTCCAGGATTCGATGCTTTGGCAAGATCCGCTGCAGCTCAGCAACAGCAACCTAAGCTGCAGACTGCATTTGTGTCCAATACAAGTTCAAGTTCCTTTCCGTTTTCTCAGTCAACAGCTGCTCCACCACAACCTCAATTCGATCCGAGGTCCTACATTCCTGTTCCAACACAGCCACAACCACAACCTCAACAACAACAACAGCAAGCTCACTATACAAGCAATCCTCAACCTCAACCCCAAAGTCATCACACAATCCGAGTCGACAACTCAAATCTTTCACACCTTAGCATTGAAGTTGCTAAGGAACATATGGAGATTATCAACACCATGGTCAGTGCATACTGTGGTTTGGTAGCAGGTCAGCTTGGAAACATCAACATGACCAATGAAGATTATGATCAGATCGACAAGGAAGAAATGGAGTTGATGGATATTAAATGGGCTTTTGCTAGTGCGGTTAGAAGGGCGAAAGATTTCATGGCACGAACTGGAAGAACTTCGTTGGAAGGAAAGAAAAACACGAAGTATGGGTTTGATATTAATGCCGTCACGTGCTTTAATTGTGGCGAGAAAGGGCACTTTAAACGTGAGTGCACTCGACCAACAAAACACGGCAATCACAACCCTTTCAGAAACCAGACGAATGTGAATGCCCAACAAGAAAACCGTGAACGGAGGATGGTGGCAGTGAATAACAATCAGGGACAGCCTGGAACTACCAATCACAATCGGGCTTTGGCTGTTCAAGCTGATGAAGGATGTGACTGGTCAGTGCAGTTTGGTGAAGGAGATCAGGGAAGTGGAACTGCATTGTATGCTAAGGTCATCGAGCAGGTACATAAAGAAGAATCTTCTGGGAGCGATGACAGTTCTGGTTATTCTGGCAGTTCGGATGAAGAAGGCTCTGTTTCTGGGGATAATCACTCAGAGCCTGATGAGGAGGAAGAAGGTGAAGATATTCAGGATCTTCTGAATGAAGCTGATGAGCTTAAATGTCAGAAATCAATTCTGATTAGGAAGGCTGCTACTGCATCAAAGGAAATGGAAAAGCTATTCTCTGAAGATGGAGCTTTTTCTTTTCAAACTGCCTTTATGGCAAACGGCTCAGCCTCTACTAGTCAGGTAACTTCTGAACCCCCTGCTCCTAGTATTTGTAAATCATGTGCAGAGATGAAGCTTGAATCAGAAAAGCTTCATAGTCATAACCAGAATTTGGTTATTGAACTGTCGAAATGCAAAGAGGCAAACATGGCTTTAACCCGGAATGAAAAAGAATTTAAATCTGTAATAGAAACTTTAAAGAAAAATGTGTCCGAGGTTAACAAAGTAGTTTACCACAAGCAAGTGAGTATAAATGAATATATTAACATTGTGGAAGAAACTAAAAAGCAATTAGCCATTGCCCAGTGCGAACATGATGCGATCAAACAGAAATTGGATAGTTATTCTAACTCCAAATTTGTGCTTGATCACATCATCGATGTTCAACAACTAAAGGGAAATCAGAAAGGCATAGGGTATAACAAATGTCCGCCCCCCTTGATGAACAACTATACCAAGATGCCTGACGAGGAAGAAATGCCTCGGTATGAACCCAGTGTGCCTCTTGATGTTGAGGAGTTTACTACTGGCCTTGGGTTCAAACCGGACAATTCTTCAAACACAGCCTCTAAGGAACAAGAAACTTCACCATCCATGAAGCAAAGTCCTCCAATTATCGAGGACTATGAGACATCGGATGATGAATCAGATGTGGCTGTAAGTGATCAGGATAAATCACTTAGCAAGATGAAAGGAGTAGATATTCCACGAGAGAATCACATCCTTTGTGATCCTGATACTCCTGAGATTCCATCTGTTAAGAAGCAAGTGATTGATCCTGTCAAGGTTGATAAGGCAGATGTGTCTACTGTTAAAAGCAGTAATGTGTTGTACACTTTGGTTGGAGATAATAAAATCTACTCAGATCATGTTTTTCCAATTAAAAATGTAAATAAATCCTTGATTGATAAAGTCTTTGAAGACAATACAAACAAATTTTTGGGAAAAACACTTCCGGGAATTGTGGTAACACAATGTGATCCAATTCCTAAGGCTGAGATTAGGAAACAATTTGGTAATCAAAAATCTCCAACCACTCGACAACCTACTGCTTCTAAGGGTAAACAACCACAACGAGCTCCAAAGCCAAAGGCTAAAGTTGAATCAAAAGGAGCTCGTTACATGAAGAAAGGAAAAGATGTTAAATTTGTAGCATCAAGAGGTACAGATAAAATTGAGACTTTTGAAAACAAATCAAACACTGATTTTGTACAACAAGTCAAGATTTTAAAACGTAACAGTGATAACAATTACACTCAATACACTAACGGGTGTGATGAAAGAGCGAGTACCTCAGGTTCTACAGGCTCAACATCTGGTAGTCGATCAAGTTCTCCTAAGTCTGTTGAAAGGAGAACTTGTTTCAAATGTGGAGAAATTGGGCACATTATCAGAAATTGCCCAAATGCTCTAAAGAAGAAATTGGTTGAAAAAGCTCCACCTGAAACAGTTCACCCTCAACGTCGGTCAGTTTCACCTAAACAAGATAAACGAACTGTAAAAGAACAAGAAACTAAACAACGACGTAAGAACATAAAAACTGTTGAAAAAGCTTTAAAATCTGAAGTTAAAACAGTGCAAAAGGAACCAAGTGTGTCACAACCTGTAAAACCAGAATCTTCAAAAACTGGTAGGCACAGACAAACTTGGTTACCTAAGTCGGGTGACAATTCAGGGGGAGCAGTTGTTCTTGAAAACCATCAAGAGATAGAGCTTACGTATCGTGATGCCAAGGGACGACCCAAGACCACTAAGGCTTGGGTCCCCATTCTCAACTGATGTGTTTAATTGACATGTGCAGGATGTTCTAGGAGGAACTATTAATAGTCATTGGATTGTTGATAGTGGAGCATCCAGGCACATGACTGGCGACTTACGGCTCCTGTATGACGTGAGAAATATCAGAGGAGGGTATGTTGCTTTTGCGGGTGATAAAGGCGGGTACATCACTGGAGAAGGAAGTATCTCCAATGGTATCGTGTGCTTTGACAAGATCAATTATGTGAAGCAGATTGATCACAATCTTCTGAGTGTGTCGCAAATCTGCGATAAAAAGTTCTCAGTGATTTTTGATGACGCTGGCTGCTATGTGCTGAAACCTGGATTCAAAATTCCACAAGAATGGATTCTCTTATCGGCTCCGAGAGTTAATGATCTTTATATTCTCGACATGAGCCAGGCGATTACAACATCTGCACAAGTTACTTGTTTTGTCTCAAAAGCCACAGAAAAGGAGTCTATATCTTGGCACAGAAGAATGGGACACATTCACTTGAGAAAAATGAACCATTTGGTGAAAAATAATCTTGTGAATGGTGTGCCTGTGAGAAGTTTTCATCTGCAAGATATCTGTGTCTCGTGCCAAAAGGGGAAGCAAACAAAGAAGTCTCACCCTTTGAAGAAAATCAACACTGTCAGCATGCCTCTCGAACGTCTTCATATGGATCTCTTTGGACCTATGAAGCACAAGACAACGTTTGGTGATGCCTATTGTGTAGTAGTTACTGATGACTACTCTAGATTTTCTTGGGTATCTTTTATGGCACACAAGAGTGAAACTCCTGGCATCCTCAAGGATCTTCTTACAATGTTGGAGAATCTCTATACGTTGAAAGTGAAAAGGATCCGAAGCGACAATGGAACTGAATTCAAGAATCAAGTTATGGATGAGTTTTGTACTTCTAAAGGCATTCTTCATGAGTACAGTTCTCGTTATACTCCACAACAAAATGGTGTCGCTGAGAGGAAGAATCGGACGATTATAGAAACTGCAAGAACAATGTTAGTAGAGTCGGAACTCCCTATTCAATTCTGGGGGGAGGCTGTATCGGCTGCATGCTACACGTTGAACAGAGTTCTTACAGTTAAGAGACATGGCAAGACTTGCTTCGAACTCCTTCAGAGAAGGAAACCGGATCTTTCTTACCTTGAACCGTTTGGTGCTCCGTGTACTATGATTGAGCCAGATGGAAAGTTTGGTGCAAGAGCTATCGAGGGTTTCTTCCTTGGATATGCTACTCCGAATTTTCGTGTTTGGAATCTAGCTACCAAGAAGATTGAGCTATGGAGTGAAGTTAGGGTTCAAAGGTACACGAGTCCTGTTAGGGCTCCGGGTGATCCGTGGATGTTCGATTATGATGGGCTATTTGACTCCTTCAATCTGCCAACCTTTGACGAAGAATCAGCAGCGGCTCGGATGTTGTTGGAAAGTGACAACGCTGCTGTCTCGCCATTGGTTAGACCTATTGTTGTTGACCCTCAAGCTTCTTCGTCAGTCAACAACATGGTTCAAAATGAGGTTTATGAAGATGCTGCTGATTATAATGACTCTTCTGAAGATGATGAATATCACGGTGCAGCCGAAGGATCTTCAGCTCCAGCTGCTCCTGTTCAAGGTGCCTCTGGTGATACACCTCATACGCAGAATATAGATACTGCTGAAGAGAATGCATCCACCTCTACCCACATTCCAGGTGTGGAGCTGGTTGTTGATCTTAATCTGAATAATTTGGGTATTAATGCTCGTGTGCCAGATAATCCTGAAATGAGGATTCACGATACCCATCCCCAGCAGAATATCATAGGAGATGTCCATCGCGGTGTGCAGACGCGTAATCAGCTGAGAAACAACCGGAATGCTGGTTTGTATTCAGCTATAAGAGAATCTGGTCAACAGAATGACTGGTCCTTCGCGTGTTACGTGTCACAAGAAGAACCAAAGTCGTGGAAAGAAGCATTGAAAGACAGTGCTTGGGTTGAAGCCATGCAGGAAGAACTACAGCAATTTCACAAGCTTGGTGTTTGGAAGCTTGTTGAAAAGCCTGAGAACTACAAGAAGATTGGCACTCGATGGGTCTTCAAATGCAAGAAAGACGACCGTGGAGTGGTTATTCGAAACAAAGCTCGTTTAGTGGTTCAAGGTTTTCGTCAGATAGAAGGGATCGACTACAACGAAGTCTATGCACCAGTTGCACGTCTGGAAGCTATTCGGATCTTTCTGGCTTATGCCTCATACAAAGGATTCAAGGTTTACCAGATGGACGTCAAAAGTGCATTTCTACATGGTGTGGTTGAAGAAGAGGTATATGTCGAACAGCCTCCAGGTTTTGAAGATCCTGTTCATCCCGATCGGGTTTGGTTGCTCAACAAAGCTCTCTATGGTCTTCATCAAGCGCCACGAGCTTGGTATGCAACCTTATCTACATATCTGCTGGAGAACGGTTTTCGAAGAGGTCTTATCGATTGTACTCTCTTCATCAAAGAACAAGATGGAGATCTTCTTCTGGTACAGGTATATGTTGATGATATTATTTTTGGTTCTACTAATGATGTTTTGTGTAGGAATTTCGAGCGCATCATGCAGGATAAGTTCGAGATGAGTGCTATGGGGGAAATGAATTTCTTTTTGGGCCTACAAGTGCAACAAACGGAGTCTGGGATATTCATCCATCAGACTAAATATGTTGGAGACATCTTGAGCCGGTTCCAGATGTCCGATGCAACGCCCATTGGTACCCCATTGCCAACTAATCACGGAATAACTCCTGACTTGAAGGGTGAACCTGTTAGCCCTTCATACTATCGCGCGATGATCGGATCCCTTATGTACCTCACAGCATCAAGGCCAGATATAATGTACCCAACGTGCCTACTTGCCAGATATCAAGTTAATCCGAAGGCCTCACATCTTGCAGCTGTCAAAAGGATTTTTCGTTATTTGAAGGCTTACCCCGACACCGGTCTGTGGTATCCTAGGGATAATAACTTTGACTTGGTCGCATTCAGTGATTCTGATTTTGGCGGATGTAAAATCGACGGCAAATCCACAACGGCTGGATGTCAGTTTTTAGGAAATCGCCTAGTCACATGGCAGTGCAAGAAGCAGACGTGTGTAGCTACATCAACATGCGAAGCTGAATACATTGCTGCCTCAAGTTGTTGTTCACAAGTTCTTTGGATCCAACAACAATTGCGGGACTACGGTTTTGAATTCCTAACTACTCCTATTTACGTTGATAATTCTGCTGCTTTAGATATCACTAAAAATCCTGTGCAGCATTCAAAGACCAAACACATCGAAATCAAATATCACTTCATACGTGATTGCTTTGAGAAAAGGCTAATCGATGTTGTTAAGGTCCACACCGATGACCAACGTGCCGACTTATTTACCAAAGCTTTTGACAAATCAAGATTTGACTTCTTATTATTGGTAAACGGCATTAAGGTCAAGCAAGAGTAAAACCAACATCGGAAAATCATTTTTTTTGTAAATATCTTTGTGTGTTTTTAAATTTATCTTAGTTTGTTGATTTTAGGGGGAGTACATCCAAAAATCGGAAAATACCAAACACATTGAAAAATTCAAAAACACAAAAACAATAGAAAATCAAAAATGAGTTTCCTGGCGAGCAAAAGAGAAAATGATAGTACATCAGTGGTCTATCCTAACCTCTTTAAACCTTAAATGCAAAACGATAAGCAGCTCTATATAAGATTTATCGGTAGGCTCACAATCATTTTAAAGTGTGCAGGGTGATATAAATCTTAATCGACTGAAGACCAGGTGGGAACCATTCATTGGCATATGGTCTTAGTACCGAAATTTCGTTTGATAGATTGCCGAGGTTCTGAGATATTCGGTCTTTATGCTGCTTATCATCTGGGTATCATGGTTGTATCTTTTACCGAAAAATAACGGGGACGCAAGTCTAGATCTTCCATGATACTATACATACGTGTACATATTGCATACTGCATTCGACCTCAATAAGTGATAAACAATCACATGTCCAAAACAAATAAGTGATAAAATATCACATTTTTCCGGGTGTCAAGTTCGTCTCTCTGCTGTACGGAAGTACTGACCTGTTCACGGACTTGCACCTGTGCCCTCATGCATACGAAAATCAAGTTCCTCATCAATAAGTGATTATATCACATAGGGCTTGTTTTCAAATCAAAATAAGTGAGTATCTCACAGCTTATACGGTCAAACAGATGATAATCGGTATACTCACCGGTAAGATGAACACTCGTGCATACCTTGATACGGGAATGTGTCGTGATGTGGATAAACACCGGTCGGTAAGTATAAATCATACCTCAACGTATCCCCTCGCCATGATTACATCTGATAAGTTGAGTTTAAGTGGACAACAATACCGATAATTGTTATAGGATGCTTATCTTAATGTTAACTAACTGAACAACAAGAGTGTTTTGGCATGACCGTACACTGATATGATTCTCTTACCCTCGAAACTCGCAAAAAGAATGTTTGTATATATTTATTTATTTACTGCTTAACTTTTATTGTCTTCTTTTAAATAGTTTCGTCGTTTGGTGCATATCAGCACGACATTAGCGGTGATGTCGTTTGATAACACTCAAAGGATTTTAAATTGTTGTCTTTTACTTTCAAAAATACCAAAAAGATTTTAGGCGTGTTTTAATATAAACTTTATAAAAGCCAAAAAGATTTTCTTTCTACTTTATTTTCGATCGTACGATGTTGGAGCTCGAGTCTTCGTTACCTGAAACCTGACTGAAAACCGAATTGACTAAATCTTCATAAACGGTCGAAATTTGCAAGTTTTGAAAGTTAAATCTAAAATTGACAAATTTATTAAACTTTCAAACTGTCGGACGGTGTTTGATTATGACATGGTCATTCGTGTGTCATCTGCTTATACTATGTTCCAAGCAGTTGTTCTCATTACGCGTTTAGATTTCTTGCATGTGCAGATTCTAAAGGCTAGGAGAACATGGTCGATGACAAGCTTTGGAATGAAGACACGACGAGAAGGCGCTCAAAAGATGAAGATGTTCGAGTTGCCGCTGGCCATCATCAACACCACAAGGATCTCACTTCATAAAAATCAAGTCATTCACGAGCATAACTCAAGGGGGAGCTTATGTTAAGGGGGAGTTTGTCAACACACTGCCTGCATGATACGGGTAGTTTGTTGATACGCTCTCTGCTTTCAAGACGTGAAGACTTTGAAGATCCTCCGACATTGAAGACTTGAAAGGACATCAGAGTTTTGGTAACTCGAAGACCAAAGACCGTCGAAGTTCAAGACGAGTCTGCAACTATAGAAGATAAAGACAAAGCTACAGCCAAGGGGGAGTTTGTTGGTGCACTTGTGTCTGTACTTTGTCTGTATTCGGTCTGTATGTAAACGATGTCCTAAGTTAGGATGTAAGTTGACCAAGTCAACTATCCTCCTAGTTTGACTTGGCCAATAAGCTGTAATATGTTAGTCTGTCTCGAAGGATAGGCTCGAAGGATAGACTCGAAGGATACTGTTGATCCTTCGAGATGGTCGATAGATATGGTTCGACTGTTAGACCTCGAAGGATCATCCTTCGAGGTCCCTGCTCATCCTTCGAATGACTTGTCCACGATAGATGATCCTTCGGACCATCTATCGGATCCTTCGGGATAGACAACCTGTGCTGGGTATATATATACCCATGCAGTGTAGTGTGAGAGATAGATGCACACTTAGAGAGACAGAAAGTTAGAGAGTTGAGAGCTTCTGTCCGAAACTCACACACACACACACTTGAGAGTTTGCAAACTGATTGTAAACATTGTGCTTGTAACCGGAACCTTCATACGTATTAATACAGTGGTGTTAATCGGTGAACTCTTGTGTGTTTGTTTCTATACTTGCATCATCCCGGTTTGCTCGCTAGCTTGGATTCCGCACTCGCTAGTGAGTTTGTATAACAAGGTTTAGGTTTGTTCTCGATCCTCCGAGAAAAGGGACCTACAGATAGTCAAATTATAAACAAAACTACAGATGCCGTGTATAAAGATGTTTCTAGAGATTTGTAGACTGTAACTTGTACCTTCGTATTATATTTTCCGTGAGTGCTAACCATGTGGTTTTTTTGGATATTCAAACAATACGTCGTTTTCTTTATAATTGAAATATTATTATATTATCATTTGGTTTTATTCGTCAAACCGTGTAACACACGGTGCTATAAACTAATATATACATATATAGTGGGAAGTTCTATGCAGAACACTAAATATTGCGAGAACATGCAGAACAAAATGAACCACTCATTTTTCCAATCCTAAAAGCCTAAAAAGTAAATGAAAATATTATAAATGCAAGATTTATCGTTTCTCACACTAGAATTTAAAACAAAATATGAAAAATCTTCAGTTTTTAAATAACTTACACACATGTAGGTTATGTGTAAGCTAAATTACCTACATGTATATAGACTACGTGTAGGGAAAAAATATAGGATTTTTTATGTATATATAATACACATATGAATGTAAGAAACATAAAATTTAAAAAAAATATGAACCTTAATTCCCAAAATTTAGTATTTTAGGGTTGTTCTTTTTGTTCTCGTAGTAATTAGTGTTCTATAATGATCCTTATCCTATATATATATATATATATAGGAGAAGGATCCGTTAGGAATCACCCTTTATTGCGAGAACCGCGAGAACCAATGTGAACACAACCAAAAATACCTAAAAATAGCTAAAAAAACACACAAAATTTTTTTAAATATTTTTTATAAAAAAATTTGCTACTTTTACTAGCCAAAAAAATAATTTTTTTAATTTAAAAAAAATTGACTACTAAAAGTACCGATTTTAATGTAAAAACTATATAAAAAAAATTTTGTGTGTGTTTTTTTTTTTTTATTTTTTAGGTTTTTTTGGGGGTTTAGTTTTTAGCATTTTAGCTTGGGGTGGGGGAGGGGTAAGGTTTTTTTAGCTATTTTAGGTTGTGTTCACATTGGTTCTCGCGGTTCTAGCAATAAAGGTGGTACCCTATATGTATATGTGTGTGTGTGTGTATATATATATATAGGGAGCCGCTAAAATAGAAACATCCCCAGTTGTAAGAACCGCGAGAACCACTCTTAACGAATCAGAAAAAGGGGTATTTTGGTCATTTACCCCAAATGTCAAATCTCTCATCTCTCTTCATTTAAAGTCACTGACTTTTAATTACCTCTCTCCTCTCTCATCTTTCATTTACATCTTGTTTCACACCCACATACAACCATCATATTTTCCTTCTCTCCCCCTAGTTCTCGATGGTCGTCGTTCTCCGACCAACGTAGCAGCCCTAGACCCGCGTCCTACGCTACCCTTGTTAACGGTGGTTCATCTGGGTCTTCATTTTTCAACAACTTTAACGACCCCACCGAAGAGTTCGGTACTTCTGATCAACTTCCAATGAAGTTTAACGACAACCCTTTTCGTACGGAAGCTTCAAGCTTCCGAAGAGTTCGTTTCTCCGACCGGTGTTGTTGTGTCTCTGACCAGCAAGACTGATGTTCTTGATGATTTGATAAGAATTAAAGCTATTCAACAGCATCATCAAAGGATTGCAACCATGGGTGGGGCAGGGGTTCCCCCTTTTCCTTTCAATAGGTGCATGAACTTTCTCAATGAGAATCCTAGGTAAAGTTTTTTTTCTATAATTTTTTTCTTTTTTTTTTTTTGCATAAAGATTTGAACTTTATAAATTGGGTTTGTTTAGTATGGTGACAGAGAGGAGTTTCATATTTATCTGAATTTTGTGGTGCTATTTGTGGTTTAAAAAGGGTGGTTTTTAGTTGTTCTTGTTGGATTTGCTCTTGAAATTGCTAGAAAAGAAAAAAAGGAAGAATCTTTATTCTTTACCAGTGGGTTGTGTTTTTGGGGCATGGTTGTTTTATTTCTCCATTTTTCCAGCAGCTTGACGATTTTATTAAATTTCAAGAAATGTAATTTCGTGTTGAACTTGTTATGCATGTTTAGATCACCATCAACTGGATTGATGATTGGGGATGAGTTTCATAAATTTGGTCGGTGTCGACCCGATCGGGTTGATTTTAGGCCTATGGGTTTTGGGAATGCGAATTCGATATCTCAACAAATTTACTTACGTTTCCGGCTGATCTAAGTTGATATGTGTTTCTCTCTCTAGAAAAAATGGTCGGTGTTTGATCTGTTGTTCTTGATTTTCTGGTGATTTTTGAACAGTGAACTATGTGAGTTTGATGTGTTGGATTTGGGCGGTGATGATGCAAAAAAAAAAAAACGCATAAAATGATGACGATAGCGCAACAAGGATAGTGGAAGGTCGGTATTTGAACCTGCAACCCCACTTTGCAGCCTCTGATTATCGAAAAATCTGACCCAAAACCCTGTTTTTTTTTTCAAGAATCCACTCATTGTTTTGATTTTTGTTTGTTGGGTTTTTATATTTTTTGAGGCATCGATAATGATAGCAATCTACCTGAGACACCTACCGAGTTGCGATTTTCTGGGTGCGTTCGTTTTGTGTAAAAAAGTTTTTGAAAAAAAGTTTCGTAGAACCTTATAACCTGGAGAGATCGATTTAGTTGTGATTCTGTCTTTCGTTGTTTTCTGTGAATTGTCGTTAGTTGGAAGAAAAGGTTCCGTAAACTTTTTAACGTAAAACGTAAACTTTTTAATGTAAAACGTAAGACGTCAAGTTTTTAACGTAAAACGTAAAAAATTTAACGTAAAGCATAAAAACGTAAAACGTAAAAAGTTTAATGTAAAATGTAAAAAGTTTAATGTAAAACATAAAACGTAAAAAGTTTAACGTAAAACGTAAAAAGTTTAACGTAAAACGTAAAACGTAAAACATAATCCGTAAACTTTTTAACGTAAAACGGAAACTTTTTAACGTAAAACGTAAAACGTAAACTTTTTAACGTAACGTAAATTTTTTAACGTAAAACGTAAACTTTTTAACGTAACGTAATACGTAAACTTTTTAACGTAAAACTTAAACTTTTTAACCTAAAACGTAAACTTTTTAATGTAAAACGTAAAACTTTTTTTATGTAAATAGTAAAACGTAAAAAACGGCGTGTTAAAAAAACGACGCGTGAAAAAGTCGGGCGTAAAAACGGCGTGTAAATAACGGCGCGCAAAAAAATTTTGTTTTGTTAAAAAATCTGAATTTAAAATGGTTTTTAATAAAAAAAAAATTATGTTTAAAAAATAACAATTAATATAATAATACAAAAATAGTAATAAAAAAACAATAAAGACAAAAAGACAAAATTGAGTAAATTTACTAAACTAACCTTTTGAATTAAAATATTAAAGACATAATAAGAAAAAAAAATATTTAATAATACTTTTTAATTAGTTTTAATCTCATCCATTGATCCTGAAGATCTAATGGTTGAAAAGTGGTTCCCTCGGTTCTTACAACTGGGGATGGTTTTCATTTTAGCGCTCCCCTATATATATACACGCACGTATATATATGTTTATAGGGTTAGGATTTAGAGAAAACGGTGAAAAGTGTGAGAACAGTGAGAACTGTTATGCATCGTCAGATCAAAACAATCTATGGAGTAGATTGACGCGGTGGCATTATCGTAAATAACATCATTTTTATTACTAGAACGTGCTTCATTAAAGGTAAAAGGGTAAAAACATCCTTTCATACGTAAAACGCCATGTAAATGCAAAACGCTGACTCGTTTTTTCTGTGTTTTAATTAAGGTTTTGTCCAACAAAAACGCCATTGAAATATAAAACGCCATGTAAATGCATCCCTGTCATCTAGTTCTGTTAACTTTGACATTCATCATGATCATGATCAACACGATGATGTTGTCCTTGCCAAGCACTTAGACAAGTATCCGGCTTCCAATCTATGCAATCACTATTTACAAGCATTCCTGAAAAGTCGTGTACACTTTTATGTACGTTGTATATTTGGTGAACATCACTAAAGGTAGGCTTTCTCAAATACCGTTTGCCATATACAATAATGATACCTCTAATTTGTTAATATTAATAAAGAAAACATCATTAGTTAATAATATATGAATAATAAAAAATAATAATATCAATAATACATTAGCAAAAATGGTGGAGACTATCTCGAGAACATGTATGTATTTTACATTTGTCCAAAAAATGGGACGAATCGCGGTACGCGAGTTAACGAATTGCCCATGTACATTTTTGTTAAGAGGTGAATCCAAGTAAACGCCTTGCGACTTCCCTTTGTTGGAAAAAAGTAAAGCGCCCCTCTAAGTTATTAACAATTCGTACAAATAGTTAGTGACTCATACAAGAATGTTGCCGAAATAAATCCGGGCCATACACCAGATTTTTAGAAAAGTAATCATTTACCAAAAGATTCTGAGCACCTTCATGGTTTCTTTCAAGCTTTTGTGTTCTTGTACGTGGTTGTGGTTGTGAACTTTTGCCTTGATAACTTAAATCTTGCATACCCAACTTAACAGTTCCAGCAATTATCTGCTTCTAAATTCCGTTTGATGGGATTGCGTTTCTGCGGTTTTTAATCACGATCTGATCCGTTTTAATTTTTCATGCTAACGTTGTAACTGCGATTCAATGATATAATCGCATTGTATGTATACTTTATTCATAAGGATGTTACGATTAAGCATCATGTGGATTTTGATAATGTGTTTGTAAGTCTGGCGTGATTTAATCAATCTAGGAGTTTGCTTTATGCCTAGGCATGGGCGAAGCTTTTAAGGGGCGGGAGGGGGCGGCCGACCCCCCGAACTTTTCGCTCAGTAGTGGAGAGTATGTAGTTTTCGTATAGAAATTTTTGGGTATGTACGTTTTTGACTCTCTCGGTTTTATAGAAATTTTTAGGCCCGGTGACTTCCACCCCCGTAGTCGGAAATCTCAAGCTTCGCCACTGTGCCTAGGGCAAATGATTGAATTGTTCTCTGATCCACTTATTTAGTGTGATTTATGTTTAAATTTTACTTCTATGGTGTAGTGATCAAATAATACTATAGATTTTGTGATCATCAAATTTGTAATAATAATTCAACACGAGAAGGTGCTCTAGACTTTCTAAGTTTTCAATTTTCTATTGATTCTATGGTGGATCTTGTATCTATTTCACTTTTTTCGAAGCCTAATGTTACTGTGTGCACCTTTTCTGTTACATGATTGCAACATCCTTCTGTTACAGTATAATTTCTCCTCTCCCTGGTAAAGATATCCCATTTCCAAAGCAATTTGAGTATTTATATAATTGTATGCCTGTAAATAATTTGCCCGACATAAGTGTTATTTATTTTTTTTTCATCTAGCTACCATGTCTATGCCGTTTAAAGTTCTATAACGTATCTGCTCTAAATTAGTTCTTCCGGTGCAAGTGTTGTGCTGCTAAGGTAATATGAGAGAAAGTTATTCTACAAAGACTCCTAAAAATACGAAGTGTACAAAGACACAATGAATTGCAAAATATAACATAATGTAGAGCAAAATATAACACAATGCCGAAAAATATAACACAATGTCCAAGAAAAAGACACAACGAGTCACAAAAAAAAGCACAATGACGCAAATATAGAAAAAACACAATGATTAAACCAAAAGTCTAAAATCTAAACAAATAAAAACAAAAACCTAATATCTCACATCGTAGAAGTCGATGAGACGATTTCAATGCCGCTTGAATGAGGTCAATCGAAGTCTGTTTGATACCCTTCTTATTTTAGGAGACTTTGTATTTGATCATAACCCAGTAATCTGATCTACTCATATATGCGTAAATATGTAACATCTTCAAGCTGTGGAGATGGCAGAAGAATGAGCAAAACCCAACCGCAAATGTACTGAATTTAACAATAATTTATTACAAGTGCGTTTGTTTTTAATGGCCCTAACTATCTGCACACCCAGTTTGCCTATCTGCACACTTAGGGTTTACCTACGCAGCGTATTGGTCAATACGCAGCGTATAGGGTTAACCCTATACGCTGCGTATTGACCAATACTCAGCGTATATAAACCATGGATCTCAGTGCCTAATTACCAATCATTGCACAGAAAACAAGGTTTATATACGCTGCGTATAGCTCTCTACGCAGCGTATATAAACCATTAGACTTTTTTGGGTCATTTTGGTAGGTTTGAGGGATCATTTTTTCACAAAGTTTATATACGCTGCGTATTGACCAATACTCAGCGTATATAAAGGTCTGAAAATGTCATTTATACCCTTGTATTGAGGCTATACGAAGCCAAATACAAGGGTAGTAGTGTCATTTTTGTCTTATATGCTGCGTAGTGATCTCTAAGGAGCGTATATAAAGCTCTATTTTTGTTTTTTTTTGTGTATTCCTTTGTTTATTTATAAAAAAAAACGGAAAATAACACCCGATACGATACTATACGATACGATATAACACCCGTATAGGTATATAGGTGTGATTTAGTTCCCGTATTGACCTCGTATAAGCCTATAAGTGTGATATCGTATCGTATAGGTGTGGTTTAGGTCACGTATTGACCTCGTATAAGACTATAAGTGTGATATCGTATCGTATAGCATAGTATATGTCCCGTATTGACCTCGTATAAGCCTATAAGTGTGATATCGTATCGTATAGCATAGTATATGTCCCGTATTGACCTCGTATAAGTCTATAAGTGTGATATTGTATCGTATAACGTAGTATATGTCATGTATTGACTTCGTATAAGCCTATAAGTGTGATATCGTATCGTATAGCGTCGTATAGGTCACGTATTGACCTCGTATAAGCCTATAAGTGTGATATCGTATCGTATAGGTGTGGTATAGGTCACGTATTTACCTCGTATAACCCTATAAGTGTGATATCGTATCATATAACGTAGTATAGGTCACGTATTGACCTCGTATAAGCCTATAAGTGTGATATCGTATCGTATAGCGTCGTATAGGTCACGTATTGACCTCGTATAAGCCTATAAGTGTGATATCGTATCGTATAGGTGTGGTTTAGGTCACGTATTAACCTCGTATAAGCCTATAAGTGTGATATCGTAGTATCGTATAGGTGTGGTTTAAGTCCCGTCTAATCCTATATGCATATATAAGACCTATAGGAAACCTATACGAGACTTATACTACACTATACGATACGATACGATACGATACGATACTAAACAATAACACCCGTATAGGCCTCTATACGAGACTTATATACTATACACTATACGATACGATATGATGCAATACGATACGATACGATACGATGCAATACGATAAGATAATTTAATTTAAACGATAACAATATAATATATTTGTATTATTTACGAATAATATTCTTTTTTTATAAATAATTTTCTTTTTTAATAAATAAACAAAGGAATACCATAATTTAATTTAAACGATAACAAAACAATATATTAGTATTATTTACCAATAATATTGTTTTTTTATAAATAATTTTCTTTTTTAATTTTTATAATTCATAATATTTATATTATTTTTTATTTTTATAATTTATATTTGTATTATTTGCCAATAATATTGTTTTTTTATAAATAATTTTCTTTTTTTTATAAATAAACAAAGGAATACACAATAAAAAAAATACAAAAATGGAGCTTTATATACGCTCCTTAGAGGTCCCTACGCAGCGTATGAGACCAAAATGACACAACTACCCTTGTATTTGGCTTCGTATAGCCTGAACACAAGGGTATAAAAGACATTTTCAGACCTTTATATACGCTACGTATAGGTCAATACGCAGCGTATTTAAAGGGTGGTAAAATTATTTTTAACCCCAAACCTGTGGTAAAATTATCTTTTTAACCCTTATAGTTTATAAATGCTGCGTATTGACCAATACTCAGCGTATGTAAAGGTCTGAAAATGTCATTTATGCCCTTGTATTAAGGCTATACCAAGCCAAATACAAGGGTAGTTGTGTCATTTTTGTCTTATATGCTGCGTAGTGATCTCTAAGGAGCGTATATAAAGCTCTATTTTTGTTTTTTTTTTGTGTATTCCTTTGTTTATTTATAAAAAAACGGAAAATAACACCCGATACGATACTATACGATACGATATAACACCCGTATAGGCATATAGGTGTGATTTAGTTCCCGTATTGACCTCGTATAAGCCTATAAGTGTGATATCGTATCGTATAGGTGTGGTTTAGGTCACGTATTGACCTCGTATAAGACTATAAGTGTGATATCGTATCGTATAGCATAGTATATGTCCCGTATTGACCTCGTATAAGCCTATAAGTGTGATATCGTATCGTATAGCATAGTATATGTCCCGTATTGACCTCGTATAAGCCTATAAGTGTGATATTGTATCGTATAACGTAGTATATGTCATGTATTGACTTCGTATAAGCCTATAAGTGTGATATCGTATCGTATAGCGTCGTATAGGTCACGTATTGACCTCGTATAAGCCTATAAGTGTGATATCGTATCGTATAGGTGTGGTATAGGTCACGTATTTACCTCGTATAACCCTATAAGTGTGATATCGTATCATATAACGTAGTATAGGTCACGTATTGACCTCGTATAAGCCTATAAGTGTGATATCGTATCGTATAGCGTCGTATAGGTCACGTATTGACCTCGTATAAGCCTATAAGTGTGATATCGTATCGTATAGGTGTGGTTTAGGTCACGTATTAACCTCGTATAAGCCTATAAGTGTGATATCGTAGTATCGTATAGGTGTGGTTTAAGTCCCGTCTAATCCTATATTCATATACAAGACCTATAGGAAACCTATACGAGACTTATACTACACTATACGATACGATACGATACGATACGATACTAAACAATAACACCCGTATAGGCCTCTATACGAGACTTATATACTATACACTATACGATACGATATGATGCAATACGATACGATACGATACGATGCAATACGATAAGATAATTTAATTTAAACGATAACAATATAATATATTTGTATTATTTACGAATAATATTCTTTTTTTATAAATAATTTTCTTTTTTAATAAATAAACAAAGGAATACGATAATTTAATTTAAACGATAACAAAACAATATATTAGTATTATTTACCAATAATATTGTTTTTTATAAATAATTTTCTTTTTTAATTTTTATAATTCATAATATTTATATTATTTTTTATTTTTATAATTTATATTTGTATTATTTGCCAATAATATTGTTTTTTTATAAATAATTTTCTTTTTTTTATAAATAAACAAAGGAATACACAATAAAAAAAATACAAAAATGGAGCTTTATATACGCTCCTTAGAGGTCCCTACGCAGCGTATGAGACCAAAATGACACAACTACCCTTGTATTTGGCTTCGTATAGCCTGAACACAAGGGTATAAAAGACATTTTCAGACCTTTATATACGCTGCGTATAGGTCAATACGCAGCGTATTTAAAGGGTGGTAAAATTATTTTTAACCCTAAACTTGTGGTAAAATTAACTTTTTAGCCCTTATAGTTTATATATGCTGCGTATTGACCAATACTCAGCGTATGTAAAGGTCTGAAAATGTCATTTATGCCCTTGTATTAAGGCTATACCAAGCCAAATACAAGGGTAGTTGTGTCATTTTTGTCTTATATGCTGCGTAGTGATCTCTAAGGAGCGTATATAAAGCTCTATTTTTGTTTTTTTTTGTGTATTCCTTTGTTTATTTATAAAAAAACGGAAAATAACACCCGATACGATACTATACGATACGATATAACACCCGTATAGGCATATAGGTGTGATTTAGTTCCCGTATTGACCTCGTATAAGCCTATAAGTGTGATATCGTATCGTATAGGTGTGGTTTAGGTCACGTATTGACCTCGTATAAGACTATAAGTGTGATATCGTATCGTATAGCATAGTATATGTCCGGTATTGACCTCGTATAAGCCTATAAGTGTGATATCGTATCGTATAGCATAGTATATGTCCCGTATTGACCTCGTATAAGCCTATAAGTGTGATATTGTATCGTATAACGTAGTATATGTCATGTATTGACTTCGTATAAGCCTATAAGTGTGATATCGTATCGTATAGCGTCGTATAGGTCACGTATTGACCTCGTATAAGCCTATAAGTGTGATATCGTATCGTATAGGTGTGGTTTAGGTCACGTATTAACCTCGTATAAGCCTATAAGTGTGATATCGTATCATATAACGTAGTATAGGTCACGTATTGACCTCGTATAAGCCTATAAGTGTGATATCGTATCGTATAGCGTCGTATAGGTCACGTATTGACCTCGTATAAGCCTATAAGTGTGATATCGTATCGTATAGGTGTGGTTTAGGTCACGTATTAACCTCGTATAAGCCTATAAGTGTGATATCGTAGTATCGTATAGGTGTGGTTTAAGTCCCGTCTAATCCTATATGCATATACAAGACCTATAGGAATCCTATACGAGACTTATACTACACTATACGATACGATACGATACGATACGATACTAAACAATAACACCCGTATAGGCCTCTATACGAGACTTATATACTATACACTATACGATACGATATGATGCAATACGATACGATACGATACGATACGATGCAATACGATAAGATAATTTAATTTAAACGATAACAATATAATATATTTGTATTATTTACGAATAATATTCTTTTTTTATAAATAATTTTCTTTTTTAATAAATAAACAAAGGAATACGATAATTTAATTTAAACGATAACAAAACAATATATTAGTATTATTTACCAATAATATTGTTTTTTTATAAATAATTTTCTTTTTTAATTTTTATAATTCATAATATTTATATTATTTTTTATTTTTATAATTTATATTTGTATTATTTACCAATAATATTGTTTTTTATAAATAATTTTCTTTTTTTTTTATAAATATACAAAGGAATACATAATAAAAAAAATACAAAAATGGAGCTTTATATACGCTCCATAGAGGTCCCTACGCAGCGTATGAGACCAAAATGACACAACTACCCTTGTATTTGGCTTCGTATAGCCTCAAAACAAGGGTATAAAAGACATTTTCAGACCTCTATATACGCTCCTTAGAGGTCAATACGCAGCGTATTTAAACTTTGTGAAAAAATTTCCCTCAAACCTACCAAAATGACCCAAAAAATCTAATGGTTTATATACGCTGCGTATTGACCAATACGCAGCGTATATAACCCTTGTTTTCTGTGCAATGATTGGTTGTCAGGCACTGAAATCCATGGTTTATATACGCTGAGTATTGGTCAATACGCAGCGTAGAGAGTTAACCCTATACGCTGCGTATTGACCAATACGCTGCGTAGATAAACCCTAAATTTGCTAGGGTTTGGTGTGCCAATAGGCACTTTAGTGTGCCAATAGGCACACCCTTTTTAATAGGCAATTGCTGATGTCGCCCCACAAATTTGAAATGTGGCAGCTACCTAGCGAAATTTTAATGACAATGATATTAAAGATGCGAATATGGAAACTATCATTGTTTAACCCCACCACCAGCATTTCAAACATCCCCTCGAGTTTATCTCGATTTGCAATCTTCTTTGAAGACTTGAGATGGTCTTGTGAATTGTATTGATTCACCAACATCTTCACCTCATTTAGGATGTTCTCACGAATAGGATAACCGGTAGCATGTACAAGAATGTTGACCTGCATTCAAAAAATGAAATATCATCCGGTGTTTCATAATATGACAAATTCCATAAAATTCTATGAAAACTAAAATAAGCCGATATTAGAAAGTTATCACGTCATATGTATGGATACGTAAAGAATCAAATACCAAACAATTAACATGGAAAGCTCCAAACTTGGTTAATGGAGCATAAATACTGAACAATACAACACAAGCAATACAATAATCTTAAAACAGAAGGTATTGACCCGATCGACCCATCCTAAAACTCCACTCGCATTGACATCTTACCCAACCACCTGACCATTTGACCTACTCTGTAGACTGTTTAGATCCTTAGCCCCTCAACCCAACCTGTCCCGACCCAGAAAACTACCCGGTTTGACCCATTATCCAATCCACCCAACCAATTCGACCCGCCCCCAACAATTTACCTGTTTTGACCAGATAACTTTTCCCCTTTTGACACATTAAACCTAACTGACCGCACCCTTGTCACCTTCATATATGAGGAACAAAATAGGGCAAACAAAAACAACTTAAAAGTTAAAATTCTTCTCTAAAAAAACAACTAAAAACACTAATTCAAAGAATTAAATAACATAACATGATAACAAATTAATTCATAAAAATCAATAACCTAAAGGCATAAAATAACAAATCTCAGATATGAAAAACGACCTTCAAAAATAATAAATTTAGAAGTTATAATCTTTGTCTACAAAAACAGGTAAAAACACAAAATCGAGGCATTAAATAATATAGCATGTTAAGTAACAAATTAATTCATAAAAACTTAAATGCATAAAATAACAAAATTTACGTATGAAAAACAACCTTCATCGCCGGAGCATTCTCCAATCTACCCATCTTCAAATCAACAACAACCGGTTCTCCACTCTCCAATTTTACCCTATTACCCCTCTTCCCGGTTACATCGGAAACAGAAACATCCTCCGATGATTCTGCTACCGGTCGACTGCATCGCCACCCTATGCCGTCAGATCTTTTGCACTTCTGTGAGTCGGTAATTTCAGCCATTTGTTTAGAATTATTGATGGGATTTGAAGAATTTTGCGAACGGAAAGAGGAAATTAAGAATTTTGGTTGGTGAACTGTGAAGAAGGGGGTTGAGAAATGGGAGTTTATATAACTGAAAATGTATCTGATTACATGTGTTGGATTATATAGCATATTCTATGTAATGTGATATGCAAGTGACAATCAAGTGAATGTAAATGCAATACTTTTTGAGTAGTTAATGTTTGATCACAAAATTTTATTCAAATAATTAAGGTTTACGTAAAGTGAAGAGAAAATATCAAGTTTAAATTTTGATTATTTGAACCACCTGTGAGTTTTTGAATGCTATACAGTGATGTCTGCAATCTTAGTAAAACATATTTAAATTAAAGAATAACATATATAGACTATTTGGATGAAAGGAGTAGGATCAAATACAAACCACATTTCGTATACAAACTTTAAGAATCATTTAAAAAGTGTCATGTGTTATCCAATCAATTATAAAGAAATGGTAAAATGATAACCTAAATAATATCAATTATCTTGAATTCCTTATAATTATGCTAACAAGCAATTAATTTTTTATTTGGATCTTCCTTCTGTTTTCAATGTGCTGATAAAGAAAATTGCTGATATCATTTCACATATGTGCTAAAAACAATTATCTTGACTAATTTTTATGTGCTAATATAATTCAAAACTGCTACTTTTATGTATGTGATGTTTTAGTATGTGCTAATTTAACTTTTTTTAAGTGCTAGGATCTGTTCTTACGGTTTGTAGGGTAAATATGGTTTGTACCGAACCAACCACTGAAATGAAATACAACAAAACACACGAAGTCTCAAGAGTGTCATGGGTTTCTTTTAGGAGTGAACTTTCTCGATTTCAACAAAACAAACCAATGGTGATCTCACTTTCGAAGATGAATAGAAAGCGTCTGACTAAGATTGTTGTTTGCGATGTGATCTGGGGGATAGCACAAGGTTTAATTCATTGATAAAAATCTTGGTGACTCATAGATGAACGTTTGTGGGACGTAACAAGTGTTACGTCACATAAATGAGTCGAAGATGAATCTTTTTAGGAGATGCCAAGTGACGTGACTCTTGGTTGCATGTTTGTGAGACGTACGCAAGTTTCGTGTCTCGTAGATGAATGTTTGTTAGGTTTGAACTATTGTGTGTGTATTGAAAGATTAAGAAACTGAGCTAACATTATGTGACGGAAACAAAAACAATGCTAATGACAATGCAAATGCAAATGCAAATGCAAATGCAAATGCAAATGTAGATGGTCTTATAATACGTCTGTATGTGTGTTTTGTATGGCTTTCTTTAAACCTATTTAACCCTTCTAAGCAATTTTGGTAAATATATATAACTTTTAGTTAAATTATGTCAGGGAATTATATTATGAAGTAATGCTTTTTACAAACACATCAACTATATTAAGAAACCAACCTAGCAAACTTGCACTTAAAACTACTAAAATGAATGCATACTTTTGGAAGATATATAGCTTTTTCGTTTATTTTATCTATATGAGAGAGTGTCACTTTTTAGAATAAATCTTTAACTAACAAAAATTTGTATACCCACGTATAACCGAATTATGATATCTTTAATCTTTTAGATCATTAACCTATTGTATACTAGTTAGAGTCTTTATTGTTTTCAAGTGGATATGTTCTCCGGTTATAAATTCACATACCAGCAGCGAGATATGAAATTATAACACAAAACCAAAGATAAAAGGACAACTCTATCAAGAGGTTAGAACACAAAATAGAGTCGAAAATTGCACCAAGTAATCTAGTCTAACATATGCAAAAATCCAAATGAAAGGATTTGCCTTTTTTATCTTCTTCCCCTGAACCCTAAACTTGATCAACACATCTATGAGCATAGCTAAAAATCCTCAAGTTTCTCCTTCCAAATGAACCAAAGAGATGAAACAATTGCATATAGCTTTTTCTTATAATCCATATTACCCTTCAAAGCGATGAAAACTTTAGAACCTTAGAGCTTCTTTTAATCGAGTTACATAACTATAAGAAATAATCACCATAATATCAACTTAGGTCTTAATTACTAGGAACATACATTATGCGTGTTTTGAACTCTCCATCTTTCCAAATTAGAACATGATTATTCCTTTGTATCAAAGCCAATATTCATTCGTTATCTCGTCATAATGACAACAACACATTAATAAGGTTGGGCCCACAACGATTATTTTATTTTCTAGCTAGTTTCTTGCCAAACCATTTCCAAAACAATTTATTTTTATCCGGGCGTGTTACTTAATTCGTTTATGTTGGAATCGTATTTTTGTGACTACCCACGGTTTTTGACATTTTACACAACTTAACCTCTTTTTCTTCTTTCTCAATAAGCAAACTATAATCGCCCACCCTTTTTTATCTTCTTTTCTTTTCTGACGAACATTAACCCTAATCCTAATATGTCAACTTAACCTAACTAAGGAAAGTCGTTGAAGTGATCTAATACTTAAAGAGCGGTTGGCTATACTCGATACGACAAACTATAACGATGAATTCGTATTTCTCCTATTGTTTCTTATATTTTTTTTTTCACCAATGGAGAATAAATTTTGTAACAAGTGGTGAATTAGTATGTATCAACATAAATCGTGGTGTATATTTATACGTTATCCGCATCTTTCTTTTTTATGTGTACAAATTTACATACATATTTGCATTGTCACACCCCCAAAATACCCCAAAAAGAAACTCCCGCGAGGCGTGTGACGTACCAGGATCTAGCCACCAATCACATTGAACTCATACAAGATTTTAAATAAAACTTTCATTCATTAATATAAAGTGTTACAAAACAATAATTACAACCATCATATTCAGCGGAAGCATAAATCCTTAGTTATATGTGACATAAACCATATGTATTGTAACCATTAAACTCATCTCACAATTCCACGTATCTCGACCCATGACCACTCCAGCATCCCAGACAGCAAGTTCCCAAATCCAAGATACCTAACGACCTGCGAGCATGAAACAAGTATATCAGACAAAGCTGGCGAGTTCACAGTTTTAGAAAACGTTTGTTACCGGTTGTATGTAAAACAGTTCACTGACAGTGCAAGTAATATTGTTAATATCTCATTTCCGAACAATGACGGCTCCTGAAATACACGACTGCCCTTCCCACGTACTCCTATCTAGTACTGGGCCAGACTGGGTCATTAGTTCACCTCCGTCCTCTACAGGCACGGGGTGAGGGTGCCAAACCTAAGTAGCGCTACTAACTAATACCCGATGAGGGACTTACAAAAGATGATAGGTGAGAATATTAACCAATATACCCCTTTTTTTTACCCAAAGACTTATCCCCCCATGGAATACCCACTAACTGTCCCCAACCACTGGGACGCATGCTCGAATGTAGTGAACTCACCTTAGATTTGCTCGGTATGTTTGGATACATTACCCTTTCCCAGTTGGTCAACCAAGTCCTAATACAATTATCCTTAACAATTAGTTCACAAGTATTTACACCACGTAATTAACATCTTGTAGAGTATGCATATGATTTCATAATACATCTTAGGCACTTAGCTTACACAGACTGATTTATACATAGCCTTACATCGCATGATTTTGGTTTATTAAAATAATGGTAAACACAAAAATGAATCCTCATCATCAGCGAGAACATCACAGTACCCTACATGCTCCAATGTTCTATCTATCAAATACACTTTGCCATATAAAAGATATTATGAATATGAATGGCATATCACGGCTCATTCCTAATCCAATACAAATCAAGTACATGTACATATCCAAAATCATACTATCCCTAACCATGAATCACTAACAAGTACATGTCCAAACGAATCATTGCACGCTTAATATCTTGGATACACTATATCACCAATCTTTCTTTTTTTTTTTTTTTTTTTTACAGGCAATTCATATAACATCACAACCTACTGACCATGCTAAGCTCAATTTTAATGTGTGAATCAGAGGTGTGCGCCTATGTTGCTAGTATGTGACCATAGTTAGTGTGTGATTATACATCATTTACAAGTACAACATGCAATCCACAAGTGTACGTGTATTACGGTGCGATCACGGTGTGTAGCCGGGAGTGTGTGTGTGTGTGTGGCCCAATTGTACCAGGCCTAAGCGACTTGTGCGATCGGAGTTGGGTTGTGCGACTGAACTCTTCTTGCGCGACTGCCCACTTGTGCGATCCAGCCCAAAAGCCCAGCCCAAGATTATGCCAGCCAAAAGGCTTGTGCGACTCATTAGGCTTGTGCGGTTCATTATACTGATCACCTACTTTTCGGCCCAATTATAAACTATGTACATGTGTGCGGCCCAGCTCTAGTGTTTGGCCCAACATAGGGTTCGCTACGAGTGGGCGATCCAGTTTACCATAGTGTTCATTCGTGGCCCAATATCCTATGTACGACCCAAACATAATGTGTGATCATAACTGAAGTGTGCGACTACCGTTAGTGTGTGGTTCCGTAAATGTGCGACCCAATACGTTGCGGTTCAATAATAACGCACGACCCAGTAGTGTGCAACTAGTCCCGCCATGAAGTGTGCGGCCCAAAAAATCCTAGGCCCACTGTTAGTGTATCAGGTTGATTTGTGCGGCCCATGTGAATTTACACAAGTGTCAGACTTGATATTTTGTTTGCGGTGTATACATAATTAATCTTCTCCATAAATTGTATATATATATATGAACATATTATTTTATTTATGGCCATGGTGTGTCCTCAAGTCCCATTCTGGTCAACGTGTGACCATCCAAGACTATGTGGGTTTTTATTTTCCATCAGTATCAATTTCCCAATTAGCAATTAGATATTAAACAACTCAAGGATTAGCATATTATATTGCGTCCAATTCCTACTGAATCATCGTTTCACAAATCCAACAACACATTGGTTATCATAAATCAGTACATTATTAGGACCCTAATTACTATACAATCATTCAATTAAGCTATGCACATCATTCATAATTTTGGCCTATGCTTACTAAATCAATGTCGAACCCGTTTACATATCAACACAATTCAGTAATTAAGCATATAATCCATTCCATAACAGCCTATTACGAGTTCATATTTGTGAGCATTAAACTAGCCGAAAATCATTAACCCACCTTTACAACATACATGCTTCAACATGAGCACTTATCAGCACAATACAAGCAATCAGTCAAGAAATCATATCAAACAAGTTATCATACTAACCAGAGGTAGAGGGTGTGCGAGTGAGTTAGACTGAGAGAGATGATCCAGATCCGAAGGAGGCTTCGAGGATGAAGGGGCTGCCGTTACTTTCTTGATGGGGGTCTAGGGTTTGTAATATATTTGCAAAGAGGTTGTGTGCCCTTTTCCATGCATTCACGCATACAAAAATAAGAGGGGGATGGGTTGGGGCCGGTTGGGCTTAGGGGAAACTGGGCCAAGAGTTAGAAGGACTCAAGTGTAATGTTTGTTTAACACTTGTGCGACCCAAGTGTTTGTAAGCGATTTGGGCTGTAAAACCCATCACTGTACGGACCAAGGGTAACGTGTTTGATGCGTTTAACACTAACAAGTTTGTAACTTTACACGTAACCCACTAGTAACTTTGACCTCTTAAGACACAAGGAACATGTCGATACAAATCAAGAGAATCGTGGAATAGGATAATATTAACCTGAGAGCTCGGGTTGTCACATCATCCCCAACTTGAAAGAAATTTCGTCCCGAAATTTGATAAGCAAACTCAGAGGAGTGAAGTGATAGATTTAGGATGACTGCGAATTTTCCGCGGGTGCCACATCATCCCCAACTTGAAGTGGAATTTCGCCCCGAAATTCACCGGTGATACAAGAATTGGATTGGTCAACAGGGAAGAGTGAGTTAAGGATATTTGAGTTTCATCTGATCCTCGCCCTCCCACGTGAACTCTGGTCCACGTCATGAGTTCCAATGAACTCTCCTGATTGCGATTCGATTGAGTTTATGAACCTTAAATTTCCGGTACATGATTTCAATGGGTTCCTCGACAAACTGCAATTTGTCGTCAACCTTAAGCTCTTGAAAGGATACCACCAGTGTTTTCATCGAACAAACACTTCTTTAGATTTGAGGTGTGAATGACATCATGTACGTTACCCACTTCATTAGATAACTCAAGTTTGTAAGCCCTCTTACCATTTCTTTCGAGAATTCTGAATAACTCAATGTAACGTAAATTAAGTTTGCCACGCTTCCCAAACGTACCACACCCTCTCGGGGTGAGATTTTTGACATGATGCGATCTCCTACAGCGAACTCCTAGTGTTTCCTAAGCTTGTCGACCCTCCTGACGGTCACTCGTTGCTACCAAACGATTTCTGATCCAAGCAATCTTCCCAAGAGTTTCGAGTACAAGTCCTGGACCTGTGATTAGGTTGTCACCCACCTTAATCCAACAAGGAGATTAGCGTTATTGTCCATGCAATGCCTCAAACAGAGTTTCCTGAATACTAGAATGATAACTACTACAGTAGAACTCAGCCAAAGGTATGTGTCCTTCCAGTTTTACTAAGTCAATCCCACACATGCTCGCTGCATGTCCTCGAGTGTTAGGGGGGGGGTTCGTTTACTCTGGCCATTTGCCCTATGGTGATAAGTAATGCTCATGTCTAGTCGTGTGCCAAGAGTGTTATGTAGTGCTAATCATAAATCGGGTATGGATCAAATTCAGGGATACAGGAGTTGGCACCTCGTGCCTAAATAACCGCCTCTCTCAGAGGAATGTTTACAAGCTGTGAAGACTCGTCAGTTTTCTTGATTGCAAGAGGGTGTGTTGGCTACATGGGGCGATCAACGATCACCCATGTGTTACTATTTTCGTTTCGAGTTGTAAGTAGACTAGTGACGAAACTCATGGCAGTCTGCTCCCATCTTCCATATGGGTGTTGCCGGTTTTTGATACTTCGCCTTGACTTTCCCACAAGTCAAACGTCCTACACCTATATAGCTAGGTGGGTTTTTCATGCCCAACCATTTGTACCAAATTTACAGATCCAAACATCTTTCATCAAAACCCAGATGACTTAGAACTTCGAGGCCGACGTGCTTTGCTCAACACAATTTCCCTACCGTTGCCGTGAAATAAGATTCACATTCGTTACACGAGGTAGTGTATATCGTCTGTCTTGCCAAAGTTGCTCCTCCATGCCTCGCGTGGACTTAACTTGAAAATTCTCCTCCGCTAGTTCTTCAGTTTGAACAGAACGAGTTTGATCAGGTAGGTTGGAGTCGATAGTGAGCTGAAAAGCTCATACACGTTTAAGTTCCCCAGTCGTAATCCTCCCAAAAGTTCCATCCAGCGATGCCATTATATGATTTAACTCTTTCGAAACCAGTGTACACGGGAGGCCCTTGTGATCGGTCTAAGTAACGCTACCGTCCCAGTAATGCCTCTAAGTAAATCCGAAGACCATGGTTTCCACCGCCGGTTGTGTGTCGTGCAGTTCCTCTTTGTAACTCCATTACGTAAGTGATCACTCTCTCGTGTTGCGTCGACGTGTAACTGAGACTCTGATTCGAACCAAAATGATATATCACTAAATCACCCGCGCCCTCGGGTAAAGACAATGCTCAGTGTATTGTAGAATTGGGACTCGGAAGCTGAAAAATCTGCATGTATCCCCACTTTGTTGACTACGTGACCAAGAAAGTGTACCTCCCAAATCCTGAAATCACACTTTGGTAGAGTTCGCATGAAGTTGCTCCTCCCCTAGGAGCTCTAGGACAAACTACAGGTCCCGTTTAATGTGCTCTTTTCCCATGGTAGTGATTCAAAACGTCATCAAAACACGGTTGATTCATGTGGTCCATAAAGCTGCTGGTGTGTTGACTAATTCAATGGTCATGGTGTACAAAGTCGCAATGGCGTACTGCGTTCGATATGCCATTCCAGGAACATTCTCCTCTTGGTCTTCCGTCAATACCTAGTCGAGGCAAACAGTTCTTGATTGTCACCTTGCTGAGTTCTGGATAATCAGTACACATACGAAAAGGCTTTATCTTCCCGAATATAGTTGGGGCTCCCCAAAGCGAACAAAGACTATTTCGAATAAAACTCCTGTCCAACAGTTCCTGTAGATAGTCCTTGCAACCCTCCTGGTGCAAGACGGTATGTAGCACGAGTAATCAGGGATGCCCCTGTCGTGAGATCAATCTAAGATTCTGCCTAACAATGGTGGAAGTAAACTCGGAAGTTCCTCGGGTAGCAAACCGAGAAGAACCACGAACAATTGGTGGATCCTCAATCCCCTTTTTCCTTAGCCCTAACATTAGTAACAGTTGCTAACATAGCGGAGTAATCCCTCAATAGACACTTCTGGCCTTCATAGCTGTGGCGCTAACTTTTGCACTACTCTGTTGCTTTAGAACAAATAACGATTTTTCCACTAGGAAGAAGGATATACAAAATTTTCTTCTCACAGGGTATATCCGCGCAATCTCTGGATAACCAATCCACACTAACTACTGCGTCAACGCCATCAAGGATAGCAGAAGAAAGGTTGATGTCGAACACTTGTCCCACAAGGTCGAGTTTGCATCCCAACAAGCATATGAGGTTTCAATTGTACTGCCATTAGTCGATCCCACAGCAGGTTCAGATTCAGGATGCATCAGGGTTAAACAGAACAGAGACGAAGCAGTTAGCTACTCATACTGGCTACCATGTTGCTATTATGCCTGGCGTCGCTCACGCAAATCCTGAATGCCCTACCACAAGCACCACTACCAGTTTGTTACGGTTACGCAGATTCCCAATACTGTCTTCGTTCCCTTGGTTGTTAGCATTTTGACTTAAAACAGTCAATCCTTATCGAAGTCACCCTTGTTTCCATACGGTAGGCTATGGTTACGAGTACCTTGCTGTTGTCATGACTGTTGCCTCTAATGTCGTTGCTTGAAACAAAGCCCTATGATCTTTCACCAACAGGGTCCATTTTGTCACATTCCATGTCACGTCCTAAGGTGCCACTCATTGTGCTGTCAGATACACGTCCCACACTATAGTCCATTGTTATTGCTTATGTCCCGTTTGAGTCGTAAGAGTTGACTCCCATAAGTCGCTGACTAGGGTTAAGGATTCGGTCGAAGTCTATTTTCTGGTGTTCGTTGCCAGTAGTCAGGGTCGTCCTAATGCTGAGGTTAGTAAAGTACTACGCTCACTCCCTTGTCCATCGATCTAGCAAGTTGATTGAGTAATACACGGTACGTTGCGAGAGTGCTGCAGAGGTGATCTCACTTCGGGAGCTAAGGCGTCAACGCGCTAAGTTCAGCAAACAAAGATAAGTAATGAAGGTATGGTCCAATCATTCAACGCTAAGACATCCAACTCAGGGACGTTCGTACTAGCACTTAACATTCTACACAATTCGCTAGGCGTTCTGATGGTGTTCGAGTAATATTCGTTATCATCGGGATTCGTAAGGGTTCAGTGAGAAGTGAAAAGTTCATGTTCATGTAAGAGTCAATCACTGCTATGACTCCTATAGACTGTTGGGTGTCACATTAATCAAATAACAGAGCGGAACCCCTTTTTCACTTGTTAAGTCTCACTGGGACTCACATGCACCCCACATTATTATTATGTGTGCACCCACAATAATAATCCAATTTGCATGTTCACCTCAGCTCCACTCAATTCGTGTCAGAAAGGTCCCCCGAATTCAAGCAATAAAGCAGATGACGCCACAACATAAATCACGAAAGCTCAAGAAAAGTTTCACCCTTAAAACATGTAGCGTAGGTTGTCATCGTATAAGTTCATATTGTTGTGCCAAGTGTGCATTCACAGGTAATGTTACATAATAGCAAATACTAAAGACACTGTGCAATAATAAACAAGAGACGAACCTTGCAGTCTGGAGCTGAGTGTCATGGTCGATTTTGGATCTGTTCGGTTATAGTCTGGTTTTATAAAAACGTTTTAAAACCAAGTTCACTATAACCAGTGGCTCTGATACCAAACTGTCACACCCCCAAAATACCCCAAACAGAAACTCCCGCGAGGCGTGTGACGTACCAGGATCTAGCCACCAATCACATTGAACTCATACAAGATTTTAAATAAAACTTTCATTCATTAATATAAAGTGTTACAAAACAATAATTACAACCATCATATTCAGCGGAAGCATAAATCCTTAGTTATATGTGACATAAACCATATGTATTGTAACCATTAAACTCATCTCACGATTCCACGTATCTCGACCCATGACCACTCCAGCATCCCAGACAGCAAGTTCCCAAATCCAAGATACCTAACGACCTGCGAGCATGAAACAAGTATATCAGACAAAGCTGGCGAGTTCACAGTTTTAGAAAACGTTTGTTACCGGTTGTATGTAAAACAGTTCACTGACAGTGCAAGTAATATTGTTAATATCTCATTTCCGAACAATGACGGCTCCTGAAATACACGACTGCCCTTCCCACGTACTCCTATCTAGTACTGGGCCAGACTGGGTCATTAGTTCACCTCCGTCCTCTACAGGCACGGGGTGAGGGTGTCAAACCTAAGTAGCGCTACTAACTAATACCCGATGAGGGACTTACAAAAGATGATAGGTGAGAATATTAACCAATATACCCCTTTTTTTTACCCAAAGACTTATCCCCCCATGGAATACCCACTAACTGTCCCCAACCACTGGGACGCATGCTCGAATGTAGTGAACTCACCTTAGATTTGCTCGGTATGTTTGGATACATTACCCTTTCCCAGTTGGTCAACCAAGTCCTAATACAATTATCCTTAACAATTAGTTCACAAGTATTTACACCACGTAATTAACATCTTGTAGAGTATGCATATGATTTCATAATACATCTTAGGCACTTAGCTTACACAGACTGATTTATACATAGCCTTACATCGCATGATTTTGGTTTATTAAAATAATGGTAAACACAAAAATGAATCCTCATCATCAGCGAGAACATCACAGTACCCTACATGCTCCAATGTTCTATCTATCAAATACACTTTGCCATATAAAAGATATTATGAATATGAATGGCATATCACGGCTCATTCCTAATCCAATACAAATCAAGTACATGTACATATCCAAAATCATACTATCCCTAACCATGAATCACTAACAAGTACATGTCCAAACGAATCATTGCACGCTTAATATCTTGGATACACTATATCACCAATCTTTCTTTTTTTTTTTTTTTTTTTTTTACAGGCAATTCATATAACATCACAACCTACTGACCATGCTAAGCTCAATTTTAATGTGTGAATCAGAGGTGTGCGCCTATGTTGCTAGTATGTGACCATAGTTAGTGTGTGATTATACATCATTTACAAGTACAACATGCAATCCACAAGTGTACGTGTATTACGGTGCGATCACGGTGTGTAGCCGGGAGTGTGTGTGTGTGTGTGGCCCAATTGTACCAGGCCTAAGCGACTTGTGCGATCGGAGTTGGGTTGTGCGACTGAACTCTTCTTGCGCGACTGCCCACTTGTGCGATCCAGCCCAAAAGCCCAGCCCAAGATTATGCCAGCCAAAAGGCTTGTGCGACTCATTAGGCTTGTGCGGTTCATTATACTGATCACCTACTTTTCGGCCCAATTATAAACTATGTACATGTGTGCGGCCCAGCTCTAGTGTTTGGCCCAACATAGGGTTCGCTACGAGTGGGCGATCCAGTTTACCATAGTGTTCATTCGTGGCCCAATATCCTATGTACGACCCAAACATAATGTGTGATCATAACTGAAGTGTGCGACTACCGTTAGTGTGTGGTTCCGTAAATGTGCGACCCAATACGTTGCGGTTCAATAATAACGCACGACCCAGTAGTGTGCAACTAGTCCCGCCATGAAGTGTGCGGCCCAAAAAATCCTAGGCCCACTGTTAGTGTATCAGGTTGATTTGTGCGGCCCATGTGAATTTACACAAGTGTCAGACTTGATATTTTGTTTGCGGTGTATACATAATTAATCTTCTCCATAAATTGTATATATATATGAACATATTATTTTATTTATGGCCATGGTGTGTCCTCAAGTCCCATTCTGGTCAACGTGTGACCATCCAAGACTATGTGGGTTTTTATTTTCCATCAGTATCAATTTCCCAATTAGCAATTAGATATTAAACAACTCAAGGATTAGCATATTATATTGCGTCCAATTCCTACTGAATCATCGTTTCACAAATCCAACAACACATTGGTTATCATAAATCAGTACATTATTAGGACCCTAATTACTATACAATCATTCAATTAAGCTATGCACATCATTCATAATTTTGGCCTATGCTTACTAAATCAATGTCGAACCCGTTTACATATCAACACAATTCAGTAATTAAGCATATAATCCATTCCATAACAGCCTATTACGAGTTCATATTTGTGAGCATTAAACTAGCCGAAAATCATTAACCCACCTTTACAACATACATGCTTCAACATGAGCACTTATCAGCACAATACAAGCAATCAGTCAAGAAATCATATCAAACAAGTTATCATACTAACCAGAGGTAGAGGGTGTGCGAGTGAGTTAGACTGAGAGAGATGATCCAGATCCGAAGGAGGCTTCGAGGATGAAGGGGCTGCCGTTACTTTCTTGATGGGGGTCTAGGGTTTGTAATATATTTGCAAAGAGGTTGTGTGCCCTTTTCCATGCATTCACGCATACAAAAATAAGAGGGGGATGGGTTGGGGCCGGTTGGGCTTAGGGGAAACTGGGCCAAGAGTTAGAAGGACTCAAGTGTAATGTTTGTTTAACACTTGTGCGACCCAAGTGTTTGTAAGCGATTTGGGCTGTAAAACCCATCACTGTACGGACCAAGGGTAACGTGTTTGATGCGTTTAACACTAACAAGTTTGTAACTTTACACGTAACCCACTAGTAACTTTGACCTCTTAAGACACAAGGAACATGTCGATACAAATCAAGAGAATCGTGGAATAGGATAATATTAACCTGAGAGCTCGGGTTGTCACATGCATGTTGCTAGAAAATGACTTCACATTGAAATACTGTTTTTAAAGGGTGATAAATTCACCCGTGGCTCATACCAATAAACCTTAAATAATATATTCCAAAAGAAATACATGCATCTGTGCATGTTACTAAAATATTATGTCGAAAAAGAAGAAATTTACAATTTATTATAGTCTTTTTTTATACTTTTATACTTACTTACGGTTTAGCTCGTTCATTGGACACTACATGTTAAAGGGATTGGTTAGATTTTTTTTTTTTTTTGTAGTATTCTATTTAGAGTTAATTACATAGTTATTCTACAAATCCTTCTAAAAATAAAAAGTGAACAAAGATACAATGGATTTCAAAATATAACACAATGTCGAGTAATATATAACACAATGCCGAAAAATATAACCCAATGTCCAAGAAAAAGACACAACGAATCAGAAAAAGACACAATTACGGAAATATAGAAAAGACACAATGACAAATAAAAAAACACGATGATGTAAACAAAAAGTCTAAAATCTACAAGCTAAACAACTAAAAACAAAAACCTAAAATCTCACATTGTAGAGTTCGATTAGACGGTTCCAATGCTACTTGAATGGTATCAACCCGAGTCCGTTTGATACTCTTCCAACAACTTTTTATTTTTAAGAGACTTTGTATTTCGTTGTAACCGAGATTCATATATGCATAAATATATAACATCTTCAAGCTGTGGAGATGGCAGGAAAATGAGCAAAACCCAACTGTAAATGTACTAAAATTAACATTTATGATATGATTATTATTTTATTATGACACTAGTTTATAGTCACGTGTGTTACATGGGTTGAATTATAAGATTGGTTGTATTCGAAAAGAATAATTACAACATTTGAATCATTCTTGATATTGCACATGTTAAATTTAAATTTTGATATAAATACATATTACCCAAACATAAACTATCTATATCAAGTTAAAGAGAATATAACGTTACTCGCTATAAATGACACATTTAAGCAAATACTTTATATTTACTTGTTACTTTAGTAATAATAATTAGATATACATAATATATATATATATATAATTAAATTTATATATTATGTTATGATATGTAATGAATGTAAAGTAAAGTCTTAAATCTCATCTTTATCTTGGAGAATGAGACGGAGTAGAAAAATATTGATGAAGACATAAAAGTTTCTTTAAAATTTTGATATGAGAATGAGAAGGTTTTTAAATCTTAATTGAGTTGGACTTGGTGGTGATAGAGATGGATTGTTGTGGGTATATATAATTATAATAAAAGATTTCATTTAATGTCATATAATATTCTCTCTTTCAATTCATTAATAATATTATCATATATTAATTAAAATTTGTTTGAGTTAATAGATAGATTCATCATCCAATTAGTTAAAATAATCACTTCAATTCACTTCAATATTTTTAATATATAAACTCAAATCCGAGTGTTATTGTTTTACATATTTTTTGTGGTGTTGTTATGAAATATTAATGCATATAATTAAAAAAAAATAACATCTTTAATAATGTAACACCATGTTTCTTAGATAATAACAATTAATTTTTTTTCAAAGGTAAACATATCATTTAATTATATTTATACTTGATTTACACAAAACAGATAAAGTAAATCAAACCATATGTTTATCCATTTTAAGAAACAATAAAATCATAGATAATTTATATATTATTTAAACATAAATTAGAATTAGATATTAATGAATTAATAATATCATTAATGAATTGAGAAAATCATTTATGAATTGAAGGAAAGAATGTCATGTGGTATTATTTGATTTGATGCCTTTTATTAGAATTGGATATTTATATTTATTTATTATTATATATTTAGAAATATTAGATTATTATATATTTATTAATATTATTACTAAACTGATGGAGAAAATGTCATGTCGCATTAGATGAACTCATTTATCATAATTAGATAACATGTGACATTAAAAAGACTCTTTTATTATAATTAGATCCGACTTTAACTTACAAGTGTGTTTGTTTTTAATAGGCAATTGCTGATGTGGCACCATAAATGTGACAGCCACCTAGTGGAATTTTAATAAAAAATGATATTAGGCCACGAGATATAGGTTAACCCTTATAACTCTTTATGAGCATCACATCACTCGTTTTTTTCTCTTTTTAATTCACCTTATCTGTTTAACCTTTTTAACTCTACCTCATCCGTCATTTTTTTAGTTATTAAAATTTAAATTAAATACAAAATAAATAATGATACCATTTCATTAACTTCTTAGCTAAAATAAACACCGATAATAAATGGCATTAATTTATCATTCTTTTTTGCCTAAGACCGCAGGGTGTGGGCTTGGGTTTGAGGCGTGGGAAACTCACCCAAGCCTTGCACATCATCCCCTATGGGCTTGGCTTTGGGCGTTGCCCCTCTCGCATGGCTATGAAGTGTGGCGTGGTGTGGGGACATGATGTGGCTAGCTGGGATTGGCCGGGCATATTTGACAAAAAAAAAAGCCACGCCCGGCCATTTGGAGCCCACCTGCGCCACATGTCAACCCAAGCCCCCCACACCCCGCAGTCCAAGGCCTTGGAGTGTACTTTAACTTTATTGGTGTTAAAGATGACATGACGAGTTACATGTCTTTCAAACCACCCCTCACATGAACCGGTTCTGGTTCCGGTTTCGATAGTGAGGTTGTTTTTTCATACCTAAATTATTTATATTTTACGCATTTAAAGTTTTAATAATAGTGTTTTTCATACCTAAATTATTGTTATTTTATGCATTTGAAGTTTTAACTGGCATGTGTTTTGCTTATTTATAACCAAATTTGTTATCTGCTTTAGTTTTATAGAATTTTGTGGAATTTGTATTTTTAAACACCCAATGATATTTCATTTTTTGACTGTAGGTTAACATTCTTGTATATGCTATCGGGCATCCTATTCGTGAGAATAACCTAAATGAGGTGAAGATGTTAGTGACTCAATACAATTCATAAGACCATCTCAAGTCTTCAAAGAAGATTGCAAATCGAAATAAACTCGAGGGGTGTTTGAAATGCAAAAAATCCTAAAAACAAGACATGTAGATGTTGGTGGTGGGGCCATGAACGACGCAATGGTCTGCACCGCAAAAGAACAAAACATTAATATGTGAAATGCAAAAAAAAAAAAAAAAAAAAAAAAAAAAAACTGAAAATACTGCCATATGATTATTTACCTTGAAATTTGGTAGGTTAAATAATGAAATTTTCAGCTAACAAAACATAAGAATTGGCAGGGGAAAAATCTCATTATTTAATTATTTAACGTGCCAAATTCCAAGGTAAATTTCATAAGGCTGTATTTTCTCTTTTTTTTTGCATTTAATATATTAATGTTGCCTTCGTTCGTGGTGGAGATCATGACGTCGTTCATGGCCCCCACACCAGCATCAACATGTCCGGTTTTTATTTTTTATTTTTTTTATTATTTTTTTTTTTTTTTGCATTTCAAACATCCCCTCTAGTTTATTCGATTTGCAATCTCCTTTGAAGACTTGAGATGGTTTTGTGAATTGTATTGACTCACTAACTTCTTCACCTCATTGAGGTTGTTCTCAAGAATACCACAAATTCCATAAAATTCTATGAAAACTAAAGCAGATAACAAATTAGGTTATAAACAAGCAAAACACATATCTGTTAAAAGTTTAAATGCATAAAATAACAATAATTTAGGTATGAAAACAATATCAGTTAAAACTTTAAACGCATAAAATAACAATAATTTAGGTATGAGAAACAACCTTCACTACCGAAAACGGAACCGGAACCAGTTCACTATTCTTCAACCGGATCGGCCTTCTGAAACCCGTACTAACCCGAGCCCCAAACTTTAAAGTATTTTGTGAAGGAAAAGAGGTAATTAAGAATTTTGGTTGGTGAATTGTGAAGAAGGGGGTTTAGAAATGGGGTTTATGTAAGTGAAAATGTATCTGATTACATGTGTTGGAATCTTGTAATATGTAGCATATTCTATGTAATGTGATACATATGTGAAAATCATGTGAACGCAATCCTTTATGCAATCTTTTTAATTTTTAAAGTTGTAATGTTTATTGCAAATAGGTCTTTTTTTCTAAGTAGGTAATATTTGATCACTAAATTTAAATTTCAAAGTAATTAAGGTTTACCCTAAAATGATGAAAGGAGATATCAAATTAGAATTTTGATTCTTTGAACCATTTATAAGATAATATTGCATTTGTTATTAGAAATTTGAGTTTTCGAATGTTATGAACATGTGATGTTTATGTGATAGATTTGTGATGAATCTTAGTATAATATATTGGGATTAGAGAACAGCGTATACAGAGTACTTGAATAAAATAAAACAAAAGACACCGGGTCTTAAGCGTGTGTGTCATTGTTTTTTTAGGGGTGAACTTTCTCGATTTCAAGAAAACAAGCCGGTGATGATCTCACTTTCAAAAGGGAATAGAAAGTGTTTAGACTCTGATTGATGTCTATGGTGCGATTTAGGGGATAGTGCAAGCGCTTAAGTCATCTATTCAAATCCTAGTTTTTGTATTGTTATAATGATGTTCATAAATGAATGTTTGTGGGACATAACAAATGTTAGGTCACATAAATGACTCATTTAGGTTCTTCTCACGAATTAGGTGTTTCAAAATGCATGCATTTTTGAGATACTATTAAACTTGCACTTCAAAACTACAAAAATGCATGCATACTTTTGGAAGTAATATTGATTTTTCAATTTATTTATTTGAGAGTGTATTTTTTTTTTAACGGTCAACAAACTCAATCCTGAGTATTCTCGGGGCACCCACTGGAGAAATTGTCACACCCCCAAATTACCACCTAGGGCGTGTCCCTATTGGAGGTGCAACGATCCAACAAAGAGCCACCAATCATATCAAACACAAGTCATAATGTATTGAAATGCCCAGTTCCAAATAAATATAACGTTTGACAAGTTAACCAAACCAAAGTATTGAGCGGAAGCATAAAAGTATAAATGTATAAATGTGTCGAAACCCAATCAATATAAATGTTTATCATGACCATAACCACTCCAGCAGCATCAGACAGCAAGTTCCCAAGTTCCTTCAGTAATTACCTACAAGCATGCGACAAGTGTGTCAGACTACGCTGGTGAGTTCAAGGTTTTGTTAACAAGTTATGTTACCATATGTATGTTAATGCGATTTAATGTTGCGTTACGATGTTGCTCATGTTAGATACCCCAGGGAGTGTGCCCATAAGTATCCGGGGAGTGGGTACCCCTTAACGACCGATTGCTATGTTGCCTTCGTTAGATACCCTAGGGAGAGTGCCCATATGTATCCGAGGAGTGTGCCTCTAACAACCATAGCCATACCCAGATAATTAGTTCACGCCCGTCCTTACGGCCCGTTGTGAGGTTTCCCACCTAATAGCGCTATCAACTAAATACCTCCATTGCCCTCCAGGCAATAACCAAAACCGATTAAGTTATTTACCCAATGTTTTCCCTTCCAAATGTTTACCAGTTGTCCCAAACCACCGGGACGCATGCTTGAGAAAAGTGCAGTGAACTCACCTTAGGTTTGCTCGGTAAGATTATAATGTTTATCCTAAACTTGGTCAACCACGTCCTATAACGGTTACCACTTGTTAGGACTGTATACAAGCAGTTCACGTATTGTACACATGTATCAAGTAATCATGTATAACACATACTTCATAGTAGCGTATAACTAATGAGTATTTCACACATAACACCTATTTCCAAATGATATAAGTTATAGGGACATGAGTTTATATATAACAACTTAATACAACTTAATTCAGGTGTGCGATTGAAACCATTTTGTGCGACCAAATCAGTAAAATCCATTAGTAATCTTTTCCTCTTTTGCGATTGGAAATAACATATGCAAACACATGGTGGGGCCCTTCATTAATGGCTGGTCATAGTGTGTGACTTCATGTATTCACAATCAATAGAAAAGACAATTTCCATTAAATCTCAGTTTTCAATCATGCGACAAAAGGTGAGTTGTACCCTATGCTTGTTTATTTGTACATTCCCTAACAATCATACATCACGCCTACAAAGATTCGGCAGATAGTACAAAATCCCTTTTTTTTTAATGTTTAATCATTCGAAAATTAAAACCCAGTGTTCATCTCATGAACTTCCATGTTCATGTTTTCAATTTCTCTATAAAAGTAGCAAGTACTCACACTTAAATATCCTCACAATTAATCATCATCGTCTTCTGTTTCATATGACTAGCATCACACCTTATTTCTTAACATTCAAAATGTGCACAACCAGGTTGTACAAAGCGCATAACACAGTTGTACCCCCTTCAATCACTAACATAATTTCATGCTAGGAACATTATCATTACCAGTAAGTTTTAAATCCTTCTATCATCCACTAGTTTTCCTAATCAGATTCATGAACATATTTAAAGTGGGTTTTGAACATCACTATCACATACTAACATTCATCAACAACAAACAGTAGCAATTATTTCATCAAGTTTCACAGTGAACACAATATCACTTAACAAGATCACCGAATGCGAAAAAAACTAAATAGAGATATCACTTACTGGCCGAAGGTTATGAACGGAGTTGACTGTTGCTGCTTTGAGGTATCCAGTCGCGTTAACCAGAACCACCCGTCGCCGCCGCCGCAGACAGCAACGCTGCTGCTGCCGGTAATCACTTCAACCACTGCCCCATCCTCCATCATCTGTTATTGCCGCCGTTGCTCGCTGTTTGTCGGACCCGAGCCCCATCTGAATCTGCCGCACGCGCTGTCACGTCGTCACCGGGTGTGATGTCTTGCCGGAGAGACGAAGGTGATCGAGAGGGAGAGTGCGGTGAAAATGTTAGGTTTGTTTGGGGTTTGCGACTTCGGAGAAGGGAAGGCGCCGGCCGGAATCCAATCTCATGTCGCCGGTGGAAACGAGAGAGGGAGAAGCAGGGGAAGGGGGTGTGTCGTCTGAGAGCCATATGTGGGGGCTTAGGGTTTTGCTTACTTTTCTTTACTATGAATCACAATATCACGTATATAATCCGTATTCATGCATGCTATTTGGTGGGCTTGGGCTTCAACAACAAAAGCTACAACACTAAAGGATAAGTGGGGTGTGGGCCGAAGTGGCTGCCCAAAACAATCGGAAGGGAGGAGTGGACTGTTCTCATTTAATTTGTAACATACATATATATGGCTGAATACAAACCAACCAATTATAAAATTATAATTGGTCAACTGAACGAATAAAAAGAGGTAATAATAGAGTTATGGTTTAGGCCTCATTAGTTTCGAGTTACGTGGATGAATTGGATCTACATGCGAAACAGATGTTTGGTTCAAACGGTTCGGTCAGTTAAACAGATTAAGGGTTTAGTTTCAAGTATTTGCTTGTTATAATTGAATTAGATATGTACACATATAAGTTTAAGATGGACATACTTGACACGTAACTTTAGTTAAATTATTCCAAACACTACGCAATTCCTAATCTTTCATTCACTCACCAACCTTTAAAACAATTCATTTATCATAACACAAGGGTGCACATTTTACGACACAATGAATTATGAAAAATACAGTTCAACATTTCATCAAATATGCATCAACAGTTAATCAAATATGCATCAGTTACAACACAAACAATTATGAGGAGGTAGTGTGGAACAAGTATCGTGTCAAGGAAAGACCTTGAAAGTTCGGGTTGTCACATCATCCCCAACTTGAAAGAAATTTCGTCCCGAAATTTGGCAAGTAAGCATTGAGGAGTGAAGTGAGGAAATCAAGATTGCTGCGGATTTTGCTCAGGTGTGACATCATCCCCAACTTGAAGGAAATTTCGTCCCGAAATTTAGCAAACAGTCGCTGAGGAAGCTAGTTTTGTTAAGCGTTTTCGCGGGGTGTCACATCATCCCCTACTTGAGAGAATTGTCATCCCGAAAATTGATCTAAAACAATGGCTTGAAGTGAGTTCCGACGAACTCGATCTATAGATACTTTACAACGCTTGGGGGCTAATCTTGTGATCAGTGGAAATCATAGTATGGTGGTTAGCGTGTTGTTCTATCAGTTGCCAATCAAAGAAACAGGGAATTAATGAGGTTCGTACAAGGAATCGAGCGAAACAGGGTCCATTAAACATCCGAAGGATTTGGCCAGCAAATTTGTTGTCTAGAAGTAATTTCCAGTAGTGGTGCATGGCGGCATGGCACAACAGGGAGGTTCGTCACATTGCGGTCGCGCGAGTGTATCATTTGTCCAAAACAGAGTTTGGTGGGTAAAGGTTAGTGTTGCCAAAACGACATACGCGTGTAACTGTGACTGCTTCACTTCTAGCAGCGATGACAAGTGAAAGTGATAAGGTTCGTCTACAGGGATGCGTGGGTATAGTTCTCCTAATCCCGTGTTCGTTCGGAAGTTCCATCTAGCGATGCCATCACATGGTTAGCTCTATTGAAACAAGGGTGCACTGGAGGCCCTTGTGATCGGTCTAATTGGTGCATTCGGTACCGTCCAAGTAATGCCTCCCACTTAAATCCAATGACCACGGTTTCCACCGGAGGTTGTAGGTCGTGCAGTTCCTCTCCGTAACACCGTCATGGTATATCGCTGGATCATCGGTACCCTCGGATAGAAGCGATGCTCCGCGTGTTGTAGGGTTGGGTTTTCATAAGCTGCAAAGACGTTCTCCGATTTTATTTCTCAGGAATTCACAGCTCCCCGTTATGCTAAGGAGGTTGAAGTTGCGAAACCCTTGAAAATCCTATGATGAAGCTGTAATAGTAGCTAGCGAATCCAAGGGATTGCTGTATCCCAGAAGGAAATCAGGAATGGCATAAGGTCAATTCTGGAATTCAACCTAACGATGTGGAAGTAAACCAGGTAACTCTTTAGAAGACACATCAGAAATTTCACGAATACTGGAAGATACTCCATCTTCCTTTCTTAAAGTGGCGAATCGGTGACAAGAGCTAGTATAGCAGAGTAGCCCTTCCGTAGACACTTCTGGGCTTTCACGACTGAGACGATGCCAACAATGGCACCACTACGATGATCTTGTATTGATAAGGATTCCCCACTGGGGAGAGGGATACGCATGATTTTTCTCTTTACAGAGAATTTTCGCTCAACGACTACGTCAAAACTTACAAGAATATCGGGAAGTGGGTCAATGTCGAACACTTGACCCATGAGATCAAGCTTACCAACAAAAAGAACATGAGAAGATCGATATACTATCAGCTAATTTTACTACATGCTTATTTTACTAGAGGGGCGGGAGTCAGTCCTAACTGACGACTGAACCCTAAGGCACATAACTCCAATCGAAACAAGAGTCAAACAAAACAGAAGCTACACGAGTGTTGATCAAGTTGGTCAGCTCAGCTTGGGTCATCGCGATGTGACCACGTCCATGTCCTCGTCCACTCATGATTCTATGGGATGAGAGGAAAAAGGTTACGAGTTGAAATGAGGTACAGGTCAAGTATCACATTGAAATCTACAATCTACCAAGTTTACACACAATAGGGCAGAACCCTTCCCACGCTCGTTAAGCCTCACTGGGACTTGCATGCACCTCGCGTTATTATTATGTGTGCACCCATAATAATAAGGCGATTTGCATGCTTATCTCAGTGCCTCTTAACTTGCGCTAAAAGGCTCCCCACATTCAAATAGCATGCGAAGAGTTTTATATGATCAAGAATCACAATAGTCGAAGGGTAGTGTCGCACTAACAGTTCACATAACAGGGGTTGGTAATGTAAGGGCTCATGCTGTTGTGCCAAGTGTGCATTCACGTGTAATGTTATACATAAGTGTACACTAGATATACTATGCAATAGTAAATGAGAAACGAACCTTGCAGTCTGAAGCTGAGTGTCATGGTCAACGTTTGGATCAATTCGGTTATAGTCTGGTTTTATGAAAACGTTTTAAAACCGAGTTCTCTATAACCAGTGGCTCTGATACCAAACTGTCACACCCCCAAATTACCACCTAGGGCGTGTCCCTATTGGAGGTGCAACGATCCAACAAAGAGCCACCAATCATATCAAACACAAGTCATAATGTATTGAAATGCCCAGTTCCAAATAAATATATAGTTTGACAAGTTAACCAAACCAAAGTATTGAGCGGAAGCATAAAAGTATAAATGTATAAATGTGTCGAAACCCAATCAATATAAATGTTTATCATGACCATAACCACTCCAGCAGCATCAGACAGCAAGTTCCCAAGTTCCTTCAGTAATTACCTACAAGCATGCGACAAGTGTGTCAGACTACGCTGGTGAGTTCAAGGTTTTGTTAACAAGTTATGTTACCATATGTATGTTAATGCGATTTAATGTTGCGTTACGATGTTGCTCATGTTAGATACCCCAGGGAGTGTGCCCATAAGTATCCGGGGAGTGGGTACCCCTTAACGACCGATTGCTATGTTGCCTTCGTTAGATACCCTAGGGAGAGTGCCCATATGTATCCGAGGAGTGTGCCTCTAACAACCATAGCCATACCCAGATAATTAGTTCACGCCCGTCCTTACGGCCCGGTGTGAGGTTTCCCACCTAATAGCGCTATCAACTAAATACCTCCATTGCCCTCCAGGCAATAACCAAAACCGATTAAGTTATTTACCCAATGTTTTCCCTTCCAAATGTTTACCAGTTGTCCCAAACCACCGGGACGCATGCTTGAGAAAAGTGCAGTGAACTCACCTTAGGTTTGCTCGGTAAGATTATAATGTTTATCCTAAACTTGGTCAACCACGTCCTATAACGGTTACCACTTGTTAGGACTGTATACAAGCAGTTCACGTATTGTACACATGTATCAAGTAATCATGTATAACACATACTTCATAGTAGCGTATAACTAATGAGTATTTCACACATAACACCTATTTCCAAATGATATAAGTTATAGGGACATGAGTTTATATATAACAACTTAATACAACTTAATTCAGGTGTGCGATTGAAACCATTTTGTGCGACCAAATCAGTAAAATCCATTAGTAATCTTTTCCTCTTTTGCGATTGGAAATAACATATGCAAACACATGGTGGGGCCCTTCATTAATGGCTGGTCATAGTGTGTGACTTCATGTATTCACAATCAATAGAAAAGACAATTTCCATTAAATCTCAGTTTTCAATCATGCGACAAAAGGTGAGTTGTACCCTATGCTTGTTTATTTGTACATTCCCTAACAATCATACATCACGCCTACAAAGATTCGGCAGATAGTACAAAATCCCTTTTTTTTTTTAATGTTTAATCATTCGAAAATTAAAACCCAGTGTTCATCTCATGAACTTCCATGTTCATGTTTTCAATTTCTCTATAAAAGTAGCAAGTACTCACACTTAAATATCCTCACAATTAATCATCATCGTCTTCTGTTTCATATGACTAGCATCACACCTTATTTCTTAACATTCAAAATGTGCACAACCAGGTTGTACAAAGCGCATAACACAGTTGTACCCCCTTCAATCACTAACATAATTTCATGCTAGGAACATTATCATTACCAGTAAGTTTTAAATCCTTCTATCATCCACTAGTTTTCCTAATCAGATTCATGAACATATTTAAAGTGGGTTTTGAACATCACTATCACATACTAACATTCATCAACAACAAACAGTAGCAATTATTTCATCAAGTTTCACAGTGAACACAATATCACTTAACAAGATCACCGAATGCGAAAAAAACTAAATAGAGATATCACTTACTGGCCGAAGGTTATGAACGGAGTTGACTGTTGCTGCTTTGAGGTATCCAGTCGCGTTAACCAGAACGGTCAACAAACTCAATCCTGAGTATTCTCGGGGCACCCACTGGAGAAATGGAGTACTCCGAGAGTAACCCGAGTCCACCATCAATTCCGGGGAAAACCCGGTAACCCACCCGCCCGTAGGCACGACGGTGAAATTACCGGTAAAACCCGTTTGGCTCAAGGATCCAACCCAGGTTTCCCTGGGTCTCCTATCATTTCCCACCAATGCCTCACTCTGCACCAAGTGGGAGTCGAACCTGCATCTCTCAAGAGAAATGCAAGCCCTCCACCACTTGATCTAGAGATCATTGGCTATTTGAGAGTGTATTGCATTTAAGAATAAATCTTCTCACTAATAAAATTAGTAGATACCCTTGCATTACCGAATAATGATATCTTTCAAAATGCATACACATACTTTTGGATAAAATATAGTTTTTTCATTAAATTTTTTGAGAGTGTATTCTATTTAAGAATAAATCTTCTCACAATTAGTCTACCCTTGGATTACGAATTATGGTATCTTCTCTTTCAAATCAATAACCTGTTCAACAATTGTTAAACATATACATCCTTTTACTTATTATGGAATCTTTATGGTTTTCACACGAATATGTTCACAGCCCACAGGTAGCAGTTTTTTTTTTTTAACTGCCAACAAAATATAAAACTATAACACAAAACCAAAGATACAAGGACATCTCTGGTAATAGGCTAGAACATAAAAAATAGTAAAAAAAGAAGTTATAATTGCAACAACTACCCAATCTAACATATGCAATATATCTATGTTTATAACGCAAAAGAAAGAATTTGCCTTTATATATTCTAAAACTTGATCAACATTTCTATGAGCATTCCGAAAAATCCTTCTATTTCTCTCCTTCTAAATTAACCAACGAGATGACAGAACAATTGCATGTATTAGAAATATCAACTATAATAACCACCCATATGCTAATTACTAGAAAGTTACATAAATGACTTAGATGAATCTTTGTGGGACGTAACAAGTGTTAGGTAACATAAATGACTTAGATGAATCTTTTTAGGAGGTGCTAAATGTCACTCTTGGCTACATGTTAGTCAGACATACACAAATGTCATGTCTCGTAGATGAATGCACGTGGGATGTATCAAGTGTTAGGTCTTAGAAGTAACTATCATATATGTATTTAAAAAATTAACAAATTGACATAACACTATGTGATGGTAACAAAAACAATGCTCATGGTAATGCAAATGTAGATGATCTTATAATAGGTCAATATGTGTGTTTTCTATTGCTTCCCTTAAACCTATCTAAACATTCTAAGAAACTTTAGAAAACATGTATAACTTTTAGTTAAATTGTCTAAGGGCATATTAAATATATTACGAAGTCATGTCTATTACAAACACATAATATTGAGAAACCAACCTATCAAAGTTGTACACTTGCACTTGAAACTCGTACAATGCATACATAGTTTAGGAAGATATATCGGTGTTTCATTTGTTTATCTTAGAGAGTATCATACTTAATAACATATTTTTACTAATAAAATTTGTATACTCAGGTATTACCAAATTAAACTAGTATTCATTTATTATCTAGTCATAATGACATCGGCCAACACCTAAATAAGGACACATGGATTATTTCATTTTCTAGTCAGTTTCTTGTCAACCTATTTCCAAAATAGTTAATTTTTTCATCCTCGTGTGTTGCTTAATTCGTTTAGGTTGGAATTGTGTTTTCGTGTTTACCCATGTTTTTTACATTTTACACAACTTAAACTACAATTTTTTTTCACTAACGAAACTACAATCGCCGTTCTTTTTTTCTATTTAATTTTCTTTTCCAATGAACCCTAACCTAACGCTAACCCTAATATGTCATCTTAACCTACCCGAGGAAAGTCGTTGAGCTATCTAATGTCTAATGAGTGGTTGGCTCTGTTAGACACGCATACTATAACGGTGGTTATTTAGTTTCGTTGTATTTTTCATGTTGTTTCTTTATATTTTTTTCACGAATTTTTAATATATGTTGTAACTCTTGGTGCACTGGTATGTATCAACATATATTGTCCTATACTTATACACTATCCATATCTTTCTTTTGCATGTTTGAAATTTACACACACATTTGCATGTTGCTAGAAAATGGCTTTACGTGAACCATGGTTGTAAAAGTCCGGCCTAGGCAGTAGGCTCCGAGTACTCCCCGAATAGTATTCGCAAAAAGGTAAGCCGCCGAGACCCGAGTACTCCCCGAATAGTATAACCGAAAAGTATAACCGAAAAATCCGGACCGAAAAAACCGAACCGAAACAAAAACCAACGGTTTGGTTTTCGGATTTTTAATAACCGAAAATTCCAGTTCTGTTTTCGGATTATCATTTTCAATAACCGAACCGATAAGTTTTGATAGTATACCAAATCTATATATTTTTATATTTAAATTGCCCAAGCTACTAAGAATTATTAATTTTATTCTTGTTTGTTAAATATTAATAATAAGAACATTACCATGTTTATTTATCCTTAAAATTATCCTTTGTTTATAAGAACTAACAAAGTTTGATGTAAAAATTAAATGGTTTTCAAAGAATTAATTATAAAAGAAAATGTCTTAAAATTTTTTAAAGAAACATTAAAATAGATTAGAAAGTTAGGTTTATGTAAATAATATTAATTTAAAAGACTAAATATATTAACAAAATTCTTAAACTTTGAATTATACTTTTAAGTTTTGAATCTTACATAATTTGTTTTACAAACCGAAAAACCGAACCGAATAGTTGCTAAAACCGAAACCGAACGGTTTTTAAAATCCAAAAACCGAACTTTCGGTTACAGTTTTGGTTTTACCCAAAAACCGAACCGAACCGTGCACACCCCTAAAAAAACAAAGACTTATAAATTTATTAACGTCTTTCTTAATTTAATCTTTACTTTATTTCAATGGTTTAGCTCATTCGTTAGACCCTACATGTTAAAGGTATTGGTTTGATTTTTTTTCTAAATTTATGTAATATTTTCTGTTTTTAAATTCACAGTATTTACTACTTTTCATAAAATACAAAAAATACTATATTTTTATTTATAAAAAAACATATTTTCCCTAAATAGAATGGGGTAGTGGGTTATGAGTTATTTTAAAAGTTATCAAATTTCCTCCTAAAAATCATTTATATTTATATTTATATTTATATATACACTAATTAGGAACACTTGTGTGCATATTCTTTTGTACTCTGGGCTAGTATGGTTGTACGGTTATTTTGTAATAAATTGTGGTCTGTTTTGTGGCTTAGGCCCGTTTTGTTTAGCTAATATATGATACGTCTCCTGCTTATACAATACAATTTAGCATACTATTTTTATTGGGGTTGCCACGTTTCTTTTCAATTCACTTTACAACCCAGGCCCCTTCAAATAAAATCAGAGAGCTACATCATTGTATAGAGAAAGAACGAGAAAGAGAGAGAAAGGGGATGTCGGTGGTAAACTTCCGGCCCGTTCATTTACTAAAATCCAGTCCATTCATTTAGTTTGAATCATTTTGTTTATTCTCTTGTTCTAATTTAGTCTTAACTAGAAAACTGTATCGCGCGCGTTGCGAAGCGGCCAACGAAATTGACAAACTGCAGTTATGATTAACCTTATCATACTCCGTTCGTCATCTAAATCCGAGCAAAAGCTACAATATTACATTTATATAAATCATTGTATAAACTAATACATAGGTAGGTAGGTAATAAATAAATCCAATAACTATTTCTTTGACAAGCAACTAAAGTCCCAAACACTACAAATCAACCAAAGAACACAAATTATTACTATTTTGAAGAATATAAAACCCGTTGTTTCATCTTGAAGTTAAAGTAGCCCGACTACGAAGTCGGGTTCGGTCTTGGCCCATTTCATTCCGCTGAAACCAAAATGCATAAAATCTATCTAAAAATTGTCAACATTTATGTTAATGTTGTAAAACAATGGTCTATTAGCAATCCATATACAACTATACTAAACATAAGAGAACAAGACTATAGAGAATAAGTGAATAGGAATTCTTTTTCATTAAGATATAAACATACAATACAAAGAACTTTATATATAGTGTTCTAACATTAATACAAAGGACATGAATAGATGGTGGTTACATATGTGGAGAGTCACCACATTATGGTGCATTCATAACACTCCCCCTTGATTATCCACGTGATGAAATATAATAGTCTACTATTCTTTTGATATGCTAGGTGATGTCGTCTCATTAAAAACTTTGCTAGGAAAACCCAATGGGATAAAACCATAGCTAAGGAAAAAAGAGTGCAGCTCGTACTTTCTCCCCCTGATACTTTTGGATCAGATATGTTGCCTTATTAAAAAGACCTTACTGAGAAAACCCAATTAGAAAAACTTAGTCAAGGGAAAAATAGTGCACTACGCATTATACATAATTAACAACATGATTTATGATGATGTTAAATTAGTACTTCGGGACCTATAAGATAAACTGATACTACTAGATCAGTTATGTTGTCTCGTTAAAAACCTTACCAAGAAAACCCAATGGGAAAAACTTAGTGAAGGGAAAAAGAGTGCAACATTTGAGATTAGAACTGTAATCTTACTAATACATCTAGCAAGAACGTAATATCAGATGTCGTCTTGTTTGCAAGATACGTCAATGCTCTGATCACAATTAAGTATGGTACTTCTTGACTAAGTAGTTCAACATCCCTTTCTTGGGGTTGATAAGAATATTTTTTCTATGTCAAGCGATCAGACAATCATTCATGTACTCAACGAATGAGCTTTTTCTACGTAACATCTTCTAGATGTAGTCAGATTGATGAGTAAAAATAGTACATATATACTCGAACTACAGGTCGAGAATAACTACACTTTGTAAAGGTCATTCAAAATTTTCCTCTTTAGTTTGAGAGTTCCCTCTCGATGATGTTTACATTATCACTCTAAGAGTGTGATCTTGTTAAATAGATGTAGCTCATTTCATCAAAATTATACCTCTCTTTTCAGAGTATAGTCGACCGTACCACATACGAGTAGTTTCCTTTAAGATTCATATATATAACACCTATGGAGTTATTGTTTCATAATATTTTGAGCATTTTTAATCCTTTAGGGGTTTTCATACAGATGTCATTTGCAATTGTCTCGAACATGTATACTGTGATGATATCCATAAGTTGTTTTATCTGAAGTCATTCTGAGATTGCGAGGCCGCTTAAACATTTAAAGATTATCGCATCCACTACAGGGGTATACGTTTCCTCGTAATCAACTGCTGGGATTTGGAAAAATCTTTATGATAAAATGCGTGCCTTACATCGCAAAAACTTATTATTTACGTTTCCTTTTATTTAAAGACACCCATTTATAACCTACTGGTTTGACGTCTATGGGTGTTCGAACTGCTGGTTTGAAAACGTTTAGTTTGTCGAGCAAATTTAGTTCAACCTTAAGTCATGTAGCCATTTTGGTTATTTGTGTGCGTACACTCTTGCACACTTTCTATATACGTAATCTTTTTTTTTCATTGATTACATCTATTGCTATAGCATAATCAAATATATCATTTTACACGTGTTTCATTACGGTTCCATATTGTACTTATTTTGTACATAATTTATCGCGATCTCAAATTTGTTTGGTACTAGAGTTTCTTGTAGAACTCCATTAGCCTCTTTTGGGGTTTTGACAACAACCTTCTTTAAGGTTTAGTATGCAACCACTTCTGGGGTTTTGTATGCAACCACTTATGGTGTTTTGTGTGCCACCTCTTTTGGGGTTACACCAACTGTGTTACTCTGCTCTTTTTGTGTTTGTGGGTTTTATCTTTTTGGAACCGATTTATCACAATTTATTAATATGATAATCATTTTGTGAGTACTTCCATTCGAGCAGATAAGTTTAAGCTGGTATATGTGACTTTGTCACGTTATTTGTGTTAGTGAATGCATCTTGTATTTCATTTGTTATTATTTGCAAATACACGCTCTTTCTTTTAGACTTCAGATCTGCATTGACCACCTCAGGGGTCGATATATAATATGATGCATTTTTTTTCATGTTACCAGTCTTTCATTTTCTTGTCTCCCCCTAAGACTGGGAATACGATGTACATATCCCATTTTATATGTTTTGGTGGTGCTATTGGTACATAGGCTGCACAACAAATATATATAAAAAAAATGAAATCTTGGTTCTCTTCAAGAGACCAGTTGTAATGGGGAGTGTTTGTGATAAGCAGTTGGTTTTGAATTGATATAATCAATTGATGAATTTCGCCTCGACTACGTATGCCTCTCACTATATTTCTCGTTGTGCCCAACATTGGTCCCTACAATTGGGTTGTCAAAGAACAGTGTTAAACCATGTCAAAAAAAAAAAAAAAAAAAACAACGTTCCATAGTGTTGGGCATATGCTAAAAACTCACATGTAACCATGTATTAATGCCACAATCTACACAACTATACATTTCAATGGTCCCATTTAAGATGGATTGTTTGTAGGAGTTTATTGTTTGGAAGGGCATAAAAAATTATTTGCCACAAAAAAAAAAAACTAACTAGACATATGATAAGGAATTTTGGGAGCAATGTTTTTAGATTACTTAGAGGTGCTAAGGTACCAGTTAGCATGTTTGATTGTTTAGCATATCATGATGCTATCTTGAAGACCTATTTGGTTATGCCATGTGGTGAACGTATAAATATTTTAGTAACTTCTGGTTACTCACCATATTTGATTTAATGGAATATTGTGGAAAATTAGTATCATTTCAAGTAACTTCTAATATAGTCTTCTTGGCCATATTTACTATATGATATATTTTAGATATTTAGTACATTTTTTTACACCATTCCAAGGTGATGACATTTTATTCAAACATAGTGGAAACTTAATAAATTTCTTCGGTATACATTAGAATATGATGCATTATGAATTACAAAATTCGATATCAGCGGGTAAACTATCGATGCTCTTTTGGAGCATTTAATATGCTATTAACACGTGAAATAGTATCAACAGCGTCTCTACCACGTGAAATATTATAGTTTTAGCCTTTGTTTAGAGGGAAAACATGTACTATTCATAAGGTTTCCATCACTAGGCTATATGTTAGCCAAAAACGCCAAGTGCGATGAACTAAAGTTTGGGTTGAACTTGAAAAATCATTATTAAAACAAACAGGACTTTGTATACATTTGGGAGAACTTCGGGTTCTCAACATTGATTTAGGATTCATGTGAAATTCAGTATAAATGAGCATCAACACTAACTCAAATTAATTATTATCTATCAATTTAAGTAACTAACATCAGAGTAGTTTACTTATGAACAAGAGAACAAACACAAGAAAAAGATTTCTCTCATCATTTCCCATGATCATGACCTTTATAACAATCATTATATCATCACGTTCACTTTTAGGGAATGAATTATAACCACACAACTTTCATAGTGCTATCATTACAATTGCTTTTGTTATGTACATGATCTCGACCTTTCACTAATTTATCATTGCATTTACCTTAAGGAATGGCTTAGAGCCACACAACCTTCATTCTGGTTATTTCAAACCTTATATATATATATATATATATATATATATATATATATATATATATATATATATATATATATTACTACTTTATAAGCATATTTGAGGTTTGATAAATGGAAATTGTTTTGTTCAACCAATATAAATAATCTTTTCATCACATAACCTCAAGTAGCCCCATCAAAAGAGGCACATAGCCTACTAAGTATGCAAGAGTCATGGGTGGTAAAAAGTCTAACATAATTAGAGACTTAATTTTGCCATAAAATCTCTAATCAATTGTCATAAAATACATCAATATACCACATGAAAAGTACTTAATTTTGCCATAAAATCTCTAATCAATTGTCATAAAAGACATTGATACACCACATGAAAAGTACTTAATTTTGCCATAAAATCTCTAATCAATTGTCATAAAAGACATCAATACACCTCATGAAAAGTACTTAATTTTGCCATAAAATCTCTAATCAGTTGTCATAAAAGACATCAATACACCTCATGAAAAGTACTTAATTTTGACATAAAATCTCTAATCAATTGTCATAAAAGACATCAATACACCACATGAAAAGTTTATTATATTAATAGAAAATTAAACAAGTGACATAAATAACTCTACTCAAGAGTTTGTCACGATATGTAGAAATTTAATATTATTATAGGCTATTACTTTATGAAATATAAAGGCAACAAAGTGTCACACTTTAAATTGCTAACAAACTTTTTATTAATTATATAAACTAATAGGAAATGTTAATTGCCACTTTAAATGATTTCTTTATAGCTCTTTATGGCTAATTTAAATGATTTCTTTATAGCTCTTTATAGCTAATATAAAAATTGAATTATAGTAATTAGTTACCATCTCGTTTCTTCTTAACCCCCCTTCAATTTCTTTGGTGGTTTTAGAAAGCAATCGACTAAACACAAAAGCATAATTCTAGATCATGTATATCAAATTATCAATTCCAACAAGATTTCAACCGGTGAAGTATATGGCCGATTAAATTCATAGAACATCAGATTTCTTCGGCAAATATTAATTAGATATATGCAAATTAACTTGTTTTCAAACAAAGTTTATTAGGCTCATCATCTTAAATACAATTTCTTAGTTGAAATCAAAATGTCAAAATAATTCTTAATACAAACAAATAATTTATGTGCATGTTGATGATCATATTGACCCGTTACTAGCAAATGTAAATACTATATATAACATTTAAACTTTCATACATTTATGATGGATGAATAATAGATTATGACAAGTTAACCTAGGCAAGATTTTCATCGAGCCCATATAAGAACAACCAAAAGAAAAAATATACATAAAAAAAATAATGAGGTCACGAGTCATGATGACTTAATGATGATATTGGGGGAAATCTGAAATACTACAAATCTAAAATATAGTAAATGGCATGAAAGAGTCCGATTTTATAAAGTAGAAGTCACACATTTTTTATTTGATGCTAATGAAGAACGTAAGCAATTGCATGAAAAAAAAGAATCTTTAAAGCTGTAAACGTTGTTATTTATTTTCTTCAAAACAAATCAAATATAATTTATTTTTCAGTCACTTTCTCCTCAGTTACTTTCATGCCATCAAAATATTTACAAAACTAAATCCAAATTTTCTAGTTATGATTATATACAAAAACAATAAAACGAGGACAAAACATGGAGCCATGAAGTCCAAGGTGAAAGGCTGCAGGTCAATTGTTTCTACTCTTAATTTCACTTTTCATGGATACGATAACATTATTCAAGATGTCTAAAATAATAAAACAATTACTAAGTAGAAATATGAGTTTTGTGTATTGTTACCTCAATGGATGAAAGAAAACCAAATCATGGATATGAAGATTCAAATCAAGGATATGAAGATCTTGCAGCAATTCGTGCTGATAACGTGTTGTAAAACAATGGTCTATTAGCAATCCATATACAACTATATTAAACATGAGAGAACAAGACTATAGAGAATAAGTGAAGAGGAATTCTTTTTCATTGAGATATAAACATACAATACAAAGAACTCTACATATAGTGTTCTAACATTAATACAAAGGACATGAAGAGATGGTGGTTACATATGTGGAGAGTCACCACATTATGGTGCATTCATAACAGTTAACACATTATCTAAAGCTAAATGTTTATAAATCAAGTTCTAAATTCAGGAAAAATACCCATTGTCATCTTCTTTTTTAGAAAATCTTCAGCTCCATCTTTCCGAATCTCATTCTCATTAGAGTTCTCAGAAATAACCTCATCAAAACCCAATTAACTATATATAAATATTATTTTACCATCTTTATATCCTCGTTCCATCTTTGCGAATCTCATGTCTTTTACCAGATCATTTCGGCTTTGTTTCTTGATTTGATCTCCAATTTCAATTGTTTCGCAAGCTCAATCCCCTGCATTTTTCAAGAATCATAAAATTCAAATCAAGATTTAGCGCAGCTTAACAATATAAAAAATGTAATAAAAAATAAGCTGAAGATTGAAGCCCATATTTAAGACCCCTCAATTGTTAGTGTTTAACTTCATTTAATTTCCATCTTCTGACAGTGGGTCTTTTATAAATCATATATGAGACCTGATTTTAGAATTCGCTTTAGTTACGTGTTAGAATCCAAGTGGAAAAAATGTTATTTTTATGAAAAGACCCTAGTTTTAGAATTTGCTATACAATCCAAAAATATTCACTTAAGTGCAAGATCAAACCAAGAAGGATAAGAGAATCAAAGGCTAAATATTGGATCTTGAATTGATTACTAAACATGCAAATTACATGATACATATACAAGAGAAAGGGAGATAAAATAGCAACTATATAACAACCTATTTGACTAAAAGATTAAAAAAAAAATACAAATTTTAATTACAATGTGGACAAGAGGTTTTCTCATTTTAAGCAACATGTACAACCTGCATTGCATAGAATTGTTATAAATTATAATATTATATAATTAAGGGTGGGGTTCAGCTACAAAGTCCATTTTTCCTACAAAGTGTACAAAGTCATAAAACACTAAAATTTCAATCATAAAACACAATCAAAACCCACAAATAACAGAGCGAAGATCACTAAAACACAATATCTGTACCCTAACAGTCCATAAAAACTTCAAACAAACCATTGTAGAACTATGAATATAAAACACAACATGATAATCAACAAAAAACACACTAATGTTAGTCATTCGCTAATCAAAGCCTTATCATCAAAAGCACAACACAAAACCCACAAATATGGCGTTTTAGTAATCTTGACTTTGTTATTTATGGATTTTGAGTGTGTTTTATGGTTGACATGATGGTGTTTTATGACTTTTTTAGGAAAAATGGACTTTGTAGCCAACTCCCACCCATATAATTAATGCAGATCAAAATATAACCGCATTTACACTTGAGCAATATATTTTATAGCGTACAAATCTACCAGTCTTATTATATTTGATTCTACGTGTATACTAATTAAAATACACACTAAGGAACCCCCAACATAAGCATTTTGATTTAATATTTTTAAACAATCTTACTCATGGCATTTGTTTAGTGCCAACAAAGAAGTCCAAACTAAAGTATGCTTCATACCTGTTTGTCGTTGACCAACATTTGTAAGCACCGCTGTCGCATCCTTGCTTGACCAGTGACCGAAGAAACATCACCGAGACCACTAAAACCTCATAGCTGAGCTGCTTTATCCCTATAATAAATCTGAACTGCCATGTTGGTTTTTATTTAGTAACTCAAAGTCCGTGTGTAAGTGAATTTATAAATAATAAGTATATGTTTCAGCAAATGTTTTAATATCCGGTTTTTATACCATAACCGGTTGGGCGTAGAAAACGGTTTAACCGGTTGTACAGTTGAACAACCGGCACTACCGGCCGGTTTGCACAGATTTCCAAAACATTGGTTTCAGCGTCACTTAAGCAATAAAAAATACCTAAAAAACACTTACGAATACTCTATACAGGAAAATTTGAAACTTACCGGTAGAATCTTAAGGGACTTATTTTGTAGATCAATCAAGAATCTTTACATACCCCATTATCCTCCTCTTCGCTCCATCCACTACACTGCAAAAAGCACCTCCCTTTCATAATGAAATATAAAAGATATCACACTTTTCTCTAAATCCAAAAAAGACCCAATTCTTTGAGCACGCCTTCTTGAGGCATTTCTTCCATGCTTAGGCCGATTTGGGCTTGGCGAATCATCTAAAAGGTCCTCAAACTCTTGATCTCGTGCATCAGATTGGGCTTGGGACGAGGCCCTTGACCTTTTGGAAGACGAGTTAGTTTCGCTACCAATGGGATAGTCGCCCACTTTGGATGGAATTTACAAATCTCCCAACAATGCATGAAACGGAAGTCGGTTTTCATATTTGATTTGAATACGACCACTGCATTTGTCAAAATGTCGGCTTCGGTTTCACCACTTTTAGGATTTTGCTTTGCTTTATTTAAAAACCCACTAAATTTTGTAAGTTGGGAGCTTATCTCGCTCCACTTTGAGGATAAGCTATTGTTTTCACGATAAGTCTCCCTACCCATTTCTTCATGGAAGAGTCTACTAACCGATTCCCACAGGGCGGTTCGATATTGCGAATTTCCTATTTTAATAAAAAAATATTAATATATTACAAACTTATATAAAAAAATAACCATTCCATTAATATAAACAAAGGTTAAGAATACCTAAAGTTGAATGTTGAGATTGTTCACACCAAGCTCTCGCCAATGCAACTTCTTCAGCATAGACCCATTTTTGTTGTTTTCGTTTGGCGGTTTCAACTACTTTATCCTCCTCGGTTTTTTTCTTATGACTTCTCTTTTTGATGGGTTTCGATGCGGAAGGACCATCATTGGGTGGCTGAGTTTCGGGAACGGATTCGTTTTGTGAAAGGTCGATGGAGGTTGGTGAAAGGTCGATGGGCGATTGTGAAAACGGGGTAGGTATTGAATCTTCGGTGTGTGGGAAGTTAGTAAATAAATGATTCCCGAGATACGATGCATAACCCGCCATGTCGGGCATAGGAGAGTGTATGAAAAATGGACGAGCTATTGGACGAGTTGGTGGTGGGCTAGGATTATTTTCTTGGAATCCAAACGGGTTGTTCGGGTCATAAGGACGATTGTAAGGATGCATTTTTTCGTTTTGTAGAAGGAGAATTGAAGATGTATAGAAGATGTGGTTGAATGTGGTAAAAAATAAAAGAAAAATGTGAGTTTTATAGTGAAAAAATGGAAGAAAAAATTATTATTATTATTATTTTTAATATAGCCGTTGGCCAACGGCTAGCCCAGCGGCTCTTTTCTTTTGGCCATTCACAAACCGCCATGTCACCTTGCTCCACCGCCCCACGCCCGGCTTGAAACCCAAGCCCCAAGGGGCCACACCCCAACCCAAGCCCACCCGGGGTGGTGCCTTGAGCGTTTTCCCCCAACCCAAGCCCCATACCCCATGGCCTTAGGTTGGGATCATATTTTCATGTTTACCCACGTTTTTTACATTTTACACAACTTAAATTCCTTTTTTTTCAGTAAAGAAACTACGATCGCCCACCATTTTCTATCTAATTTTCTTTTCCGGTGAGCACTAACCTCTACCTTACCCTAACCCTAATAGTGTCTACTAAAATCCTGCTGGTTCATTTAGTTTGAATCATTTAGCTTATTCTATTGTTCTAATTTAGTCCTAATGTTGTTAGGTTTTATTTGGTGTGGTTCTCCATTCCATTTCCCAATTTGTTGGAAGGGTCTATTTTTTAGTGTAGATTTTAATATGAAGTTATAGGTTCAAGTAGACGATACTTAAAAGGGATATTGGCGCATAATCGCTACTAGACGTTATTGGCCATTGATAGTTTCACCTTTTTTTATTCCCCTGACAGACACACCTTTCAACTATTTTTCCTCCACTGGTACTAAGTTAAAAAAACTTAATGGAGTTTATTTTCTACTGAATTACAAACTGAGGTTTTAGTGCTTTTGATTGTGTTTTCGTGTTTACCCACATTTTTTACATTTTACACAACTTAAACTACAATTTTTTTAAGTATGGAAACTACAATCGCCTTCCTTTTTTTTCTATTTAATTTTCTTTTCCGGTGAACACTAACCTAACCCAGCGATCTAATGTCTAAAGAGTGGTTGGCTTTGTTAGACACGACATACACGGTGGTTATTCTGTTTCCTCTTATTTTTTCATGTTGTTTTTTTATACTTTTTTTTTTTCACGAATGTTTAATATATGTTGCTTTTGGGGCACTGGTATATTGTCCTATATTTATACACTATCCGTATCTTTCTTTTGCATGTTTGAAATTTACATACACATTTGCATGTTGCTAGAAAATGGCTTTACGTGAAGTCGTGAACACGTTGAAAAGGTGTTTTACAAAGAGCGATAAATTAGCCATAGGCTCATACTATTACACTTTAAATAATATATTCAAATAATTACATCATATTTGCATGTTGTGTAAAAAACAAAGACTTATACAATTTATTATGGTCTTTTTTAATTTAATCTTTACTTTATATCAATGATTTAGCTCATTCGTTAGAACCTACATGTTAAAGGTATTGATTAGTTTTTTTTTTTTTTTTTGTATTTATGTAATATTTTCTTTTTTAAATTCACAGTACTTACTACTTTCCATAAAATAAAAAAAAACTGTAATTTTATTTATAAAAAACACATGTTCCCTAAATAGAATGGGGTAGTGGGTTATAAGTTATTTTGGAAGTTATCAAATTTCCTCTTAAAATTCATTTATATATAAACTAATTAGGAACACTTGTGTACATATTCTTTTGTACTCTAGGCTAGTAGGGTTGTACGGTTGTTTTGTAATAAACCGTGGTCTGTTTTGTGGCTTAAGGCCGGTTTTGTTTAGCTAATATATGATACATCTCCTGCTTATACAATACAATTTAGCATACTTACTTTTGTTATTGTGTTGCCACGTTTCTTTTCGGTTACTTTACAAACCATGCCTCTTCAAATAAAATTATAAAATAAAATACAATACAGAGTGAGAGACATCATTGTATAGAGAGAGAGAGAGAGAGAGAGAGAGAGAGAACGAGAAAGAGAGAGAAAGGGACTTCCGACGGCAAACTCCCGGCCCGTTCATTTAATAAAATCAAGCCCATTCATTTAGTTTGAATCATTTTGCTTATTCTGTTGTTTTAGTTTAGTCCTAATGTAGTTAGGATTTATTTGGTATGGTTATCCCTTCATTCCCTAAATTGTTCGAGATACTTGATAAGGATAGTCAAATTATAAACAAAACTACAGATGCCGTGTATAAAGATGTTTCTAGAGATTTGTAGACTGTAACTTGTACCTTCGTATTATATTTTCCGTGAGTGCTAACTATGTGGTTTTTTTGGATATTCAAACAATACGTGGTTTACTTTATAATTGAAATATTATTATATTATCATTTGGTTTTATTCGTCAAACCGTGTAACACACGGCGCTATAAACTAATATATACATATATAGTGGGGGTTCTATGCAGAACACTAAATATTGCGAGAACATGCAGAACAAAATGAACCACTCATTTTTCCAATCCTAAAAGCCTAAAAAGTAAATGAAAATATTATAAATGCAAGATTTATCGTTTCTCACACTAGAATTTAAAACAAAATATGAAAAATCTTCAGTTTTTAAATAACCTACACACATGTAGGTTATGTGTAGGCTAAATTACCTACATGTATATAGACTACGTGTAGGGAAAAATATATGATTTTTTATGTATATATAATACACATATGAATGTAAGAAACATAAAATTTAAAAAAAAGTATGAACCTTAAATCCCAAAAATTAGTATTATAGGGTTGTTCTTTTTGTTCTCGTAGTAATTAGTGTTCTGTAATGATCCTTATCCTATATATATATATATATATATATATATATATATATATAGGAGAAGGATCCGTTAGGAATCACCCTTTATTGCGAGAACCGCGAGAACCAATGTAAACACAACCAAAAATACCTAAAAATAGCTAAAAAAACACACAAAATTTTTTTAAATATTTTTTATAAAAAAATTCGCTACTTTTACTAGCCAAAAAAATAATTTTTTTTATTTTAAAAAAAATTGACTACTAAAAGTACCGATTTTAATGTAAAGACTATATAAAAAAATTTTGTGTGTGTGTTTTTTTTTTTATTTTTTTAGGTTTTTTAGGTTTTTTGGGGGGTTTAGTTTTTAGCATTTTAGCTTGTGTTCACATTGGTTCTCGCGGTTCTGGCAATAAAGGTGGTACCCTATATGTATATGTGTGTGTGTGTGTGTATATATATATATATATATATATATAGGGAGCCGCTAAAATAGAAACATCCCCAGTTGTAAGAACCGCGAGAACCACTCTTAATGAATCAGAAAAAGGGGTATTTTGGTCATTTACCCCAAATGTCAAATCTCTCATCTCTCTTCATTTAAAGTCACTGACTTTTAATTACCTCTCTCCTCTCTCATCTTTCATTTACATCTTGTTTCACACCCACATACAACCATCATATTTTCCCTCTCTCCCCCTAGTTCTCGATGGTCGTCGTTCTCCGACCACCGTAGCAGCCCTAGACCCGCGTCCTACGCTACCGTTGTTAACGGTGGTTCATCTGGGTCGTCATTTTTCAACAACTTTAACGACCCCACCGAAGAGTTCGGTACTTCTGATCAACTTCCAATGAAGTTTAACGATAACCCTTTTCGTACGGAAGCTTCAAGCTTCCGAAGAGTTCGTTTCTCCGACCGGTGTTGTTGTGTCTCCGACCGGCAAGACTGATGTTCTTGATGATTTGATAAGAATTAAAGCTATTCAACAGCATCATCAAAGGATTGCAACCATGGGTGGGGAAGGGGTTCCCCCTTTTCCTTTCAATAGGTGCATGAACTTTCTCAATGAAAATCCTAGGTAAAGTTTTTTTTCTATAATTTTTTTCTTTTTTTTTTTTTTTGCATAAAGATTTGAACTTTATAAATTGGGTTTGTTTAGTATGATGACAGAGAGGAGTTTCATATTTATCTGAATTTTGTGGTGCTATTTGTGGTTTAAAAAGGGTGGTTTTTAGTTGTTCTTGTTGGATTTGCTCTTGAGATTGCTAGAAAAAGAAAAAAAGGAAGAATCTTTGTTCTTTACCAGTGGGTTGTGTTTTTGGGGCATGGTTGTTTTATTTCTCCATTTTTCCAGCAGCTTGACGATTTTATTAAATTTCAAGAAATGTAATTTCGTGCTGAACTTGTTATGCATGTTTAGATCACCATGAGCTGGATTGATGATTGGGGATGAGTTTCATAAATTTGGTCGGTGTCAACCCGATCGGGTTGATTTTGGGCCTATGGGTTTTGGGAATGCGAATTCGATATCTCAACAAATTTACTTGACGTTTCCGGCTGATCTAAGTTGATATGTGTTTCTCTCTCTAGAAAAAATGGTCGGTGTTTGATCTGTTGTTCTTGATTTTCTGGTGATTTTTGAACAGTGAACTATGTGGGTTTGATGTGTTGGATTTGGGCGGTGATGATGCAAAAAAAAAAAAAAAACGCATAAAATGATGACGATAGCGTAGCAAGGATGGTGGAAGGTCGGTATTTGAACCTGCAACCCCACTTTGCAGCCTCTGATTATCGAAAATCTGACCCAAAACCCTGTTTTTTTTTTCAAGAATCCACTCATTGTTTTGATTTTTGTTTGTTGGGTTTTTATATTTTTTGAGGCATCGATAATGATAGCAATCTACCTGAGTCACCTACCGAGTTGCGATTTTCTGGGTGCGTTCGTTTTGTGTAAAAAAGTTTTTGAAAAAAAGTTTGGTAGAACCTTATAACCTGGGGAGATCGATTTAGTTGTGATTCTGTCTTCCGTTGTTTTCTGTGAATTGTTGTTAGTTGGAAGAAAAGGTTCCGTAAACTTTTTAACGTAAAACGTAAACTTTTTAATGTAAAACGTAAGACGTCAAGTTTTTTACGTAAAATGTAAAAAATTTAACGTAAAGCGTAAAAACGTAAAACGTAAAAAGTTTAACGTAAAATGTAAAAAGTTTAATGTAAAACGTAAAACGTAAAACGTAAAAAGTTTAACGTAAAACGTAAAACGTAATCCGTAAACTTTTTAACGTAAAACGGAAACTTTTTAACGTAAAACGTAAAACGTAAACTTTTTAACGTAACGTAATTTTTTTAACGTAAAACGTAAACTTTTTAACGTAACGTAATGCGTAAACTTTTTAACGTAAAACTTAAACTTTTTAACCTAAAACGTAAACTTTTTAATGTAAAACGTAAAACTTTTTTTTATGTAAATAGTAAAACGTAAAAAACGGCGTGTTAAAAAAACGACGCGTGAAAAAGTCGGGCGTAAAAACGGCGTGTAAATAACGGCGCGCCAAAAAAATTTGTTTTGTTAAAAAATCTGAATTTAAAATGGTTTTTAATAAAAAATTATGTTTAAAAAATAACAATTAATATAATAATACAAAAATAGTAATAAAAAACAATAAAGACAAAAAGACAAAATTGAGTAAATTTACTAAACTAACCTTTTGAATTAAAATATTAAAGACATAATAAGAAAAAAAATATTTAATATTACTTTTTAATTAGTTTTAATCTCATCCATTGATCCTGAAGATCTAATGGTTGAAAAGTGGTTCCCTCGGTTCTTACAACTGCGGCCGACCCCCCGAACTTTTCGCTTAGTAGTGGAGAGTATGTAGTTTTCGTATAGAAAACTTTGGGTATGTACGTTTTTGACCCTCTCGGTTTTATAGAAATTTTTAGGCCCGGTGACTTCCACCACCCTAGTCGGAAATCTCAAGCTTCGCCACTGTGCCTAGGGCAAATGATTGAATTGTTCTCTGATCCACTTATTTAGTGTGATTTATGTTTAAATTTTACTTCTATGGTGTAGTGATCAAATAATACTATAGATTTTGTGATCATCAAATTTGTAATAATAATTCAACACGAGAAGGTGCTCTAGACTTTCTAAGTTTTCAATTTTCTATTGATTCTATGGTGGATCTTGTATCTATTTCACTTTTTTCGAAGCCTAATGTTACTGTGTGCACCTTTTCTGTTACATGATTGCAACATCCTTCTGTTACAGTATAATTTCTCCTCTCCCTGGTAAAGATATCTCATTTCCAAAGCAATTTGAGTATTTATATAATTGTATGCCTGTAAATAATTTGCCCGACATAAGTGTTATTTTTTTTTTCATCTAGCTACCATGTCTATGCCGTTTAAAGTTCTATAACGTATCTGCTCTAAATTAGGTCTTCCGGTGCAAGTGTTGTGCTGCTAAGGTAATATGAGAGAAAGTTATTCTACAAAGACTCCTAAAAATACGAAGTGTACAAAGACACAATGAATTGCAAAATATAACATAATGTAGAGCAAAATATAACACAATGCCGAAAAATATAACACAATGTCCAAGAAAAAGACACAACGAGTCACAAAAAAAAAGTACAATGACGCAAATATAGAAAAAACACAATGATTAAACCAAAAGTCTAAAATCTAAACAAATAAAAACAAAAACCTAATATCTCACATCGTAGAAGTCGATGAGACGATTTCAATGCCGCTTGAATGAGGTCAATCGAAGTCTGTTTGATACCCTTCTTATTTTAGGAGACTTTGTATTTGATCATAACCCAGTAATCTGATCTACTCATATATGCGTAAATATGTAACATCTTCAAGCTGTGGAGATGGCAGAAGAATGAGCAAAACCCAACCGCAAATGTACTGAATTTAACAATAATTTAATACAAGTGCGTTTGTTTTTAATAGGCAATTGCTGATGTCGCCCCACAAATTTGAAATGTGGCAGCTACCTAGCGGAATTTTAATGACAATGATATTAAAGATGCGAATATGGAAACTATCATTGTTTAACCCCACCACCAGCATTTCAAACATCCCCTCGAGTTTATCTCGATTTGCAATCTTCTTTGAAGACTTGAGATGGTCTTGTGAATTGTATTGATTCACCAACATCTTCACCTCATTTAGGTTGTTCTCACGAATAGGATAACCGGTAGCATGTACAAGAATGTTGACCTGCATTCAAAAAATGAAATATCATCGGGTGTTTCATAATATGACAAATTCCATAAAATTCTATGAAAACTAAAATAAGCCGATATTAGAAAGTTATCACGTCATATGTATGGATACGTAAAGAATCAAATATCAAACAATTAACATGGAAAGCTCCAAACTTGGTTAATGGAGCATAAATACTGAACAATACAACACAAGCAATACAATAATCTTAAAACAGAAGGTATTGACCCGATCGACCCATCCTAAAACTCCACTCGCATTGACATCTTACCCAACCACCTGACCATTTGACCTACTCTGTAGATTGTTTAGATCCTTAGCCCCTCAACCCAACCTGTCCCGACCCAGAAAACTACCCGGTTTGACCCATTATCCAAACCACCCAACCAATTCGACCCGCCCCCAACAATTTACCTGTTTTGACCAGATAACTTTACCCCTTTTGACACATTAAACCTAACTGACCGCACCCTTGTCACCTTCATATATGAGGAACAAAATAGGGCAAACAAAAACAACTTAAAAGTTATAATTCTTCTCTAAAAAAACAACTAAAAACACTAATTCAAAGAATTAAATAACATAACATGATAACAAATTAATTCATAAAAATCAATAACCTAAAGGCATAAAATAACAAATCTCAGATATGAAAAACGACCTTCAAAAATAATAAATTTAGAAGTTATAATCTTTGTCTACAAAAATAGGTAAAAACACAAAATCGAGGCATTAAATAATATAGCATGGTAAGTAACAAATTAATTCATAAAAACTTAAATGCATAAAACAACAAAATTTACGTATGAAAAACAACCTTCACCGCAGGAGCATTCTCCAATCTACCAATTTTACCCTATTACCCCTCTTCCCGGTTACATCGGAAACAGAAACATCCTCCGATGATTCTGCTACCGGTCGACTGCATCGCCACCCTATGCCGTCAGATCTTTTGCACTTCTGTGAGTCGGTAATTTCAGCCATTTGTTTAGAATTATTGATGGGATTTGAAGAATTTTGCGAACGGAAAGAGGAAATTAAGAATTTTGGTTGGTGAACTGTGAAGAAGGGGGTTGAGAAATGGGAGTTTATATAAGTGAAAATGTATCTGATTACATGTGTTGGATTATATAGCATATTCTATGTAATGTGATATGCAAGTGACAATCAAGTGAATGTAAATGCAATACTTTTTGAGTAGTTAATGTTTGATCACAAAATTTTATTCAGATAATTAAGGTTTACGTAAAGTGAAGAGAAAATATCAAGTTTAAATTTTGATTATTTGAACCACCTGTGAGTTTTTGAATGCTATACAGTGATGTTTGCAATCTTAGTAAAACATATTTAAATTAAAGAATAACATATATAGACTATTTGGATGAAAAGAGTAGGATCAAATACAAACCACATTTCGTATACAAACTTTAAGAATCATTTAAAAAGTGTCATGTGGTATCCAATCAATTATAAAGAAATGGTAAAATGATAACCTAAATAATATCAATTATCTTGAATTCCTTATAATTATGTTAACAAGAAAATTAATTTTTTATTTGGATCTTCCTTCTGTTTTCAATGTGCTGATAAAGAAAATTGCTGATATCATTTCACATATGTGCTAAAAACAATTATCTTGATAATAATTTTTATGTGCTAATATAATTCAAAACTGCTACTTTTATGTATGTCATGTTTTAGTATGTGCTAATTTAACTTTTTTTTATGTGCTAGCATCTGTTCTTACGATTTGTAGGGTAAATATGGTTTGTACCGAACCAACCACTGAAATGAAATACAACAAAACACACGAAGTCTCAAGAGTGTCATGGGTTTCTTTTAGGAGTGAACTTTCTCGATTTCAACAAAACAAACCAATGGTGATCTCACTTTCGAAGATGAATAGAAAGCGTCTGACTAAGATTGTTGTTTGCGATGCGATCTGGGGGATAGCACAAGGTTTAATTCATTGATAAAAATCTTGGTGACTCATAGATGAACGTTTGTGGGACGTAACAAGTGTTACGTCACATAAATGACTCGAAGATGAATCTTTTTAGGAGATGCCAAGTGACGTGACTCTTGGTTGCATGTTTGTGAGACGTACGCAAGTTTCGTGTCTCGTAGATGAATGTTTGTTAGGTTTGAACTATTGTGTGTGTATTGAAAGATTAAGAAACTGAGCTAACATTATGTGACGGAAACAAAAACAATGCTAATGACAATGCAAATACAAATGCAAATGTAGATGGTCTTATAATACGTCTGTATGTGTGTTTTGTATGGCTTTCTTTAAACCTATTTAACCCTTCTAAGCAATTTTGGTAAATATATATAACTTTTAGTTAAATTATGTCAGGGAATTATATTATGAAGTAATGCTTTTTACAAACACATCAACTATATTAAGAAACCAACCTAGCAAACTTGCACTTAAAAGTACTAAAATGAATGCATACTTTTGGAAGATATATAGCTTTTTCGTTTATTTTATCTATATGAGAGAGTGTCACTTTTTAGAATAAATCTTTAACTAACAAAAATTTGTATACCCACGTATAACCGAATTATGATATCTTTAATCTTTTAGATCATTAACCTATTGTATACTAGTTAGAGTCTTTATTGTTTTCAAGTGGATATGTTCTCCGGTTATAAATTCACATACTAGCAGCGAGATATGAAATTATAACACAAAACCAAAGATATAAGGACAACTCTATCAAGAGGTTAGAACACAAAATAGAGTCGAAAATTGCACCAAGTAATCTAGTCTAACATATGCAAAAATCCAAATGAAAGGATTTGCCTTTTTTATCTTCTTCCCCTGAACCCTAAACTTGATCAACACATCTATGAGCATAGCTAAAAATCCTCAAGTTTCTCCTTCCAAATGAACCAAAGAGATGAAACAATTGCATATAGCTTTTTCTTATAATCCATATTACCCTTCAAAGCGATGAAAACTTTAGAACCTTAGAGCTTCTTTTAATCGAGTTACATAACTATAAGAAATAATTACCATAATATCAACTTAATTCTTAATTACTAGGAACATACATTATGCGTGTTTTGAACTCTCCATCTTTCCAAATTAGAACATGATTATTCCTTTGTATCAAAGCCAATATTCATTCGTTATCTCGTCATAATGACACCAACACATTAATAAGGTTGGGCCCACAACGATTATTTTATTTTCTAGCTAGTTTCTTGCCAAACCATTTCCAAAACAGTTTATTTTTATCCGGGCGTGTTACTTAATTCGTTTATGTTGGAATCGTATTTTTGTGACTACCCACGGTTTTTGACATTTTACACAACTTAACCTCTTTTTCTTCTTTCTCAATAAGCAAACTATAATCGCCACCCTTTTTTATCTTCTTTTCTTTTCTGACGAACATTAACCCTAATCCTAATATGTCAACTTAACCTAACTAAGGAAAGTCGTTGAAGTGATCTAATACTTAAAGAGCGGTTGGCTATACTCGATACGACAAACTATAACGATGAATTCGTATTTCTCCTATTGTTTCTTATATTTTTTGTTTTTCACCAATGGAGAATAAATTTTGTAACAAGTGGTGAATTAGTATGTATCAACATAAATCGTGGTGTATATTTATACGTTATCCGCATCTTTCTTTTTTATGTGTACAAATTTACATACATATTTGCATGTTGCTAGAAAATGACTTCACATTGAAATACTGTTTTTAAAGGGTGATAAATTCACCCGTGGCTCATACCAATAAACCTTAAATAATATATTCCAAAAGAAATACATGCATCTGTGCATGTTACTAAAATATTATGTCGAAAAAGAAGAAATTTACAATTTATTATAGTCTTTTTTTTATAATTTTATACTTACTTACGGTTTAGCTCGTTCATTGGACACTATAATTTTTTTTTTTTGTAGTATTCTATTTAGAGTTAATTACATAGTTATTCTACAAATCCTTCTAAAAATAGAAAGTGAACAAAGATACAATGGATTTCAAAATATAACACAATGTCGAGTAATATATAACACAATGCCGAAAAATATAACCCAATGTCCAAGAAAAAGACACAACGAATCACAAAAAGACACAATTACGGAAATACAGAAAAGACACAATGACAAATAAAAAAACACGATGATGTAAACAAAAAGTCTAAAATCTACAAGCTAAACAACTAAAAACAAAAACCTAAAATCTCACATTGTAGAGTTCGATTAGACGGTTCCAATGCTACTTGAATGGTATCAACCCGAGTCCGTTTGATACTCTTCCAACAACTTTTTATTTTTAAGAGACTTTGTATTTCATTGTAGCCGAGATTCATATATGCATAAATATATAACATCTTCAAGCTGTGGAGATGGCAGAAAAATGAACAAAACCCAACTGTAAATGTACTAAAATTAAGATTTATGATATGATTATTATTTTATTATGACACTAGTTTATAGTCACGTGTGTTACATGGGTTGAATTATAAGATTGGTTGTATTCGAACAGAATAATTACAACATTTGAATCATTCTTGATATTGCACATGTTAAATTTAAATTTTGATATAAATACATATTACCCAAACATAAACTATCTATATCAAGTTAAAGAGAATATAACGTTACTCGCTATAAATGACGCATTTAAGCAAATACTTTATATTTACTTGTTACATTAGTAATAATAATTAGATATGCATAGTATATATATATATATATATAATTAAATTTATATATTATGTTATGATATGTAATGAATGTAAAGTAAAGTCTTAAATCTCATCTTTATCTTGGAGAATGAGACGGAGTAGAAAAATATTGATGAAGACATAAAAGTTTCTTTAAAATTTTGATATAAGAATGAGAAGGTTTTTAAATCTTAATTGAGTTGGACTTGGTGGTGATAGAGATGGATTGTGGTGGGTATATATAATTATAATAAAAGATTTCATTTAATGTCGTATAATATTCTCTCTTTCAATTCATTAATAATATTATCATATATTAATTAAAATTTGTTTGAGTTAATAGATAGATTCATCATCCAATTAGTTAAAATAATCACTTCAATTCACTTCAATATTTTTAATATATAAACTCAAATCCGAGTGTTATTGTTTTACATATTTTTTGTGGTGTTGTTATGAAATATTAATGCATATAATTAAAAAAAATAACATCTTTAATAATGTAACACCATGTTTCTTAGATAATAACAATTAATTTTTTTTCAAAGGTAAACATACCATTTAATTATATTTATACTTGATTTACACAAAACAGATAAAGTAAATCAAACCATATGTTTATCCATTTTAAGAAACAATAAAATCATAGATAATTTATATATTATTTAAACATAAATTAGAATTAGATATTAATGAATTAATAATATCATTAATGAATTAAGAATATCATTTATGAATTGAAGGAAAGAATGTCATGTGGTATTATTTGATTTGATGCCTTTTATTAGAATTGGATATTTATATTTATTTATTATTATATATTTAGAAATATTAGATTATTATATATTTATTAATATTATTACTAAACTGATGGAGAAAATGTCATGTCGCATTAGATGAACTCATTTATCATAATTAGATAACATGTGACATTTGAAAGACTCTTTTATTATAATTAGATCCGACTTTAACTTACAAGTGTGTTTGTTTTTAATAGGCAATTGCTGCTGATGTGGCACCATAAATGTGACAGCCACCTAGTGGAATTTTAATAAAAAATTATATTAGGCCACGAGATATAGGTTAACCCTTATAACTCTATATGAGCATCACATCACTCGTTTTTTTTCTTTTTAATTCATCTTATCTGTTTAACCTTTTTAACTCTACCTCATCCGTCATTTTTTTAGTTATTAAAATTTAAATTAAATACAAAATAAATAATGATACCATTTCATTAACTTCTTAGCTAAAATAAACACCGATAATAAATGGCATTAATTTATCATTCTTTTTTGCCTAAGACCGCAGGGTGTGGGCTTGGGTTTGAGGCGTGGGAAACTCACCCAAGCCTTGCACATCATCCCCTATGGGCTTGGCTTTGGGCGTTGCCCCTCTCGCATGGCTATGAAGTGTGGCGTGGTGGGGGGACATGATGTGGCTAGCTGGGATTGACCGGGCATATTTGACAAAAAAAAAAAAGCCACGCCCAGCCATTTGGAGCCCACCTGCGCCACATGTCAACCCAAGCCCCCCACACCCCGCAGTCCAAGGCCTTGGAGTGTACTTTAACTTTATTGGTGTTAAAGATGACATGACGAGTTACATGTCTTTCAAACCACCCCTCACATGAACCGGTTCCGGTTCCGGTTTCGATAGTGAGGTTGTTTTTCATACCTAAATTATTTATATTTTACGCATTTAAAGTTTTAACTAATACTGTTTTTCATACCTAAATTATTGTTATTTTATGCATTTGAAGTTTTAACTGGCATGTGTTTTGCTTGTTTATAACCAAATTTGTTATTTGCTTTAGTTTTCATAGAATTTTGTGGAATTTGTATTTTTAAACACCCAATGATATTTCATTTTTTGACTGTAGGTTAACATTCTTGTATATGCTATCGGGCATCCTATTCGTGAGAATAACCTAAATGAGGTGAAGATGTTAGTGACTCAATACAATTCATAAGACCATCTCAAGTCTTCAAAGAAGATTGCAAATCGAAATAAACTCGAGGGGTGTTTGAAATGCAAAAAATCCTAAAAACAAGACATGTAGATGTTGGTGGTGGGGCCATGAACGACGCAATGGTCTGCACCGCAAAAGAACAAAACATTAATATGTGAAATGCAAAAAAAAAAAAAAAAAAAAAAAAAAAAAAAAAAAACCTGAAAATACTGCCATATGATTATTTACCTTGAAATTTGGTAGGTTAAATAATGAAATTTTCAGCTAACAAAACATAAGAATTGGCAGGGGAAAAATCTCATTATTTAATTATTTAACGTCCCAAATTCCAAGGTAAATTTCATAAGGCTGTATTTTCTCTTTTTTTTTGCATTTAATATACTAATGTTGCCTTCGTTCGTGGTGGAGATCATGACGTCGTTCATGGCCCCACACCAGCATCAACATGTCCGGTTTTTATTTTTTATTTATTTATTATTTTTTTTTTTTTTTTGCATTTCAAACATCCCCTCTAGTTTATTCGATTTGCAATCTCCTTTGAAGACTTGAGATGGTTTTGTGAATTGTATTGACTCACTAACTTCTTCACCTCATTGAGGTTGTTCTCAAGAATACCACAAATTCCATAAAATTCTATGAAAACTAAAGCAGATAACAAATTAGGTTATAAACAAGCAAAACACATATCAGTTAAAAGTTTATATGCATAAAATAACAATAATTTAGGTATGAAAAACAATATCGGTTAAAACTTTAAACGCATAAAATAACAATAATTTAGGTATGAGAAACAACCTTCACTACCGAAAACGGAACCGGAACCAGTTCACTATTCTTCAACCGGATCGGCCTTCTGAAACCCGTACTAACCCGAGCCCCAAACTTTGAAGTATTTTGTGAAGGAAAAGAGGTAATTAAGAATTTTGGTTGGTGAATTGTGAAGAAGGGGGTTTAGAAATGGGGTTTATGTAAGTGAAAATGTATCTGATTATATGTGTTGGAATCTTGTAATATGTAGCATATTCTATGTAATGTGATACATATGTGAAAATCATGTGAACGCAATCCTTTATGCAATCTTTTTAATTTTTAAAGTTGTAATGTTTATTGCAAATAGGTCTTTTTTTCTAAGTAGGTAATATTTGATCACTAAATTTAAAATTTCAAAGTAATTAAGGTTTACCCTAAAATGATGAAAGGAGATATCAAATTAGAATTTTGATTCTTTGAACCATTTATAAGATAATATTGCATTTGTTATTAGAAATTTGAGTTTTCGAATGTTATGAACATGTGATGTTTATGTGATAGATTTGTGATGAATCTTAGTATAATATATTGGGATTAGAGAACAACGTATACAGAGTACTTGGATAAAATAAAACAAAAGACACCGGGTCTTAAGCGTGTGTGTCATGGTTTTTTTAGGGGTGAACTTTCTCGATTTCAAGAAAACAAGCCGGTGATGATCTCACTTTCAAAAGGGAATAGAAAGTGTTTAGACTCTGATTGATGTCTATGGTGCGATTTAGGGGATAGTGCAAGCGCTTAAGTCATCTATTCAAATCCTAGTTTTTGTATTGTTATAATGATGTTCATAAATGAATGTTTGTGGGACATAACAAATGTTAGGTCACATAAATGACTCATTTAGGTTCTTCTCACGAATTGGGTGTTTCAAAATGCATGCATATTGAGATACTATTAAACTTGCACTTCAAAACTACAAAAATGCATACATACTTTTGGAAGTAATATTGATTTTTCAATTTATTTATTTGAGAGTGTATTTTTTTTAACGGTCAACAAACTCAATCCTGAGTATTCTCGGGGCACCCACTGGACAAATGGAGTACTCCGAGAGTAACCCGAGTCCACCATCAATTCCGGGGAAAACCCGGTAACCCATCCGCCCGTAGGCACGACGGTGAAATTACCGGTAAAACTCGTTTGGCTCAAGGATCCAACCCAGGTTTCCCTGGGTCTCCTATCATTGCCCACTAATGCCTCACTCTACACCAAGTGGGAGTCGAACCTGCATCTCTCAAGAGAAATGCAAGCCCTCCACCACTTGATCTAGAGATCATTGGCTATTTGAGAGTGTATTGCATTTAAGAATAAATCTTCTCACTAATAAAATTAGTATATACCCTTGCATTACCGAATAATGATATCTTTCAAAATGCATACACATACTTTTGGATAAAATATAGTTTTTTCATTAAATTTTTTGAGTGTGTATTCTATTTAAGAATAAATCTTCTCACAATTAGTCTACCCTTGGATTACCGAATTATGGTATCTTCTCTTTCAAATCAATAACCTATTCAACAATTGTTAAACATATACATCCTTTTACTTATTATGGAATCTTTATGGTTTTCACACGAATATGTTCACAGCCCACAGGTAGCAGTTTTTTTTTTTTTTTAAACTGCCAACAAAATATGAAACTATAACACAAAACCAAAGATACAAGGACATCTCTGGTAATAGGCTAGAACATAAAAAAATAGTAAAAAAAGAAGTTATAATTGCAACAACTACCCAATCTAACATATGCAATATATCTATGTTTATAACGCAAAAGAAAGAATTTGCCTTTATATATTCTAAAACTTGATCAACATTTCTATGAGCATTCCGAAAAATCCTTCTATTTCTCTCCTTCTAAATTAACCAACGAGATGTCAGAACAATTGCATGTATAAGAAATATCAACTATAATAATTACCCATGTGCTAATTACTAGAAAGTTACATTATGTGTGTTATGAACTCTTCGTCTTTACACATTAGAACATGCTTATTCCCTTGTAATAAAATCAAAACAAGTATTCCATCATTATCTCGTCATAATGATACCAACACCTAAATAAGGTCACGTCCACATCAATTGTTTTATTTTCTCTGTCAACCTATTTCCAAAATAGTTTATTTCATCAGGGTATGTTACATAATTCATTATAGGTCTAATGTGTTTCATCAATTACATTTAGGAGAGAACTTTCTTGATTTCAACAAAACAAGCCAATGGTGATCTCATTTTCCATAGAGAACCAGATATATACCGACTCTGCGTGCTGTCTACGGTGTGATTTGGGGGATAATGTAAGGGCTTAGGCCATCGATTTAAATCCATATTTTTGTATCTCTATAATAATGTTCATAGATGAACATTTGTGGGACGTAATGTGACACTTCGGGTTTTCCCGGACAACCATTTCTGTAATTGATCAACTTGTATTTATATCTATATATTATTATTAAATGAAAATCGGTGAATTATCGTTACGTGTTCATTGTTGAGAAGGTGTACGTATATATGTATTTATAAATATATATATGTGTAAGTGTGTATGTGAGACGAGCCGGAGCCCCAAACCACGACCAACCCGAGACCCGACTCGAGACCGCTTGGTCTCGAGTGAACAGCAAGTGTTGGGCCGGTTAGGGTTTTGCGATCGAGAACCCAACCCGGAAACCCCTAAGCCCACTCGTGGCATTATATAAACCAACCCTCCCCTCCCTTAACCATTTTTACAACACTCTCCCTCACTCACTCCTTCTTCCTCACTAAAACCCCAAAACCCTAGCAAACCAAGATCACTCCCTCACCCTCCCATCTCTCTCGGATCCAACCGTAGCATCAAGGCTCTCGGATTCCAGCTCGAGATCATCATTTGGAGCTTGGTTCATTGGTTCCTTGTACCCCTACTTCCAACCGGTTAGCATGATTATCTTCATAGTTGTTTTGCTTGTTTGTCTTGTTACTAAAATGCTTGTTAAGATGATAAATGTTGGTTGTTGTTATTGTATGCAAGTTGAGGTTACATTATGTGAATTCAATATGTGTAAAGTGAGTAATCGGCTAACATGTGTACATTTCGGATAGATAACATTGTTGTGTGGCACATAATGATGATTGTTGATTCTTGTTCCGGTTTGTAATAAGGGTTGGTTAGAGAAAATTACATGATTCTTAGGTTTGTAGGTATAATGGCAATGATTTATGCTAGATTCGGTATTATAACCTTTGTTAATGAGGATGCACTGTTTGATATGTTGCCTAATTTGATTCGGATCTATTTCGAGGGTTCATGTGTATGATGAATGTGTTTGAATATGGTTGATGATAAATGAAGAACACTTTGAAGGTTGCTTAAATATTTCAAATATGCTAAGTTTGATCCGAATTGTGCACATTGTAGACAAGAAAACATGTTTAGTGGGCATAGTACACTGTTACATGAAAATGCAATTCTATTGGTCAGTACATTGCAGGTTCTAGAAGTTTTGCTGCACGTAATCACGGTTGCGAGTCGTAACCTTTGGTTGCGACTCGAGACCACATCAAGTCTTGTCGAGACCTCCCGGTTGCGAGTCGCAATCAACGCGTATCGAATCCGGTTGCGAGTCGTAACTACTGCTGCTAAGTCGGAACCGCTAGTTGCGAGTCGTAACCTCTGGTTGCGACTCGTAACCAAAACGTGATAAACCGAGACCTCGGTTGCGAGTCGTAACCTCGGTTGCGAGTCGCAATCACCCTTGTCTCGACTGGGCTATTTTGGTGTTATTGAGCTTTGACTGTTGGGCTTTCTGTTGACTGGGCTACGTGTTGTTGCTGCTGATTGTATGTTTAGGGCTGGCCCAATAACCCAACTGTTTGTGTATTCGCATATTATATGTGTTGCTATATGAGTTGCCATACGTGTTCCCTATGTGTTTATTTGTACCCAACTTGACCCATACTTGGTAACCATGCTAGGACGTGGTGACCAACATACTTGACCGGGTAAAATAATCTACCGAGCAACCCAAGGTGAGTTCACAACTTAAAAGCATGCGTCCCGATGGTTTGGGACACGAGACTAAAACAACCCTATCCCCTTGTAAAGGGGATACCAATTACATTCCTTCCCTAGTTACTGGGAACAAACTTACTTTACCTTCCCTTGTATTGGGAAACCTTATAGTTAATTACTGTTTATACGGAATGCAACCAAACGGCACTAAACGCAACTCTATCACTCAAGTCCCTACTACATAATACCGATTAGTCGCCGGGGCCAGGCGAACGGGTTATTAGTTGATAGCGCTATTTAGGTTTTACCAACCTCACACCGTGCCATGGTATGGGATCGGTCGTGAACTAATGTACTCAGGCATCCGTCAATGATGATCGAACATTGACATCGGGGCATCCTGCGGAAATGCAAACGGTTACCTATTGTTCGGTATTGGAAAAACAGTTTAGTCGCTTACTTTTGGGGTAGCTCCCCATGGCATGTATAAACGGATAAATTAACTGGTGAAACAAGTTTTTGGCAATTAAAACTGGACAACTAGTGAACTCACTCAGCATTATTGTTGACCCCCTTACTGCATGCTTTGCAGGTGGCCAGTGACTGGAGCAGCTGCTTGGGATGTGTAGTGGTCGTCTGCCCGTGTGTTGGGCATTTATCATGCTTACCTTATGAACATTGTTTAAAACTGTTTATTTATGCTTCCGCTACTTATTACTGTTTGAACTTGAAACCTTAAACTCTGAACTTGATATTTGCTAATCTTATGGTTAGTAAGTATTACTTTTTGTTATCAATTGAATTAGTCAGTATAATTGGTGGCTGGATCCTGGTCAGTCACGCCCTCGAAGCGGGTGTTACCCGCAGGTGGAATTTGAGGGTGTGACAGATTGGTATCAGAGCCATTGGTTATAGTGAACTTGGTTTTAAAAAGGGGAAAATCTTTTTGAGAAAAACCAGGCTATAACCCGTGACTTGTGACGACACTACACTCCAAGTGCAAGGCTCGACTTATCTGACCGAAGAGTTCGGTACTTCTGATCAACTTCCAATGAAGTTTAACGATAACCCTTTTCGTACGGAAGCTTCAAGCTTCCGAAGAGTTCGTTTCTCCGACCGGTGTTGTTGTGTCTCCGACCGGCAAGACTGATGTTCTTGATGATTTGATAAGAATTAAAGCTATTCAACAGCATCATCAAAGGATTGCAACCATGGGTGGGGAAGGGGTTCCCCCTTTTCCTTTCAATAGGTGCATGAACTTTCTCAATGAAAATCCTAGGTAAAGTTTTTTTTCTATAATTTTTTTCTTTTTTTTTTTTTGCATAAAGATTTGAACTTTATAAATTGGGTTTGTTTAGTATGGTGACAGAGAGGAGTTTCATATTTATCTGAATTTTGTGGTGCTATTTGTGGTTTAAAAAGGGTGGTTTTTAGTTGTTCTTGTTGGATTTGCTCTTGAGATTGCTAGAAAAAGAAAAAAAGGAAGAATCTTTGTTCTTTACCAGTGGGTTGTGTTTTTGGGGCATGGTTGTTTTATTTCTCCATTTTTCCAGCAGCTTGACGATTTTATTAAATTTCAAGAAATGTAATTTCGTGCTGAACTTGTTATGCATGTTTAGATCACCATGAGCTGGATTGATGATTGGGGATGAGTTTCATAAATTTGGTCGGTGTCAACCCGATCGGGTTGATTTTGGGCCTATGGGTTTTGGGAATGCGAATTCGATATCTCAACAAATTTACTTGACGTTTCCGGCTGATCTAAGTTGATATGTGTTTCTCTCTCTAGAAAAAATGGTCGGTGTTTGATCTGTTGTTCTTGATTTTCTGGTGATTTTTGAACAGTGAACTATGTGGGTTTGATGTGTTGGATTTGGGCGGTGATGATGCAAAAAAAAAAAAAACGCATAAAATGATGACGATAGCGTAGCAAGGATGGTGGAAGGTCGGTATTTGAACCTGCAACCCCACTTTGCAGCCTCTGATTATCGAAAATCTGACCCAAAACCCTGTTTTTTTTTTTTTCAAGAATCCACTCATTGTTTTGATTTTTGTTTGTTGGGTTTTTATATTTTTTGAGGCATCGATAATGATAGCAATCTACCTGAGTCACCTACCGAGTTGCGATTTTCTGGGTGCGTTCGTTTTGTGTAAAAAAGTTTTTGAAAAAAAGTTTGGTAGAACCTTATAACCTGGGGAGATCGATTTAGTTGTGATTCTGTCTTCCGTTGTTTTCTGTGAATTGTTGTTAGTTGGAAGAAAAGGTTCCGTAAACTTTTTAACGTAAAACGTAAACTTTTTAATGTAAAACGTAAGACGTCAAGTTTTTTACGTAAAATGTAAAAAATTTAACGTAAAGCGTAAAAACGTAAAACGTAAAAAGTTTAACGTAAAATGTAAAAAGTTTAATGTAAAACGTAAAACGTAAAACGTAAAAAGTTTAACGTAAAACGTAAAACGTAATCCGTAAACTTTTTAACGTAAAACGGAAACTTTTTAACGTAAAACGTAAAACGTAAACTTTTTAACGTAACGTAATTTTTTTAACGTAAAACGTAAACTTTTTAACCTAAAACGTAAATTTTTAATGTAAAACGTAAAACTTTTTTTTATGTAAATAGTAAAACGTAAAAAACGGCGTGTTAAAAAAACGACGCGTGAAAAAGTCGGGCGTAAAAACGGCGTGTAAATAACGGCGCGCCAAAAAAATTTGTTTTGTTAAAAAATCTGAATTTAAAATGGTTTTTAATAAAAAAATTATGTTTAAAAAATAACAATTAATATAATAATACAAAAATAGTAATAAAAAACAATAAAGACAAAAAGACAAAATTGAGTAAATTTACTAAACTAACCTTTTGAATTAAAATATTAAAGACATAATAAGAAAAAAAATATTTAATATTACTTTTTAATTAGTTTTAATCTCATCCATTGATCCTGAAGATCTAATGGTTGAAAAGTGGTTCCCTCGGTTCTTACAACTGCGGCCGACCCCCCGAACTTTTCGCTTAGTAGTGGAGAGTATGTAGTTTTCGTATAGAAAACTTTGGGTATGTACGTTTTTGACCCTCTCGGTTTTATAGAAATTTTTAGGCCCGGTGACTTCCACCACCCTAGTCGGAAATCTCAAGCTTCGCCACTGTGCCTAGGGCAAATGATTGAATTGTTCTCTGATCCACTTATTTAGTGTGATTTATGTTTAAATTTTACTTCTATGGTGTAGTGATCAAATAATACTATAGATTTTGTGATCATCAAATTTGTAATAATAATTCAACACGAGAAGGTGCTCTAGACTTTCTAAGTTTTCAATTTTCTATTGATTCTATGGTGGATCTTGTATCTATTTCACTTTTTTCGAAGCCTAATGTTACTGTGTGCACCTTTTCTGTTACATGATTGCAACATCCTTCTGTTACAGTATAATTTCTCCTCTCCCTGGTAAAGATATCTCATTTCCAAAGCAATTTGAGTATTTATATAATTGTATGCCTGTAAATAATTTGCCCGACATAAGTGTTATTTTTTTTTTTCATCTAGCTACCATGTCTATGCCGTTTAAAGTTCTATAACGTATCTGCTCTAAATTAGGTCTTCCGGTGCAAGTGTTGTGCTGCTAAGGTAATATGAGAGAAAGTTATTCTACAAAGACTCCTAAAAATACGAAGTGTACAAAGACACAATGAATTGCAAAATATAACATAATGTAGAGCAAAATATAACACAATGCCGAAAAATATAACACAATGTCCAAGAAAAAGACACAACGAGTCACAAAAAAAAAGTACAATGACGCAAATATAGAAAAAACACAATGATTAAACCAAAAGTCTAAAATCTAAACAAATAAAAACAAAAACCTAATATCTCACATCGTAGAAGTCGATGAGACGATTTCAATGCCGCTTGAATGAGGTCAATCGAAGTCTGTTTGATACCCTTCTTATTTTAGGAGACTTTGTATTTGATCATAACCCAGTAATCTGATCTACTCATATATGCGTAAATATGTAACATCTTCAAGCTGTGGAGATGGCAGAAGAATGAGCAAAACCCAACCGCAAATGTACTGAATTTAACAATAATTTATTACAAGTGCGTTTGTTTTTAATAGGCAATTGCTGATGTCGCCCCACAAATTTGAAATGTGGCAGCTACCTAGCGGAATTTTAATGACAATGATATTAAAGATGCGAATATGGAAACTATCATTGTTTAACCCCACCACCAGCATTTCAAACATCCCCTCGAGTTTATCTCGATTTGCAATCTTCTTTGAAGACTTGAGATGGTCTTGTGAATTGTATTGATTCACCAACATCTTCACCTCATTTAGGTTGTTCTCACGAATAGGATAACCGGTAGCATGTACAAGAATGTTGACCTGCATTCAAAAAATGAAATATCATCCGGTGTTTCATAATATGACAAATTCCATAAAATTCTATGAAAACTAAAATAAGCCGATATTAGAAAGTTATCACGTCATATGTATGGATACGTAAAGAATCAAATATCAAACAATTAACATGGAAAGCTCCAAACTTGGTTAATGGAGCATAAATACTGAACAATACAACACAAGCAATACAATAATCTTAAAACAGAAGGTATTGACCCGATCGACCCATCCTAAAACTCCACTCGCATTGACATCTTACCCAACCACCTGACCATTTGACCTACTCTGTAGATTGTTTAGATCCTTAGCCCCTCAACCCAACCTGTCCCGACCCAGAAAACTACCCGGTTTGACCCATTATCCAAACCACCCAACCAATTCGACCCGCCCCCAACAATTTACCTGTTTTGACCAGATAACTTTACCCCTTTTGACACATTAAACCTAACTGACCGCACCCTTGTCACCTTCATATATGAGGAACAAAATAGGGCAAACAAAAACAACTTAAAAGTTATAATTCTTCTCTAAAAAAACAACTAAAAACACTAATTCAAAGAATTAAATAACATAACATGATAACAAATTAATTCATAAAAATCAATAACCTAAAGGCATAAAATAACAAATCTCAGATATGAAAAACGACCTTCAAAAATAATAAATTTAGAAGTTATAATCTTTGTCTACAAAAATAGGTAAAAACACAAAATCGAGGCATTAAATAATATAGCATGGTAAGTAACAAATTAATTCATAAAAACTTAAATGCATAAAATAACAAAATTTACGTATGAAAAACAACCTTCACCGCAGGAGCATTCTCCAATCTACCAATTTTACCCTATTACCCCTCTTCCCGGTTACATCGGAAACAGAAACATCCTCCGATGATTCTGCTACCGGTCGACTGCATCGCCACCCTATGCCGTCAGATCTTTTGCACTTCTGTGAGTCGGTAATTTCAGCCATTTGTTTAGAATTATTGATGGGATTTGAAGAATTTTGCGAACGGAAAGAGGAAATTAAGAATTTTGGTTGGTGAACTGTGAAGAAGGGGGTTGAGAAATGGGAGTTTATATAAGTGAAAATGTATCTGATTACATGTGTTGGATTATATAGCATATTCTATGTAATGTGATATGCAAGTGACAATCAAGTGAATGTAAATGCAATACTTTTTGAGTAGTTAATGTTTGATCACAAAATTTTATTCAGATAATTAAGGTTTACGTAAAGTGAAGAGAAAATATCAAGTTTAAATTTTGATTATTTGAACCACCTGTGAGTTTTTGAATGCTATACAGTGATGTTTGCAATCTTAGTAAAACATATTTAAATTAAAGAATAGAGTTAAATGCTTGGTTGGTCCCTGTGGTTTGCAAAAATTGCAGACTTGGTCCCAATGGTTTACTAATTACACGCGTGATCCCTGTGGTTTTCAAAAATGCACTCGGTTGGTCCCTAGCCCTAACATCAGTTAAATTTCTCAGTTAAGTCCATGTTAAATGACCAAAATACCCTTGCTTATTAACAAATACATAAACAGATCAATCTCTCACCTCTCTCTAACTCTCTTTCTCTCTCTCTGCTCTCTCTCTCTCTCTCTCTCTCTCTAGTTCTTTATTCTCACCACCACCCACCCTACCACCACTACCACACACCTGCGGCCAGCACCACCTAACCACACCACCGCCTAACCACGCCGCCGCCACTTCATCAAGAACATGACTTTTTTTTTTGATAATATGGTCACTTCATCAATAAGCACTTCAAAAATATATAAATCTAAAATGTAAGGAAGTGAACAAATAAAGGAAATAATAAGTGGGGCAAATGGTCGAACACCTTCTGTGCATCTTTAACAACACCATAACCACTACAATACATCTGACCCACCAACACCTGCATACTCGTGTCACCGGCTTTAGCCTCCTTAAGGGTATCTTGAAACCACCGTCTCGAGCACTCCAGCACCACCTCCGCCAAGGGGATCCGGCGGTTCATCGACGAACTCTCATCCATTATCTTCAACCTCTGTTGTTGCTTCTCCGAATGAACAATCCGGACCCCCTTGGGTTTCGCGGGTTCCGGTGGAGGCACAACTCGGATCTTGTTGGAAAGGGATTTAGGGATTCGTTTGGATTGTTGGGTCCTGTCGGATGTAATTATTCTGGCGAAATCTTGAAGCTTTGCTGAAGATGGAATGGATTTACCCATAAACGAAAGACACGAAATTGACTATACAGAAATTGTTTTGGTCCGTTACCTTTGTGAATCTTGATTGATAAGTTCCTGAATTTTATCCCAAACGCGGCGTGGTTAGGCGGCGGTGTGGTTAGGTGGCGGTGGCCGCAGGTGTGTGGTAGTGGTGGTAGGGTGGGTGGTGGTGAGAATAAAGAACTAGAGAGAGAGAGCAGAGAGAGAGAGAGAAAGAGAGTTAGGGAGAGGTGAGAGATTGATCTGTTTATGTATTTGTTAATAAGCAAGGGTATTTTGGTCATTTAACATGGACTTAACTGAGAAATTTAACTGATGTTAGGGCTAGGGACCAACCGAGTGCATTTTTAAAAACCACAGGGACCACGCGTGTAATTAATAAACCATTAGGACCAAGTCTGCAATTTTTGCAAACCACAGGGACCAACCAAGCATTTAACTCTAAAGAATAACATATATAGACTATTTGGATGAAAAGAGTAGGATCAAATACAAACCACATTTCGTATACAAACTTTAAGAATCATTTAAAAAGTGTCATGTGGTATCCAATCAATTATAAAGAAATGGTAAAATGATAACCTAAATAATATCAATTATCTTGAAATTCCTTATAATTATGTTAACAAGAAAATTAATTTTTTATTTGGATCTTCCTTCTGTTTTCAATGTGCTGATAAAGAAAATTGCTGATATCATTTCACATATGTGCTAAAAACAATTATCTTGATAATAATTTTTATGTGCTAATATAATTCAAAACTGCTACTTTTATGTATGTCATGTTTTAGTATGTGCTAATTTAACTTTTTTTATGTGCTAGCATCTGTTCTTACGATTTGTAGGGTAAATATGGTTTGTACCGAACCAACCACTGAAATGAAATACAACAAAACACACGAAGTCTCAAGAGTGTCATGGGTTTCTTTTAGGAGTGAACTTTCTCGATTTCAACAAAACAAACCAATGGTGATCTCACTTTCGAAGATGAATAGAAAGCGTCTGACTAAGATTGTTGTTTGCGATGCGATCTGGGGGATAGCACAAGGTTTAATTCATTGATAAAAATCTTGGTGACTCATAGATGAACGTTTGTGGGACGTAACAAGTGTTACGTCACATAAATGACTCGAAGATGAATCTTTTTAGGAGATGCCAAGTGACGTGACTCTTGGTTGCATGTTTGTGAGACGTACGCAAGTTTCGTGTCTCGTAGATGAATGTTTGTTAGGTTTGAACTATTGTGTGTGTATTGAAAGATTAAGAAACTGAGCTAACATTATGTGACGGAAACAAAAACAATGCTAATGACAATGCAAATGCAAATGCAAATGTAGATGGTCTTATAATACGTCTGTATGTGTGTTTTGTATGGCTTTCTTTAAACCTATTTAACCCTTCTAAGCAATTTTGGTAAATATATATAACTTTTAGTTAAATTATGTCAGGGAATTATATTATGAAGTAATGCTTTTTACAAACACATCAACTATATTAAGAAACCAACCTAGCAAACTTGCACTTAAAACTACTAAAATGAATGCATACTTTTGGAAGATATATAGCTTTTTCGTTTATTTTATCTATATGAGAGAGTGTCACTTTTTAGAATAAATCTTTAACTAACAAAAATTTGTATACCCACGTATAACCGAATTATGATATCTTTAATCTTTTAGATCATTAACCTATTGTATACTAGTTAGAGTCTTTATTGTTTTCAAGTGGATATGTTCTCCGGTTATAAATTCACATACCAGCAGCGAGATATGAAATTATAACACAAAACCAAAGATATAAGGACAACTCTATCAAGAGGTTAGAACACAAAATAGAGTCGAAAATTGCACCAAGTAATCTAGTCTAACATATGCAAAAATCCAAATGAAAGGATTTGCCTTTTTTATCTTCTTCCCCTGAACCCTAAACTTGATCAACACATCTATGAGCATAGCTAAAAATCCTCAAGTTTCTCCTTCCAAATGAACCAAAGAGATGAAACAATTGCATATAGCTTTTTCTTATAATCCATATTACCCTTCAAAGCGATGAAAACTTTAGAACCTTAGAGCTTCTTTTAATCGAGTTACATAACTATAAGAAATAATTACCATAATATCAACTTAATTCTTAATTACTAGGAACATACATTATGCGTGTTTTGAACTCTCCATCTTTCCAAATTAGAACATGATTATTCCTTTGTATCAAAGCCAATATTCATTCGTTATCTCGTCATAATGACACCAACACATTAATAAGGTTGGGCCCACAACGATTATTTTATTTTCTAGCTAGTTTCTTGCCAAACCATTTCCAAAACAGTTTATTTTTATCCGGGCGTGTTACTTAATTCGTTTATGTTGGAATCGTATTTTTGTGACTACCCACGGTTTTTGATATTTTACACAACTTAACCTCTTTTTCTTCTTTCTCAATAAGCAAACTATAATCGCCACCCTTTTTTATCTTCTTTTCTTTTCTGACGAACATTAACCCTAATCCTAATATGTCAACTTAACCTAACTAAGGAAAGTCGTTGAAGTGATCTAATACTTAAAGAGCGGTTGGCTATACTCGATACGACAAACTATAACGATGAATTCGTATTTCTCCTATTGTTTCTTATATTTTTTGTTTTTCACCAATGGAGAATAAATTTTGTAACAAGTGGTGAATTAGTATGTATCAACATAAATCGTGGTGTATATTTATACGTTATCCGCATCTTTCTTTTTTATGTGTACAAATTTACATACATATTTGCATGTTGCTAGAAAATGACTTCACATTGAAATACTGTTTTTAAAGGGTGATAAATTCACCCGTGGCTCATACCAATAAACCTTAAATAATATATTCCAAAAGAAATACATGCATCTGTGCATGTTACTAAAATATTATGTCGAAAAAGAAGAAATTTACAATTTATTATAGTCTTTTTTTTATAATTTTATACTTACTTACGGTTTAGCTCGTTCATTGGACACTATAATTTTTTTTTTTTTTTGTAGTATTCTATTTAGAGTTAATTACATAGTTATTCTACAAATCCTTCTAAAAATAAAAAGTGAACAAAGATACAATGGATTTCAAAATATAACACAATGTCGAGTAATATATAACACAATGCCGAAAAATATAACCCAATGTCCAAGAAAAAGACACAACGAATCACAAAAAGACACAATTACGGAAATACAGAAAAGACACAATGACAAATAAAAAAACACGATGATGTAAACAAAAAGTCTAAAATCTACAAGCTAAACAACTAAAAACAAAAACCTAAAATCTCACATTGTAGAGTTCGATTAGACGGTTCCAATGCTACTTGAATGGTATCAACCCGAGTCCGTTTGATACTCTTCCAACAACTTTTTATTTTTAAGAGACTTTGTATTTCATTGTAGCCGAGATTCATATATGCATAAATATATAACATCTTCAAGCTGTGGAGATGGCAGAAAAATGAACAAAACCCAACTGTAAATGTACTAAAATTAAGATTTATGATATGATTATTATTTTATTATGACACTAGTTTATAGTCACGTGTGTTACATGGGTTGAATTATAAGATTGGTTGTATTCGAACAGAATAATTACAACATTTGAATCATTCTTGATATTGCACATGTTAAATTTAAATTTTGATATAAATACATATTACCCAAACATAAACTATCTATATCAAGTTAAAGAGAATATAACGTTACTCGCTATAAATGACGCATTTAAGCAAATACTTTATATTTACTTGTTACATTAGTAATAATAATTAGATATACATAGTATATATATATATATATATAATTAAATTTATATATTATGTTATGATATGTAATGAATGTAAAGTAAAGTCTTAAATCTCATCTTTATCTTGGAGAATGAGACGGAGTAGAAAAATATTGATGAAGACATAAAAGTTTCTTTAAAATTTTGATATAAGAATGAGAAGGTTTTTAAATCTTAATTGAGTTGGACTTGGTGGTGATAGAGATGGATTGTGGTGGGTATATATAATTATAATAAAAGATTTCATTTAATGTCGTATAATATTCTCTCTTTCAATTCATTAATAATATTATCATATATTAATTAAAATTTGTTTGAGTTAATAGATAGATTCATCATCCAATTAGTTAAAATAATCACTTCAATTCACTTCAATATTTTTAATATATAAACTCAAATCCGAGTGTTATTGTTTTACATATTTTTTGTGGTGTTGTTATGAAATATTAATGCATATAATTAAAAAAAATAACATCTTTAATAATGTAACACCATGTTTCTTAGATAATAACAATTAATTTTTTTTCAAAGGTAAACATACCATTTAATTATATTTATACTTGATTTACACAAAACAGATAAAGTAAATCAAACCATATGTTTATCCATTTTAAGAAACAATAAAATCATAGATAATTTATATATTATTTAAACATAAATTAGAATTAGATATTAATGAATTAATAATATCATTAATGAATTAAGAATATCATTTATGAATTGAAGGAAAGAATGTCATGTGGTATTATTTGATTTGATGCCTTTTATTAGAATTGGATATTTATATTTATTTATTATTATATATTTAGAAATATTAGATTATTATATATTTATTAATATTATTACTAAACTGATGGAGAAAATGTCATGTCGCATTAGATGAACTCATTTATCATAATTAGATAACATGTGACATTTGAAAGACTCTTTTATTATAATTAGATCCGACTTTAACTTACAAGTGTGTTTGTTTTTAATAGGCAATTGCTGCTGATGTGGCACCATAAATGTGACAGCCACCTAGTGGAATTTTAATAAAAAATTATATTAGGCCACGAGATATAGGTTAACCCTTATAACTCTATATGAGCATCACATCACTCGTTTTTTTTCTTTTTAATTCACCTTATCTGTTTAACCTTTTTAACTCTACCTCATCCGTCATTTTTTTAGTTATTAAAATTTAAATTAAATACAAAATAAATAATGATACCATTTCATTAACTTCTTAGCTAAAATAAACACCGATAATAAATGGCATTAATTTATCATTCTTTTTTGCCTAAGACCGCAGGGTGTGGGCTTGGGTTTGAGGCGTGGGAAACTCACCCAAGCCTTGCACATCATCCCCTATGGGCTTGGCTTTGGGCGTTGCCCCTCTCGCATGGCTATGAAGTGTGGCGTGGTGGGGGGACATGATGTGGCTAGCTGGGATTGACCGGGCATATTTGACAAAAAAAAAAAAGCCACGCCCAGCCATTTGGAGCCCACCTGCGCCACATGTCAACCCAAGCCCCCCACACCCCGCAGTCCAAGGCCTTGGAGTGTACTTTAACTTTATTGGTGTTAAAGATGACATGACGAGTTACATGTCTTTCAAACCACCCCTCACATGAACCGGTTCCGGTTCCGGTTTCGATAGTGAGGTTGTTTTTCATACCTAAATTATTTATATTTTACGCATTTAAAGTTTTAACTAATACTGTTTTTCATACCTAAATTATTGTTATTTTATGCATTTGAAGTTTTAACTGGCATGTGTTTTGCTTGTTTATAACCAAATTTGTTATCTGCTTTAGTTTTCATAGAATTTTGTGGAATTTGTATTTTTAAACACCCAATGATATTTCATTTTTTGACTGTAGGTTAACATTCTTGTATATGCTATCGGGCATCCTATTCGTGAGAATAACCTAAATGAGGTGAAGATGTTAGTGACTCAATACAATTCATAAGACCATCTCAAGTCTTCAAAGAAGATTGCAAATCGAAATAAACTCGAGGGGTGTTTGAAATGCAAAAAATCCTAAAAACAAGACATGTAGATGTTGGTGGTGGGGCCATGAACGACGCAATGGTCTGCACCGCAAAAGAACAAAACATTAATATGTGAAATGCAAAAAAAAAAAAAAAAAAAAAAAAAAAAAAAAAACCTGAAAATACTGCCATATGATTATTTACCTTGAAATTTGGTAGGTTAAATAATGAAATTTTCAGCTAACAAAACATAAGAATTGGCAGGGGAAAAATCTCATTATTTAATTATTTAACGTCCCAAATTCCAAGGTAAATTTCATAAGGCTGTATTTTCTCTTTTTTTTTGCATTTAATATACTAATGTTGCCTTCGTTCGTGGTGGAGATCATGACGTCGTTCATGGCCCCACACCAGCATCAACATGTCCGGTTTTTATTTTTTATTTATTTATTTATTTTTTTTTTTGCATTTCAAACATCCCCTCTAGTTTATTCGATTTGCAATCTCCTTTGAAGACTTGAGATGGTTTTGTGAATTGTATTGACTCACTAACTTCTTCACCTCATTGAGGTTGTTCTCAAGAATACCACAAATTCCATAAAATTCTATGAAAACTAAAGCAGATAACAAATTAGGTTATAAACAAGCAAAACACATATCAGTTAAAAGTTTATATGCATAAAATAACAATAATTTAGGTATGAAAAACAATATCGGTTAAAACTTTAAACGCATAAAATAACAATAATTTAGGTATGAGAAACAACCTTCACTACCGAAAACGGAACCGGAACCAGTTCACTATTCTTCAACCGGATCGGCCTTCTGAAACCCGTACTAACCCGAGCCCCAAACTTTGAAGTATTTTGTGAAGGAAAAGAGGTAATTAAGAATTTTGGTTGGTGAATTGTGAAGAAGGGGGTTTAGAAATGGGGTTTATGTAAGTGAAAATGTATCTGATTACATGTGTTGGAATCTTGTAATATGTAGCATATTCTATGTAATGTGATACATATGTGAAAATCATGTGAACGCAATCCTTTATGCAATCTTTTTAATTTTTAAAGTTGTAATGTTTATTGCAAATAGGTCTTTTTTTCTAAGTAGGTAATATTTGATCACTAAATTTAAAATTTCAAAGTAATTAAGGTTTACCCTAAAATGATGAAAGGAGATATCAAATTAGAATTTTGATTCTTTGAACCATTTATAAGATAATATTGCATTTGTTATTAGAAATTTGAGTTTTCGAATGTTATGAACATGTGATGTTTATGCGATAGATTTGTGATGAATCTTAGTATAATATATTGGGATTAGAGAACAACGTATACAGAGTACTTGGATAAAATAAAACAAAAGACACCGGGTCTTAAGCGTGTGTGTCATGGTTTTTTTAGGGGTGAACTTTCTCGATTTCAAGAAAACAAGCCGGTGATGATCTCACTTTCAAAAGGGAATAGAAGGTGTTTAGACTCTGATTGATGTCTATGGTGCGATTTAGGGGATAGTGCAAGCGCTTAAGTCATCTATTCAAATCCTAGTTTTTGTATTGTTATAATGATGTTCATAAATGAATGTTTGTGGGACATAACAAATGTTAGGTCACATAAATGACTCATTTAGGTTCTTCTCACGAATTGGGTGTTTCAAAATGCATGCATATTGAGATACTATTAAACTTGCACTTCAAAACTACAAAAATGCATACATACTTTTGGAAGTAATATTGATTTTTCAATTTATTTATTTGAGAGTGTATTTTTTTTTAACGGTCAACAAACTCAATCCTGAGTATTCTCGGAGCACCCACTGGACAAATGGAGTACTCCGAGAGTAACCCGAGTCCACCATCAATTCCGGGGAAAACCCGGTAACCCATCCGCCCGTAGGCACGACGGTGAAATTACCGGTAAAACTCGTTTGGCTCAAGGATCCAACCCAGGTTTCCCTGGGTCTCCTATCATAGCCCACTAATGCCTCACTCTACACCAAGTGGGAGTCGAACCTGCATCTCTCAAGAGAAATGCAAGCCCTCCACCACTTGATCTAGAGATCATTGGCTATTTGAGAGTGTATTGCATTTAAGAATAAATCTTCTCACTAATAAAATTAGTATATACCCTTGCATTACCGAATAATGATATCTTTCAAAATGCATACACATACTTTTGGATAAAATATAGTTTTTTCATTAAATTTTTTGAGTGTGTATTCTATTTAAGAATAAATCTTCTCACAATTAGTCTACCCTTGGATTACCGAATTATGGTATCTTCTCTTTCAAATCAATAACCTATTCAACAATTGTTAAACATATACATCCTTTTACTTATTATGGAATCTTTATGGTTTTCACACGAATATGTTCACAGCCCACAGGTAGCAGTTTTTTTTTTAAACTGCCAACAAAATATGAAACTATAACACAAAACCAAAGATACAAGGACATCTCTGGTAATAGGCTAGAACATAAAAAAATAGTAAAAAAAGAAGTTATAATTGCAACAACTACCCAATCTAACATATGCAATATATCTATGTTTATAACGCAAAAGAAAGAATTTGCCTTTATATATTCTAAAACTTGATCAACATTTCTATGAGCATTCCGAAAAATCCTTCTATTTCTCTCCTTCTAAATTAACCAACGAGATGTCAGAACAATTGCATGTATAAGAAATATCAACTATAATAATTACCCATGTGCTAATTACTAGAAAGTTACATTATGTGTGTTATGAACTCTTCGTCTTTACACATTAGAACATGCTTATTCCCTTGTAATAAAATCAAAACAAGTATTCCATCATTATCTCGTCATAATGATACCAACACCTAAATAAGGTCACGTCCACATCAATTGTTTTATTTTCTCTGTCAACCTATTTCCAAAATAGTTTATTTCATCAGGGTATGTTACATAATTCATTATAGGTCTAATGTGTTTCATCAATTACATTTAGGAGAGAACTTTCTTGATTTCAACAAAACAAGCCAATGGTGATCTCATTTTCCATAGAGAACCTGATATATACCGACTCTGCGTGCTGTCTACGGTGTGATTTGGGGGATAATGTAAGGGCTTAGGCCATCGATTTAAATCCATATTTTTGTATCTCTATAATAATGTTCATAGATGAACATTTGTGGGACGTAATGTGACACTTCGGGTTTTCCCGGACAACCATTTCTGTAATTGATCAACTTGTATTTATATCTATATATTATTATTAAATGAAAATCGGTGAATTATCGTTACGTGTTCATTGTTGAGAAGGTGTACGTATATATGTATTTATAAATATATATATGTGTAAGTGTGTATGTGAGACGAGCCGGAGCCCCAAACCACGACCAACCCGAGACCCGACTCGAGACCGCTTGGTCTCGAGTGAACAGCAAGTGTTGGGCCGGTTAGGGCTTTGCGATCGAGAACCCAACCCGGAAACCCCTAAGCCCACTCGTGGCATTATATAAACCAACCCTCCCCTCCCTTAACCATTTTTACAACACTCTCCCTCACTCACTCCTTCTTCCTCACTAAAACCCCAAAACCCTAGCAAACCAAGATCACTCCCTCACCCTCCCATCTCTCTCGGATCCAACCGTAGCATCAAGGCTCTCGGATTCTAGCTCGAGATCATCATTTGGAGCTTGGTTCATTGGTTCCTTGTACCCCTACTTCCAACCGGTTAGCATGATTATCTTCATAGTTGTTTTGCTTGTTTGTCTTGTTACTAAAATGCTTGTTAAGATGATAAATGTTGGTTGTTGTTATTGTATGCAAGTTGAGGTTACATTATGTGAATTCAATATGTGTAAAGTGAGTAATCGGCTAACATGTGTACATTTCGGATAGATAACATTGTTGTGTGGCATATAATGATGATTGATGATTCTTGTTCCGGTTTGTAATAAGGGTTGGTTAGAGAAAATTACATGATTCTTAGGTTTGTAGGTATAATGGCAATGATTTATGCTAGATTCGGTATTATAACCTTTGTTAATGAGGATGCACTGTTTGATATGTTGCCTAATTTGATTCGGATCTATTTCGAGGGTTCATGTGTATGATGAATGTGTTTGAATATGGTTGATGATAAATGAAGAACACTTTGAAGGTTGCTTAAATATTTCAAATATGCTAAGTTTGATCCGAATTGTGCACATTGTAGACAAGAAAACATGTTTAGTGGGCATAGTACACTGTTACATGAAAATGCAATTCTATTGGTCAGTACATTGCAGGTTCTAGAAGTTTTGCTGCACGTAATCACGGTTGCGAGTCGTAACCTTTGGTTGCGACTCGAGACCACATCAAGTCTTGTCGAGACCTCCCGGTTGCGAGTCGCAATCAACGCGTATCGAATCCGGTTGCGAGTCGTAACTACTGCTGCTAAGTCGGAACCGCTAGTTGCGAGTCGTAACCTCTGGTTGCGACTCGTAACCAAAACGTGATAAACCGAGACTCGGTTGCGAGTCGTAACCTCGGTTGCGAGTCGCAATCACCCTTGTCTCGACTGGGCTATTTTGGTGTTATTGAGCTTTGACTGTTGGGCTTTCTGTTGACTGGGCTACGTGTTGTTGCTGCTGATTGTATGTTTAGGGCTGGCCCAATAACCCAACTGTTTGTGTATTCGCATATTATATGTGTTGCTATATGAGTTGCCATACGTGTTCGCTATGTGTTTATTTGTACCCAACTTGACCCATACTTGGTAACCATGCTAGGACGTGGTGACCAACATACTTGACCGGGTAAAATAATCTACCGAGCAACCCAAGGTGAGTTCACAACTTAAAAGCATGCGTCCCGATGGTTTGGGACACGAGACTAAAACAACCCTATCCCCTTGTAAAGGGGATACCAATTACATTCCTTCCCTAGTTACTGGGAACAAACTTACTTTACCTTCCCTTGTATTGGGAAACCTTATAGTTAATTACTGTTTATACGGAATGCAACCAAACGGCACTAAACGCAACTCTATCACTCAAGTCCCTACTACATAATACCGATTAGTCGCCGGGGCCAGGCGAACGGGTTATTAGTTGATAGCGCTATTTAGGTTTTACCAACCTCACACCGTGCCATGGTATGGGATCGGTCGTGAACTAATGTACTCAGGCATCCGTCAATGATGATCGAACATTGACATCGGCGCATCCTGCGGAAATGCAAACGGTTACCTATTGTTCGGTATTGGAAAAACAGTTTAGTCGCTTACTTTTGGGGTAGCTCCCCATGGCATGTATAAACGGATAAATTAACTGGTGAAACAAGTTTTTGGCAATTAAAACTGGACAACTAGTGAACTCACTCAGCATTATTGTTGACCCCCTTACTGCATGCTTTGCAGGTGGCCAGTGACTGGAGCAGCTGCTTGGGATGTGTAGTGGTCGTCTGCCCGTGTGTTGGGCATTTATCATGCTTACCTTATGAACATTGTTTAAAACTGTTTATTTATGCTTCCGCTACTTATTACTGTTTGAACTTGAAACCTTAAACTCTGAACTTGATATTTGCTAATCTTATGGTTAGTAAGTATTACTTTTTGTTATCAATTGAATTAGTCAGTATAATTGGTGGCTGGATCCTGGTCAGTCACGCCCTCGAAGCGGGTGTTACCCGCAGGTGGAATTTGAGGGTGTGACAGATTGGTATCAGAGCCATTGGTTATAGTGAACTTGGTTTTAAAAAGGGGAAAATCTTTTTGAGAAAAACCAGGCTATAACCCGTGACTTGTGACGACACTACACTCCAAGTGCAAGGCTCGACTTATCTGACCTCATAGCTCGGACCCATATTTACTTGCTTATTTGTCTCATGCTTTCTGCTTTATTATACGTACTAGTTTGCCGGATTAGATAGATACGCCTCCCCTCTTCTATCTTATTCTCGCTATGTTACGACACCACACTCATACTATGTTTTCTGGTTATGAAGACAATGAGTGGACGCGGACGAGGAAACGTCAACATGACTCAGGCTCAGTTCACTAACCTACTCAACACAGTGGCTGCAGCTTTTGCAGCTCACCCTATAGGTAAGCTCGTTGTTTTAGGATGTTTAGATCCTACCGCCGCATCGTCTTTTCGCCTCTAAACCTATTTCGCTTCACTCCTCACAACAGGTCAGCCTGCGCCTATGCAACCACGTGTCTGTACCTTCAAGACCTTCATGGATTGCAAGCCTCTTCCATTCAGTGGCACTGAGGGTGCCATAGGTCTCCTGCACTGGATCGAGAAGGTCGAAGCTGTTTTTGCTGTCTGCGAGTGTCCCCCTGCTAATTGGGTGAAGTTTGCTACTGGCACTCTTGAGGGAAGCGCACTTTCATGGTGGAAGGCGCAAATTCAAATGCTTGGTTTGGAGACTGCAAACGCTACTGCATGGGAAGATTTCAAGGATATGATCAAGGAAGAGTACTGTCACAGGGATGACATCCACAAACTCGAGGACGAGTACTATGAACTCAAGATGGTTGGGTCAGAGATTGAGACCTACACCAAGCTGTCCAACGACTATGCTGCTCTTTGTCCAAACATGTCCCGACCTCTGTACCGAAGGATCGAATTGTACATCAAGGGTTTAGTCCCGGAAATCAGGAGCCACGTAACCTCGGCCAACCTCACTGCCATACAGCCCGTGGTTCGTCTTGCCCACAAACTCACCAACCAGGCTGTGGAGGAGGGCAGGTTGCCCAAAAGGATCAGTGCTGCGGAAGGAACTTCTAGTGATGGCAAACGAAAGTGGGATGGAAATCAGGGCAAGGATGCTAACTCTACTCAGGCCCCAGCTCAGCAAAGGAAAACTGACAACAACAAGGGCACTCAGCAACAGGGTGGCTACCGGGGAAGCTACCCTAAGTGCAACAAGTGTAACAGGCACCACAATGGGGCATGTAACAAGGGCCAGTGTCAGCGATGCCACAAGATGGGGCACGAAGCCAAGGATTGTAGGAGCCAGTTCCCAGCAAGGCAGAATCAGCAACAACCTCAACAACAACAGCAGCAGGGAAACAACCGGGCATGTTTTAAATGTGGGGCAACAGGGCACATGCGAAAGGATTGCCCTGAACTGAATCAGAATCGCAACAACAATCAGGGAGCTGGGAACAATGAGCAAAACAACAATGCTGGGAATGGTGCAAGGGGAAGAGCTTTCGTGATTGGAGCTGGTGAAGCAAGGAACGATCCCAACGTCGTGGCGGGTAAGTTCCTACTTGATGATCGTTATGTTTCTGTGTTATTTGATTCCGGTGCCGATGCCAGTTACGTATCCCTTCGCATTAGTAAGAAACTTAAGCACCCGCCTGTATTATTAAGTTCTAAGCACATCGTCGAGATAGCTAATGGTAAGAACATCGAGGCCACGCACATGATCCACGACTGCACACTAGAATTGTCTGGCCACACGTTTAGTATCGATCTTTTCCCCGTCAAACTTGGAAGCTTCGATGTCGTCATCGGTATGGATTGGTTATCCAAACATCGCGCTGAGATTCTCTGTCAAGAGAAAGCAGTTCGTATACCTCGCCGTTCTGGCCAACCCCTCATCGTTCAAGGCAACAAAGGTGGAGAAGTCACAGGCATTATCTCGCTCCTGAAAGCCCAGAAGTGTTTACAAAAAGGGCACACCGCAATCCTAGCACTTGTCACCAATACTCACGAAAAGGAAAAGAGGATTGAAGATTTTCCTGTAGTACGTGACTACCCCGAGGTATTTCCTGAGGAACTACCTGGACTCCCTCCCCACCGTCAGGTCGAATTCCAAATCGAGCTAGCTCCCGGAGCAGCACCCATAGCTCGTGCACCGTACCGTCTAGCCCCTGCAGAACTGAAGGAACTCTCGACGCAACTACAGGAACTATTGGACAAAGGATTTATCCGTCCTAGTTCATCACCCTGGGGAGCCCCAGTACTCTTTGTCAAGAAGAAGGATGGCACGTTCCGAATGTGCATCGACTATCGTGAGTTGAACAAGGTTACCATCAAGAATCGTTACCCTCTCCCGCGCATCGACGACCTATTCGATCAGCTGCAAGGATCGAGCTACTATTCTAAGATCGACCTACGGTCAGGATATCATCAGTTGAGAGTACGTGACGAAGATATTTCCAAGACTGCGTTAGGACCCGTTATGGTCACTATGAATTTCTCGTTATGCCTTTCGGAATGACCAACGCATCGGCAGTGTTCATGGATCTTATGAACCGCGTATGTAAGCCTTACCTCGACAAATTCGTGATCGTGTTTATCGATGACATCCTGATTTATTCGAAGAGTCAGGAGGAGCATGAACAACACCTACGCCTTATTCTGGAACTCCTTCGCAACGAGCAGCTGTACGCCAAATTCTCTAAATGTGACTTCTGGCTTCGAGAAGTCCATTTCCTCGGCCATGTAGTTAATAAGAACGGAATTCATGTTGACCCAGCTAAGATCGAATCGATAAAGAACTGGCCTACACCTAAGACTCCCACTGAAGTTCGCCAATTCTTGGGATTGGCAGGTTACTACCGCAGATTCATTCAGGGATTCTCAAAGATTGCACAACCCCTCACAATACTCACTCAGAATGGCATTGTTTACATGTGGAATGAAGCTCAGGAGTCGGCCTTTCAAAGGCTAAAGGAGAACCTCTGTAGCGCTCCTATTCTCTCGTTGCCTGAAGGTACTGACGACTTCGTAGTTTACTGCGATGCGTCTATTCATGGGCTCGGTTGCGTGTTAATGCAACGCGAGAAAGTTATCGCTTACGCCTCTCGACAACTCAAGACACACGAAAGGAACTACACAACGCATGACTTGGAACTGGGAGCCGTGGTTTTTGCTCTTAAGATATGGAGACATTACCTGTACGGTACCAAGTGCACTATTTACACCGATCACAGGAGTCTCGAGCATATCTTTAGGCAAAAGGAATTGAACATGCGACAACGTCGATGGGTCGAACTCTTGAATGACTACGAATGCGCCATCAAGTACCATCCGGGCAAGGCCAATGTCGTGGCAGACGCCCTCAGCCGAAAGGACACTATACCAAGGCGCGTGCGAGCATTGCAACTTACCATCCAGTCTAACCTCCCTACCCAGATCCGAAATGCTCAAGTTGAAGCAATGAAACCGGAAAACATCAGGGCTGAGTCTCTGCGAGGATCGAGACAGCGACTAGAACAGAAAGAGGATGGCGCTTACTATGTAACAGGGCGCATTTGGGTTCCACTCTATGGAGATTTACGTGAACTCGTGATGGACGAAGCCCACAAGTCCCGCTACTCAGTACATCCTGGTTCGGACAAGATGTACCACGACTTGAAGACTACATATTGGTGGCCTGGCATGAAGGCCCACATAGCAACATACGTCAGCAAATGATTGACTTGCGCAAGAGTCAAGATAGAATACCAGAAGCCAGCTGGCCTACTTCAACAACCAGAAATCCCGAAATGGAAATGGGAGCAAATTTCCATGGATTTTGTTACAGGGCTACCTAGGTCTCAACGCGGAAATGACACTATTTGGGTAATAGTAGACCGATTGACCAAGTCCGCGCACTTTCTGGCTATTAAGGAAACGGACAAGTTTTCTACCTTGGCGGAGATTTACTTAAAGGAAGTAGTTTCGAGGCACGGAGTGCCAACCTCAATTATTTCCGACCGAGACGCTCGTTTTACTTCGGAATTGTGGCAAGCTATGCACAAATCCTTTGGCTCACGTTTGGACATGAGCACTGCTTATCACCCGCAAACGGATGGGCAGTCTGAACGCACCATCCAAACCCTAGAAGACATGCTTAGAGCATGTGTGATCGATTTTGGCAAGAACTGGGAGAAGCATCTACCGCTAGTGGAATTCTCCTACAACAACAGCTACCACACTAGTATTCAGGCAGCACCTTTCGAGGCATTGTACGGTCGTAAATGCCGGTCACCTCTTTGCTGGGCAGAAATCGGTGATAGTCAAATCACGGGCCCAGAGATGGTGGTAGATACAACGGAAAAGATTGCCCAGATCAGACAACGCATGGCGGCAGCTCGTGACCGTCAGAAGAGCTACGCTGATAAGCGTAGGAAACCATTGGAATTCCAGGTCGGTGACCGGGTTCTACTTAAAGTCTCACCCTGGAAGGGTGTGGTCCGCTTTGGTAAACGGGGCAAGCTTAATCCGCGATATATCGGACCATTCGAAATTACCGAGAAAATTGGTAAGGTTGCTTATAGATTGAACCTGCCTGAAGAACTGAGTGCGGTACACAACGTATTTCACGTATCTAATCTGAAGAAGTGTCTATCAGACGAAACGCTCGTGATTCCTTTCAAGGAACTAACTATTGATGAACAGCTACACTTTACTCAGGAACCGATTGAGATCACGGATCGAGAGATCAAAATCCTCAAACGTAGCCAGATACCTCTTGTGCGAGTCCGTTGGAACTCGCGACGCGGCCCAGAGTTTACCGGGGAGCGGGAAGACCAGATGAAGCACAAGTATCCCCGGCTATTCCCTAACGAAAACCCCAGCACTGAAGCTACAACCGAATTTCGGGACGAAATTCCCAACTAACGGGGGGGATGATGTGACACCCCGTTGAAACGCTTTCACTTACGCTGGCTTGACAGTGGCTGCCTTAACTTTCGGGACGAAAGTTCCTAAAACTTGGGGATAATGTGACACTTCGGGTTTTCCCGGACAACCATTTCTTTAATTGATCAACTTGTATTTATATCTATATATTATTATTAAATGAAAATCGGTGAATTATCGTTACGTGTTCATTGTTGAGAAGGTGTACGTATATATGTATTTATAAATATATATATGTGTAAGTGTGTATGTGAGACGAGCCGGAGCCCCAAACCACGACCAACCCGAGACCCGACTCGAGACCGCTTGGTCTCGAGTGAACAGCAAGTGTTGGGCCGGTTAGGGCTTTGCGATCGAGAACCCAACCCGGAAACCCCTAAGCCCACTCGTGGCATTATATAAACCAACCCTCCCCTCCCTTAACCATTTTTACAACACTCTCCCTCACTCACTCCTTCTTCCTCACTAAAACCCCAAAACCCTAGCAAACCAAGATCACTCCCTCACCCTCCCATCTCTCTCGGATCCAACCGTAGCATCAAGGCTCTCGGATTCTAGCTCGAGATCATCATTTGGAGCTTGGTTCATTGGTTCCTTGTACCCCTACTTCCAACCGGTTAGCATGATTATCTTCATAGTTGTTTTGCTTGTTTGTCTTGTTACTAAAATGCTTGTTAAGATGATAAATGTTGGTTGTTGTTATTGTATGCAAGTTGAGGTTACATTATGTGAATTCAATATGTGTAAAGTGAGTAATCGGCTAACATGTGTACATTTCGGATAGATAACATTGTTGTGTGGCACATAATGATGATTGTTGATTCTTGTTCCGGTTTGTAATAAGGGTTGGTTAGAGAAAATTACATGATTCTTAGGTTTGTAGGTATAATGGCAATGATTTATGCTAGATTCGGTATTATAACCTTTGTTAATGAGGATGCACTGTTTGATATGTTGCCTAATTTGATTCGGATCTATTTCGAGGGTTCATGTGTATGATGAATGTGTTTGAATATGGTTGATGATAAATGAAGAACACTTTGAAGGTTGCTTAAATATTTCAAATATGCTAAGTTTGATCCGAATTGTGCACATTGTAGACAAGAAAACATGTTTAGTGGGCATAGTACACTGTTACATGAAAATGCAATTCTATTGGTCAGTACATTGTAGGTTCTAGAAGTTTTGCTGCACGTAATCACGGTTGCGAGTCGTAACCTTTGGTTGCGACTCGAGACCACATCAAGTCTTGTCGAGACCTCCCGGTTGCGAGTCGCAATCAACGCGTATCGAATCCGGTTGCGAGTCGTAACCACTGCTGCTAAGTCGGAACCGCTAGTTGCGAGTCGTAACCTCTGGTTGCGACTCGTAACCAAAACGTGATAAACCGAGACCTCGGTTGCGAGTCGTAACCTCGGTTGCGAGTCGCAATCACCCTTGTCTCGACTGGGCTATTTTGGTGTTATTGAGCTTTGACTGTTGGGCTTTCTGTTGACTGGGCTACGTGTTGTTGCTGCTGATTGTATGTTTAGGGCTGGCCCAATAACCCAACTGTTTGTGTATTCGCATATTATATGTGTTGCTATATGAGTTGCCATACGTGTTCGCTATGTGTTTATTTGTACCCAACTTGACCCATACTTGGTAACCATGCTAGGACGTGGTGACCAACATACTTGACCGGGTAAAATAATCTACCGAGCAACCCAAGGTGAGTTCACAACTTAAAAGCATGCGTCCCGGTGGTTTGGGACACGAGACTAAAACAACCCTATCCCCTTGTAAAGGGGATACCAATTACATTCCTTCCCTAGTTACTGGGAACAAACTTACTTTACCTTCCCTTGTATTGGGAAACCTTATAGTTAATTACTGTTTATACGGAATGCAACCAAACGGCACTAAACGCAACTCTATCACTCAAGTCCCTACTACATAATACCGATTAGTCGCCGGGGCCAGGCGAACGGGTAATTAGTTGATAGCGCTATTTAGGTTTTACCAACCTCACACCGTGCCATGGTATGGGATCGGTCGTGAACTAATGTACTCAGGCATCCGTCAATGATGATAGAACATTGACATCGGGGCATCCTGCGGAAACGCAAACGGTTACCTAGTGTTCGGTATTGGAAAAACAGTTTAGTCGCTTACTTTTGGGGTAGCTCCCCATGGCATGTATAAACGGATAAATTAACTGGTGAAACAAGTTTTTGGCAATTAAAACTGTACAACTAGTGAACTCACTCAGCATTATTGTTGACCCCCTTACTGCATGCTTTGCAGGTGGCCAGTGACTGGAGCAGCTGCTTGGGATGTGTAGTGGTCGTCTGCCCGTGTGTTGGGCATTTATCATGCTTACCTTATGAACATTGTTTAAAACTGTTTATTTATGCTTCCGCTACTTATTACTGTTTGAACTTGAAACCTTAAACTCTGAACTTGATATTTGCTAATCTTATGGTTAGTAAGTATTACTTTTTGTTATCAATTGAATTAGTCAGTATAATTGGTGGCTGGATCCTGGTCAGTCAAGCCCTCGAAGCGGGTGTTACCCGCAGGTGGAATTTGAGGGTGTGACACGTAACAAGTGTTAGGTAACATAAATGACTTAGATGAATCTTTTTAGGAGGTACTAAATGTCACTCTTGGCTACATGTTAGTCAGACATACACAAGTGTCATGTCTCGTAGATGAATGCACGTGGGATGTATCAAGTGTTAGGTCTTAGAAGTAACTATCATATATGTATTTAAAAAATTAACAAATTGACATAACACTATGTGAGGGTAACAAAAACAATGCTCATGATAATGCAAATGTAGATGATCTTATAATAGGTCAATATGTGTGTTTTCTATTGCTTCCCTTAAACCTATCTAAACATTCTAAGAAACTTTAGAAAACATATATAACTTTTAGTTAAATTGTCTAAGGGCATATTAAATATATTACGAAGTCATGTCTATTACAAACACATAATATTGAGAAACCAACCTATCAAAGTTGTACACTTGCACTTGAAACTCGTACAATGCATACATAGTTTAGGAAGATATATCGGTGTTTCATTTATTTATCTTAGAGAGTATCATACTTAATAACATATTTTTACTAATAAAATTTGTATACTCAGGTATCACCAAATTAAACTAGTATTCATTTATTATCTAGTCATAATGACATCGGCCAACACCTAAATAAGGACACATGGATTATTTCATTTTCTAGTCAGTTTCTTGTCAACCTATTTCCAAAATAGTTAATTTTTTCATCCTCGTGTGTTGCTTAATTCGTTTAGGTTGGAATTGTGTTTTCGTGTTTACCCATGTTTTTTACATTTTACACAACTTAAACTACAATTTTTTTTCACTAACGAAACTACAATCGCCGTTCTTTTTTTCTATTTAATTTTCTTTTCCAATGAACCCTAACCTAACGCTAACCCTAATATGTCATCTTAACCTACCCGAGGAAAGTCGTTGAGCTATCTAATGTCTAATGAGTGGTTGGCTCTGTTAGACACGCATACTATAACGGTGGTTATTTAGTTTCGTCGTATTTTTCATGTTGTTTCTTTATATTTTTTTCACGAATGTTTAATATATGTTGTAACTCTTGGTGCACTGGTATGTATCAACATATATTGTCCTATACTTATACACTATCCATATCTTTCTTTTGCATGTTTGAAATTTACACACACATTTGCATGTTGCTAGAAAATGGCTTTACGTGAACCATGGTTGTAAAAGTCCGGCCTAGGCAGTAGGCTCCGAGTACTCCCCGAATAGTATTCGCTAAAAGGTAAGCTGCCGAGACCCGAGTACTCCCCGAATAGTATAACCGAAAAGTATAACCGAAAAATCCGGACCGAAAAAACCGAACCGAAACAAAAACCAACGGTTTGGTTTTCGGATTTTTAATAACCGAAAATTCCAGTTCGGTTTTCGGATTATCATTTTCAATAACCGAACCGATAAGTTTTGATAGTATACCAAATCTATATATTTTTATATTTAAATTGCCCAAGCTACTAAGAATTATTAATTTTATTCTTGTTTGTTAAATATTAATAATAAGAACATTACCATGTTTATTTATCTTTAAAATTATCCTTTGTTTATAAGAACTAACAAAGTTTGATGTAAAAATTAAATGGTTTTCAAAGAATTAATTATAAAAGAAAATGTCTTAAAATTTTTTAAAGAAACATTAAAATAGATTAGAAAGTTAGGTTTATGTAAATAATATTAATTTAAAAGACTAAATATATTAACAAAATTCTTAAACTTTGAATTATACTTTTAAGTTTTGAATCTTACATAATTTATTTTACAAACCGAAAAAAAACCGAAAAACCGAACCGAATAGTTGCTAAAACCGAAACCGAACGGTTTTTAAAATCCAAAAACCGAACTTTCGGTTACAGTTTTGGTTTTACCCAAAAACCGAACCGAACCGTGCACACCCCTAAAAAAACAAAGACTTATAAATTTATTAACGTCTTTCTTAATTTAATCTTTACTTTATTTCAATGGTTTAGCTCATTCGTTAGAACCTACATGTTAAAGGTATTGGTTTGATTTTTTTCTAAATTTATGTAATATTTTCTGTTTTTAAATTCATAGTATTTACTACTTTTCATAAAATACAAAAAATACTATATTTTTATTTATAAAAAAACATATTTTCCCTAAATAGAATGGGGTAGTGGGTTATGAGTTATTTTAAAAGTTATCAAATTTCCTCCTAAAAATCATTTATATTTATACATACACTAATTAGGAACACTTGTGTGCATATTCTTTTGTACTCTGGGCTAGTATGGTTGTACGGTTATTTTGTAATAAATTGTGGTCTGTTTTGTGGCTTAGGCCCGTTTTGTTTAGCTAATATATGATACGTCTCCTGCTTATACAATACAATTTAGCATACTATTTTTATTGGGGTTGCCACGTTTCTTTTCAATTCACTTTACAACCCAGGCCCCTTCAAATAAAATCAGAGAGCTACATCATTGTATAGAGAAAGAACGAGAAAGAGAGAGAAAGGGGATGTCGGTGGTAAACTTCCGGCCCGTTCATTCACTAAAATCCAGTCCATTCATTTAGTTTGAATCATTTTGTTTATTCTCTTGTTCTAATTTAGTCTTAACTAGAAAACTGTATCGCGCGCGTTGCGACGCGGCCAACGAAATTGACAAACTGCAGTTATGATTAACCTTATCATACTCCGTTCGTCATCTAAATCCGAGCAAAAGCTACAATATTACATTTATATAAATCATTGTATAAACTAATACATAGGTAGGTAGGTAATAAATAAATCCAATAACTATTTCTTTGACAAGCAACTAAAGTCCCAAACGCTACAAATCAACCAAAGAACACAAATTATTACTATTTTGAAGAATATAAAACCCGTTGTTTCATCTTGAAGTTAAAGTAGCCCGACTACGAAGTCGGGTTCGGTCTTGGCCCATTTCATTCCGCTGAAACCAAAATGCATAAAATCTATCTAAAAATTGTCAACATTTATGTTAATGTTGTAAAACAATGGTCTATTAGCAATCCATATACAACTATACTAAACATGAGAGAACAAGACTATAGAGAATAAGTGAATAGGAATTCTTTTTCATTAAGATATAAACATACAATACAAAGAACTTTATATATAGTGTTCTAACATTAATACAAAGGACATGAATAGATGGTGGTTACATATGTGGAGAGTCACCACATTATGGTGCATTCATAACACTCCCCCTTGATTATCCACGTGATGAAATATAATAGTCTACTATTCTTTTGATACGCTAGGTGATGTTGTCTCATTAAAAACTTTGCTAGGAAAACCCAATGGGATAAAACCATAGCTAAGGAAAAAAGAGTGCAGCTCGTATTTTCTCCCCTGATACTTTTGGATCAGATATGTTACCTTATTAAAAAAACCTTACTGAGAAAACCCAATTGGAAAAACTTAGTCAAGGGAAAAATAGTGCACTACGCATTATACATAATTAACAACATGATTTATGATGATGTTAAATTAGTACTTCGGGACCTATAAGATAAACTGATACTACTAGATCAGTTATGTTGTCTCGTTAAAAACCTTACCAAGAAAACCCAATGGGAAAAACTTAGTGAAGGGAAAAAGAGTGCAACATTTGAGATTAGAACTGTAATCTTACTAATACACCTAGCAAGAACGTAATATCAGATGTCGTCTTGTTTGCAAGATACGTCAATGCTCTGATCACAATTAAGTATGGTACTTCTTGACTAAGTAGTTCAACATCCCTTTCTTGGGGTTGATAAGAATATTTTTTCTATGTCAAGCGATCAGACAATCGTTCATGTACTCAACGAATGAGCTTTTTCTACGTAACATCTTCTAGATGTAGTCAGATTGATGAGTAAAAATAGTACATATATACTCGAACTACAGGTCGAGAATAACTACACTTTGTAAAGGTCATTCAAAATTTTCCTCTTTAGTTTGAGAGTTCCCTCTCGATGATGTTTACATTATCACTGTAAGAGTGTGATCTTGTTAAATAGATGTAGCTCATTTCATCAAAATTATACCTCTCTTTTCAGAGTATAGTCGACCGTACCACATACGAGTAGTTTCCTTTAAGATTCATATATATAACACCTATGGAGTTATTGTTTCATAATGCTTTGAGCATTCAGGGGGCTTTTCATACAGATGTCATTTGCAATTATCTCGTACATGTATACTGTGATGACATCCATAAGTCGTTTTATCTGAAGTCATTCTGAGATTGCGAGGCCGCTTAAACATTTAAAGATTATCGCATCCACTAGAGGGGTATACGTTTCCTCGTAATCAACTGCTGGGATTTGGAAAAATCTTTATGTTAAAATGCGTGCCTTACATCGCAAAAACTTATTATTTACGTTTCCTTTTATTCAAAGTCACCCATTTATAACCTACTGGTTTGACGTCTATGGGTGTTCGAACTGCTGGTTCGAAAACGTTTAGTTTGTCGAGCAAATTTAGTTCAACCTTAAGTCATGTAGCCATTTTGGCTATTTGTGTGCGTACACTCTTGCACACTTTCTATATACGTAATCTGTTTTTTTTTTTCATCGATTACATCTACTGCTATAGCATAATCAAATATATCATTTTACACGTGTTTCATTACGGTTCCATATTGTACTTATTTTGTACATAATTTATCGCGATCTCAAATTTCTTTGGTACTAGAGGTTCTTGTAGAACTCCATTAGCCTCTTTTGGGGTTTTGACAACAATCTTCTTTAAGGTTTAGTATGCAACCACTTCTGGGGTTTTGTATGTAACCACTTATGGTGTTTTGTGTGCCACCTCTTTTGGGGTTACACCAACTGTGTTACTCTGCTCTTTTTGTGTTTGTGGGTTTTATCTTTTTGGAACCGATTTATCACAATTTATTAATATGATAATCATTTTGTGAGTACTTCCATTCGAGCAGATAAGTTTAAGCTGGTATATGTGACTTTGTCACGTTATTTGTGTTAGTGAATGCATCTTGTATTTCATTTGTTATTATTTGCAAATACACGCTCTTTCTTTTGGACTTAAGATCTGCATTGACCACTTCAGGGTCGATATATAATATGATGCATTTTTTTTCATGTTACCAGTCTTTCATTTTCTTGTCTCCCCCTAAGACTGGGAATACGATGTACATATCCCATTTTATATGTTTTGGTGGTGCTATTGGTACATAGGCTGCACAACAAATATATATAAAAAAATGAAAACTTGGTTCTCTTCAAGAGACCAGTTGTAATGGGGAGTGTTTGTGATAAGCAGTTGGTTTTGAATTGATATAATTAATCGACGAATTTCATCTCGACTACGTATGCCTCTCACTATATTTCTCGTTGTGCCCAACATTGGTCCCTACAATTGGGTTGTCAAAGAACAGTGTTAAACCATGTCAAAAGAAAAAAAAAACAACAACGTTCCATAGTGTTGGGCATATGCTACATACGGGTAGCTAAAAACTCACATGTAACCATGTATTAATGCCACAATCTACACAACTATACATTTCAATGGTCCCATATAAGATGGATTGTTTGTAGGAGTTTATTGCTTGGAAGGCATAAAAAATTATTTGCCACAAAAAAAAACTAACTAGACATATGATGAGGCATTTTGGGAGCAATGTTTTTAGATTACTTAGAGGTGCTAAGGTACCAGTTAGCATGTTTGATTGTTTAGCATATCATGATGCTATCTTGATGACCTATTTGGTTATGCCATCTGGTGAACGTATAAATATTTTAGTAGCTTCTGGTTACTCACCATATTTGATTTAATGGAATATTGTGGAAAATTAGTATCATTTCAAGTAACTTCTAATATAGTCTTCTTCGCCATATTTACTAAATGATAAATTTTAGGTATTTGGTACATTTTCTTTTACACCATTCCAAGGTGATGACATTTCATTCAAACATAGTGGAAACTTAATAAATTTCTTCGGTATACATTAGAATATGATGCATTATGAATTACAAAATTCGATATCAGCGGGTAAACTATCGATGCTCTTCTGGAGCATTTAATATGCTATTAACACGTGAAATAGTATCAATAGCGTCTCTACCACGTGAAATATTATAGTTTTAGCCTTTGTTTAGAGGGAAAACATGTAATATTCATAAGGTTTTCCATCACTAGGCTATATGTTAGCCAAAAACGCCAAGTGCGATGAACTAAAGTTTGGGTTGAACTTGAAAAATCATTATTAAAACAAACGGGACTTTGTATACATTTGGGAGAACTTCGGGTTCTCAACATTGATTTAGGATTCATGTGAAATTCAGTATAAATGAGCATCAACACTAACTCAAATGAATTATTATCTATCAATTTAAGTAACTAACATCAGAGTAGTTTACTTATGAACAAGAGAACAAACACAAGAAAAAGATTTCCCTCATCATTTACCATGATCATGACCTTTATAACGATCATTATATCATCGCATTCACTTTTAGGGAATGAATTATAACCACACAACTTTCATAGTGCTATCATTACAATTGCTTTTGTTATGTACATGATCTCGACCTTTCACTAATTTATCATTGCATTTACCTTAAGGAATGGCTTAGAGACACACAACCTTCATTCTGGTTATTTCAAACCTTATATATATATATATATATATATATATATATATATATATATATATATATATATATCTTAATATTACTACTTTGTAAGCATATTTGAGGTTTGATAAATGGAAATTGTTTTATTCAACCAATATAAATAATCTTTTCATCATAACGAGCCCCATCAAAAGAGGCACATAGCCTACTAAGTATGCAAGAGTCATGGGTGGTGAAAAGTCTAACATAATTAGAGACTTAATTTTGCCATAAAATCTCTAATCAATTATCATAAAAGACATCAATACACCACATGAAAAGTACTTAATTTTGCCATAAAATCTCTAATCAATTGTCATAAAAGACATCAATACACCACATGAAAAGTACTTAATTTTGCTATAAAATCTCTAATCAATTGTCATAAAAGACATCAATACACCTCATGAAAAGTACTTAATTTTGCCATAAAATCTCTAATCAGTTGTCATAAAAGACATCAATACACCTCATGAAAAGTACTTAATTTTGACATAAAATCTCTAATCAATTGTCATAAAAGACATCAATACATCACATGAAAAGTTTATTATATTAATAAAAAATTAAACAAGTGACATAAATAACTCTACTCAAGAGTTTGTCACTATATGTAGAAATTTAATATTATTATAGGCTATTACTTTATGAAATAGAAAGGCAACAAAGTCTCACACTTTAAATTGCTAACAAACTTTTTATTAATTATATAAACTAATAGGAAATGTTAATTGCCACTTCAAATAATTTCTTTATAGCTCTCTATGGCTAATTTAAATGATTTCTTTATAGCTCTTTATGGCTAATTTAAATGATTTCTTTATAGCTCTTTATGGCTAATTTAAATGATTTCTTTATAGCTCTTTATAGCTAATTTAAAAATTGAATTATAGTAATTAGTTACCATCCTGTTTCTTCTTAACCCCCCTTCAATTTCTTTGGTGGTTTTAGAAAGCAATCGACTAAACACAAAAGCATAATTCTAGATCATGTATATCAAATTATCAATTCCAACGAGATTTCAACCGGTGAAGTATATGGCCGATTAAATACATAGAACATCAGGTTTCTTCGGCAAATATTAATTAGATATATGCAAATTAACTTGTTTTCAAACAAAGTTTATTAGGCTCATCATCTTAAATACAATTTCTTAGTTGAAATCAAAATGTCAAAATAATTCTTAATATAAACAAATAATTTATGTGCATGTTGATGATCATATTGACCCGTTACTAGCAAATGTAAATACTATATATAACATTTAAACTTTCATACATTTATACATTTATGATGGATGAATAATAGATTATGACTAGTTAACCTAGGCAAGATTTTCATCGAGCCCATATAAAAACAACCAAAAGAAAAAATATACATAAAAATAATGAGGTCATGAGTCATGATGACTTAATGATGATATTGGGGGGAAATCTGATATACTACAAATCTAAAATGTAGTAAATTGCATGAAAGAGTCCGATTTTATAAAGTAGAAGTCACACATTTTTGATTTGATGCTAATGAAGAACGTAAGCAATTGCATGAAAAAAAAATAATCTTTAAAGCTGTAAACGTTGTTATTTGTTTATTTATTTATTTTTTTCAAAACAAATCAAATATAATTTATTTTTCAGTCATTTTCTCCTCAGTTACTTTCATGCCATCAAAATATTCACAAAACTAAATCCAAATTTTCTAGTTATGATTATATACAAAAACAATAAAACGAGGACAAAACATGGAGCCATAAAGTCCAAGGTGAAAGGCTGCAGGTCAATTGTTTCTACTCTTAATTTCACTTTTCATGGATACGATAACATTATAAAAGATGTCTAAAATAATAAAACAATTACTAAGTAGAACTATGAGTTTTGTGTATTGTTACCTGAATGGATGAAAGAAAAAACAAATCATGGATATGAAGATTCAAATCATGGATATGAAGATCTTGCAGCAATTCGTGCTGATAACGTGTTGTAAAACAATGGTCTATTAGCAATCCATATACAACTATACTAAACATGAGAGAACAAGACTATAGAGAATAAGTGAAGAGGAATTCTTTTTCATTGAGATATAAACATACAATACAAAGAACTCTATATATAGTGTTCTAACATTGATACAAAGGACATGAAGAGATGGTGGTTACATATGTGGAGAGTCACCACATTATGGTGCATTCATAACAGTTAACACATTATCTAAAGCTAAATGTTTATAAATCAAGTTCTAAATTGAGGAAAAATACCCATTGTCATCTTCTTTATTAGAAAATCTTCAGCTCCATCTTTCCGAATCTCATTCTAATTGGAGTTCTCATAAATAACCTCATCAAAACCCAATTAACTATATATAAATATTATTTTACCTTCTTTATGTCCTCGTTCCATCTTTGCGTCTCATCAAAAGATAATTACTCTTCGTCGTCCATTTTTATGTCTTTTACCAGATCATTTCGGCTTTGTTTCTTGATTTGATCTCCAATTTCAATTGTTTCGCAAGCTCAATCCCCTGCATTTTTCAAGAATCATAAAATTCAAATCAAGATTTAGTGCAGCTTAACAATATAAAAAATGTAATAAAAAATAAGCTGAAGATTGAAGCCCATATTTAAGACCCCTCAATTGTTAGTGTTTAACTTCATTTAATTTCCATCTTCTGACAGTGGGTCTTTTATAAATCATATATGAGACCTGATTTTAGAATTCGCTTTAGTTACGTGTTAGAATCCAAGTGGAAAAAAATATTATTTTTATGAAAAGACCCTAGTTTTAGAATTTGCTATACAATCCAAAAATATTCACTTAAGTGCAAGATCAAACCAAGAAGGATAAGAGAATCAAAGGCTAAATATTGGATCTTGAATTGATTACTAAACATGCAAATTACATGATACATATACAAGAGAAAGGGAGATAAAATAGCAACTATATAACAACCTATTTGACTAAAAGATAAAAAAAATACAAATTTTAGTGCAGCTTAACAATAAAAAAATACAAATTTGAATTACATGTACAATCTGCATTGCATAGAATTGTTATAAATTATAATATTATATAATTAAGGGTGGGGTTCAGCTACAAAGTCCATTTTTTTCTACAAAGTGTACAAAGTCATAAAACACCACAATTTCAGTCATAAAACACAATCAAAACTCACAAATAACAGAGCGAAGATCACTAAAACACAATATATATACCCTAACAGTCCATAAAAACTTCAAACAAACCATTGTAGAACTATGAATATAAAACACAACATGATAATCAACAAAAAACACACTAATGTTAGTCATTCGCTAATCAAAAGCCTTATCATCAAAAACACAACACAAAATAATCCTCAAACTCTTGATCTCGTTCATCAGATTGGGCTTGGGACGAGGCCCTTGACCTTTTGGAAGACGAGTTAGTTTCGCTACCAATGGGGATAGTCGCCCACTTTGGATGGAATTTACAAATCTCCCAACAATGCATGAAACAGAAGTCCGTCTTCATATTTGATTTGAATGTGACCACTGCATTTGTCAAAATGTCGGCTTCAGTTTCACCACTTTTAGGGTTTTGCTTTGCTTTATTTAAAAACCCACTAAATTTTGTAAGTTGGGAGCTTATCTCGCTCCACTTTGAGGATAAGCTATCGTTTTCACGATAAGTCTCCCTACCCATTTCTTCATGGAATAGTTTACTAACCGATTCCCACAGGGTGGTTCGATATTGCGAATTTCCTATTTTAATAAAAAAAATATTAATATATTACAAACTTATATAAAAAATAACCATTCCATTAATATAAACAAAGGTTAAGAATACCTAAAGTTGAATGTTGAGATTGTTCACACCAAGCTCTCGCCAATGCAACTTCTTCAGCATAGACCCATTTTTGTTGTTTTCGTTTGGCGGTTTCAACTACTTTATCCTCTTCGGTTTTTTTCTTATGACTTCTCTTTTTGACGGGTTTTGATGCGGAAGGACCATCATTGGGTGGCAGAGTTTCGGGAACGGATTCGTTTTGTGAAAGGTCGATGGAGGTTGGTGAAAGGTCGATGTGCGATTGTGAAAACGGGATAGGTATTGAATCTTCGGTGTGTGGGAAGTTATTAAATAAACGATTCCCGAGATACGATGCATAACCCGCCATGTCGGGCATAGGAGAGTGTATGAAAAATGGACGAGCTATTGGACGAGTGGGTGGTGGGCTAGGATTATTTTTTTGGAATCCAAACGGGTTGTTCGGGTCATAAGGACGATTGTAAGGGTGCATTTTTTCGTTTTGTAGGAGGAGAATTGAAGATGTGGTTGAATGTGGTAAAAAATGAAAGAAAAATGTGAGTTTTATAGTGAAAAAATGGAAGAAAAAATTATTATTATTATTTTTAATATAGCCGTTGGCCAACGGCTAGCCCAGCGGCTCTTTTCTTTTGGCCATTCATAAACCGCCATGTCACCTTGCTCCCCCGCCCCACGCCCGGCTTGAAACCCAAGCCCGAAGGGGCAACGCCCCAACCCAAGCCCACCCGGGGTGGTGCCTTGAGCGTTTTCCCCCAACCCACGCCCCAACCCAAGCCCCATACCCCATGGCCTTAGGTTGGGATCATATTTTCATGTTTACCCACGTTTTTTACATTTTACACAACTTAAATTCCTTTTTTTTCAGTAAAGAAACTACGATCGCCCACCATTTTCTATCTAATTTTCTTTTCCGGTGAGCACTAACCTCTACCTTACCCTAACCCTAACCCTAATAGTGTCTACTAAAATCCTGCTGGTTCATTTAGTTTGAATCATTTTGCTTATTCTATTGTTTTAATTTAGTCCTAATGTTGTTAGGTTTTATTTGTTGTGGTTCTCCCTTCCATTTCCCAATTTGTTGGAAGGGTCTATGTTTTTAGTGTAGATTTTAATATGAAGTTATAGGTTGAAGCAGACGATACTTAAAAGGGATATTGGCGCATAATCGCTACTAGATGTTATTGGCCATTGATAGTCTCACCTTTTTTTTATTCCCCTGACAGACACACCTTTCAACTATTTTTCTTCCACTGGTACTAAGTTAAAAAAATTTAATGGAGTTTATTTTTTACTGAATTACAAACTAAGGTTTTAGTGCTTTTGATTGTGTTTTCGTGTTTACCCACATTTTTTACATTTTACACAACTTAAACTACAATTTTTTTAAGTATGAAAACTACAATCGCCTTCCTTTTTTTTCTATTTAATTTTCTTTTCCGGTGAACACTAACCTAACCCAGCGATCTAATGTCTAAAGAGTGGTTGGCTTTGTTAGACACGACATACACGGTGGTTATTCTGTTTCCTCTTATTTTTTCATGTTGTTTCCTTATACTTTTTTTTTCAAGAATGTTTAATATATGTTGCTTTTGGGGCACTGGTATGTATCATAGATTGTCCTATATTTATACACTATCTGTATCTTTCTTTTGCATGTTTGAAATTTACATACACATTTGCATGTTGCTAGAAAATGGCTTTACATGAAGTCGTGAACACGTTGAAAAAGTGTTTTACAAAGAGCGATAAATTAGCCATAGGCTCATACTATTACACTTTAAATAATATATTCAAATAATTACATCATATTTGCATGTTGTGTAAAAAACAAAGACTTATACAATTTATTATCGTCTTTTTTAATTGGGGAATTGGCTTGTAATAATATCACCTAGACTTTATTGGCCATTAATAATCCCACCTCAGAATATTCCCCCTACCAGTCCCACCTTTCAAATATTTTTCCTACAATGGTCCCTAGTTAAAAAAAAAACTTAACGGAGTTAAGCTTTTTTCTAAATTACAAACAGATTTTTTAGGGCTTTTGATCAGAACGATGATATGAGTCCACTGATGTAAAACTTACTTTGAAATGGTGTTCCAACTGACTTGATTTTGGTTAATTGATAATTTAAACACCCGAATTAAAGCGTCGTTTTCATCGTTTGGAGCACCGTTTCGAGGCAAGTTTTACATCAAGATGTTTCTAGAAATTTGTAGACTGTAACTTGTACCTTCGTATTATATTTTCCGTGAGTGCTAACTATGTGGTTTTTTGGATATTCAAACAATACGTCCTTTTCTTTATAATTGAAATATTATTATATTATCATTTGATTTTATTCGTCAAACCGTGTAACACACGGCGCTATAAACTAATATATATATATATATATATATGTATATATATATATATATAGTGGGAGGTTCTATGAAGAACACTAAATATTGCGAGAACATGCAGAACAAAATGAACCACTCATTTTTTCAATCCTAAAAGCCTAAAAAGTAAATGAAAATATTATAAATGCAAGATTTATCGTTTCTCACACCAGAATTTAAAACAAAATATGAAAAATCTTCAGTTTTTAAATAGCCTACACACATGTAGGTTATGTGTAGGCTAAATTACCTACATGTATGTAGACTACGTGTAGGGAAAAATATACGATTTTTTATGTATATATAATACACATATGAATGTAAGAAACATAAAATTTAAAAAAATATGAACCTTAAATCCCAAAATTTAGTGTTTTAGGGTTGTTTTTTTTGTTCTCGTAGTAATTAGTAATTAGTGTTCTGTAATGATCCTTATCCTATATATATATATATATATATATATATATATATATATATATATATATATATATATATATAGGAGAAGGATCCGTTAGGAATCACCCTTTATTGCAAGAACCGCGAGAACCAATGTGAACACAACCAAAAATACATAAAAATAGCTAAAAAAACCACACAATTTTTTTTTGAATATTTTTTATAAAAAATTCGCTACTTTTACTAGCTAAAAAAATAATTTTTTTAATTTAAAAAAATTTGCTACTAAAAGTAGCGATTTTAATGTAAAAACTATATAAAAAATTTTTTGTGTGTTTCTTTTATTTTTTTAGGTTTTTTGGGGGGTTTAGTTTTTAGCATTTTAGCTTGGGGTGGGTTAGGTTTTTTTAGCTATTTTAGGTTGTGTTCACATTGGTTTTCGCGGTTCTGGCAATAAAGGTGGTACCCTATATGTATATGTGTGTGTATATATATATATATATATATATATATATATATATATATATATATATATATATATATATATATATATATATATACAGGGAGCCGCTAAAATAGAAACATCCCCAGTTGTAAGAACCGCGAGAACCACTCTTAACGAATCAGAAAAAGGGGTATTTTGGTCATTTACCCCAAATGTCAAATCTCTCATCTCTCTTCATTAAAAGTCACTGACTTTTAATTACCTCTCTCATCTTTCATTTACATCTTCTTTCACACCCACATACAACCATCATATTTTCCCTCTCTCCCCCTAGTTCTCCATGGTCGTTGTTGTCTGACCACCGTAGCAGCCCTAGACCCGCGTCCTACACTACCGTTGTTAACGGTGGTTCATCTGGATCGTCATTTTTCAACAACTTTAACGACCCCACCGAAGAGTTCGGTACTTCTGATCAACTTCCAATGAAGTTTAACGACAACCCTTTTCGCACGGAAGCTTCAAGCTTCCGAAGAGTTCGGTTCTCCGACCGGCAAGATTGATGTTCTTCATGATTTGATAAGAATTAAAGCTATTCAACAGCAGCATCAAAGGATTGTAACCATGGGTGGGGCAGGGGTTCCCCCTTTTCCTTTCAATAGGTGCATGAACTCTCTCAATGAGAATCCTAGGTAAAGTTTTTTTTCTATAATTTTTTTCTTTTTTTTTTTGCATAAAGATTTGAACTTTATAAATTGGGTTTGTTTAGTATGGTGACAGAGAGGAGTTTCATATTTATCTGAATTTTGTGGTGCTATTTGTGGTTTAAAAAGGGTGTTTTTTAGTTGTTCTTGTTGGATTTGCTCTTGAAATTGCTAGAAAAAGAAAAAAAGGAAGAATCTTTGTTCTTTACCAGTGGGTTGTGTTTTTGGGGCATGGTTGTTTTATTTCTCCATTTTTTCCAGCAGCTTGACGATTTTATTAAATTTCAAGAAATGTAATTTCGTGCTGAACTTGTTATGCATGTTTAGATCACCATCAGCTGGATTGATGATTGGGGATGAGTTTCATAAATTTGGTCGGTGTCGACCCGATCGGGTTGATTTTGGGCCTATGGGTTTTGGGAATGCGAATTCGATATCTCAACAAATTTACCTGACGTTTCCGGCTGATCTAAATTGATATGTGCTTCTCTCTCTAGAAAAAATGGTCGGTGCTTGATCTGTTGTTCTTGATTTTCTAGTGATTTTTGAACAGTGAACTATGTGGGTTTGATGTGTTGGATTTGGGGGGTGATGATGCAAAAAAAAAGCATAAAATGATGACGATAGCGCAGCAAGGATGGTGGAGGGTCGGTATTTGAACCTGCAACCCCACTTTGCAACCTCAGATTATCGGAAAATCTGACCCAAAACCCTGTTTTTTTCAAGAATCCACTCATTGTTTTGATTTTTGTTTGTTGGGTTTTTATATTTTTTTGAGGCATCGATAATGATAGCAATCTATCTGAGACACCTACCGAGTTGCGATTTTCTGGGTAAGTTCGTTTTGTGTAAAAAAGTTTTTGAAAAAAAAGTTTCGTATAACCTTATAACCTGAAGAGATCGATTTGGTTGTGATTCTGTCTTCCGTTGTTTTATGTGAATTGTCGTTAGTTGGAAGAAAAGGTTCCGTAAACTTTTTAACGTAAAATGTAAACTTTTTAATGTAAAACGTCAGACGTCAAGTTTTTAACGTAAACGTAAAAAGTTTAACGTAAAGCGTACAAACGTAAAACGTAAAAAGTTTAACGTAAAATGTAAAAAGTTTAATGTAAAACGTAAAACGTAAAAAGTTTAACGTAAAACGTAAAAAGTTTAACGTAAAACGTAAAACGTAATCCGTAAACTTTTTAACGTAAAACGTAAACTTTTTAACGTAACGTAAATTTTTTAACGTAAAACGTAAACTTTTTAACGTAACGTAATTTTTTTAACGTAAAACGTAAACTTTTTAACGTAAAACTTAAACTTTTTAACCTAAAACGTAAACTTTTTAATGTAAAACGTAAAACTTTTTTTATGTAAATAGTAAAACGTAAAAAACGGCGTGTTAAAAAAACGACGCGTGAAAAAGCCGGGCGTAAAAACGGCGTGTAAATATAACAGCGCGCAAAAAAAATTTGTTTTGTTAAAAAATCCGAATTTAAAATGGTTTTTAATAAAAAAATTATGTTTAAAAAATAACAATTAATATAATAATACAAAAATAGTAATAAAAAACAATAAAGACAAAAAGACAAAATTGAGTAAATTTACTAAACTAAGCTTTTGGATTAAAATATTAAAGACATAATAAGAAAAAATATTTAATAATACTTGTTAATTACTTTTAATCTCATCCATTGATCCTGAAGATCTAATGGTTGAAAAGTGGTTCCCTCGGTTCTTACAACTGGGGTGGTTTTCATTTTAGCGCTCCCCTATATATATATATATACACGCGCGTATATATATGTTTATAGGGTTAGGATTTAGAGAAAACGGTGAAAAGTGTGAGAATGGTTATGCATGGTCCAGATCAAAACAATCTACGGAGTAGATTGACGCGGTGGCATTATCGTAAATAACATCATTTTTATTACTAGAACGTGCTTCATTAAAGGTAAAAGGGTAAAAACATCCTTTCATACGTAAAACGCCATGTAAATGCAAAACGCTGACTCTTTTTTCTGTGTTTTAATTAAGGTTTTGTCCAACAAAAACGCCATTGAAATATAAAACGCCATGTAAATGCATCCCTGTCATCTAGTTCTGTTAACTTTGACATTCATCATGATCATGATCACCACGATGATGTTGTCCTCGCCAAGCACTTGGACAAGTATCCGGCTTCCAATCTATGCAATCACTATTTACAAGCATTCCTGAAAAGTCGTGTACACTTTTATGTACGTTGTATATTTGGTGAACATCACTAAAGGTAGGCTTTCTCAAATATCGTTTGCGATATACAATAATGATACCTTTAATTTGTTAATATTAATAAAAAAAGCATCATTAGTTAATAATATAACAATAATAAAAAATAATAATATCAATAATACGTTAGCAAAAATGGTGGAGACTATCTCGAGAACATGTATGTATTTTACATTTGTCCAAAAAATGGGACGAATCGCGGTACGCGAGTTAACGAATTGCCCATGTACATTTTTGTAAAGCGGTGAATCCAAGTAAACGCCTTGCGTCTTCCCTTTGTTGGAAAAAAGTAAAGCGCCCCTCTAAGTTATTAACAATTCGTACAAATTGTTAGCGACTCATACAAGAATGTTGACGAAATAAATCCGGGCCATACACCAGATTTTTAGAAAAGTAATCATTTACCAAACGATTCTGAGCACCTTCATGGTTTCTTTCAAGCTTTTGTGTTCTTGTACGTGGTTGTGGTTGTGAACTTTTGCCTTGATAACTTAAAACTTGCATACCCAACTTAACAGTTCCAGCAATTATCTGCTTCTAAATTCTGTTTGATGGGATTGCGTTTCTGCGGTTTTTAATCTCGATCTGATCCGTTTTAATTTTTCATGCTAACGATGTAACTGCGATTCAATGATATAATCGCATTGTATGTATACTTTATTCATAAGGATGTTACGATTAAGCATCATGTGGATTTTGATAATGTGTTTGTAAGTCTGGCGTGATTTAATCAATCTAGGGGTTTGCTTTATGCCTAGGGCAAACGATTGAATTGTTCTCTGATCCACTTATTTAGTGTGATTTATGTTTAAATTTTACTTCTATGGTGTAGTGATCAAATAATACTATAGATTTTGTGATCATCAAATTTGTAATAATAATTCAACACGAGAAGGTGCTCTAGACTTTCTAAGTTTTCAATTTTCTATTGATTCTATGGTGGATCTTGTATCTATTTCACTTTTTTCGAAGCCTAATGTTACTGTGTGCACCTTTTCTGTTACATGATTGCAACATCCTTCTGTTACAGTATAATTTCTCCTCTCCCTGGTAAAGATATCTCATTTCCAAAGCAATTTGAGTATTTATATAATTGTATGCCTGTAAATAATTTGCCCGACATAAGTGTTATTTATTTTTTTTTTTCATCTAGCTACCATGTCTATGCCGTTTAAAGTTCTATAACGTATCTGCTCTAAATTAGTTCTTCCCGTGCAAGTGTTGTGCTGCTAAGGTAATATGAGGGAAAGTTATTCTACAAAGACTCCTAAAAATACGAAGTGTACAAAGACACAATGAATTGCAAAATATAACATAATGTAGAGCAAAATATAACACAATGTCCAAGAAAAAGACACAACGAGTCACAAAAAAAGCACAATGACGCAAATATAGAAAAGACACAATGATTAAACCAAAAGTCTAAAATCTAAACAACTAAAAACAAAAACCTAATATCTCACATCGTAGAAGTCGATGAGACGATTTCAATGCCGCTTGAATGAGGTCAATCGAAGTCTGTTTGATACCCTTCTTATTTTAGTAGACTTTGTATTTGATCATAACCCAGTAATCTGATCTACTCATATATGCGTAAATATGTAACATCTTCAAGCTGTGGAGATGGCAGAAGAATGAGCAAAACCCAACCGCAAATGTACTGAATTTAACAATAATTTATTACAAGTGCGTTTGTTTTTCATAGGCAATTGCTGATATCGCCCCACAAATTTGAAATGTGGCAGCTACCTAGCGGAATTTTAATGACAATGATATTAAAGATGCGAATATGGAAACTATCATTGTTTAACCCCACCACCAGCATTTCAAACATCCCCTCGAGTTTATCTCGATTTGCAATCTTCTTTGAAGACTTGAGATGGTCTTGTGAATTGTATTGATTCACCAACATCTTCACCTCATTTAGGTTGTTCTCACGAATAGGATAACCGGTAGCATGTACAAGAATGTTGACCTGCATTCAAAAAATGAAATATCATCCGATGTTTCATAATACGACAAATTCCATAAAATTCTATATGAAAACTAAAGTAAGCCGATATTAGAAAGTTATCACGTCATATGTATGGATACGTAAAGAATCAAATATCAAACAATTAACATGGAAAGCTCCAAACTTGGTTAATGGAGCATAATACTGAACAATACAACACAAGCAATACAATAATCTTAAAACAGAAGGTATTGACCCGTTCGACCCATCCTAAAACTCCACTCGCATTGACATCTTACCCAACCACCTGACCATTTGACCTACTCTATAGACTGTTTAGATCCTTAGCCCCTCAACCCAACCTGTCCCGACCCAGAAAACTACCCGGTTTGACCCATTATCCAAACCACCCAACCAATTCGACCCGCCCCCAACAATTTACCTGTTTTGACCAGATAACTTTACCCCTTTTGACACATTAAACCTAACTGACCACACCCTTGTCACCTTCATATATGAGGAACAAAATAGGGCAAACAAAAACAACTTAAAAGTTATAATTCTTCTCTAAAAAAACAACTAAAAACACTAATTCAAAGAATTAAATAACATAACATGATAACAAATTAATTCATAAAAATCAATAACCTAAAGGCATAAAATAACAAATCTCAGATATGAAAAACGACCTTCAAAAATAATAAATTTACAAGTTATAATCTTTGTCTACAAAAACAGGTAAAAACACAAAATCGAGGCATTAAATAATATAGCATGTTAAGTAACAAATTAATTCATAAAAACTTAAATGCATAAAATAACAAAATTTACGTATGAAAAACAACCTTCACCGCCGGAGCATTCTCCAATCTACCCATCTTCAAATCAACAACAACCGGTTCTCCACTCTCCAATTTTACCCTATTACCCCTCTTCCCGGTTACATCGGAAACAGAAACATCCTCCGATGATTCTGCTACCGGTCGACTGCATCGCCACCCTATGCCGTCAGATCTTTTGCACTTCTGTGAGTCGGTAATTTCAGCCATTTGTTTAGAATTATTGATGGGATTTGAAGAATTTTGCGAACGGAAAGAGGAAATTAAGAATTTTGGTTGGTGAACTGTGAAGAAGGGGGTTGAGAAATGGGAGTTTATATAAGTGAAAATGTATCTGATTACATGTGTTGGGTTATATAGCATATTCTATGTAATGTGATATGCAAGTGACAATCAAGTGAATGTAAATGCAATACTTTTTGAGTAGTTAATGTTTGATCACAAAATTTTATTCAAATAATTAAGGTTTACGTAAAGTGAAGAGAAAATATCAAGTTTAAATTTTGATTATTTGAACCACCTGTGAGTTTTTGAATGCTATACAGTGATGTTTGCAATCTTAGTAAAACATATTTAAATTAAAGAATAACATATATAGACTATTTGGATGAAAGGAGTAGGATCAAATACAAACCACATTTCGTATACAAACTTTAAGAACCATTTAAAAAGTGTCATGTGGTATCCAATCAATTATAAAGAAATGATAAAATGATAACCTAAATAATATCAATTATCTTGAATTCCTTATAATTATTCTAACAAGCAATTAATTTTTTATTTGGATCTTCCTTCTGTTTTCAATGTGCTGATAAAGAAAATTGCTGATATCATTTCACATATGTGCTAAAAACAATTATCTTGATTAATTTTTATGTGGTAATATAATTCAAAACTGCTACTTTTATGTATGTGATGTTTTAGTATGTGCTAATTTAACTTTTTTTAAGTGCTAGGATTTGTTCTTATGGTTTGTAGGGTAAATATGGTTTGTACCGAACCAACCACTGAAATGAAATACAACAAAACACACGAAGTCTCAAGAGTGTCATGGGTTTCTTTTAGGAGTGAACTTTCTCGATTTCAACAAACAACCCAATGGTGATCTCACTTTCGAAGATGAATAGAAAGCGTCTGACTAAGATTGTTGTTTGCGATGCGATCTGGGGGATAGCACAAGGTTTAATTCATTGATAAAAATCTTGGTGACTCACAGATGAACGTTTGTGGGACGTAACAAGTGTTACGTCACATAAATGAGTCGAAGATGAATCTTTTTAGGAGATGCCAAGTGACGTGACTCTTGGTTGCATGTTTGTGAGACGTACGCAAGTTTCGTGTCTCGTAGATGAATGTTTGTTAGGTTTGAACTATTGTGTGTGTATTGAAAGATTAAGAAACTGAGCTAACATTATGTGACGGAAACAAAAACAATGCTAATGACAATGCAAATGCAAATGCAAATGTAGATGGTCTTATAATACGTCTGTATGTGTGTTTTGTATGGCTTTCTTTAAACCTATTTAACCCTTCTAAGCAATTTTGGTAAATATATATAACTTTTAGTTAAATTATGTCAGGGAATTATATTATGAAGTAATGCTTTTTACAAACACATCAACTATATTAAGAAACCAACCTAGCAAACTTGCACTTAAAACTACTAAAATGAATGCATACTTTTGGAAGATATATAGCTTTTTCGTTTATTTTATCTATATGAGAGAGTGTCACTTTTTAGAATAAATCTTTAACTAACAAAAATTTGTATACCCACGTATAACCGAATTATGATATCTTTAATCTTTTAGATCATTAACCTATTGTATACTAGTTAGAGTCTTTATTGTTTTCAAGTGGATATGTTCTCCGGTTATAAATTCACATACCAGCAGCGAGATATGAAATTATAACACAAAACCAAAGATATAAGGACAAATCTATCAAGAGGTTAGAACACAAAATAGAGTCGAAAATTGCACCAAGTAATCTAGTCTAACATATGCAAAAATCCAAATGAAAGGATTTGCCTTTTTTATCTTCTTCCCCTGAACCCTAAACTTGATCAACACATCTATGAGCATAGCTAAAAATCCTCAAGTTTCTCCTTCCAAATGAACCAAAGAGATGAAACAATTGCATATAGCTTTTTCTTATAATCCATATTACCCTTCAAAGCGATGAAAACTTTAGAACCTTAGAGCTTCTTTTAATCGAGTTACATAACTATAAGAAATAATTACCATAATATCAACTTAGGTCTTAATTACTAGGAACATACATTATGCGTGTTTTGAACTCTCCATCTTTCCAAATTAGAACATGATTATTCCTTTGTATCAAAGCCAATATTCATTCGTTATCTCGTCATAATGACACCAACACATTAATAAGGTTGGGCCCACAACGATTATTTTATTTTCTAGCTAGTTTCTTGCCAAACCATTTCCAAAACAATTTATTTTTATCCGGGCGTGTTACTTAATTCGTTTATGTTGGAATCGTATTTTTGTGACTACCCACGGTTTTTGACATTTTACACAACTTAACCTCTTTTTCTTCTTTCTCAATAAGCAAACTATAATCGTCCACCCTTTTTTATCTTCTTTTCTTTTCTGACGAACATTAACCCTAATCCTAATATGTCAACTTAAACTAACTAAGGAAAGTCGTTGAAGTGATCTAATACTTAAAGAGCGGTTGGCTATACTCGATACGACAAACTATAACGATGAATTCGTATTTCTCCTATTGTTTCTTATATTTTTTTTTTCACCAATGGAGAATAAATTTTGTAACAAGTGGTGAATTAGTATGTATCAACATAAATCGTGGTGTATATTTATACGTTATCCGCATCTTTCTTTTTTATGTGTACAAATTTACATACATATTTGCATGTTGCTAGAAAATGACTTCACATTGAAATACTGTTTTTAAAGGGTGATAAATTCACCCGTGGCTCATACCAATAAACCTTAAATAATATATTCCAAAAGAAATACATGCATCTGTGCATGTTACTAAAATATTATGTCGAAAAAGAAGAAATTTACAATTTATTATAGTCTTTTTTATACTTCTATACTTACTTACGGTTTAGCTCGTTCATTGGACACTACATGTTAAAGGGATTGGTTAGATTTTTTTTTTTTTTGTAGTATTCTATTTAGAGTTAATTACATAGTTATTCTACAAATCCTTCTAAAAATAAAAAGTGAACATAAATACAATGGATTTCAAAATATAACACAATGTCGAGTAATATATAACACAATGCCGAAAAATATAACCCAATGTCCAAGAAAAAGACACAATGAATCACAAAATGACACAATTACGGAAATATAGAAAAGACACAATGACAAATAAAAAAACACGATGATGTAAACAAAAAGTCTAAAATCTACAAGCTAAACAACTAAAAACAAAAACCTAAAATCTCACATTGTAGAGTTCGATGAGACGGTTCCAATGCTACTTGAATGGTATCAACCCGAGTCCGTTTGATACTCTTGCAACAACTTTTTATTTTTAAGAGACTTTGTATTTCGTTGTAACCGAGATTCATATATGCATAAATATATAACAACTTCAAGCTGTGGAGATGGCAGAAAAATGAGCAAAACCCAACTGTAAATGTACTAAAATTAACATTTATGATATGATTATTATTTTATTATGATACTAGTTTATAGTCACGTGTGTTACACGGGTTGAATTATAAGATTGGTTGTATTCGAACAGAATAATTACAACATTTGAATTATTCTTGATATTGCACATGTTAAATATAAATTTTGATATAAATACATATTACCCTAAGATAAACTATCTATATCAAGTTAAAGAGAATATAACGTTACTCGCTATAAATGACGCATTTTAGCAAATACTTTATATTTACTTGTTACTTTAGTAATAATAATTAGATATACATGTGACAACTCGAACCCTTAAGGTTAGTAACGCTGAATAGTGTGATCTTAACTCTTTATTATCTCTCTTCTTTGCGTTAATATTGCCGCACATATAATGGACTATGTAGTCGATTACTAAACAACCTAAACTTCGGACCAAGAACCAATCCACCTGAGCCCAACCTTGTATCCATGGGAGTGAGCGGCCCAATTGCCTTGTAGCCCAACAGAGGTAGTGACCGGCCTACCCATTCCTCCTTTAATTAGTTTGGCCCAATACTAAACCTTCACGTATACGTAATTGATATGTATTAAGTTTGCATAATCCTTATTTTATCAAAAGCAAACCCTACACCCCTTTAATTGGTGGCGACAGTAGACCCCCCCCCCCCCCCCTTTGTCGTTGAAGATCATCCTTACTCCGGTTAGTCTATCATGCTTATTCAATTCTTGTTTTCATGGTGTGCAATTATATGATAATAAACGCATACTCATTACATATGGATGTTCTTGAAGATCCGATATTAGAGTAATAGTATTGATGTCATAGAAAAATTGATGTTATGCTAATAGTTGATGTTATGCTAATAGTATTGATAATTGGTGTTGTGCCTTGTTTGTACGGTTACTATTGATGATGTTACCTGATGATATTAATTGCATGTTGATATGGAAACTAGTGAACCGACTTGAATTAATAATTAGTAAATAGTGAACCGACTTGAATTAGTAAATAGTGATGTGTTGAAGATTCTAGTAATTGGTGCATGGTTTGTGGGTATTGTGGCATAATAACCATCCTTGATGTGATGAGTATGTGGATTAGTCCATGTGATGTAACCTTGATATTATCAAACAAAGTGGGTAAGATAATCAAAATGGCTGCCATGTGACTTTATTAATGTTGTCAGTAATAATTGCTAGTACTATGTGGTTAATTCATTGTGATGATGATGTTCCCTCCTAAATATTTTGTTAGATTGATGTCATGTATTAATAATCCACTTCCTGGTGTTTTTCTTCTTTTTCCAAGTCTGCATGTGCCGCCAAAAGAATTAGATTTTTTTTTTTGAACGGCCAACGAATCCTCCAAATGGGCTACTGGCGAAATTCACCACATCGGGATACACTCGCCTTCCGAACCGGGGAAAACCCTCACCTAGGGCCGAAGCCCGTGAACACTCGCCCGAAGGCACGACAGTGCGGTGAGGTAAAACCCGCTCAGTTCAAGGATCGAACTAGCGATCGCCGCCTACTCGCCTAGTCTCCCATCATCACCAGGTGCCGCAGAAACTAAATGCTAGGGGTAGGAATTGAACTTGGGTCACTTGGAACACAAGGTCTCTCCCTTACCACTCCACCACTAGCTCATTGGCAAAAGAATTAGATTCATAGGAATATATGGTGGTAATTATTTAATTGGAATTATGGTAATTGGATGATAATAAAAACTGTTTGATTTAACGATTATCGTGTTATCACTGAACTAATGAATTCAATTAAGAGGTGGATTAAACGAGGATGGTGGGTCGTATAACATGGGAAAATAAACTGGGCTGCACGGGTAGGGAGAGAGTTGGGCCTTAAGATGTTGGGCTGCATTTGGGAAGCAGCATGTTAATCATTCGGCCAGTGATGTAGCTGAAAAAAAAAATTATTATTAGAATTGTGGGCCGAGTATAAACTGATTCCTGTTTATGCATGGTTAAGTTAGATTGGTTGGGGTAATAATATTAATAATAATAATTGTTGGTGTGGGTTTAGATATGGATTTGTATTGTGATGACATATTATTGCTACATGAATGTTCGTGTGTATGAGATGTGAATTTTCTATGTGAGTTAGGATGATTTATGGATTTGTGTTGTGAACATATATATAAACCGTATACTCGTAACCTGTATGTCAATGTGTGCCATAATTGCCTACCATATGTGGAAAATACACAATGAATAAGCAAATTCTATGTAAACGAAACTGACTATCATTGGAACCGTATTAGGGTTTGGAGTGTCCAACGGTAAAACGAATAAATAATCTTACCGAGCAAAACTAAGGTGAGTTCACTGCTCTTTTCCAAGCATGCATCCCGGGAAGGGATATTGGGTAACGTTCCAGGGAGGAATGCAGGTTATTGTGATGTTGGTTATTACTCAGTTTCTATCACATAAGACCCCTTACATCTACCGACAGTTGCCGAGGAGGCAACGAGGTTATTAGTTGATAGCGCTATTAGGTTTGGCACCCTCACACCGTCTCAGGGAGGTCGGGCGTGAACTAATTTCCTTAAAGCATGACCAATGTTTTGATAGAGACATTGGGGTTGGGCAAACACATCTTGTAGCCATTTCGGTAATCGAGTTAATAACAACATCAAATCAAATTATTGAACTAATGAACGGTTGAACTGTTTTATACACATACCTGGTAACTAAACGCGTTAACAAAACCTTGAATTCACCAGCGTAGTCTGACACACTTGTTTGCATGCTTGTAGGTCGTTAGCTGTTTGCATTGGAACTTGCTGTCTGGAGTAGCTGGAGTCTCATGGGTCGATTGGAGGGTTTTGTGTTCTGATTTGTTGATACTTTTTATTGGGTTTAAACTATTTAACTTCGTTTGGTTTTGCTTTCGCTGAATACGTTGGTTTTCTTTTGAACTTGGATGGTGATTTATTATTAATCAAGAACTTTATTTTAGAAACATGTATGGGTTCTATGTAATTAGTGGCTCATTGCTGGTACGTCACACGCCTATCAGGGACACTCCCTAGGTGGTATTTTGGGGGTGTGACAATACATAATATATATATAATTAAATTTATATATTATGTTATGATACGTAATGAATGTAAAGTAAAGTCTTAAATCTCATCTTTATCTTGGAGAATGAGACGGAGTAGAAAAATATTGATGAAGACATAAAAGTTTCTTTAAAATTTTGAGATGAGAATGAGAAGGTTTTTAAATCTTAATTGAGATGGACTTGGTGGTGATAGAGATGGATTGTGGTGGGTATATATAATTATAATAAAAGATTTCAATTAATGTCATATAATATTCTCTCTTTCAATTCATTAATAATATTATCATATATTAATTAAAATTTGTTTGAGTTAATAGATAGATTCATCATCCAATTAGTTAAAATAATCACTTCAATTCACTTCAATATTTTTAATATATAAACTCAAATCCGAGTATTATTATTTTACATATTTTTTGTGGTGTTGATATGAAATATTAATGCATATAATTAAAAAAATAACATCTTTAATAATGTAACACCATGTTTCTTAGATAATATCAATTAATTTTTTTTCAAAGGTAAACATATCATTTAATTATATTTATACTTGATTTACACAAAACAGATAAAGTAAATCAAACCATATGTTTATCCATTTTAGGAAATAATAAAATCATAGATAATTTATATATTATTTAAACATAAATTAGAATTAGATATTAGTGAATTAATAATATCATTAATGAATTGAGAATATCATTTATGAATTGAAGGAAAGAATGTTATGTGGTATTATTTGATGCCTTTTATTAGAATTGGATATTTATATTTATTTGTTATTATATGTTTAGAAATATTAGATTATTATATATTTATTAATATTATTACTAAATTGATGGAGAAAATGTAATGTCGCATTAGATGAACTCATTTATCATAATTAGATAACATGTGAAATTAGAAAGACTCTTTTATTATAATTAGATCCGACTTTAACTTACAAGTGTGTTTGTTTTTAAATAGCCAATTGCTGACGTGGCACCATAAATGTGACAGCCAACTAGTGGAATTTTAATAAAAAATGATATTAGGCCACGAGATATAGGTTAACCCTTATAACTCTATATGAGCATCACATCACTCTTTTTTTTCTCTTTTTAATTCACCTTATCTGTTTAACCTTTTTAACTCTACCTCATCTGTCATTTTTTTAGTTATTAAAATTTAAATTAAATACAAAATAAATAATAATACCATTTCATTAACTTCTTACCTAAAATAAACACCGATAATAAATGGCATTAATTTATCATTCTTTTTTGCCTAAGACCGCAGGGTGTGGGCTTGGGTTTGAGGCGTGGGAAACTCACCTAACCCTTGCACATCATCCCCTATGGGCTTGGCTTTGGGCGTTGCCCCTCTCGCATGGCTATGAAGTGTGGCGTGGTGGGGGGACATGATGTGGCTAGCTGGGATTGGCCAGGCATATTTGACAAAAAAAAAGCCACGCCTAGCCATGTGGAGCCCACCTGCGCCACATGTCAACCCAAGCCCCCCACACCCCGCAGTCCAAGGCCTTGGAGTGTACTTTAACTTTATTGGTGTTAAAGATGACATGACGAGTTACATGTCTTTCAAACCACCCCTCATATGAACCGGTTCCGGTTCCGGTTTCGATAGTGAGGTTGTTTTTCATACCTAAATTATTTATATTTTACGCATTTAAAGTTTTAACTAATACTGTTTTTCATACCTAAATTATTGTTATTTTATGCATTTGAAGTTTTAACTGGCATGTGTTTTGCTTGTTTATAACCAAATTTGTTATCTGCTTTAGTTTTCATAGAATTTTGTGGAATTTGTATTTTTAAACACCCAATGATATTTCATTTTTTGACTGCAGGTCAACATTCTTGTATATGCTATCGGGCATCCTATTCGTGAAAATAACCTAAATGAGGTGAAGATGTTAGTGACTCAATACAATTCATAAGACCATCTCAAGTCTTCAAAGAAGATTGCAAATCGAAATAAACTCGAGGGGTGTTTGAAATGCAAAAAATCCTAAAAACAAGACATGTAGATGTTGGTGGTGGGACCATGAACGACGCAATGGTCTGCACCGCAAAAGAACAAAACATTAATATGTGAAATGCAAAAAAAAAAAAAAGAAAAAAGAAAGAAACTGAAAATACTGCCATATGATTATTTACCTTGAAATTTGGTAGGTTAAATAATGAAATTTTTAGCTAACAAAACATAAGAATTGGCAGGGGAAAAATCTCATTTTTTAATTATTTAACATGCCAAATTCCAAGGTAAATACCATAAGGCTGTATTTTCTCTTTTTTTTTTTGCATTTAATATATTAATGTTGCCTTCGTTCGTGGTGGAGATCATGACGTCGTTCATGGCCCCACACCAGCATCAACATGTCCGGTTTTTAGGCTTTTGTTTTTTTTTTTTTTTTTTTTGCATTTCAAACATCCCCTCTAGTTTATTCGATTTGCAATCTCCTTTGAAGACTTGAGATGGTTTTGTGAATTGTATTGACTCACTAACTTCTTCACCTCATTGAGGTTGTTCTCAAGAATACCACAAATTCCACAAAATTCTATGAAAACTAAAGCAGATAACAAATTAGGTTATAAACAAGCAACACACATATCAGTTAAAAGTTTATATGCATAAAATAACAATAATTTAGGTATGAAAAACAATATCAGTTAAAACTTTAAACGCATAAAATAACAACAATTTAGGTATGAGAAACAACCTTCACTACCGAAAACGGAACCGGAACCAGTTCACTATTCTTCAACCGGATCAGCCTTCTGAAACCCGTACTAACCCGAGCCCCAAACTTTGAAGTATTTTGTGAAGGAAAGAGGTAATTAAGAATTTTGGTTGGTGAATTGTAAAGAAGGGGGTTTAGAAATGGGGTTTATGTAAGTGAAAATGTATCTGATTACATGTATTAGAATCTTGTAATATGTAGCATATTCTATGTAATGTGATACATATGTGAAAATCATGTGAACGCAATCCTTTATGCAATCTTTTTAATTTTTAAAGTTGTAATGTTTATTGTAAATAGGTCTTTTTTTCTAAGTAGGTAATATTTGATCACTAAATTTAAAATTTCAAAGTAATTAAGGTTTACCCTAAAATGATGAAAGGAGATATCAAATTAGAATTTTGATTCTTTGAACCATTTATAAGATAATATTGCATTTGTTATTAAAAATTTGAGTTTTCGAATGTTATGAACATGTGATGTTTATGTGATAGATTTGTGATGAATCTTAGTATAATATATTGGGATTAGAGAACAACGTATACAGAGTACTTGGATAAAATAAAACAAAAGACACCGGGTCTTAAGCGTGCGTGTCATCGTTTTTTTAGGGGTGAACTTTCTCGATTTCAAGAAAACAAGCCGGTGATGATCTCACTTTCAAAAGGGAATAGAAAGTGTTTAGACTCTGATTGATGTCTATGGTGCGATTTAGGGGATAGTGCAAGCGCTTAAGTCATCGATTCAAATCCTAGTTTTTGTATTGTTATAATGATGTTCATAAATGAATGTTTGTGGGACATAACAAATGTTAGGTCACATAAATGACTCATTTAGGTTGTTCTCACGAATTGGGTGTTTCAAAATGCATGCATATTGAGATACTATTAAACTTGCACTTCAAAACTACAAAAATGCATGCATACTTTTGGAAGTAATATTGATTTTTCAATTTATTTATTGAGAGTGTATTGCATTTAAGAATAAATCTTCTCACTAATAAAATTAGTATATACCCTTGCATTACCGAATAATGATATCTTTCAAAATGCATACACATACTTTTGGATAAAATATAGTTTTTTCATTAAATTTTTTGTGAGTGTATTCTATTTAAGAATAAATCTTCTCACAATTAGTCTACCCTTGTGTTAAACAATTGTTAAACATATACATGCTTTTACTTATTATGGAATCTTTATGGTTTTCACACGAATATGTTCACAGGTAGCAGTTTTTTTTTTTAAACTGCCAACAAAATATGAAACAATAACACAAAACCAAAGATACAAGGAAGGCTAGAACATAAAAAATAGTAAAAAAAGAAGTTATAATTGCAACAACTACCCAATCTAACATATGCAATATAAAGAATTTGCCTTTATATATTCTAAAACTTGATCAACATTTCTATGAGCATTCCGAAAAATTTCCAAAATAGTTTATTTCATCATGGTATGTTACATAATTCATTATAGGTCATGTGTTTCATCAATTACATTTAGGAGAGAACCTTCTTGATTTCAACAAAACAAGCCAATGGTGATCTCATTTTCCATAGAGAACCGGATATATACCGACTTTGTGTGCTGTCTACGGTGTGATTTGGGGGATAATGTAAGGGCTTAGGCCATCGATTTAAATCCATATTTTTGTATCTCTATAATAATGTTCATAGATGAACATTTGTGGGACGTAACAAGTGTTAGGTAACATAAATGACTTGTAGATGAATCTTTTTAGGAGGTACTAAATGTCACTCTTGGCTACATGTTAGTCAGACATACACAAGTGTCATGTCTCGTAGATGAATGCGCGTGGGATGTATCAAGTGTTATCTTAGAAGTAACTATCATATATGTATTAAAAAAAATTAACAAATTGACATAATACTATGTGAGGGTAACAAAAACAATGCTCATGATAATGCAAATGTAGATGATCTTATAATAGGTCAATATGTGTGTTTTCTATTGCTTCCCTTAAACTTATCTAAACATTTTAAGAAACTTTAGAAAACATATATAACTTTTAGTTAAATTGTCTAAGGGCATATTAAATATATTACGAAGTCATGTCTATTACAAACACATCAACTATATTGAGAAACCAACCTGTCAAAGTTGTACACTTGCACTTGAAACTCGTACAATGCATACATAGTTTAGGAAGATATATCGGTGTTTCATTTATTTATCTTAGAGAGTATCATACTTAATAACATATTTTTACTAATAAAATTTGTATACTCAGGTATTACCAAATTATGATAACTTCAATCTTTCCGATCAATAACTTATTCAACATTTGTTATATATATATATATATATATATATATATATATATATATATATATATATATATATATATATATATGTATACTTATTAGAGAATCTTTATTATTGTCATATGGATATGTTCACCAGCTACAATATTTTTAAACGGAAACAAAATATGAAAATATAACAGAAAACCAAAGATACAAGGACAACTATATCAAGAGGCTAGAACACAAAAGAGAGTCAAAAAGTTAAAAAGCAATATCAAAATTGCACCAACTAATCCAACCTAACATATGTAAAAACTCAAAAGAAATCATTTGCCTTTCTTATCTTTGAAAAAGAGATCATTACATCTATGAGCATTGCTAAAAATCCTCAGGTTTTTTCTCCTTCCAAATGAAAAATGAGATGACAAAACAATTGCAAGTATCATATTCTTCTTGTAAACCTTATTATCCTTCAAATCGATGAAAATGCTAGAACTTCTTAAACTTAGTTACATAACTACAAGAAATATTAACCATAGTATCAACTCCTGTGTTAACTACTAGGAACATAGATTAAGCGTGTTATGAACTCTTCGTTTATCCAAATTAGAACATGTTTATGCCCTTGTATTAAAGTTTAAACTGGTATTCATTTATTATCTAGTCATAATGACATCGGCCAACACCTAAATAAGGACACATGGATTATTTCATTTTCTAGTCAGTTTCTTGTCAACCTATTTCCAAAATAGTTAATTTTTTCATCCTCGTGTGTTCCTTAATTCGTTTAGGTTGGAATTGTGTTTTCGTGTTTACCCATGTTTTTTACATTTTACACAACTTAAACTACAACTTAAACTACAATTGCCGTTCTTTTTTTCTATTTAATTTTCTTTTCCAGTGATAAGATTGGTTGTATTCGAAGAACAGAATAACGTTATATTCTCTTTTTTTTCTATTTTTTTTTTCACTAACGATACTAGTTTATACTCCCATGTGTTACACGGGTTAAATGATAAGATTGGTTGTATTCGAAGAACAGAATAATTACAACATTTGAATTATTCTTGATATTGCACATGTTAAATATAAATTTTGATATAAACACATATTTCCCTAACATAAACTATCTATATCAAGTAAAAGAGAATATAACGTTACTCGCTATAAATAATGCATTTAAGCAAATACTTTATATTTACTTGTTACTTTATAATAATAACTAGAATTACCACCCGCCGCAATACGGCGGGGATGCGTTAGTTATATATCATATTAGATGAAAGGCAAATGTTTCTTACATAACCGCGAGCCTGTGTGTAAAACATAGCAAATAATAACCGAGCCGATCTATGACCCACACACTGCAACAGACCTATCAAACGAAGAAAAATAGACGCGTTGTGACGAGCCTGTCAAACAGGATAAAGTAGATGAAAAAATGTTGAACTGCACACACACGTTGTGGCATGTTAACTCGGAAAATCTAGAACGAAACGTTAAACACAAAACTTGCGATAGATGAAAAGTATATGGGGTCAAAGTTGCAAAAAATAGACGCGTTGTGACGGGCCTGTCAAACAGGATAAAGTAGATGAAAAAATGTTGAACTCCACACGCACCTTGTGGCATGTTAACTCGGAAAATCTAGAACGAAACGTTAAACACAAAACTTGCGATAGATGAAAAGTATATGGGGTCAAAGTTGCAAACGTTGAAAAGCTTTAGGTTAAAAGTAAAAAAAATCAAAGTCGTTAAATCGTAAAAGATGGAAATTTTTGAATTAGAAGTGAGAGTCCAAATTAATCAAAGGGGTTAAATTGTATAAGACGGAAACTTTTGAAGTAGAAGTGGAAAATCAAATTAATCAAGGGGGTTAATTACCAAAGATTAAAACCTTAAACTAAAATCGTCAAAGATTGATACTTTAGGGTTAAAAGGGGAAAATTCCTTTTTTTTTAAACACTCCCAAAGCTAAAAGTACAACACATCTATGCACAAAGAAGTTGCTAATTTATAAGTTTATAATTAGATATACATAATATATGTATGGGGAATGTTCATTTGAGAAGATATTTAATGTGAGAAGAAGAAAGAGCATATTGGTAAAATACTATTTCATTTATAACTCATATCATTAATTTTTCTCTCTTTAATTAATTAGTCACCTAATCATTAATTATCCTACATATAATCTACAAAACCTACACACATCAAAATTTCCTACATATACCCTACACATTACAGAATTTTATCTTACACAGTCGAAATTTATCCTACACGCCTCAAAATATATCCTACACAACTCGTAATTTATCCTACACAACTTGTAATTTATTGTATACTTTAAATTAAGTTGTTTTTTTAATTTGGAAAAAGTATATATTTTGAAAATGAGTTACAAATTTAATTTAGTTAGTTATTAAAGAGGAAGAATACAAATTAATGATTTATGTAAGTTTACCAATATACCCTTATATTAAAATTAAATGCAAATATTAAATGAAGTAAAATGAAGCATTCTTATTGGTTGAAACTTCTTCTTATTTCTTCTTACAAAAAAATTCTTCTCATTTGAACCCTCCACATATATGTATGTATATATATATATATATATATATATATATATATATATATATATATATATATATATATAGGGCCAGGATCATTTCAGAACCATAAATATTTACAGAACTCGCAGAACTCCTAATAAACAGTCTTTTTATCAATATATTTTTATGTTTAGGATAATTTTATCATTTATTATATTATGTGTATTTTTTACGATTACATACATGTTAAGAGTAATTTTATCATTTTTTATATGTAATTTTATAATTACACATATATAAACTAGTTTTTTTTACATATATGTAATTAGTTATGACACATATATATAATTTTGGCAATTAAACATATGTCAACTACTTTTAACATGTATGTAATCAAAGAAATACATATAATAGATGATAAAAAGATCCTAAATACAAAAACTTATATATAAAATGATTGTTTATTAGGAGTTCTGAAAGTTCTGTAGTTATTTAGAGTTTATGAAATGAACTCAACCCTATATATATATATATATATATATATATATATAGAGAGAGAGAGAGAGAGAGAGGAAGGTTAACGTACATTACGGGTTAACGTACATCACGTAGGACAGGTAATTACGCACGTTCATTTTAAAATCACGCACGTTATAACTCAAAAATCCAAAATCACGAATGTTGAAACACAATAATCACACATATAGAAAACATTAATCGCGCATGTTATAGAACAAATCACGCACGTTGTCGTATGTGAAGTACGTTAAGCCGTAATGTACGATATACTTTTTCTATATATATATATATATATATATATATATATATAGGAACAGGATCAAGAGAGAACGCCTCAAAGTGTGAGAACGGTGAGAACGATTCTCAGCCACAAGATCTTAGTGGTTTGTGGCTTAGATTGATGCGGTGATATTTTTGTAAATAATAGGGGTCTTTGAACTACTAACAGGGGTAAAATAGGAAGATCCAAGCAAATGTGCACATGCTAATCACATGTCATTTTCCTCCATCATATTTAAACGACAATAACTTTTTTATACGTGATTATTTTTCAAAAAAAAATTACACCATAAAACCCAGCGTTTTTTTTTATCTTTTCAACGAGTATACTATTGATATACTTTTCGAAAAAAAATTAACTGGGTTTTATGGCGTTTTTCTGAACCGAGTGTTTTATGGCGTTTTAGACTAGATATTTTCATGGCGTTTTTCTGAACTTGCTCCATAATAGCGCATCCCACATAATAACGCATGCCACATATTCACATATTAGAGCATCTGTTAGAGCATCAATTAGAGCATCTATTAGAGCTTCTAAGAGCATCTGATTAGAGCATCTGAACTAGGTGTTTTTATGGCGTTTTTAACTAGGTAGCGCATCTGAGTAGAGCATCTAGTACTAGAGCACCTACTAGAGCATGTGAACTAGGTGTTTTTATGGCGTTTAACTAGGTATTTTCATGGCGTTTTTCTTAACTGAGTGTTTTATGGCGTTTTCAACTGAGTTTTTTCATGGTGTTTTTCGAAAGAAACTGAGTGTTTTATGGCGTTTTTAATTGGGTTTTTTTATGGCGTTTTTCTGAATTGGTTGTTTTTATGGCGTTTTATTTGAACACCCAGTTCATGTGAGTGGGTTTTTTGACAATATTACCCCTTAGTGTAATTTAGCATTAATGCCACATGTCACTACCAAAATCGTTCTCACCGGTTCTCACACTTTTCACCGTTCTCTCTAAACATGACTCTCTCTATATATATATATAGGGGATGGTTTAAATAAAAACCACGTTTAACGTGAAAACTCGAAAACTAACTAAAAAAAGCCTAAAAAACACACCAAATTTTTTTTTCAATTTTTTTTATAAAAAATCGCAGGTTTTATATATAAAAAAAAAACTTTTTTGAAAAAAAAATTTGTAGTACACATGTGGTGTAGTATTACAGTGCACTACAAAAAAAAAAAATTTTGAATTTTTTTTAATATAAAAAAACCTGCGAAAATTGGTATGAAAAAAAAAATTGGTATGTTTTTTTGGCTTTTTTAGTTAGTTTTCGAGTTTTCGCGATAACTATTGGTTTTCATTTGAACCTTCCCCATATAGCAAATTGGAGATTATTGTAAGGTTCTTTAGTGAATTTTAATATTTATTTGTGTGTGAATACGCACATATAGACATACATATAGAAGGGATCTTTAATTGTTTGTTAAAGCTTTGTGTATTCTCAATGTTACATAATTCAGATGATCATGTTAGAAATGGTTGTTGCTTCTATTTGTTAGATGTTTAATGTTTTATATGAAGTGAGGAGAGTAACAGGTGAATGTGTGTCCTATTTAGGATGGCTAAACATAGTTACAAATCATCAAAACACACTTCCATGAGTTTTTTGGAACTTAAAAGTTTACAAGAAAGAAGTTGACAACAATACTATCGAATTTCTTATTTATTAGTAAAATGCGGCTTCGTGATCTCTTATAACGCTTATGCTTGCTTTACCATCCCGCATTGATCATCAAAGGTTAGTTTCTTCAGTCCCTTACGCCAAAAATTTATTGACGACAATACTATCGATTTTTCTTATTTCTGTCTGATTCTTACAACTACAGTTTTATTTATATTATATGTACTGCATACCAATAATCTGTTTTGTACAAACTCTATTATAGTATTTCCTATAAAATAAAGAGACAAAAACACATACACCTATGTATATATACTGATATACACATACATGTATGTACGCAAGACTTGTTAGGTTGACGTAAAGGGCATTAATGTCAAAAACTTCGTCGTGCTTCTGCCTAAGAAGCCTTCGTTACCAATAAGCCATAACCAGTCTAGGGCGGCGCCCAAAAATATGCCCCCCATTAAGAATAATACAAGCACATTTCCCAACGCGTTTTGCTCCGGACCCTGCTCAACCCAAGAAGATGGTAAATATGCCAATGTGTCATGTTTTTTAATATAAAAAACAAAAAAGCAATGTAAATTTACCTTATAACCCTTGGGTGCCGCCATAAGTACACATACAGTAAGGTAACCATTACTTAATCCCAATATAGATACAAGCATAATCATCCATCCTTGATCGGCATATTTTGCAGTGAAATAAAATGCGGGCACAAGCAAAAACCGTGACACGACTGAGATCATAAGCGCGTTTCGTGACTCCATCTTGACGCAATGTATTAGCGGAATACATCGAGATACCAAGTCCCCAAGGTTAAATACAGTTACTAGAACAAGTGGATACCTGCAAAACAATACGTTACAAAAGATATAATATAAGAATATGTTAAAAACTGTAAAATAAGTAATTTTACCATGAACCCAACTGGTGCATTCCAGTATTTTCGTATAAGAAACCCGGGAAAATCGACACGCTCACAGCAAATATCAAGAACAAATCTATTGCATAATCGAAGTTCTGATATAAGAGTTCTTTGTTGCTCAGCCTGTCTAGATTACCATGATCACCATCGATCTGAAAAGATTGCAAGATTAATTTCTTCATTAAAAAATTGAAACTAATAATTCTTGAAAAAATAAGGATACACACTAGTTTTTCTGTCAGATCGGTTTGACCGATGCCTGCAGCAGAAAGATCGGATGAAACGGTTTGTGAACCTTCAAGGGCTGCTTTCCTACGGTAGTGCTTCACGATTGGTAACTTAGTGAACACGAATGCATAGAGAAAGATGCACAAAAACTCGAAGAGTGTGGAGATCAAGAGGAAAAACACTCCAAAAAAGCCCGTCATCAATACTATTAAATTTGTTTTAATTAGAGAAAAATGATGGATTTATTCACAAAGGAAATTTACATGCTCCTTTGCGAAGACCGTCATCAGTACTATTAAAAACAGCTTCTGTAAGTAATCTCAAAGCAGACGTTAAAGCTCCGGATGCAGCCAAGCCAGCTACGAAGGACTAGATCAAGAAATTGTATATATGTGATGATGTTTTTGAGGACATTAAAAATAGAGTAAAATGCCATTTTTGTCCCTGAAATTTGGCCACTTTTGCGACTTTCGTCCAAAGGTTTGCTTTTCTGCATCTGGATCCAAAAGGTTTGTAATCTTGCCATTTTCATCCAGCTCGTTAACTCCATCGATTTTTCTCAGGGGCATTTCTGTCTTTTTAGCCATTTTTTCTTAAAATAAAAACACTATAAGAAATAAAAGATCCACTATAAGAAATAAAAATCCACCTCTGCCGACTTTCTCTCCACCAAACCCTGTAATCATCGCAAAAATGTCTAAAAAGATGAAAACACCCCTGACTTAACATTAAAAAATGGATGGAGTTAACGAGTTAAAAGAAAATGGCAAGATTGCAAACCTTTTGGATCCAAATGCGAAAAAAAAACCAACCTTTGGACGAAAGTCGCAAAAGTAGCCAAACCTCAGGGACGAAAATGACATTTTACTCTTAAATATAAAAGAAAACCAATAAACAAACAAATATTGTAAGTTGATAGCTTACTTGGACAAGTTCCGGGCACATAAGAGCCAAATCACCAAGCATCCCGCCTTGAACAAGGGCGTCTGCAACCCCGAAAGCCGCCACGAGAAGACATATACCTACGTAAGATCCAATGCTTCCCTTCCCATATGTAACTAAGTCCAACTGTATGTATACAATCATGCATAGTTAAAAGCGTGCCGAGAATGTGAAGATCAGTTTGAGATATTATAAAACATACCGAAAGGAGGGCGAGAGTCCCGAGGAAAAAAACGACATATCCAAGAATGTTACGTTTCCTAGTATCGATATTTGATTCATTATAGGCAAGAAACGCCATTGTTCCGAAGGCAAAAGGTTGGTAGACAAGGGTAAGTACCCTAGAAGGATGGTAATCCTTGGAAAATTGAAGAAAACAAATTAACTTTTGTCAAGTAAAAAAAGGTCAAAATGTAGGATGTTGACTTTTGACTTTCATGGTCTTGTAAAAACTCACTGGGAATACATGGTAGTAATAATCTTCTATAGATGAAAGACTATTCCAACAGATGAGGGTTCCGACCCCAAGAATCCAACATAATACGACTGCACGACACTTTCCCTACACATATATAATTCTTTTAGATGTTGCAAAATGCACGCGGGTCGTATTATTTAATTTTTTAAACTTTTTTTACAAATCTTTGGTGATAGTTGATTGGAATGAGATACCTCAAGTCTGATAGAAGTTTGACTTGAATCTTCAACAGCCATGACTTTTCCCAGAGTCAGATTTATTTGCAGAATTTCAAAGAGATCTTGGCTGGTAGTGGTACCTCAATAACACTAGACGGAAAACTCGACCTTTTAGCTTTAAATTAAAGAAAAATAAGTTAAAAGATTCAATTTCAAAGAAACTTTCTGAAATAACTTAAAATCTGAGTAACATTTTTGAGATGGGTGTTTATAAACTGTTAAAAAACCGACTGAACCGTCAAACTGTAATAACTTGGCTGGTTTGAGAATTATGTGGTTCGGTTCACAGTTCAGTTTTGGCGGTTTAACGGTTTGGCCGATTGTTTGGAATTTGGAACCCGGCCGTTTAGCCATTTTTATTCATTTATTTATTTCATTTATCGAATATGCAGTTATGGATATGTCTTATACTGATGAACCATCTTTATTATCTTAAAGTTTGGTAGAAGCTCACGATTACGAAAAATAAAAACATCTGTTCAAACCATCAAACTGCCTAAACTGGTTGGTCCACCTAACCAGTTTGGTTTGGTGTTCTCCATAACCACAGTTATCAGTTTGGCCCAGTTTGGTTTGGTATTCTTTCGTATTTTACTCGAAACAAAACAAAATATAAAAAAATTAAATATATAAAGAGAACTTACATATGTCGAGGAGGCCTGTGAATCTGCTGCAAATGTCTCTAGTATGAAGCTACAAATATCTGGTAGAAATGCAAATATAATTATACACTAAATAGTATACATACATAAACATGAGTATCAAAGAAAGATTTATTTATTTATATTTGCCTATTTTCTGAAAGAATCTAGCAATCCTCACATTTTAATTGGGTCTTGATCATCTTTCTCCTAACCACATGAGTCAGATTGAAAATTACACATGGTAATAGTTCCGTAGACCGAAAGATAAAAAGATTACTATTTTAATAAGTTGCTTACATCCATAAAATGATATATAAAAGAAGGATGGTGTCTACAAGAAATTAAGCATAACTACATAAGATCAATATGACACGTTAAAACCGTCATGGTTCTGTAATGATTTTGTACAAATATTGTGCCTAACTCAGGTTCCATATGAATATTTGGGGCCTAAAACAAAATGCAATCTTGAGCTTTTAAAAAGCATCATCATCATCATCATCATCATACTCAGTATATCCCACTAATAGCAAAGCTAAGGTAGGGTCTGAGGAGGGTAAGATGTAGACTTGAGCTTTTAAAAAGCAAATTTAGCCAAGAACCCTCTTCTAAACTTGAGCTTTTAAAAAGCAAATTCAATCTTGCCTTCTTACTTTTTCTGCCAATAAGCAAAATGGGTGAGATTAAAATTTCTTTAACAAGAAATGAAAAGAAACATCATGTTGTTTCAACTACCAAGTTAATGCTTGAAAAACAAGTTATTATGAACTGACCATTGGGAAAAAAGGTGTCCCAGAAGAAACACTCACATATTAAAATAGTAAGGTGATTATTTGCATATATGCTTTTTAATCAAAATAAGCATTTTTATAAACTAATTTTGTTGATTACACATTATCTATAACATATTGTTGGATATACTACCTTATAATCCCATGTTCATATAATCATGTTTGTCACTGAACTGGTCGTCTTCCACCACTCGGACCGGTTTAAAAACAAACTATAAACATCATATAAATACATTTGGTCAAAAGGTAAAAAACAAACTTATGTTCTGTGTTACGCTAGAGAATTCTGCTCTTGTGGTGGCACAACGACTGTCAAGTGGCAGCCGGCTGTATGGTTTACAGGGGGAACGACCAAGCCAAACTCTGAAGCATGGACACCGTTAAGACAACATATTTTGGCCGGAGTGAGGAAAAAAAAACAAACTTTCTGTCAAAACTTTAGTGGGTCAAACTGTGAAAACCAAAACTTCAATAAAAAAAAAAAAACCAAATTCCTTTTTTGGGGTCAATTCATCTTCTTGACCCGAATCAACCTTAGTGGGACCCAACTCCATTAACACACTATCAAACTCAATCTTCAACCAAATCATCATAAACAATCGACATGCAATAACTTTCCAGTATGATCTACTAACTTTCAGTTAAAGCACAAATTATCAACCATTCAACGCTATTTTCTGATGAAATGAAGATTTAACGACAAATGTGAATTGTTAAAGTGCAATTTACCTTCGATTCTAAGCTTGAAATCCTTGAGTTTCCCAGGCTTTCGGTGGAGTGCCCAAAATGCAGTTTTTTATGTCGCTATGCTATTCTAAGTTTGGTTTATGTAGTTTTTTCATTCAAATGTAATGTGCTGATTCACATATGCCATCTCATGGAGCCACATAAGGCTATGGGGTGTGGCTATGGAGTGATGTCAGCGTCACGTTAGATCCACGTCAGTCAGGGCAGTGACGAAGCTTGAAGTTTTCGTCGGGGGGGTCGAAAACGTATATACCCAAAAATTTCTATAGAACCGGGGGTCAAAAACGTATATACCAAAAAATTTATATATGAAAACTACATGTGCAACACTACTGAGCGAAAAGTTCGGGGGGTCGGGCGTCCCTCCCGGCCCCTTAAATGCTACGCCCCTGAGCCAGTGGCTTTATCACGTCTTCTCTTAACTTGTAGAGTGTACGATAACGCCCTTATTAAACAAAATTAAAAAAAAAATATTCGATGAAATGATGTGGGCCCCACCTGTGAAGCCCCTTCTTCCTCGTTACCATGGTGAAGCCCCTTCAATGGCGCCCCATGTTAAACGGCGGGGTATGGGCGGTGGCGCCCCTATAGCGCTATAGGAGGTGAGGCGGCAAGGGTGGCGCCCTCCACACCCTCCGGCCTAACATCTTTAAAAAATATAAATAAGAGTGAATCGCAAGTTTCGTCCTATATTTATATATCAAGCTTTAGATGGTTTTCTTCGTCTTTAAATTTACGATTTTTATATTTACTGTTTTAAAATCTTACACGTTATATCATTTGGGTCTAACCCGGTTATTATTTTTTTTTTTTTTGTTAAGTCAGATTATGTGCAAACCACATAAGGACATAATAGTCTTATAACATCTTATAGATAAAAAAAGTTATTTATGTTTTCTTACTCTAAACCAGTGTTTTAAAAACCGGTAAATATCGACCGGTTATACCGGTATTACCGTTTTCAGATGTAAATCCGGTACGAAACACCCCGGTATATAAGTGAAACGGCATAAGGTTTGTATCGGCGGTAAAATCCGGTATACCGGTTTGAAACGTAATACTGGTACCGGCCTAAGGTTATTTTAGTTTGGGTTGTTACTTATTTTATTATATATGTTACTTATCTTACGTAATTTTTATATATTATAATTATTCGTAACTAAAGCTTCTTATTTAATATTATATCAAACGAAAATAGTTATCCTTTAGTTGATGAGAATAGCGATAATAGTGAATTTCATCTTTTATGCGATTGAACTTGATGAATTAACATTCAAATGACTTAAACATATTGTACACTTTCATTTAAAAGTGCTTGTTAGAAAATTGAATGGTTTTCAATTATCTTTTGGAATATTTTTTTTTATTATGGATTAGCTTTTGGATTATCTTTTAATATGTGATCATGCCTTGTTTGATTACCTTTTGAGTTGATGTTGTAATTTATGAAATTATAGAGTTAACTAGTCAACCCGGTTTAACCGCTCGGTACAACCTGGTTCAACCAGTTGAACCATTTTTAAGCCTAATTCGGTTTAATTTAAAAACCGATTTTTAAAACATTGCTCTAAACAAACACACTCTCTCTACTCCATTTTTCTACCACCATCTCCTCCCACCACCACCACCACCACCTCCACATGTTTCCACCACAAATTTGACATAAAAAACATAAAATTTTGCCTTTCCAAATCTAAATATTTTTTGTACCGATTCGGTATCAACATATAATGTTTTCAGTATCAGTTTTTACCTTCAAATACCGGTCCGTACCGTTACCGGATATTTTCGGTACCAGCAGCACCGATACTCATTTTTTTTTAAATTCGGTACCGGTTGACACCGACCTCATCCCTATGCTTAACCAATAATTCGATGTCTTGAGCACTCAACATTCTAGTTTGGGTTGTTGTTTCTTTTTACCCGTTGTCGTCAAATTTCAATAAGATGCATGTTAGGCTAGAGGGTATGGTGATGGTCCTCCAAGATGAAAGGATGATCCGTCACGTAGGTGCCACGTCATAGTCCTCCCAAGGATGCTCCATCCCCCAAAAGTAGAGGGTATAGAGGATGGTCCTAGTCATAGTCCTCTCACCACTTTTTTTTTTTTAATCTTCTACTTTTTTTAACATTTAACAAATAAACTAACACAATATTTTCATTAATATTAAAAAATATTACATAAACTTAAAAAAAAACATAAACTTTAAAAAACATAAAAAAAATAAACACAAAAAAAGCATAAACTTAAAAAAAATCCTAATATATTAAAATAAGCTACTAGTCTTCGTCTTCCATGTCGTCGGGTTCGTTTTGAGCGTTGTTCCAAATATACTCCACCAAGTCCGCTTGTAGGTTATGATATGTGTACTCGTTACGTAGAGCGAACATGTTCAAATCTTGTTGTTCCCCCCTAACTGGAACAGAATTTCCAGTAAACGCGTTTTCATCGTACTCGCATATCGCTCTACCTTCGTCTTCAATGATCATGTTATGAAGGATGATACAAGCGTACATAATGTTTCGTAACCGCTTTGGTGTAGCCGAATGTGCTGGATGTTCAATGATTTGCCATTTTTTTTTTGTAGAACACCAAAAGCCCGTTCAATATCTTTTCTCGCACCCTCTTGATACTTAGCAAACTTTTTTCTTTTTTCGTCTGTCGGGTACGGAATAGTTTTAACGATTGTCGAGTAGGTTGGGTATATTCTATCGGCTAGGTAGTAACCTCGCCTGTATTCCACCCCCAAAACCGTAAAGCTTGTGTCTGGACCTGTACCCGCCACTACATCCTCAAATATCTGTGACTGGTATATGATGTTAAGGTCATTGAGCGAACCAGGTAGACAAAAAAAGCATGCCAGATCCAGAGATCCTGTGACGCAACAACCTCTAGAATAATAGTCGGATGTCCATGATCTCCCCTAGTATACTGACCTTGCCAGGCAACTGGGCAGTTCTGCCACGGCCAGTGCATGCAATCAATGCTCCCGAGCATTCCTAGGAAACCATGTCTCCGTTCGTGTGCTTGATATAATTTTTGAGCGTCTTTTGCGTTCGGTTTCCGCAGGTATCGCTTGCTATACAATTTGACAACCCATTCGCAAAACTTGTGCAAACATAGACGTGCGGTTCTTTCAGACATCCTTATATACTCGTCTAATGCATCGGGTGCTAAACCGTATGCCAGTTGGCGAATGGCCGATGTACATTTTTGTAAATTACTGAAACCCCTTTGCCCCCTAGCGTCGATTCGCAGTGTAAAAAACGGGTCAGACCGGGCCATGTCGCTTGCAATACGTAAAAACAGTGGACGACTCATGCGGAACCGACGTCGAAAAATCTCGGCTGGGTACACGGGTTCGTCGGCAAAATAATCGGCTACTAGTTTAACGTGGGCGGCTATAAATTTAAAACGAAACATAAATGAAATTAATTATAAAATACCTTTTCAAATCTATATAAAACATAAGGAAAAAATAGTAAAATACCTTCTTGGTCTCTGTTTAATTTTGCTCCTCTAGTTAGCCGTTGGGACGACGCTACATCACCCGCCATGAATACCTGAGCCGCGTTCATAATCATGTTATGCATAATAGCATCCTCTTCCGAAGATGATGAATACCACGTAGACGAAGACGATGAAGACATGGAAGAAATTGAAGAAATGGAAAAAGGTGAAGCCATGATAATTTTTGAGAGAGAGATGGGGTGCTAGCGGGTAAAAAATGGTATAAAAATAGATGAGTTGTTATAAAAAAAGGAAGAGGGGTTATAAAATGTGAAAGAGATATGATATTGTAGTGGGTGAAAAGTTGTGAAAAAAGGTGTAAAAGAGGTGAGTATTTATAAAAGTGGGAGTGAATGAGGTATTTTTTTAAAACATAACCGTTGGATTTTTTGAAAATAAATGAGAATTTAATTTTTTTTAAAACGGCTACTTTTGAGTTGGAGCCCACATTTTTGGTCCGTCGCAAACGGCAACAAAAGGACGATGAGGACGGGACGGAGGGGGGCCTGCGTGGTATGCCGCGCGTCGCCGATGGAAGACGGGCTAGAGACGGTACCATACCGTCCAGCCTTATAATCTCTTGTTAGCATACCAAACTAAACACTTATAACATGTTATAAATAGCATGTACATTATAAATAGAAAGCTAAAAGTGATGAGTTCTAATGTTGGGTTAATCTTAATGTTTCGGGTCGAATATGGGTCAAGTTGGTTACGGGTCAGAAAGTGGATCATCCAAAGTTTAAATAAAACGTTGATGTTGCATGGGTTGAAGACTAAAGCATTTATTTGTAGTTTTATAGTTTTATTTAAGGGTATTGTTAAATACACCTAGCAAGTCAATTTTTTTTTTTACTTTTACCCACAAGTCAGCCATATTTCAGTCAACTTTTCAATATTATTTCAACTTTCCATAAACCAAATTTAATGGAACAAGTTTCCATAAACCAACAGTATCATCTCCTTCAATAGTGGTCAAATTAGACCTGACTGTAGTCAAATTAGACCTTAAATACACCCGTCTGGCCACCACCACCCACCGCACACCTCCGGTCAATGGAAGAAGATGATTTTATCATGAGAACACCTCACTTTGTCACTAATCAGGTACAAAAAAACTCAATGAAACAAGTTTTTTACAACTAGATCTTTAAAAAACAATTTTTTACAACCAGATTTATAAAAAACAAGCTTTTTACCGGAGTTCTTTCTTGTCTTTTCGCCGGAACCGCCTTAGTTCGCCGGAGTTTCTCTCTGTTGTTCGCCGGAACCGCCTCACTCGGTGTTGTATTCATCAAAAGAAGGTCGAATAAAAGATCTTGTGGTTTCGTGTACAGGGTTGTCCTCCAATGTGATCGTGGCGGCGTATATAAAGTTAAGGATTCAAGTAAAGTTACCGGCACCAAAAAAAACTAATTGTCCTTTCGAATTAGAAGGAACATATTTAGATGACTATGATTGTTGGACCTTAAAGGTGACATGTGATAGACATAGTCATCAACCTGTACTATTTATGGAGGGTTATTCATATGCAAAGCGGCTTTCTGAAGATGAATTTAACTTGGTTGCAGAATTGACAAGGACGAATGTGGCGCCACGTGATATTCTAGAAATACTTAAAGAGAGGAATTTAAGTAACGTGTCTACACTTAGGACTATTACAACGCACGCAACAAAATTCGCATGGTCGATCAAGTAGGCAAATCTCCAATGCAGGTTCTATTGTCCCTTTTGCATTCTAATTGTTATGTTTATGAAGTTACTACAACCGGGTTAAATGAATTAGAAAGTTTATTCTTCATTCATCCGACATCATTTGATATTTGGCGTGCATTTCCACATGTGTTGATTATAGATGTCACATACAAAACAAAACAAACCACTATAATATGCCTTTTCTTGAGGTTATTGGTGTAACTTCAACCAGCAAAACATTTTTCATAGCTTTCGCCTTTATGCATAATGAGAAGACAGTTAACTATACATGGGTCTTAAACTGTCTAAAGTTGACACTAGACCAGTGCATGCTCCCACGTCTTATAGTTACAGACAGGGAGATGGCACTAATGAATGCATGCAAAGAAGTTTTTCCGGATGCTGCTCATTTGCTTTGTAGGTGGCACATTGAGCAGAACCTCTTTAGAAGATGTAGGCAATCTTTTAGGTCATTAAAGGCTTGGGAAGAATTTCTTTTGTTATGGAAGTCACTAGAAAATTCTACAACGTTGGAATCTTACACAGAAAATTACAGGCAGCTTGAGACATTGTTGATCAAACATCCACGTATGTCTTCCATAATCACACAGAAGTGTATATATATATATATATATATATATATATATATATAGAGAGAGAGAGAGAGAGAGAGTCAGGATTTAGAAAGAACGGTGAAAAGTGTGAGAACGGTGAGAACGATTTTCGTGGTGACATGTGGCATTGATGTTAAATTACACTAAGGGGTAATATTGTCAAAAAAAACTCACTCACATGAACTGGGTGTTCAAATAAAACGCCATAAAAAGACCCAATTTAGAAAAACGCCAAACACTCAAAAGCTATTTTTAAGCTATAATTTACAACAGCTCAAAAAAACCATTTTTTTGAACGCCATAAAACACTCAAAAGCTATTTTTGAGCTATAATTTACAACAACTCAAAAAAACCATTTTTGTAGCCAGCTCCTAGTTAAAACGCCATAACATAAAAAGCTATATTTTTAGGGTCCAAAGTGTAACTTATAGTGTGAACAAGTGTGAACACAAGTATTTAATTAGTTTCATCAAAATGCCATAACAAATACAAAACGCCATAAAAAAAGCTATATTTTTAGGGTCTAAAGTGTAACTTACAGTGTGAACACAAGTATTTAATTAGTTTTCATACAAAACGCCATAACAAATACAAGCTATATTTTCAGGGTCTAAAGTGTAACTTATAGTGTAAACAAGTATGAACACAAGTATTTAATTAGTTTTATCATACAAAACGCCATAACATATACAAAACGCCATGACAAAAAAAACTATATTTTCAGGGTCTAAAGTGTAACTTATAGTGTGAACAAGTGTAAACAAGTGTAAACAAGTGTGAACACAAGTATTTAATTAGTTCAGAAGAAAAACGCAATGAAAATACCTAGTCTAAAACGCCATAAAACACCCAGTTCAGAAAAACGCCATAAAACACAGTTATTTTTTTTGAAAAGTATATCAATAGTATACCCATTGGAAAGATAAAAAAAACGCTGAGTTTTATAGTATAATTTTTTTCGAAAAATAATCACGTATAAAAAAGTTATTGTCGTTTAAATATGATGGGGGAAATGGCATGTGATTAGCATGTGCACCTTAGATTGGATCTTCCTATTTTACCCTTCCTAGTAGTTCCAAGACCCCTATTATTTACAAAAATGCCACCGCATCAATCTTAGCCATAAACCACTAAGATCTTGTGGCTGAGAATCGTTCTCACACTTTGAGGCGTTCTCTCCTGATCCTGTTCCTATATATATATATATATATATATATATATATGTATATATATATATATATCATTTATATATATCTCATACTGATTTATTGGTTAAACGACTACAAGGAAAGGTTTGTTTCTGTCTGGATTGATCGACATCTCAACTTTGGTAATAACACGACCAACAGAGTAGAGAGTTAGCATGCAAAGCTTAAAAAATATTAGGAGGGTTTGAGTTCTAGTTTGGATAGATTTCTAGGTTGTGTTGACCGAATCGTGAAGTCTCAACAAATAACAATTAAAGAAAGCTTGGAAAGTAGTAGAATTGTCCGCATTCATCAACAGAACCTACGATGTTTCACACTATTGCGTGGTTTTGTTTCAAATGAGGCTCTCAAAATAACTCTTGAAGATCGTGAACGATGGAAGGATCATCTGGTGCACTGTGATTGTCAACTTCGCACTAGTCATGGTTTCCCATGTGCTTGCGAAATTTCAAAGTATATAACATCACATAAGTATATTCATGTACATCAAATAAGACTCTTCACGTTAAAGTTTCAATAAAACAATATGTATTTGTATTTGCATGCAGATCAATATGTTTCCCTGGATTCGATTGATATTTTTTGGAAGAAGCTAGATATTTCACCATTGGTATCTTTTCAAAATGACCATGTTAGCTGTGATGATGAACTACTACTTTTTAAAGAATAATTTAACAAGCAGTCTAAAGATGTGAAAAAAAGTTGGTTAAGAAAACTGAAGGAAGTACAACCGACATTCAAGAACCTCAAGTTCAAAAAAAAACTCGTGGACGACCAAGATTGAAGAAATCGCAACAACAAAGTGCCAAAAAGGAGCCGGAACCTCAAGCTAAAAAAAACTCGTGGACGACCAAGCTTGAAGAAATCGCAACAAGATAAGTCGGCCAGACATAGTTCATTCGAATTTAACTTGAACATGGAACCGGTGATAGATTGGAATGAGGTCCTAGATAAACCGGCCAGACATAGTTCATACATGGTAGACTTGAACGAAGTGCCATTGATGAATGACTCGAACATAATGGGTGATATTCCAAAAGTATTTCATCCATACATAACAAATATACGAAATGTTAAACCCGAAGGAAATTGTGGATTTCAAGCAATAGCTATTTGCTTCGGACTTGATGAACATGAATACTATGAGTACATTCGACAGTAAATGAGAGAAGAGTTACAAAATCGATATCATATCTACGCGGACATTTTTGTCAGGGATGTAAATTCATTATATCATGACTTGTGTTTCTTTGGGTCACCTTGTCCAGAAGAACACTGGATGAAAATGCCTGAAGCATGTGTTCTGATTGCCAATAAGTTTGGTGTAATCGTCCATTCTTTAAGCATGTAAGGCAGTTTCACTATTTTCCTGTTTTGGAGTGGCCCAGAAGAGATTCAACATCACAAAGCTCTTACAATTGCCCTAGTAAATGACGAGAACCATTATGTTATGGTGGAATTACAAGGAGGGTACCCAATGCCTACAATCACGCCTTATTGGAATTTTCGCAACATTAGCATGTCTGCGGCTGGATGGGAGACCATGTATAGGTGGCGTCTAGAATTATATACCCAACTTTATCATCATGAAAGTGATTTTGTCTATCTAGGTGATTAATTGTTTTGTTAGAGACTCGTTATTTATTTATTTATTTATGATGAACTTTTTCACTTTCGTGTTTATAATAAAGTGTCTTGATTATTGATTTATTAATATTGATATTAATACTAATAATAGTATAACAAAATATAAAAAAGTAACAAAAGTATTATAAAATAAAATAACATAAAAACATAATTATTACTTTTAACTTTATAATAAAACATAATTATTACTTTTGACTTTATAATAAAACTAGCCTAAGAACCCGCGACTTTCGCGGGTGGCTAAACAACAACTGAACACATAAAATAATTTAAACGTAGAACCGTTAAACTTTGATTTGTTAAGCCTACTATTTTGAGACAGTTGAACACGTCCCAAAAGTACATCGACATAATGTTCGTTACACATTAAGTTTTTGTGAAAAAAACCTTCATTATGATGTTTTCATGCCTTTTGTCGAAAATGACTTGCGCCAGAAGTGTGAACATAAAAATATACATTAAGAAATGAAGGTAGAGTAATAGATAACCCACACGAATTCATCTACGTAAAGGTACTAACAAACAATGTGTGACAAAAGTTGTAAAGGAAATGCGTTAATGGTATGCATGTTATGATTTATATTTAGTAGAAACCAATTTTAGGGAAAAAGTAAAGATTAAAAAAAGTCTGAAGTGAGATTAAGATAACAAAACATATATAGTAATAATTGTTCCAAAATTGTTACCACACATACGACATGCTTGGTAACGATATTAATTGTTTACTTCTGACGCCATCTGTCAATAGATACATCCCCTAAGGGTTCGGAGTAAGAATTCGCAACGTGTTTTGATTGCTATCATATCGCAGCAAGAACTGAGCTCTATTTTCCAACCCAGCCTGTAGCATGAAGTTCTTCCATCCTCTGAAAGCATACCGAGGTCTCCCACGGGCCGTTTCTTGCCGTATCTCTAGTGTCATCGAAAACCCGTCTTCAGTTTGAACTACCATCTCATCAAGGACAGAAAAATCTACATTTGCTGCAAATGCCTTTCCGAATCGCTGCATTACAGTCTGATAAAATAAACAAATTAACAAAATACAAACTTCAAAGCATTACATAATATTAAAATAAAGCATTTAAAGTATGAAAAACTTACAAAATGAAAAGATAGACACCATGTTAGTTCGTATTGGTTGGCTTGATCAACAACGGCTGGAATTTGTGGAACGTCAACAAAGTCTGGTTCCAACACAGGATCCGCTTCAAAGACTGGCACATCATGTTCAACGTCTACAATGTCATCTTCCAATACATGCTGCTCTTGAAATGCTACATCAGCATGACCATGGCCGATAACTTCTTCTTCATAATCCATGTCTTAATTCTCCCCGTCTAATAACAAATCTTCACTAACATCCATTTCTTCTGTGTCTTCCTCTTCTTCAACACCAACACTATTGGCAACCTCGGGAACAACAGACTGTATTCCATTAGGATGGAAAAGCAGAATGTTGAAAATACGTCTCGCAACCAACTCAAAAATGATCACATAATCTGATATGAGATGAAGTTCCTTGATGATTTGTGAGAAATCTTGAATGAAGTAGTTCGATCCCCAAAGCCTATTCACTTTGACATTCCACATGTGTGTACCTCCAAAACGAATTGTAAAGTCATCGTCCAAAGTGTCGGTTTTGAAATACCTGTTCATAAACTCTTTCGGCAACCACTAAATCAAGAATAAATGCAATCGTCAATAAAAAGGTGAGTTTGTATGAAAATAAGTAGTAAAGTATAAATTACCAAGTTAGCGTTCTCGGGAAATAACATCTCTACAAAAAACACTTGTTGTTTACACTGGAAAGACAATCAGCCTTAAAATGAGTGAACTTTAGCATTTGAGCATCAACAACATGGAAAACAATAACATCTTTATCCTCCACGTGAACATCACGAACCATAGCAGACCAACCATTCGTGAAACAATACCCAGTGGCAGTAGATTTCACCAAAACAGTCCACTCATTGCCCTCTTCATTTGTAATAATCACAGGACCAATCGGATAGCCCTTCAAGTTGTCAAACGTATTATACCATAAAGGGAGAGACTGTAATTTACGAACAGATTACATTAGTTGATGCTCAGACGCTCGACAGATTACAAATAGCACTTCATTAAGAAACCATTACCTATTCGGTTTTTGAGGAGTCCGCAATAACAATATAAAATCCTCGGTCTAAAAAAAACCTTGCACCCCATTCTTAAAGGATTCCACCACTGGTACGACAAGGTCCGGACTAAGCGACTGAAGACCGTTAGGATGGAACAGTTTAATCCTAAAAACATACTCATCAACCAACTCGAAAACAATAACATCATAAGTTATTAAACATAGATCATTGGAAAGTTGAGAAAAATCAACAAAGAAATGGTTGATATTCCAGAGTCTTCTAATAGTAACAGTCCACGTGTGGTTTTTGTCAAAAAAACAATAAGAAAATTGTCAAACAGATTATCACCGTTGAAATGGTGTTGCATGAACTCTGTGGGTAACCACTGCAGTTGATTAAAAAACCATTGAATAAGTACAAAATGTAAATCTTTACCGAACATAACAAAAAATGTTTAAAGCATACCAGATTCCGGTTCTCGGGGTGTAATATAACAATGCGGAACTTTGAACCTTGAACCGTGTGTGGATAACTCTTAAAATGAGTTATTCTAAACGTCAATACATCCATAAGTTCAAATACAACATAGTCTCCATTGTCTACCTCAAGCACATCTATAAGAGTTGACCAACCGTTTGAAAGACAATAACCGTCCGTAGACTCCTTGATTGTAACATTAAATATTGCTTTATCATCATTGAATAACAAAACAATTCCAATGGGATATCCATCTAAGTCATTCAGCTTGGTAATTCAGCTTGTTATACCAAGCTGGTAAAGGCTGCAAACATCGTTTAAGTCATTAAATAATCAAAACACAAATAAAATGCTAAATATACATTTCTTAACGGTTAGGTTGTCACTTAACAATATAATAATATATAAGACGTTATAAAAAAACGTATTACCTGTTCTTCTAAATTCTTAGTCCTCGATGTAAACAAAAAAACCACGATCCATATCTGTCAAGAAATTTATAAACAACATTAATATAAATAGAATAAGGTTATAAATCCACAACAAACGAAAATAAAAAGGAAAAAAAAATCATATAAAGGTAGGATCTTGAACACTATTCCAAAAAAATGCAAATTTATTAAAACATTGCAGCCCCTTTTTTAAAATAAAATAATAACATTCACTAATAAACGGCAATCAAAACAGTTAAAATGAGCAGGAAGCCTGTTATCTATTTTAGGAAAAAAATTTAAAGAATGTGAATTCGGATACAAAAGTTAAAGAACCTACAAAACACGTATGAAAAAAGGACCAGTGAGAAACAGAAATGTATATTAAAACTTGTTTTAATCTAATACACATAACCTTAACTGATCTCATATGATGTTTAAAACGTCAAGTAATCGTAAAGTATACTTTTAACTGATCCAGTGACAAATGTTAAAACACTTAAGTGGTTGCAATATGTAACAAAATACAATCAATACAATCAAATGCAGAGTATACAAAGATATCATCCTAATTGAAAAAAAAAACATCATCAACTAAAGTGTTAGAACACCAGGTAGAAAAACAGAAAGTTACATCTTATGGTTCATTTATTATTCGAGAACATAAAAATTAAGTCTTTTAATATACAAAACAGTTTCAATAATCCGCCGGAAAATAACATTATCATAATCATACAACAATTTAAACAAACATAACATTAAAGATGAGCATATCAACAGAAAATAATGGCGAATGTCACACCCCAACCAATGGCAGAAACATCGGGATGAGACGAAGTGTGAAGATTGCTCGAGACATCATAACGCTATTTGTGACAATAATTTAATAAACCAAATTTCATTTCCAAAGTAAATTGTCAACAATACAAGAAATACAAATAACAACAAGTTCAAAGGAAATACATAACAACATAATCAAACTTGATACAACATATTAAACCTAAACGTCTATATGTGTATCTAGGCATCAACGCTACTTCTTTTCATGGCATCATCATCCTCAACCTGTAACATGTTTAAAATAAAGTTCAATGCAAAAGCAAAGGCGAGTATACAAGTTTGGTACATACATAGCATAAGATAAAAGTGTGAACAATTCCTCATAGCAAGCATGCGATTCAAGATAAACATTAAATATGGCATGTGTCTAACATATCAAACCAAGAAAACACAACTTGCTCATGACATAACCAAAGTTTCAGTAGAGGCGGGTCGTTAATCCTATAGCGCTACATATGTCACGGTTTGGCTCGTACGAAGTTAATGATAAGTTCAACACATAAGAGTCACCCCATTTTAAAGTATCAAGCCATCACATATACAAGCATGTTATAGGAATGTTCATGTGTTTAGACAAAAGTTCATGTGTAAGTTTCAATAGGTAAACATGTTACACCCCAAGAGTGGTAAAAGTAAAAAGGGGAAAATGCGAGTATACTCACATTGATTGCGTATGCGATTTCTGGTAATAACGCATGAGTAAGGATTGGGAAAATCCAATAGAACGAGAATGATTATCCTAAAAAGTAAAGGAAGGATAAAAGAAATAATGAGAAAATTTAAATGATATGCTTGATTATAGCTTATTATCCCAAATGTATAAACTAAATTATCTAAATGTAATCATATTAGTTGAGTAAATACATAACTTAATTTGTATAGATACATATATAATATCGATTCATATAAATAAGTCTTAGTATAGGATTTGATGGGTAATCTAATTTAGTGTAACTAAATAGACAAAATTCTGATTTAATGGTAAACATAATAAAATCTGAATATCTAAATATGTTTAAGTATATTTGATTTAATTAAAAATCAAATTTACTAATAACTGTAAGAGACAAAAGAAAGTAGAATAATATATATACATATGTATAAAAGGATAAAAATAAAGAAAAACTATTTATTATTGATTTGCTTAAATAGTAAAGAAAAGAGTTTAAAGTTTTACCTCATTTAAAAAAAAAAATGCTTTCATATAAGAAAGTCAGAGAAAACTTTAATGAACAACACCATATATTTATAAAACCATTACGAAAGAAGTAGGTAATCAACAGCACAAAACCCTTTTACAACCATGCTTTCGATTCGATTAATATACTAAAATAAATTATTATTGGTTCTTTATTTTAAATGAAATCACCCACTGTTGTGTGTATAGATTGATTCAAATGAAAAGAAATGGGCTTTTTATTTTACTTGAATAAACAACAGTATTCATCTCCTTCATTTGAAAAGAAAAGGAACATGTTCGACTAATATGCAAGTTTTCAAACTTGCTGTTTACATGAAAACATAAAATATCAAAGGAGGAAATTATATTTTTCTAACAGAAAGCTGAATGGGGATGAAAATGTATACCGAACAGCAGGAACCGAGTTCCGACGTAACGACTTCGGCAAGAAGTCGAGTTCCGGCGACGTCTCTGATGTTGCGAGCTTCCACTCCAGTGCTCGATGATGCAAGGTTTGCTGTCGTGACCTCCGTCGATGTTAAGTCGCTGCCGCTGTTATATCGCCGCCGCCACAGGGAGGTTGTTGGTCGATCCTCCTCTCCATGTCGATCTCCGACGTTCGCCGCCGTGTGTCGTCGCCATAGAGGCGTCTGGCCGTTCGTTTAGAGAAGGGGAAGCAGGTGAGTGTGAGTATGTTGTCGGGTGAGTGCGGCCGGATTCCGGTACCGGTTGCCGAAGGACATAGAGGAGGCAGGGGGTTTGTTGGAGAAGGTGAAGTGCAGGGACACTTGAGAGGGAAAATGTTGAACGACAACAACAAAAACTCACTTAGGGTTTTACTAGACATAAGTATTTAGGGTTTAATTGGTAGGTTGGCATTAATTACAAGTAGTTGGTTGATAACAATTCAAAAATAAGGAATTTAATGGTTGTTGTAATCTTGATCGAACAGGCTGTTTTCAGCCTTGTTTTGTTATTTTTTTTTTCAGTTTACGAACATAAATTTAATCATTTACAAAGTCCCTTATATATATTACATATTGGTGAGTTAACATATATTGTTTGGAGGTTAGATAATAAATAAAAAAAAAACAACTTAAACCACCATCTAATGCTGCGATCGGTCGGAGCTGTGTAATCAGCTCTGATATATATATATATTTTTTTCTTTTTTTTTTTTACTTTAGTTATTATGTAAAGGTAGGTCATAATATATTTTTAAGTTAGGTTGTTCCTAACTAACTACTTAACATTAGTTAGTGGGGGTTTTAAATAATAATAAAAGAAATGATAGATTCATGTTTTGGAAAACGTTGCTTGTTGATTATGACATCTTTTCATTCTTTTACTTATAAAGATGTATAAATGTGATGTTAAATGTGTATTTTAAATGCACTAGAGCTTACATAACAACTAATATGTCCTAACATGTGTCTTAGACGATGAATTCAAGTGTTTAAAAGCACGCAAGTAGGATTTAGTGTTTGAAGTATTGTCAAGTGTATAATTTAGTATCATAAAATTATAAAACCTAGAGTTATGCCTCGTAATTGAATAATCAAATGCCTTGTATGAACGGAACACTTAAGAATCACGAATCAAGTATCAAACAAACGTATGAACATTTATGAAATATGTAGAACATGATTAAAGAAAATACGAATTTTATTATTGATATAAGTCTCGGATTTTACAACGGATACAACGAATAGACGACTACAAGAATGTAATACTTCAAAAAAATAGAAATACAAATAAGACTTTCTATTTATGGAAAGTACGTAGAAGCAGGGCGTTACAGTCTCCCCTCCTTTAGGAAATTTCGTCCCGAAATTTATTCAAGAGGAAGACTTGAAAGAGTTTTGGCAAAAGGTGACTATTAAGAATTGAGACTTGAAAAAAAAATTTTGAAACGTAAAAAGTATGAAATTTTGAAGAATGACAAGATAGGTTTGCAAAGGAGTTCGTTTGTCTAAAATAATTTGAGGTACCAAACATAATTGGAAAAGTATAGTTGCGTATATGGAATTGAACGATTGACTCTTAATAAACGAATGCAAGTATAAGAATGGCATATGTATTGGATAGACAAAAGTAGCGTGCTAAGAATGAAGTCTCGACATGGATAATCGGATATAGCGCGTTTGTGAGTTGTTTAAAGTTTGAATTAGGTCTAAAAGGTCTGCAAAACACTGAATTTCTCATGGCACGTCTTACGAAAGTTTGGTAACATGATGAAAACACTTATGTATAGGAAGTACCAGCGGCGTATCCACCATGTTTTGACCACATTACGTCCGTTTCGTGTTCGGTGTCATGTTACGTTCCGTGTCTTACCATACACAGTAGTACACTCTATGGTTTTTCATGAGCCAATCACTATAATCCCGTGTGCACCCGCGATTATCTTGATCGTCGCATGATCCGCATAGCTTATACTAGTTGAGTATGAATCAGGGTATACATAATTTAAAAATAAGAGTGTGTACGTATAAGTATATAGTATATAAGTAAGTCCATGCTTAAGTATGTTTGGGACCCACGTAAGCGAATCCCTCGGATTCCACTCGCGTACGGGTACGAATGTATGTGTGACAACCCGAGCTCTCAGGTTAATATTATCCTATTCCACGATTCTCTTGATTTGTATCGACATGTTCCTTGTGTCTTAAGAGGTCAAAGTTACTAGTGGGTTACGTGTAAAGTTACAAACTTGTTAGTGTTAAACGCATCAAACACGTTACCCTTGGTCCGTACAGTGATGGGTTTTACAGCCCAAATCGCTTACAAACACTTGGGTCGCACAAGTGTTAAACAAACATTACACTTGAGTCCTTCTAACTCTTGGCCCAGTTTCCCCTAAGCCCAACCGGCCCCAACCCATCCCCCTCTTATTTTTGTATGCGTGAATGCATGGAAAAGGGCACACAACCTCTTTGCAAATATATTACAAACCCTAGACCCCCATCAAGAAAGTAACGGCAGCCCCTTCATCCTCGAAGCCTCCTTCGGATCTGGATCATCTCTCTCAGTCTAACTCACTCGCACACCCTCTACCTCTGGTTAGTATGATAACTTGTTTGATATGATTTCTTGACTGATTGCTTGTATTGTGCTGATAAGTGCTCATGTTGAAGCATGTATGTTGTAAAGGTGGGTTAATGATTTTCGGCTAGTTTAATGCTCACAAATATGAACTCGTAATAGGCTGTTATGGAATGGATTATATGCTTAATTACTGAATTGTGTTGATATGTAAACGGGTTCGACATTGATTTAGTAAGCATAGGCCAAAATTATGAATGATGTGCATAGCTTAATTGAATGATTGTATAGTAATTAGGGTCCTAATAATGTGCTGATTTATGATAACCAATGTGTTGTTGGATTTGTGAAACGATGATTCAGTAGGAATTGGACGCAATATAATATGCTAATCCTTGAGTTGTTTAATATCTAATTGCTAATTGGGAAATTGATACTGATGGAAAATAAAAACCCACATAGTCTTGGATGGTCACACGTTGACCAGAATGGGACTTGAGGACACACCATGGCCATAAATAAAATAATATGTTCATATATATATACAATTTATGGAGAAGATTAATTATGTATACACCGCAAACAAAATATCAAGTCTGACACTTGTGTAAATTCACATGGGCCGCACAAATCAACCTGATACACTAACAGTGGGCCTAGGATTTTTTGGGCCGCACACTTCATGGCGGGACTAGTTGCACACTACTGGGTCGTGCGTTATTATTGAACCGCAACGTATTGGGTCGCACATTTACGGAACCACACACTAACGGTAGTCGCACACTTCAGTTATGATCACACATTATGTTTGGGTCGTACATAGGATATTGGGCCACGAATGAACACTATGGTAAACTGGATCGCCCACTCGTAGCGAACCCTATGTTGGGCCAAACACTAGAGCTGGGCCGCACACATGTACATAGTTTATAATTGGGCCGAAAAGTAGGTGATCAGTATAATGAACCGCACAAGCCTAATGAGTCGCACAAGCCTTTTGGCTGGCATAATCTTGGGCTGGGCTTTTGGGCTGGATCGCACAAGTGGGCAGTCGCGCAAGAAGAGTTCAGTCGCACAACCCAACTCCGATCGCACAAGTCGCTTAGGCCTGGTACAATTGGGCCACACACACACACACACTCCCGGCTACACACCGTGATCGCACCGTAATACACGTACACTTGTGGATTGCATGTTGTACTTGTAAATGATGTATAATCACACACTAACTATGGTCACATACTAGCAACATAGGCGCACACCTCTGATTCACACATTAAAATTGAGCTTAGCATGGTCAGTAGGTTGTGATGTTATATGAATTGCCTGTAAAAAAAAAAAAAAAAAAAAAAAGAAAGATTGGTGATATAGTGTATCCAAGATATTAAGCGTGCAATGATTCGTTTGGACATGTACTTGTTAGTGATTCATGGTTAGGGATAGTATGATTTTGGATATGTACATGTACTTGATTTGTATTGGATTAGGAATGAGCCGTGATATGCCATTCATATTCATAATATCTTTTATATGGCAAAGTGTATTTGATAGATAGAACATTGGAGCATGTAGGGTACTGTGATGTTCTCGCTGATGATGAGGATTCATTTTTGTGTTTACCATTATTTTAATAAACCAAAATCATGCGATGTAAGGCTATGTATAAATCAGTCTGTGTAAGCTAAGTGCCTAAGATGTATTATGAAATCATATGCATACTCTACAAGATGTTAATTACGTGGTGTAAATACTTGTGAACTAATTGTTAAGGATAATTGTATTAGGACTTGGTTGACCAACTGGGAAAGGGTAATGTATCCAAACATACCGAGCAAATCTAAGGTGAGTTCACTACATTCGAGCATGCGTCCCAGTGGTTGGGGACAGTTAGTGGGTATTCCATGGGGGGATAAGTCTTTGGGTAAAAAAAAGGGGTATATTGGTTAATATTCTCACCTATCATCTTTTGTAAGTCCCTCATCGGGTATTAGTTAGTAGCGCTACTTAGGTTTGGCACCCTCACCCCGTGCCTGTAGAGGACGGAGGTGAACTAATGACCCAGTCTGGCCCAGTACTAGATAGGCGTACGTGGGAAGGGCAGTCGTGTATTTCAGGAGCCGTCATTGTTCGGAAATGAGATATTAACAATATTACTTGCACTGTCAGTGAACTGTTTTACATACAACCGGTAACAAACGTTTTCTAAAACTGTGAACTCGCCAGCTTTGTCTGATATACTTGTTTCATGCTCGCAGGTCGTTAGGTATCTTGGATTTGGGAACTTGCTGTCTGGGATGCTGGAGTGGTCATGGGTCGAGATACGTGGAATCGTGAGATGAGTTTAATGGTTACAATACATATGGTTTATGTCACATATAACTAAGGATTTATGCTTCCGCTGAATATGATGGTTGTAATTATTGTTTTGTAACACTTTATATTAATGAATGAAAGTTTTATTTAAAATCTTGTATGAGTTCAATGTGATTGGTGGCTAGATCCTGGTACGTCACACGCCTCGCGGGAGTTTCTGTTTGGGGTATTTTGGGGGTGTGACAGTTTGGTATCAGAGCCACTGGTTATAGTGAACTTGGTTTTAAAACGTTTTTATAAAACCAGACTATAACCGAACAGATCCAAAATCGACCATGACACTCAGCTCCAGACTGCAAGGTTCGTCTCTTGTTTATTATTGCACAGTGTCTTTAGTATTTGCTATTATGTAACATTACCTGTGAATGCACACTTGGCACAACAATATGAACTTATACGATGACAACCTACGCTACATGTTTTAAGGGTGAAACTTTTCTTGAGCTTTCGTGATTTATGTTGTGGCGTCATCTGCTTTATTGCTTGAATTCGGGGGACCTTTCTGACACGAATTGAGTGGAGCTGAGGTGAACATGCAAATTGGATTATTATTGTGGGTGCACACATAATAATAATGTGGGGTGCATGTGAGTCCCAGTGAGACTTAACAAGTGAAAAAGGGGTTCCGCTCTGTTATTTGATTAATGTGACACCCAACAGTCTATAGGAGTCATAGCAGTGATTGACTCTTACATGAACATGAACTTTTCACTTCTCACTGAACCCTTACGAATCCCGATGATAACGAATATTACTCGAACACCATCAGAACGCCTAACGAATTGTGTAGAATGTTAAGTGCTAGTACGAACGTCCCTGAGTTGGATGTCTTAGCGTTGAATGATTGGACCATACCTTCGTTACTTATCTTTGTTTGCTGAACTTAGCGCGTTGACGCCTTAGCTCCCGAAGTGAGATCACCTCTGCAGCACTCTCGCAACGTACCGTGTATTACTCAATCAACTTGCTAGATCGATGGACAAGGGAGTGAGCGTAGTACTTTACTAACCTCAGCATTAGGACGACCCTGACTACTGGCAACGAACACCAGAAAATAGACTTCGACCGAATCCTTAACCCTAGTCAGCGACTTATGGGAGTCAACTCTTACGATTCAAACGGGACATAAGCAATAACAATGGACTATAGTGTGGGACGTGTATCTGACAGCACAATGAGTGGCACCTTAGGACGTGACATGGAATGTGACAAAATGGACCCTGTTGGTGAAAGATCATAGGGCTTTGTTTCAAGCAACGACATTAGAGGCAACAGTCATGACAACAGCAAGGTACTCGTAACCATAGCCTACCGTATGGAAACAAGGGTGACTTCGATAAGGATTGACTGTTTTAAGTCAAAATGCTAACAACCAAGGGAACGAAGACAGTATTGGGAATCTGCGTAACCGTAACAAACTGGTAGTGGTGCTTGTGGTAGGGCATTCAGGATTTGCGTGAGCGACGCCAGGCATAATAGCAACATGGTAGCCAGTATGAGTAGCTAACTGCTTCGTCTCTGTTCTGTTTAACCCTGATGCATCCTGAATCTGAACCTGCTGTGGGATCGACTAATGGCAGTACAATTGAAACCTCATATGCTTGTTGGGATGCAAACTCGACCTTGTGGGACAAGTGTTCGACATCAACCTTTCTTCTGCTATCCTTGATGGCGTTGACGCAGTAGTTAGTGTGGATTGGTTATCCAGAGATTGCGCGGATATACCCTGTGAGAAGAAAATTTTGTATATCCTTCTTCCTAGTGGAAAAATCGTTATTTGTTCTAAAGCAACAGAGTAGTGCAAAAGTTAGCGCCACAGCTATGAAGGCCAGAAGTGTCTATTGAGGGATTACTCCGCTATGTTAGCAACTGTTACTAATGTTAGGGCTAAGGAAAAAGGGGATTGAGGATCCACCAATTGTTCGTGGTTCTTCTCGGTTTGCTACCCGAGGAACTTCCGAGTTTACTTCCACCATTGTTAGGCAGAATCTCAGATTGATCTCACGACAGGGGCATCCCTGATTACTCGTGCTACATACCGTCTTGCACCAGGAGGGTTGCAAGGACTATCTACAGGAACTGTTGGACAGGAGTTTTATTCGAAATAGTCTTTGTTCGCTTTGGGGAGCCCCAACTATATTCGGGAAGATAAAGCCTTTTCGTATGTGTACTGATTATCCAGAACTCAGCAAGGTGACAATCAAGAACTGTTTGCCTCGACTAGGTATTGACGGAAGACCAAGAGGAGAATGTTCCTGGAATGGCATATCGAACGCAGTACGCCATTGCGACTTTGTACACCATGACCATTGAATTAGTCAACACACCAGCAGCTTTATGGACCACATGAATCAACCGTGTTTTGATGACGTTTTGAATCACTACCATGGGAAAAGAGCACATTAAACGGGACCTGTAGTTTGTCCTAGAGCTCCTAGGGGAGGAGCAACTTCATGCGAACTCTACCAAAGTGTGATTTCAGGATTTGGGAGGTACACTTTCTTGGTCACGTAGTCAACAAAGTGGGGATACATGCAGATTTTTCAGCTTCCGAGTCCCAATTCTACAATACACTGAGCATTGTCTTTACCCGAGGGCGCGGGTGATTTAGTGATATATCATTTTGGTTCGAATCAGAGTCTCAGTTACACGTCGACGCAACACGAGAGAGTGATCACTTACGTAATGGAGTTACAAAGAGGAACTGCACGACACACAACCGGCGGTGGAAACCATGGTCTTCGGATTTACTTAGAGGCATTACTGGGACGGTAGCGTTACTTAGACCGATCACAAGGGCCTCCCGTGTACACTGGTTTCGAAAGAGTTAAATCATATAATGGCATCGCTGGATGGAACTTTTGGGAGGATTACGACTGGGGAACTTAAACGTGTATGAGCTTTTCAGCTCACTATCGACTCCAACCTACCTGATCAAACTCGTTCTGTTCAAACTGAAGAACTAGCGGAGGAGAATTTTCAAGTTAAGTCCACGCGAGGCATGGAGGAGCAACTTTGGCAAGACAGACGATATACACTACCTCGTGTAACGAATGTGAATCTTATTTCACGGCAACGGTAGGGAAATTGTGTTGAGCAAAGCACGTCGGCCTCGAAGTTCTAAGTCATCTGGGTTTTGATGAAAGATGTTTGGATCTGTAAATTTGGTACAAATGGTTGGGCATGAAAAACCCACCTAGCTATATAGGTGTAGGACGTTTGACTTGTGGGAAAGTCAAGGCGAAGTATCAAAAACCGGCAACACCCATATGGAAGATGGGAGCAGACTGCCATGAGTTTCGTCACTAGTCTACTTACAACTCGAAACGAAAATAGTAACACATGGGTGATCGTTGATCGCCCCATGTAGCCAACACACCCTCTTGCAATCAAGAAAACTGACGAGTCTTCACAGCTTGTAAACATTCCTCTGAGAGAGGCGGTTATTTAGGCACGAGGTGCCAACTCCTGTATCCCTGAATTTGATCCATACCCGACTTATGATTAGCACTACATAACACTCTTGGCACACGACTAGACATGAGCATTACTTATCACCATAGGGCAAATGGCCAGAGTAAACGAACCCCCCCCCCCTAACACTCGAGGACATGCAGCGAGCATGTGTGGGATTGACTTAGTAAAACTGGAAGGACACATACCTTTGGCTGAGTTCTACTGTAGTAGTTATCATTCTAGTATTCAGGAAACTCTGTTTGAGGCATTGCATGGACAATAACGCTAATCTCCTTGTTGGATTAAGGTGGGTGACAACCTAATCACAGGTCCAGGACTTGTACTCGAAACTCTTGGGAAGATTGCTTGGATCAGAAATCGTTTGGTAGCAACGAGTGACCGTCAGGAGGGTCGACAAGCTTAGGAAACACTAGGAGTTCGCTGTAGGAGATCGCATCATGTCAAAAATCTCACCCCGAGAGGGTGTGGTACGTTTGGGAAGCGTGGCAAACTTAATTTACGTTACATTGAGTTATTCAGAATTCTCGAAAGAAATGGTAAGAGGGCTTACAAACTTGAGTTATCTAATGAAGTGGGTAACGTACATGATGTCATTCACACCTCAAATCTAAAGAAGTGTTTGTTCGATGAAAACACTGGTGGTATCCTTTCAAGAGCTTAAGGTTGACGACAAATTGCAGTTTGTCGAGGAACCCATTGAAATCATGTACCGGAAATTTAAGGTTCATAAACTCAATCGAATCGCAATCAGGAGAGTTCATTGGAACTCATGACGTGGACCAGAGTTCACGTGGGAGGGCGAGGATCAGATGAAACTCAAATATCCTTAACTCACTCTTCCCTGTTGACCAATCCAATTCTTGTATCACCGGTGAATTTCGGGGCGAAATTCCACTTCAAGTTGGGGATGATGTGGCACCCGCGGAAAATTCGCAGTCATCCTAAATCTATCACTTCACTCCTCTGAGTTTGCTTATCAAATTTCGGGACGAAATTTCTTTCAAGTTGGGGATGATGTGACAACCCGAGCTCTCAGGTTAATATTATCCTATTCCACGATTCTCTTGATTTGTATCGACATGTTCCTTGTGTCTTAAGAGGTCAAAGTTACTAGTGGGTTACGTGTAAAGTTACAAACTTGTTAGTGTTAAACGCATCAAACACGTTACCCTTGGTCCGTACAGTGATGGGTTTTACAGCCCAAATCGCTTACAAACACTTGGGTCGCACAAGTGTTAAACAAACATTACACTTGAGTCCTTCTAACTCTTGGCCCAGTTTCCCCTAAGCCCAACCGGCCCCAACCCATCCCCCTCTTATTTTTGTATGCGTGAATGCATGGAAAAGGGCACACAACCTCTTTGCAAATATATTACAAACCCTAGACCCCCATCAAGAAAGTAACGGCAGCCCCTTCATCCTCGAAGCCTCCTTCGGATCTGGATCATCTCTCTCAGTCTAACTCACTCGCACACCCTCTACCTCTGGTTAGTATGATAACTTGTTTGATATGATTTCTTGACTGATTGCTTGTATTGTGCTGATAAGTGCTCATGTTGAAGCATGTATGTTGTAAAGGTGGGTTAATGATTTTCGGCTAGTTTAATGCTCACAAATATGAACTCGTAATAGGCTGTTATGGAATGGATTATATGCTTAATTACTGAATTGTGTTGATATGTAAACGGGTTCGACATTGATTTAGTAAGCATAGGCCAAAATTATGAATGATGTGCATAGCTTAATTGAATGATTGTATAGTAATTAGGGTCCTAATAATGTACTGATTTATGATAACCAATGTGTTGTTGGATTTGTGAAACGATGATTCAGTAGGAATTGGACGCAATATAATATGCTAATCCTTGAGTTGTTTAATATCTAATTGCTAATTGGGAAATTGATACTGATGGAAAATAAAAACCCACATAGTCTTGGATGGTCACACGTTGACCAGAATGGGACTTGAGGACACACCATGGCCATAAATAAAATAATATGTTCATATATATATACAATTTATGGAGAAGATTAATTATGTATACACCGCAAACAAAATATCAAGTCTGACACTTGTGTAAATTCACATGGGCCGCACAAATCAACCTGATACACTAACAGTGGGCCTAGGATTTTTTGGGCCGCACACTTCATGGCGGGACTAGTTGCACACTACTGGGTCGTGCGTTATTATTGAACCGCAACGTATTGGGTCGCACATTTACGGAACCACACACTAACGGTAGTCGCACACTTCAGTTATGATCACACATTATGTTTGGGTCGTACATAGGATATTGGGCCACGAATGAACACTATGGTAAACTGGATCGCCCACTCGTAGCGAACCCTATGTTGGGCCAAACACTAGAGCTGGGCCGCACACATGTACATAGTTTATAATTGGGCCGAAAAGTAGGTGATCAGTATAATGAACCGCACAAGCCTAATGAGTCGCACAAGCCTTTTGGCTGGCATAATCTTGGGCTGGGCTTTTGGGCTGGATCGCACAAGTGGGCAGTCGCGCAAGAAGAGTTCAGTCGCACAACCCAACTCCGATCGCACAAGTCGCTTAGGCCTGGTACAATTGGGCCACACACACACACACACTCCCGGCTACACACCGTGATCGCACCGTAATACACGTACACTTGTGGATTGCATGTTGTACTTGTAAATGATGTATAATCACACACTAACTATGGTCACATACTAGCAACATAGGCGCACACCTCTGATTCACACATTAAAATTGAGCTTAGCATGGTCAGTAGGTTGTGATGTTATATGAATTGCCTGTAAAAAAAAAAAAAAAAAAGAAAGATTGGTGATATAGTGTATCCAAGATATTAAGCGTGCAATGATTCGTTTGGACATGTACTTGTTAGTGATTCATGGTTAGGGATAGTATGATTTTGGATATGTACATGTACTTGATTTGTATTGGATTAGGAATGAGCCGTGATATGCCATTCATATTCATAATATCTTTTATATGGCAAAGTGTATTTGATAGATAGAACATTGGAGCATGTAGGGTACTGTGATGTTCTCGCTGATGATGAGGATTCATTTTTGTGTTTACCATTATTTTAATAAACCAAAATCATGCGATGTAAGGCTATGTATAAATCAGTCTGTGTAAGCTAAGTGCCTAAGATGTATTATGAAATCATATGCATACTCTACAAGATGTTAATTACGTGGTGTAAATACTTGTGAACTAATTGTTAAGGATAATTGTATTAGGACTTGGTTGACCAACTGGGAAAGGGTAATGTATCCAAACATACCGAGCAAATCTAAGGTGAGTTCACTACATTCGAGCATGCGTCCCAGTGGTTGGGGACAGTTAGTGGGTATTCCATGGGGGGATAAGTCTTTGGGTAAAAAAAGGGGTATATTGGTTAATATTCTCACCTATCATCTTTTGTAAGTCCCTCATCGGGTATTAGTTAGTAGCGCTACTTAGGTTTGGCACCCTCACCCCGTGCCTGTAGAGGACGGAGGTGAACTAATGACCCAGTCTGGCCCAGTACTAGATAGGAGTACGTGGGAAGGGCAGTCGTGTATTTCAGGAGCCGTCATTGTTCGGAAATGAGATATTAACAATATTACTTGCACTGTCAGTGAACTGTTTTACATACAACCGGTAACAAACGTTTTCTAAAACTGTGAACTCGCCAGCTTTGTCTGATATACTTGTTTCATGCTCGCAGGTCGTTAGGTATCTTGGATTTGGGAACATGCTGTCTGGGATGCTGGAGTGGTCATGGGTCGAGATACGTGGAATCGTGAGATGAGTTTAATGGTTACAATACATATGGTTTATGTCACATATAACTAAGGATTTATGCTTCCGCTGAATATGATGGTTGTAATTATTGTTTTGTAACACTTTATATTAATGAATGAAAGTTTTATTTAAAATCTTGTATGAGTTCAATGTGATTGGTGGCTAGATCCTGGTACGTCACACGCCTCGCGGGAGTTTCTGTTTGGGGTATTTTGGGGGTGTGACAGTATGTATCATGAGTATGAATGAAAGTATAAGCATAAAAAGTATGAATATGAGCGTAGGTACAAATAATAAAAAAAGTTACGTATATGGTATGTGTCGAAACATAACGAATTTAGGCATATAAAACGTTTAAGAAATTTGAGTATGTAAGATGATATAAACGAAAGTATCGCGAGGTATTGACTAAAACGTGTGTGATGATTTACATGTATAGTTGTTTAAGCGAATGTCGAGTTTATCGAATCAAAATAGGTTGAGTTGAATTGGAAGGTAGAATATAGTTTGTAAATGTAAAAGCATAACGTATTTTGTAATGAATGAAATGCTACTTTTTTTTTAAAAGAGTTTATGTATGTTGAAGATTGTCGGTCCCATGAAGTCCTCTAGCCCACGGGTTTTGAAATTTGAAGGACGAATTAAGCGGTGTAGAAAAAGGTTTTAGAAAATAACGGGTTTGTTTCATTTGCATCGAAACAAGAAATTTTGAATTTTGAAGGTTCTTGAGAAAACGCCGATCCTTAGAAAAAGAAATTTAGTAAAATGACGTAGTGATTGCTTAAAAAAATATGTTAACAAATGATTTGTTGATGTTGAAAGGCGTATAGGGTAAAATGATCGTATAATATCTATAAGATCTTATAAGTGTATGAGAAAGTTGGTTTGAATTTCGATTAAAAGTAGAAGGTGAGCATGTTTTAGTGATTAAGTCGAATATGAAGTTCATGGGCAAGAGTTTCATTGAGCCGATTAAATTGATAGGTAGCATTTCGTAAGGTTTTGAAGTTCGAGCAATAAAACGTTTTAAGACATGATTATGAATTTCGCGTATATGAGTTGAGTGAAAATAGATTGTAGAATAAGAAGTACGTTTGATAAAACAATGTATTTTGAAATTGGTTTGAGTGGGTATTTTGAATAATGATAAACAATTTGGGTATAAAATATGATCGAGTTTGCATAATAAGATATTTTGGAATAGGCGTTTTGGTAACGATCACCTAGGTAAGGGAATCACCCCTAACTCGTTGGTGATGTTTTTTTTTTTTTTTTTTAAGAAAAGGGGTATGGAGTTAATCGTCAAGGTAAGGAAATCACTCCAATCTTAATGATATGTCTCCACTCGTCGTTACAAGGAATATGAAATTATATTATATGAAATCATGCATATATATAAATGTATGGAAAAGGTTCAATATGTTGTGTGCATGAAAAGAGAATATCGAAAGTACACTCGAGTTTGAAAGATTGCATCGTATAAAATAAATATTAGAAACACATGTTGATCAAAATTTGGATGGTTCCAAAACGGAACTTTGACTAACCAAAGTGGTCGAAAAGTCTTTCGAATTTGAGGAGCATGCTTTGGCCTAATAGGTAAAATACTCTCGCCGACAAGTCGGTTAACGATATTTACCCTTCCGGTTACTACATGTCCCAAATCAATCGAAATTTTGAGACTTGGCGGGATTTATGAAAAACAAAATATCAGGGAGTGGAACTAGTCGACAAGGTGCGGGTTTCACCCCTAACTTGACAATTTCGTATCCTAAGTGTGGTTGGTACTCGTCGGGTCAAAATTTAATTTCGACATGTTGACGAGGGTCCACTAGAATTTGAAATTTGAGATTTACCATTAAGATGTGGATTTCACTCCTAGCTTAATGGCGATATCTCGTGTAAAAATAAGAATAGGTAGATTGTGAGTCGTTCACCAAATTGTGGGTTTCGCGCCTATTTTGGTGAATTCGTCTCGAGTGTTTACGGATTTAGAATAGTCGAGTAAAATGCATGAGGGAAAGAGTATGTTAAAGGAATAAACAACAAATATAAACGCACAATGAAGCATATTAAGAATAGCACATAATGAGTGGGACAATAAAACATGTATTAGCACATAATAAAGTAAGTATAGCATATCAAGTGTTAACACATAAGCGCCATATATGCTTAAAAGATCAAAAGAGAATGAATAAGAGCAAATAAGGTAGCATGCAAGTAGTTTCAAGTAAAACATAAGAATAAGGCTCTAAAACTATAGACTAGGCTAAAGCATTCCTACTTTTCCTAATTCCCTATAGTTATGGCTCTGATACCAATCTGTCACACCCCAACCAATGGCGGAAACATCGGGATGAGACGAAGTGTGAAGATTGCTCGAGACATCATACCGCTATTTGTGACAATAATTTAATAAACCAAATTTCATTTCCAAAGTAAATTGTCAACAATACAAGAAATACAAATAACAACAAGTTCAAAGGAAATACATAACAACATAATCAAACTTGATACAACATATTAAACCTAAACGTCTATATGTGTATCTAGGCATCAACGCTACTTCTTTTCATAGCATCATCATCCTCAACCTGTAACATGTTTAAAATAAAGTTCAATGCAAAAGCAAAGGCGAGTATACAAGTTTGGTACATACATAGCATAAGATAAAAGTGTGAACAATTCCTCATAGCAAGCATGCGATCCAAGATAAACATTAAATATGGCATGTGTCTAACATATCAAACCAAGAAAACGCAACTTGCTCATGACATAACCAAAGTTTCAGTAGAGGCGGGTCGTTAATCCTATAGCGCTACATATGTCACGGTTTGGCTCGTACGAAGTTAATGATAAGTTCAACACATAAGAGTCACCCCATTTTAAAGTATCAAGCCATCACATATACAAGCATGTTATAGGAATGTTCATGTGTTTAGACAAAAGTTCATGTGTAAGTTTCAATAGGTAAACATGTTACACCCCAAGAGTGGTAAAAGTAAAAAGGGGAAAATGCGAGTATACTCACATTGATTGCGTATGCGATTCCTGGTAATAACGCATGAGTAAGGATTGGGAAAATCCAATAGAACGAGAATGATTATCCTAAAAAGTAAAGGAAGGATAAAAGAAATAATGAGAAAATTTAAATGATATGCTTGATTATAGCTTATTATCCCAAATGTATAAACTAAATTATCTAAATGTAATCATATTAGTTGAGTAAATACATAACTTAATTTGTATAGATACATATATAATATCGATTCATATAAATAAGTCTTAGTATAGGATTTGATGGGTAATCTAATTTAGTGTAACTAAATAGACAAAATTCTGATTTAATGGTAAACATAATAAAATCTGAATATCTAAATATGTTTAAGTATATTTGATTTAATTAAAAATCAAATTTACTAATAACTGTAAGAGACAAAAGAAAGTAGAATAATATATATACATATGTATAAAAGGATAAAAATAAAGAAAAACTATTTATTATTGATTTACTTAAATAGTAAAGAAAAGAGTTTAAAGTTTTACCTCATTTAAAAAAAAACATGCTTTCATATAAGAAAGTCAGAGAAAACTTTAATAAACAACACCATATATTTATAAAACCATTACGAAAGAAGTAGGTAATCAACAGCACAAAACCCTTTTACAACCATGCTTTCGATTCGATTAATATACTAAAATAAATTATTATTGGTTCTTTATTTTAAATGAAATCACCCACTGTTGTGTGTATAGATTGATTCAAATGAAAAGAAATGGGCTTTTTATTTTACTTGAATAAACAACAGTATTCATCTCCTTCATTTGAAAAGAAAAGGAACCTGTTCGACTAATATGCAAGTTTTCAAACTTGCTGTTTACATGAAAACATAAAATATCAAAGGAGGAAATTATATTTTTCTAACAGAAAGCTGAATGGGGATGAAAATGTATACCGAACAGCAGGAACCGAGTTTCGACGTAACGACTTCGGCAAGAAGTCAAGTTCCGGCGACGTCTCTGATGTTGCGAGCTTCCACTCCAGTGCTCGATGATGCAAGGTTTCCTGTCGTGACCTCCGTCGATGTTAAGTCGCTGCCGCTGTTATATCGCCGCCGCCACAGGGAGGTTGTTGGTCGATCCTCCTCTCCATGTCGATCTCCGATGTTTGCCGCCGTGTGTCGTCGCCATAGAGGCGTCTGGCCGTTCGTTTAGAGAAGGGGAAGCAGGTGAGTGTGAGTGTGTTGTCGGGTGAGTGCGGCCGGATTCCGGTACCGGTTGCCGGAGGACATAGAGGAGGCAGGGGGTTTGTTGGAGAAGGTGAAGTGCAGGGACACTTGAGAGGGAAAATGTTGAACGACAACAACAAAAACTCACTTAGGGTTTTACTAGACATAAGTATTTAGGGTTTAATTGGTAGGTTGGCATTAATTACAAGTAGTTGGTTGATAACAATTCAAAAATAAGGAATTTAATGGCTGTTGTAATCTTGATCGAACAGGCTGTTTTCAGCCTTGTTTTGTTATTTTTTTTTCAAACGAACATAAATTTAATCATTTACAAAGTCCCTTATATATATTACATATTGGTGAGTTAACATATATTGTTTGGAGGTTAGATAATAAATAAAAAAAACAACTTAAACCACCATCTAATGCTGCGATCGGTCGGAGCTGTGTATATATATTTTTCTTTTTTTTTTTTTACTTTAGTTATTATGTAAAGGTAGGTCATAATATATTTTTAAGTTAGGTTGTTCCTAACTAACTACTTAACATTAGTTAGTGGGGGTTTTAAATAATAATAAAAGAAATGATAGATTCATGTTTTGGAAAACGTTGCTTGTTGATTATGACATCTTTTCATTCTTTTACTTATAAAGATGTATAAATGTGATGTTAAATGTGTATTTTAAATGCACTAGAGCTTACATAACAACTAATATGTCCTAACATGTGTCTTAGACGATGAATTCAAGTGTTTAAAAGCACGCAAGTAGGATTTAGTGTTTGAAGTATTGTCAAGTGTATAATTTAGTATCATAAAATTATAAAACCTAGAGTTATGCCTCGTAATTGAATAATCAAATGCCTTGTATGAACGGAACACTTAAGAATCACGAATCAAGTATCAAACAAACGTATGAACATTTATGAAATATGTAGAACATGATTAAAGAAAATACGAATTTTATTGTTGATATAAGTCTCGGATTTTACAACGGATACAACGAATAGACGACTACAAGAATGTAATACTTCAAAAAAATAGAAATACAAATAAGACTTTCTATTTATGGAAAGTACGTAGAAGCAGGGCGTTACAGCGAAGATATCGATTTTAATAATCAACAGGCAAAAACATAATCATAGGAATCGGTTTAAAAATTTGAGTAAAACAACAACAATAAATGTATACAAACTTAGAATAAACATTAGAGTTAATTGCCAAAATCATCCCTGAGGTTTGGGCACATTTTCCATTTTCGTCCAAAATGATACTTTTGTACCATTTTGCCCCCCACGTTTGTAACTTTTTGCCATTTTCATCCAAACCACTAACTTAGTTTATTTTTTCTGTTAAGCTGAATGATATTTGGATGAAACTGACAAATATAAACCACAAGGACGATTTTGGCAATTTACTCAAACTCTTTTTAATTTCTTTTATTTAATTGATTTTGTCACACATATAATAAAAAAGAATATACATGCATTTTGAAATTAATTTCCAATTTCTTTATATAAATCAGTTTTATTAAGAGAAAAATCTGGTATATACTTTTCAATATTTTTGCTCTTAAACTTTTAATAAATGTATGCAGTTTGAAATATAAGAAGAAAAATAAATCATACATTTTCTATTAGTTTTTTTTCGTTCTTATCCGAAGAAAAAAAATCATACATTTTCAGTTAGTTTTTTTAGTTCTTATCTATTTTTAGTTTTTAGTTTATTTTTATGTAAATGTATTAGTTTGCTTGTAACATATTCTATTGCTTTTTTTATTACCTGAGTTTTATGAAATTTTTTATAAAAGTTATTTGATTTGTTATCCTTAGTGACGATTTCTGAAAGATTTGGGAGTACCATAGCCCAAACTCAAATTACGTAAAGTTGCTCACTTTTTATTCCTTTATAACATTATTATATTCAAACAGTTATTAACTTTCAACCTTTATAAAATTTTGTCAAAAACTTTTATAAATATTTAGTTATATACTTATATACGCCTCAATATTTTATAGTTCTTAAATTTTTAATATAATTATATAATTCGAAATTTAAGCAAAAAAAGTTTTTACACTTTTATAGTTATTATATATATATATATATATATATATATATATATATTAGTTTTTTAGTTCTTCAATTATAATAAATTAACTTTAAGTTTTATATGTCTGTTACAAATTCTTTTGTTTTTTTACCTGAATTATGAAAATGTTTGTTAAAATTACCGAATTTGTTTTTTTCCTAATGACAATATTAGACGTTTGAACTAAATTCACAAAGTTTGATTGTATCATCCCACAACCTTTAGTTACATAATGCTTGAGTTATAACATAAAGCCCACTAGAAAGAAAAACCAGCTAGCGTGACGATTTATTACATTTCCTTGACCAAAATACTCAAATAGCGTGGTCACCTATTAATAGAATATGTTACAAGCAAAATAATACATTTACATAAAAATAGACTAAAAACTAAAAATAGATAAGAACTAAAAAAACTAGCTGAAAATGTATGATTTCTTTTTCTTCGGATAAGAACTAAAAAAAACTAATAGAAAATGTATGATATAATTTTCTTCTTATATTTCAAACTGCATATATTTATTAAAAGTTTAAGAGCGAAAATATTGAAAAGTATATACCAGTTTTTTCTCTTAATAAAACTGGTTTATATAAAGAAATTGGAAATTAATTTCTGCATTAATTTATAAAATTTAAAACATCCTTCGCCTTAATAGAAAAAAATTAACTTAGTTAGTGGTTGGATGAAAATTTATAAAAAATATGTGACAAAACTATTTTTTTTTTCATAAAAAAATTGCATGTATATTCTTTTTTATTATATATGTGACAAAATTAATTAAATAAAAGAAATTAAAAATAGTTTTAGTAAATTGCCAAAATCGTCCTTGTGGTTTATATTTGCCAGTTTCATCCAAATATCATTCAACTTAACAGAAAAAATAAACTAAGTTAGTGGTTTGGATGAAAATGGCAAAAAGTTACAAACGTGGGGGGCAAAATGGTACAAAAGTGTCATTTTGGACGAAAATGACAAATGTGCCCAAACCGCAGGGACGATTTTGGCAATTAACTATAAACATTATCAACTAAAAAATCAGTTATCGATGAGGTTAGGGTTCGTACAGTTAACCGGAAATCAGTTAAAATCATTTACTAAATGAACAATCATAGGTTCGAAAAATAGAAATCGATGCATGAATAAACTTACCTGAACTAAAATCGCCGAAGAAATGTGTAAAAAATCACACGCTGATGAAGATGATGGTAGAAAGATTTCCAATTGAGAGAGGGATGATGAATGACGGTATGAAAATATAAAAATGTCTTCATATCAGATATTTTGGAAACACCGATCTTTGTAAATTTGGAATGACTGATGTGATTAGCTATAGATTGGAGAGATGCAATGATAATTTGGAGGAAAAAAAAGGAAAGACGGGAATTGCAAGCGTGCTTTTTATTAAATTGATTTCAAAAGAATAAAGGGATGTAATGATGAAGATGAAGTTATGAAAGAGGAAACGGGAAGTAAGGTTTTCGCGATAAAATAAAAATAAAAAAAACTGTTACACCTATTGGAAATAATAGGGGTAATAAGACGACAAATGGCAAAACATGTTATTCTTTTCAAGTTATTTATTATAAAAGTTAACAATCCGTAAATAATCCTTTTTAAAATATACAGGTTAAAGTAGTAATGAAAAATCATAAGTCATTAAAGACTTCTTTATACACCATGTTCGATGTTTTATTTGTAGGCTTCCCATCTTTGTCCAGTATTAGCAGTTTAACACCGTCTTTTGTTTTAACTCTAGATAACGCGACATACAACTGACCATGCGTGAAAACCGGTTGTCTCAGGTACAGACCAACCCTAGAAAGTGATTGGCCTTGGCTTTTGTTAATAGTCATGGAAATTGCCTTCTTTGAAATGAAAAAGGAATCTTCTTGTCTGAAGGTACTAAACTAATTCTGGGAATATAGGTTCGAGTACCAATATTAGCTCCAGATATTATTTCAGCCTCTATTACATGGTTATACAACTTTGTAACCTTCAACCTTGTCCCATTGCACAAACCATTTTTTGGTCAATGTTACGTAACAACATGACTGGCACACCAACTTTTAGAACCAACCTGTGATTTGGTAAGCCTGAAACTTTAAGACCATTGAGAACATCCGGTGTGTATAATCTTTCTTGTATTGAACTAACATTTTCACTTGCACAAAGACGGTCGGAGCTTAGATACTCTCTTTCTTCACCGGGAAACAACGCTAACAACCTATCATTAATCTCGTTAACAACCTCATTCTTAGGTGCAAGTACAACCCTATCACTAAAATAATTAGGACTGCCGAAGTTCTCTAGAATCGAAGGATAAACAAATTCGATCAGACTCGAAATGGGATCGGAAGTATCATTAATTATAAGATCAGATGGCACTTCAATTGTCGCTTCTCCGTCATTAGGACCACCAACATTTCCCTCTCCTATATCCAAAAGCCACTTAGCAAAACTATTTATTTCCTCAACCTCGGATGCAGATCTTCCAACGGTTAACCTCATATTCCTTGACGACGTTAGGAACTTACATTTACTCCACAAATACGACCAACTTAATGATGCATTCACTGTCTCTTGTCTTCCACCATTTCGAACAAAGGGAAGGACTTGTCTAAAATCTCCACCAAAAACAATAACCTTACCACCAAATGAGATTTCAGAATTTCTTGCGGTGTCGAAATTGAAAATGTCATTCATTGTTCGGTCCAATGCTTCAAACGCATGTTTATGGACCATAGGTGCTTCATCCCATATAATAAGTTTGGTCTGATGCAATAATTTAGCGACATCACTATCTGGTTTTATATGACATACCGAATCCTCATTAAGATTCAAAAGAATACGAAATCTAGAGTGTGCAGTCCTGCCGCCTGTCAATAACAGCGATGCAATTCCACTCGAAGCAACATTTAATACAATTTCGCTTTTTGATCTAAGTGCCGCAGACAACGTCTTCCATAAAAAGGTTTTCCCAGTACCACCATATCCGTAAACAAAAAATATCCCTCCAGTGTTACCATCAACAGATTTCATTATCTCTTCAAACACCGACCTTTGTTCATCAGTTAACATATTCAACAGATTAACATATTCCTCTGCGAGACTTAATACGTCATAAGTACGCTCCTCATTAATCAGACGATTGTCGAGATCAGATAACAAAGAAGAATCTGGAAAAGGCATTGTTGAGAAGTTCCGTAGCGATGAGCTATTCATACCTAAAAACTTTTCAATTTCCACCAAAGCGTAATTTTTAAGTTCGTCGCCTGGAATTGATAAACCTGTTAGATGTTGAAATACAGATAGAATGAGTATGAAATTTTATTTAAACGATGTATGAAAAAAATGGAAAAAGCAAAATGGCTATTCTAAAGTTTTATAATATAATATTTTATTTACATATTCATCATGGATAGGTGAGTGATATAAATATGTACCTTCAACACGATGTAATTTACTATATCTTTAGATGAAGTCATCTGTCATGTATTTCCACATGCTTTCCCATACAATCTCCGGTCTTGACATAGTGTTGGACAATAGCATCATGCCAAATAAATTCGGACATAAGAAGTTGTTGCTGTTTCGTTTGCTTCTTTAATTTCTTCAATGTACTCTTTGTCATCATCTAAAAGACCAAGTGCAAAACACACATCTCTAAATGTATCATATACATGACCATTAACAGTTTTGATATCGTCATATGACTTAGGTCCTTTAACTTTATTAAGCAGGATTCTTAAAAAATAAGCTTCTCCAAGTGAGGGAGCAACATTATGAATTCTGCCAATTGAGTTACCTTTTTTCCGAGGTTGCCAACAACGGTTTTCAACCTTCCATACATACCAAGTTGTTAACTGAACATAAGTTAGTGTACGCGCCAAATGGTCATCCAGGTCTTTGTTACGTTCCATCCAGGACAGAAACATAGAACACTTGACAGATGGTCTGTTAAGAACATAATTGATGTCTTCATCTGGTCCAAAGACAACCAGTTGTAGCCCTAGAAGATGGAATGGAAGCCTGATAACAGAAGGATATCTGTAATTTACATTGTAACTAAATATCCTCCATCATGCCTCACATACAGTCATAATACTCTTTAATCTCATCTTTTTCAGGTTGTTCATTCTGATTATCGCTATGCAAAACAACAATTGTTGCTCTATCAGGACCTTTGTTGATATACTTAAACAAATACTTAATTGACCAGCTTGGTTGCACCACTCAACGTTTATATGTGCCTGATACTTTTTCAATAAATTTTTGTTGTATGGTACAACACTTCTGTTATCTAACTCGATCTGGTTCTTGACAACTGTTGCTCCATCATCTCTCCTTCTGTATAATGGGAAACCATTGGTGTCAATTGTGTTAGGATCTTGAAATCTTTTTGGAAAACCTTTTGAACATTGTTTATCAACCATACATGGGCAGTTCATATTAGCATTACCACACGGTCCATGAATCATAAAATCCTTCACAAGCGTATACAACTTTGGGTCATCATCTCTGTTTGGAATTTCGGCACATATGAATGGATCAACTTGGTCAACAGTGGGAAGTTTTGCTTCAGGTTCCATGAATAAGCACAAATGCGCATGAGGCAAGCCACGTTTTTGAAACTCGATTGTATAAATAACTACATAAAAAATAGGGAAATTGGTCTATAATAATCCCACCTAGACCTTATTGGCCATTAATAATCCCACCTCAGAATATTCCCCCCACCAGTCCCACCTTTCACCTATTTTTCCTATAATGGTCCCCTGTTAAAAAAACTTAACGGAGTTAAGCTTTTTACCAAATTACAAACATATTTTTTAGAGCTTTTGATTAGAACGAGGATCCGAGTCCATTGATGTAAAACTTGTTTCGAAGCGGTGCTCCAAACGATGAAAACGGCGCTTCAATTCAGGTGTTTAAATTTCCAATTAACCAAAATTAAGTCACTTGGAGCACCATTTCGAAGTAAGTTTTACATCAATGGACTCGTATCATCGTTTTGATCAAAAGCCCTAAAAATCTGTTCGTAATTTGCAAAAAAACTTAACTCTGTTAAGTTTTTTTAACGGAGGACCATTGTAGGAAAAATAGATGAAAGGTGGGACTGGTGGGGGGAATATTCTGAGGTGGGATTATTAATGGCCAATAAGGTCTAGGTGAGATTATTACAGGCTAATTCCCCTAAAAAATAAGTAAAAACAATACATGAAAATGTAACAAATATATTAAAAAATAAACCAGGTTACATACTTGTTGCAGCTTTTCCCAACATATGACGTTCCTTTAAATCTTTACAAATCGCATCCAGCTTCACTTTAAATAACCTTGATAGGATATCAGGCTTATCTTCTGGATTAAGAGTCGTGTCTTTAAGAAACCGTTTTACCTCTGGCCACTTGGGATTGCATGTAATGGTTATAAAAAAATCAGGATAACCGAACCATTTACATAAAGCCATAGCATCTAAATAGTTTTGCATCATATATCTAGCTCCACTGGTAAACGAAGAAGGCAATATAAGAGGTGTACCAACATTAGATATATCTTGCTGACCATTATTTCTCAATTTTCGGAGACTTTCATAGGTATCAGATCTTAGATTTTTTTTTTGTTGAAAACGTATATAGTTAAGTCTCTCGCTCTCAATCATCATATAAGCATCAACCAAAAATTGTTGGAAAAGTCTCCTTGAATTTAGAATCAGCGAAAAATGGTTTACTCTATCTTGAATACGATACGAAAAGAACTCTCTCATCGTACAATTTGGATGCTTCTTGTTGGTTACATCTATCACACCTCTATGAGGGATGTCAACTCTGTAACCATCATCTCCATATGGGAACAGAATTGGGTATTGTAGAGCAAGGTAAGAAGGATGTAATTCAGTTATTCGTTTAAGAGTCCCTGATTTAGTTTCAACAACAATATCTCTGTTCTCAATTGCATTTTCAACATCTCCAACAATTAGAGCAGCAACCTCGCCACATGTTGGTAAGTTATACATTCGACCATCCTCGTCCCTTTTATCCAATAAGACGTACCTTAAGACTAAGCTGAGGATCGTCATGAAAATAATCTCTAACCATCCTGTAAACTTTAACCAATACATTATCGGAGTCTAACACAGACTTTATATGTTGGATCAACTGACGATCAAGAGAAGCAGAAGAGGATGCAGGTGACTCCTTAGAACGACTGTTTGAATAGATTGTTTATCAACGAATTATTAATAAATAATTTAGAAACAATTTAAACAAATTATACTATACGATACTTACCTAAATATCGGTTCTCTGTTTGAAACCTCGTTTTCAGTATCGTATATGTACAGCTGGCAAAACTTTGGTTTATTGGCATTCTCTGGCAACAGACTTCCAATACTATGATAGTTTTCACCGCTAATCCTGTAGCAAAATGGGCTGTTACCTCTACTAACAGTCAGATCCACCTTACCACCCATTGAGGGGAATGCGAACATAGAATTATAACGGCGAATGTTTTCCAAAAAATGCTTGCTTTCGTTATCCAAAGATGTAAAGAGTTTCAGGTAATTTGGTTGTGCATCTTTATAATCGGGTAGCTCTACTTTGGCATAACCACAACATGAAAAATAACTTGTTTTCCCATTCTCGGTTCTGCCTCTCCCCATTTCTACATCCCATAACTTTGCATTGCATACTTGACACGTAATACGCTGGTCACCATGATCTAAATAATCTGTAGATTAAATTGGAAATAAAATAAACGAAATTAATCGATGTATTTCAAAATAAAACAATGCTATACAAAATAATGTCGTAAATATACTACTTAAGCGACTACCTGATGAAACACCTTTGTAAGGATCTTGATCTAACGCTGCCTCTGTAGTCAAATCAACCATTGGAATAGGAGATGTAATTCGTGGTCTGCCTAATAGTTTACATTTTCCAGGAGATAGCCTTGGAGACATTTGGCGTAGAATAGGAGTTATAGTCGCTGATGTTATGTTTGGAGAAATAGAAAAGCGATGGATACTTGTTGAAGGTGTTTGGTTGTTTGAAGCAGAAGTAACATCACCTAAATAATACAACACAAATAACACAATTCATATGTTTTTTTAGTTGTCGCTATTGATGAAAATACGACTTTCGAAAGTGGGGTATAGTATTACTCGTAAGTATTAACAAAAGGATAGAATTACCATTTTGTGTGTTGCAGTGAACGGATCTTGTATTAGAAGAGGATTGTAAAGTGTTCATAGCCATGGATTTGCCTCGTAAGATAGGAGATTTTTTACTATCTAAATAAAGTCTCCTTAATCTCTGTCTCTCTTTAGTGTAAGTTTCATAACTTTGCGTGAAAACAACTGATAAAAGAAACACGATATATAAATATTTTTAGACATATATATGTATCAACATATTTAAGTATGCAAGTTTAAATAGTATGCAAAGTTTAAAATAAATAAATAAATAAACCTGGCGAAATAGTATACGCATATTGTGAAACCGTCGAAGTGTGCAACAAAATGGAAGACGAATTAGAAGTCGACGATTCTTTTGTTTTAGAAACCGGTAAGCCATGTGATACATTAGATCTTTTACCATCCAAATACAATTTCCGTAGCTTACGCCTCTCCCTGCACTCGTCTTGTGTAACTGCTGGAGTTAAAACTGTATTAACATGAAAAACCAAAGAAACGATATAGTAGCATTAGTTGTCTAAAAAAATTAGTAAAACTTAAATCATTAGTACAAAGAAAAGTTAGTTAATATTATAACATTATATAAATATGTTATGATATTTGATCTATGTAATTTAGCTAAAAAACTAATATGTTAATTGTAAACTTTTATACCAAAATATCAATATATATAATAAAAAAAAACAACCAAGAGGGACAAATCGGTGGCTCATACTCCATCAGATTGCATGCATGGCATCTTGTGCTGAAAGCCCTATTGTGATAGTGAAAGGTGTATCAAATAGTCAACATACACTAATTACTTGTCCATCATACTTCAACATCTTTATATCTATACTTCCATCAAATGATAACTTCGCATCGTGGATTTCAATAAGGGTTTCAAGATTGCTCTCATCTGCATTCCAATTTCTCTATCACACGGTTCATAAATCAGGTAAAATAATTCTTTTTTGTCAATGTTGATGTTCATCTGCCATGTGTTGGTTGGATTTCTTTAATGAAAATGAAAATCTGTATACAGTAACCTAAATGTAACTTGTTTCGTTGACAGATTTACCTTCATTCAGTTAGGTAACAAACATGATGTTCTTAGTGTAGTTACTGCATACATGTCTTTGGGTATGAAAAAAACAGATTTAGGTAGTCATTTGAATACAGTGACATGCTCAAAGACGTTAAGTATACGATGCACACCAGGTGTTCGAATAAATGACTGTATGAAAAATGTTGTACTTAACGAGAGTATCATTCTGTTAAAGTAGAACAACAAACAATAATGAGGTGTTTTATACAATTAGTTTGTAAAGTTAAGTTGTTTTCGTCTATCGACTTATTGGTTAAGATGAAAGGCAACAACAAAGATTTTTAGGCTTACTTTTTTTGTTTTTAAAGTGTGGGTAGTAAATGAAATTAGTATGCTTGTCTTTTAGGAATTAATTTCTGTTATGAATGTCACCACAAATGGGTTTGTGTAATTTAGATTGGCTAAAAAGGGTTACAAATATAGGATATGTTTATGTAATAAAAGAAAGTTAGTCAAGTAGAATTGAAATGTAACATCAAGAGGAATTACCCTGTTTAACGTATGTATGTTTGTCATTCCTTTAAACTACAACAAAAAGATTGCATTATATGTTATGACTTGATGTTTTATTTAAAATGGGTCAATGTTTTAAATGTTTCTTAGAATGGCTGGAGCTGAAAACGATGTTGTCGTCATATCGGATTCTGAAGACTCTTCAGCTGAATCAGAGGAATTTGATGATGATGATGATGAAAATGGTCCACTGATATTTTTTGTGCCATACACCAAACGCTTTGTAAGTTCCAACAAAATTATATGTTAATAGGCGTCTAATATGTTTACATAATTTGGTTAAGTTTTGTATTTTTTAAATACTTCAACATCATTAATGGAAATTATTATTATGTTTTGTAACTTATATCGCATACCAGTTGCAGTAGCACGGATGACAGGAATTGACGAAATCTTGAAAGTTAAGATTGCCAACAGGCAGAATGTGGAGACATAACATGATGTTAGGGCGGAGCCAAATAAAAATAGTACCAAGAACGTTGTCAAAGGCTGGGCGAAATGGCTTAAAGATAACAAAATAAAAGAAGGTGATCATTGCACGTTCCAGTACTTTCCAGATATTGGTGTTTTGTTCCTTACCGATGTTTTCCGCTAGTGGTGATGTTTGAAACTTTGAAACAGGGTTGAACCATAACATATGGTACTTTTGGCTAATGAAGAAACCTAGCGTAACTCATGTAGTGTTAAAAGTTGTTTTGTAGTAGCTTAACATGTTTGATAGTTACGATCTTTATGTACTTTGGACTGCTACTATGTAACCGTGTTTATAAATATCTACATGTTCTAGTTTTAGTTTATATGTTATATTTAATACATAGTTTAGGCGTTCAAATCAATTGACAACTATAAAGTCGATATAAATTTATAACTGAAATTTAAATATTCGGAACATAAGTTAGTAAATGAGAGTAGTTCAATACCATTGGTAATGTCTGAAAAAGGACTTCTTGAGATGCCAGCCGCAACATCTAAATAAAAGACACATAACATAAATATCGCATATCTAGATTGTTATCGTAGATATACAAAATAGACTAACATCACAAGAATCCAAAAAGTGTTACCTGTTGAGTTGTTTATATTATATGGATTATTGGACATACATGAAGATCTATGCTTGGATTTTCTTGAAGTGGCTATCATTGTAATAAAGAAAAATAAATTACATTATAATTATAATCATATATAAACAAATAAACAATGTGAAAGATAAATAAAAACTCACAACCTGAAGTGTTTTCCTGGTTTGATTGATTTCCCAAAGAATTGGAATCATGCTTTGACCGTTTATACATTGCGGAAGACGTTTTTGGAATAAGAAAGTAATGGATTGTTCAAACTGGCTTACAATACCCTTGTAGTGAAAGGGATGTATTGGTTGAACTAAAAACTACAAATGAGATGAAATGAGATGAAGAGATTTATATGTTGTAAATTTTGTTTTTGAGGAAACATTAGGAATGTAAACATTTAAGTATATTGATTATGATATTAATGATTAATTTCTTAATATTGGAAAGTCAACACTTTAAATAATATTTTTTAATTTAGATTTAAAAACCGAATAAAGTTTCTATATATATGATTTTCCAACATTCCAACTTTAATATAATATTATGGTTAATTTCAACATTTAAAACATCTTATATTTTAGTATTTACCAAATTTATATTTCGTTTATATGGCATGGTTTTTTTTTTAATATTTTTGAATAATGGAAACGGATTAACATTTGACATCAAAGTTTAATATAATAAGAATGTTATTAGGATAGTAGGTTTAATAAAGTTGGAATAAGTAATACTAATATAAGTATAACGTTATTTGTTGATTTAACAAAGGATAATTAAAGAATATCTCTTTAGTGATACAAAGATCACAAACTACAATAAATATAAACGTACGTATATATAAAAAAAACAAAGGTTGATCAATACTATTGATATAACAATGAAAAACCACAATAAACATAAAAAAAAATACATAGTCGGTAAAAAAGTAACATCAAGTCATAGCATAGAAAAAAAACCAACATACAATAAATAGAAATCGACGTACATAAAAAAATGCAAAATCTGATTAATAATGTCATCTCTTATTGATAAAACGATAACAAAGATAAACCGCCAAACATAGTGGGTAAAAACCCAACATTAAGTAATCAAATAAAAATTTCTGAATATGATTAAACACAAAAAAACATAGAAAATTTTTGTAAAACACTGAGATGACTATTAGATTCGGCACACTACTTTTCAAGCTTTGGCTTCAAAAGCCCCGCATTCACATTCGAATCTTCATCTTTATCACAATCACTCTTACGCGGTTTAGTTGACGATTGCGAAGAACATAAATCCACATCATAGACGGCATCCAAATTATACTTAAGTTCATTCTCAACCATCTTCACATAACAGTTCATCTCAGGTCCATAGGGTGTGGTAAACATGCTTTTGTTCACATTAGACACCGGAGTGTCTTCATCACCAGTTGTTGGATCGTCATGTGACCCTAACGAGTCAATCTGAAGAGTTTAACATCAAAATCAAGGGCGGAATCAATGAAATTGATGTAACACATCTTGTTTTCCTCTAATTATCTTCTTATTAACCGATTCTGAGCTTTTACAGATTCAAATGACACACGGACAACACCTCGGCTCTGAATCACACACACTAATTCCGTTTCAAATGAACTAGGCACATCAGTATTTATAGGCAACATAATTCCGCTTGTAACAGTTCATGCGAGACTTAATTCCGTGCGGAATTAACTCAAGCGAAATTTCAATTCAAGCGAGATTATCATTCCAAACGGAATTATAATTCCAAGCGGAATTATACTTTCAAGCGGAATTACCTCTAAACTTGATTTCTCGTTTTACGTGCCCTGATCTATCTGATACAATACAAGACTTGATAAAGACGAAGTTAACAGACATCAGTGCACCAACAGACTCCCCCTTGGATGTTGACGAAGTCTTTAGCATCCTGTCTTCAGTCTTTAGTCTTGATTTATCGCTCACTATCCTAAATTGTCTTGAACTTGTAAAGCATCCTTCAATCTTCTATCTTCAAACTCTAACCTTTAATCTCCCCTTTGACTGTTGATCCAGAATATAGACTCCCCCTTTCGAAGACTCCCCCTCTCGATCAACTGGGACTTGAATTCTGGTTCAAACTTTGACATTTTCTTTGCCATGGGGATTTTGATTCCTGTTACTCAAACATATAACATTATAATCTATTCACTCTTAAACTTCTATTAACTGTTCATCAGTTTTAGAAATCCACTTAAGTATTCAGGTCCAAGTTAATGACCCTGGAAACTCAATTTATCTACCAAGTCCAACTTAATGACCTTGGTTGATTTATGACAAAACAAAACTGATTTAGTACAACATTTTTCAAAACATTTTCTGAAAATAACAAATTTCAAATTAATGAACTTGTTTTTGACTTTTCAACAATCAGATTTTATCATGATAAGCTCTCCTCATCCTCCATTCCAGAAACTTCCTGCATCTGCTTCAATTTTGTGAATTTGATAATCAACTTTCTACTTTGTTTGTCGGAAAATAAAGCAGAAATAAAATCTTTTTGGATTTTCAATAAAGTTTCTAAACTAGAAATGAAATACAGAAATAGAATGCAATAAAAGTAAACTATTTACAAACATATTTTTGGTGAGCGTGTTAGGGAATCATATCAGCTATCAGACAAGTTACAAGCACCGTTAAGCTTTAATTACATACTCAGAATTAAACAATTTACCTAGATTGTCGATATACTGATCCTCTTAAATTTTCATACAAACTTCAATCTATTCAGGATACGGTTTAGATGTATTAAGAACTTAAACTCATATGTGTGTCCCACCTCTTGAATATACTCCCGTATCCAGATCCCAATATTCAGTCTTACAGGTGAGTATACCTAGATAATATCTGTTAAAGGGTTAAATGCGAAACCGTGAGAGCTCAGGTCAGAACTTCCGTTCAGCAGAGAGATGACGGTTTGACTTTAGGTGTGTTCCCTTTAGAGAATCTTTTCTTCAACAGCACATGATTAGCATTTTGCAATGTTTCATCATTTTTTTTACTGAGGGTGATGCTATATTTCAAGCAAGCAAAAAATATTATACGGAGACTAGGCTATTGCTTCCGCAAAATCAAAAGTCTCAGTATAATATCGCAGATATCACTAAGCATAAAGACCTAGTATCTCAGAAAGAGGGACCTTTCAAACAAGATTTCAGGGGTTACCTATATATCCAAGATTTGTTCCCCACAAAATAAGCAAGTTTGAATTTTAGGTTTATATCCTAAACAGACCTACTAAATCTATAAAAACCTATCGACATATCATCAGCAAGACTGTTTAATACCTTTTAAACTTTACAAATCTTTAGCGTACTGTAACTGTCAAGCTGATGTACTATCATTTTCCCTTTTTACACAAGCTCTTTTTCAGTTTTCTATTGTCTTCGAATTTTGAAATTTTCTCATGTTTTTGGATTTTTGAATTTTTTACTGTTTTTGTATTTTCTGAAAATATTTACTCCCCCTAAATACCAAAACAAGTAAAAAATCGACAAACGATTGCAGATTGCTTCTCATCATCATCTACAACAGTACCTTCATCAACGCCAATGATTTCATTCGACACCGATAAAAGCTTAATACCATTCAGTTTTAACAAATATTTAAACCGAGTTTTATCAAAAGCTTTGGTATGTAAATCAGCTTTCTGATTGTCAGTGTGGATTTTCTCAATTCGTATCAACTTCTTCTCGGAACAATCTCGGATGAAGCGATGATGAATTTCGATATGTTTTGTTTTAGCGTGATGTACTGGATTTTTAGTAATATTAATCGCTGCATTATCAACAAAGATAGGGGTGTTAAGAAATTGCAAACCGTAGTCGCGCATCTGTTGCTGGATCCACAAGATCTGAGAGCAGCAACTGCTAGCAGATACATACTCCGCTTCACATGTAGATAAAGCCACAGAGGTTTGCTTCTTACATTGCCAGGTGACCAAGCGAGGTCCGAAAAACTGACAACCCGCTGTTGTTGGTTTTGCGTTAACTTTGCAGCATCCGAAATCGGAATCGGAATACCCTTCGAGCGTGAAATCGCCTTTTCTTGGATACCACAACCCCAATGATGGAGTTCCTTTCAGGTAGCGTAATATCCGTTTCACAATCACCATATGCGAAGCTCTTGGGTTAGATTGAAATCTTGCTGCGAGGCAGGTAGGATACATGATAGCGGGTCTTGAAGCAGTCAAGTACATTAGCGAATCGATCATGGAACGATAGAGTGTTTCATGTACCCTGTCTCCGGTGAGATCTGGGTTTATCCCACGGTTCGTTGCTAACGGGGTGGAAGCTGGAGTAGAACCTGACATCCCAAATTTCACTAGAATATCATGAACGTACTTCGTCTGATGTTTGAAAATTCCCTCAGGAAGTTGATCAACTTGAAGTCCCAAGAAGAATTTCATCTCACCCATCGATGACATTTCGAATTTTTGCTTCATAACTCTTTCGAAATCTTTGCACAGATTCTCATTCGTTGAACCAAATATGATGTCGTCCATGTATATCTGAACTATCAGAAGATTTCCGTCGACCTCTTTGGTGAAGAGAGTGGCATCCACTTTTCCACGGATGAAGCTGTTGGCTAGCAAGTGTTGAGACAATGTCTCGTACCAAGCTCTCGGGGCCTGGTGTAAACCATACAGCGCTTTGTCTAGCAAGTAGACCTTGTTTTTGTGGATTGGATCGGAAAAGCCCGGTGGCTATCCGACATATACCTCCTCTTTTACCTTCCCATAGAGAAACGCCGATTTCACATCTAGCTGATAAACTTTAAAATTTTTCCAAGATGCAAATGCTAGGAATATTCTGATCGCTTCTAGTCTGGCCACGGGAGCATATACTTCAGTGAAATCTATACCCTCCTGTTGACTGAAACCCTGGACTACGAGTCGAGCTTTGTTTCGAATAATAACCCCTCGATCATCTCTTTTGCACTTAAACACCCACTTGGTGTTGATCTTCCTGTGACCATCAGGAAAATCTACCAATTTCCACACTCCCAACTTCTCAAATTGAATCAATTCTTCTTGCATAGCATTGACCCAAGAATCTTCAGTTAGCGCCTCTTTGTATGTTCGCGGTTTGATCTGCGAAATAAAACAACTTAGTGAAAACTCAGTTTGTAAAGGTGCTACTGTAGAATAAAAACAAGTAAGGCCTTCGTCAATTTGTCGTCTAGTGCGAACGCCCGATTGTAATTCTCCAATAATCAGCTTTTCTGGATGGTATGAATGAGTTCTTGGCATCACCTCGCCTGGAACATCTACCTCGCCTTCCAGATTAGTAACATTCTGATTTGCACCTTGTTCACTAACTGGATTAGTTTGACTTGAAATCTGGATCTGCTCCGTCTCAGAATCTGAATCACCATGATCAAATATTGGCATGCTTTCAGATTCTTGATTATCATTGACCGCCGTCTGATTATCATGAGCAACTTCATTTTGTTGAATATCATCATGTTCTCCAACATTGCTTGGACCTGCTTCATCATCATTGAAGTTTGTCGTGGTCGACTTGAATATTCAGCTAGGAATCTTTCCTGCGATGACTCATACTCTCTCAGAATATCCAACTCATCAAAGAAATCTTCTTCTTCTTTCATGTCAAACGAATCCCAGAAAGTGTCATAGTAAAAACGCCATGAATCGCCGGGATTTTGTGGTGGCATTGTATAGCCTTGACATTCAACATTGTATGCCTCAATAATCTGCTTCAAACTAGGTATGAATACTCGCTTCATTGGACTTGCATAACCCACGAATATTCCTTCTACACCTTTTTGACCAAATTTACCATGAAGTTCTAGAACTGTACAGGGAGACCCAAACAGTTCAAGATACTTTAGGTTTGGCTTGTGGTTGTTCATTAGCTCGAAACATGTCTTGTTGAATTTCTTCACTGTGAGAACCCGGTTGAGCGTATAGCACGCAGCTGATACTGCTTCTGCCCAAAAGTTGACAGGTAGTTTGGAATCAGCAAGCATCGTCCTGGCCGTTTCGATTAGTGTCCTGTTCTTTCTTTCAGCGACTCCATTCTGCTGCGGAGTATAAGGAGCACTAAACTCATGCAATATACCTCTCTCATCACAATATACTTCCATTTTGCTGTTCTTAAACTCTGTACCATTATCACTTCTTATTCTTCGAATACGAGCTTGGTACAAGTTTTCAATCTTTCTGAACAACGTTATTAAACTCCCAAGTGTCTCATCTTTAGACTTCAGAAATGATACCCATGAAAATCTGGAGTAATCATCAGTTACTACAAGACAATAGAGATCACCAGTTATGTTTTTGACATTCACTGGACCAAAAAGATTCATGTGAAGTCTCTCTAAAGGTCTTGAAACTGAGTTGACTTTCTTTTTAGGATGTGATTTCTTTTTCTGCTTGCCTTTGACACAGCTAATACACTCCCCCTCAAGATGAAAACCTTTCACATGAACACCAGTTATTAAATCATTGTGCACCAGGTGATTCATTTTTCTCAGATGAATATGACCCATCTTCCGGTGCCACAATTACGATTCCTTCTCCGTTGCTCTGGACACAAAACAATGAGCCTGACTCGTGGTTGTAGTTGCTACACTCATGTCCAACACGTACAGATCATTGACTCTTAGTGCTCTCATGATAATCCATTCTTCAGGGATAACAAAACCTGGTTTCAAGATCAAGCATTCTTTGTCAGTGAAATGGGTTGTATACATTCTATCACAGATCTGAGAAATACTCAGAAGATTATTCTCAAGCTCGGCGATGTAATTCACTCTTTCAAACGTAACAATGCCATTCGAAAAAGTTCCTTCACCAACTATTCTACCACCTTGATTGCCTGCGAAACCTACATAACCTCCATTAAAATCTCTAACATCATACAGCAGAATGTTCTTCCCTGTCATGTGCCTAGAAGCTCCACTATCCATAATCCAACACGAAACGGATCTTGGAAGCTCCTGCACATATCACAAACACTTTAGTTAGATTTGGATGCTACCCAAGCCTTTTTTGACTCAGGTAACTCAACGTTAATGACAGTTCTTTTGAGGATTAAAGGTGGAAAGTTTTTGTCATTCATTTTCAAGCTTTCTTCAGACCCAACCTCGACCTTTTTGTATAGGAAAAACTCATCTTTCTGAGGTTGAACAGATGATTGGTCTTTCTTTTGAACATCTTTCTTTTCAGAAACCATGGATTTTGATTTTTTAAGTTTCTCATAGTAATCCAAAGGTACAACCATCTTTACCAGTGTGGTAGAAGATGATTGTTTTTCCGACTCTGAAACCTTTGGTTCTGGAGAACTTGTTTTCTTTTCAACAACTTTTGGCTTCCATGTTTGTTGAGATGATGCAACCCGTGTGTAAAACTTGTCATTTTTAGTTACAACATTCTTCACAGGTTCAGTTTTGATTTTGGTATATTCATTTTTCAAAACTTTTTGCTCAACTAACATTGGAGCTTTTCCATTCACATCATCTTTATTCCTTGGATTCATCACAACTTCAGTCTTAGGCTTCAAGTTAGTACACTTTCGTGCAATATGTCCAACTTGATTGCATTTAAAGCAAATTCGAGTATCAACTACTCGACTGGTGCCTTCAGACTGAGGCTGTGAGGCCTTCTTCTCAAAGAACTCTTTGTTTGATTTCGAAAAGATTTTAGATTCCTCATCAGAAAGTGAACTTGAACTTGTCACAAACACCTTTTTCTCAACACACTTCTTGTTTTGAACATTCCTTCTTTGATAATTCTTACCACCCTGATTACCACCCGACCATCTGTTTTGATTGTTGTTATAAAAACGTGGTGGAACAACAGGTTTTTTATAGTAAGCCTTATCTTTCTCAAGTTTAGTTGCCTCTTGGAATGTTTCAAACTTTCAATTTCTGATACGTAAATCTCGACCAACTTGAAAACATTTTTCAGTTTTTCCACATTAACATTCTCCAGAGGAAACTCAGAATCCGAATACAACTTATCTGATCCCAACATCTTGTACATGACAGTAGTAGGTTCTTCATTTAAGTTGTTTTTGGAATGTAATTGTTCAGAAAACACTCTTCATCCTCAGCTGAATCACTATCAGACTTCAAAACACTTTCAGCCATGCTTTTAACAATATCAGTTTGAACACTATCATCAGATGATGATGAAGAAAATGTAACATCAATTGACTCTGGAAGTTTTATATCATTTGTTTCATCTTCATCATTAACCAACCCGGATTTTTTCTTTGAAAAATTGTTTAACACTGGCGGTGAAACCTTATGATACCCAACCCCAGTTCCATCCGAGTAAACATCTTCGCCTGCTTTGTTTTTCCCGATGGGTTTAGGAACAATGTGTTGTAAAATAAAGCTTGCGGAGTTGTAACTGGTTAACTTCAGATTGATGCGTTCATTCTCAATCTTAGCTTCTTCAAATTGAAGCTTCAACTTAGCAATCTCATCCAGTTGTTGGTTGGTTTGCTCTTCTTTGAATCTAAGAACTCCAGTTAAATGCTCATTTTCTTTATTGGTTTTACCATTTCTTTCATCAGAATCTTTTACCGTTCGTTTTAGTTTCTCAAAATTTTCTGAAATTTTACGATTTTCAAGAATCAATTTTTCATTTTCTTTCTTAATTCTTTCTACTTCAATTTTATCATTTTCAATTTTCTTAGTTAAATTTTTTACTCGATCATTTGAAGCTTTTAGCATTTTGTCACGATCAAGAATCTGATCTTCAACCTTTCTGACTCTTGTTGTCAGATCTTCAACCTTCTTACCATTGAGGTAAGTGAGTGTACTACAAATCTTGCAGTTTTTCATGCAATTTTTGCAGTCACTGTCACCTTTGACTTTCTAACCTGACTCACTTGTTGACGCATTTGAATTGACCTTGCATTTAGACTCAGTTTCAGACATAGAGTCTACCTCAAGTTCTTTAGCAGCAAGCACTTTGTCAGCCATCTTCCCCAAGTTTTCAGCGGTGAATTCTTGGGAAGTATCAATAGTCCCATCATCAATCTTCTTAGGCTGCGACTCTTTCTCTTTTTCTTTTTCTTCTCCACCTCCCCACCATTCTCTCTGTCTGGCTTCTTCTTCTTCAGTAAATTCCTCAACAAAAGCTTCAATACTAAGAGTCTTTGGATTAATAGCAATGTTTCCTTCAGGATCAAGGTAACATTCTCTATTAGCATCCCATCTCTTTACCTTCTTAGCTTCACTGTATGTACGAGAAATTCTGGTCATCTTGTATTGAGCTCTCATTTGTCTGTTGACTAATTTTTCTTCTTTCGTTCTGGTGTCTTTGTAAGGAGTCATCTTTTCTGCAATGAAAGCGTAGCCCACAGCGTCTTCCTTTGGTAGCAGTTCACTCCAATCGAAACCCTCATCATCATGAATGACAGCAAGTGCTCTGGATTTTTCTTTGGAGTTATCTTCTATTTGCTTCATTCTGGGAGGTTCAGATTTGTTCTGATGATAAATTGCTCTTTTGTAGTAATCCTCACGAAATGGATTTGCAGTATCATCAGCAGGAGCGTTTCGACATTCACGTTTGAAATGTCCCTTTTGTTTGCACCTGAAGCACGTGACCTTTTATTTATCAAAACCAAGTTTTGTGGAAGGTCCTCCAATTGAATGTCTTCCAGTAATCTCCATGAAACGTTGTGCTCTCCGGACTGCACTGGCCATACACCATCTGATATCGATCAGTTCCATCTCCTCAGGGTCAATCTGATCATAGTCTTCCTTAGTCAAATTAGTGTTTCAAATCTTGCCCGCCACGAGGCTCTCGTATGATTCTAGCACAGATGCTAAGAACACCATTTGCTGTTTTGCGGATTCTTCACTGAAATTTTGAGCGTTCTTCAGATCCACAACAATGTTGCATTGAAACAGATTCTTTGATGCAGATTGATTTGAAGTATTTGACGATGAACCACCATGATAGCCACTGCTAGGAGTTTCATGATTCACAGTGTTTGAATTTTCTGTAGAAAATGCTGTCTTTGGTGATGCAGATTTCAGAATCATGGTTCCTCTGTAGTACAGCGCCACATTCTGCTGATAAGATGAGTTGTTGACTTTGCTGGATTTCTTGATCTCTAACTCATGACTCTCCAGTCTTTCGATAAGCAGATCCACTGTCAACTCTTCTAGCTTGATTGCATTTTTAGCATCAATGCAAAGTACTGCCAACCTTGTTCATTCGGCAGCGAGTCAAAAAGTTTGTCAACCAACTCTTCTTGAGTGTATACAATTTTGTGTCTTGCCAGCTCCATCTTCAAATGCCCAAGTCTCTCGATCATCTTGGATACAGATTCATTTTTCATACATCCAAACAAATCAAATTGTTTTCGTAACAGCTTCTTTTTTGTTCTTAACTATCTCAGCACTACCTACACATTTTACTCTCAGTTTTTCCTAAAGATCTTTCGAATTAACATATTCTATTAACGAAATTATGTCATCTCTCACAGACTGATGAATCAACACGATGCACTTTTTTTCAGCAACATATCTGTCTATCTCATCATTATCTGCTAAACTTTGACCACTCAGTCCTCCTGAACTGTAACCATTCTTCAAACTCTTCCAGCTTGGATATGCAAAAGCTTGAAGCCACTCGTCAAACCTTGTGGCCCACCTATTTTAATCTTCAATCGCCATCAGTTTGGGAGGTTTGTTGTATGTCCTATAAGCACTCTCTACACTCAAAGCATCAGTGAGAGTTTTCTTTGCACTCGGTGTTGGTGTAGTTTCATTCGTGTTATTTGTTGTGCCATCTCCCGAACCACTGGTATACGCAAACACATCACAGAACGGATTCATGAACAAATCATCCATTTTTCAAGTACCTGAAACTATCAACAAACACTTAGAAAAAATTTTGGAATTTTGAAAAATAGATTTCAAACCGAATCAGTTGAAGCGGAATTGCTTCACACGAAATTACTGATTCAAACGAAATACCCACTCAACCGGAATTAAGTATTTCAAACTAAATTACCAAACAGAATCTAATTCCGTGCGGAATTAGATTGGTTTCAAACGAAATTAATCTCTTCGTGCGAAATTAGTAATTCCGTTTGAACGTTTCAAATGAAATTAAATATCGTTTAAAATATACTGCACTTTTCAAGCGAAATTATTCCAAATGTGCAATTCCATGCGAAATTACAAAGATGATCTCGAACGGAATCACTTATGACGTCAGCATGTTCGTTCTGTCGTACAAGCGAAATTAGCAATTTTATCAATTTTTTTACGAATTAAGGTCCAGTACTTTCAAGGATTAGTTAAAACTCTGTTTTACGTGATATATGTGAGTTTTAAGCCATTTCAACCGTTAAATCTAGTTCAAATTAGAAAAGAAGGAGTAGAAGTGAGAGAATCCGGTGAAATCAAGCTGAATTGGTATAAACTCCTCGTCCTGAGCTCTGATACCACTTGTTGGATCGTCGTGTGACCCTAACGAGTCAATCTGAAGAGTTCAACATCAAAATCAAGGGCGGAATCAATGAAATTGACGTAACACAGCTTGTTTTCCTCTAATTATCTTCTTATTAACCGATTCTGAGCTTTTACAGATTCAAATGACACACGGACAACACCTCGGCTCTAAATCACACACACTAGTTCCGTTTCAAATGAACTAGGCACATCAGTATTTATAGGCAACATAATTCCGCTTGTAACAGTTCACGCGAGACTTAATTACGTGCGGAATTAACTCAAGCGAAATTACAATTCAAGCGAGATTATCATTCCAAACGGAATTATAATTCCAAGCGGAATTATACTTCCAAGCGAAATCACATTTAAACTTGATTTCTCGTTTTGCGTGCCCTGATCTATCTAATACAATACAAGACTTGATAAAGACGAAGTTAACAGACATCAGTGCACCAACACCAGTACGGGATACAGAATCCTGTAAATAAAAACTAAAAAGGTAAAAAAACAATTGATAAAATCAGGTGAATGACAAAGTATTGAACCAATAGTGAATTCCATAATTTGTAAGACATACCTTAACATGAAAGTTAGCTGTTGCATTTGAATCAGATGGAACAACAGTTTAAGGTTCATTATCAGCAAGCTGTATTTATTTAATATATTTCAATAAACATTGTAACGTGCTATAAGTTTTTATAATAAAAAAGTACAACTAACGTATAGAAGGTATGTCTAACCTGGAAGTCATCAAAATGCCTATCAAGATCGGTGATGATTGCAGGATTTTCAGTCAACTTCGATACCGAGTAGCCATCTGATTTGTTTTTCTATGTTAAACGAACCTATGGCTATCTTAAACGCAAACCTCCGATTTAACAATGCCTTCAGCTCCTTGGGAAAGTTGTCGTCGCTGGCTAACTGTTTGATAAACATTAAGAGTGTCATATTGCATAACTTCGAAACATAATTTATAAACATACCAGTCTAACATATACACATTAAGATGTATATTGGAAGTAACGAAATGATACTCCAACGATATAACTTACCTCAATGTTTTTATCCAAAAGCTGGTTTGCACTAACCTTTATCAGTTTAACAACTTCACGTTCAAACAACATCAAAGTGACAATCCCGGTACAATCCTGAACACGTATTTGAACTTTTAACCTGTCAAAATTTTAAATAAGATTTTGTTAACGATCATGTAATATTTGTAGGACAATAAATGAATCAAGTAAATTAACCTGGGAACAGACATAACGGTCCTTTTATAGCAACGATTAGTCTGGCATTCCAAGACAGTTACTTCATCATATCCTTCACTTCCATCTTGCTTATTCTTGCAAATAGTGTTGGTAAGAACCTTTTTGTTGCAACTCTTACATGCATTGTAAAACCATGAGTCTTCGGAAGCAAAGCTCTTAATTGTTCCCAGGATAATAACAAGCTTTTGCTGTATACATAGTATATAATTTAGTACATTCTGAAAGTTAAAAATAATAGGTCTAATAAATAAAACAAAATAAAATTGTAACAATACTTCGGATATTTCGCTTAATGCTGCAATCGTACTAAAGGAAACATCAGATAGATATTCCTCAGTCGTTGACTTGATAGCAGAAGAACTCAATCCAGAATAACCGGAAGACGTTGAAGCAGTAAGCGGAGCAAGGAAACTGTACAGAAAAAAAAATGTATGTGACAAAAATACGTATTCAAAAGATATTATAAACAAAGGTAATAAGATTACAAACCTTTTCTTGAAATCCAAAATCTCTTTTACTTCAGAGTGTTTATGAAGACTCGAGTTACAGTATACAAATTGGAGACAAACAAATTACCTCTTTAATTATAGCAAAATGTAAATAAAACCACAACTTGAATAAACTAAATATATACTTGAATGATAAGTGAGATTGTCGGTATAGAATATACCTCCCCAAAATCTGTACTTCCCAAACTGAACAACGACCACAACATTCTTTTAATCCTTATGGTTCTTCTCAAATTCTAAAATCTGATCAGCATAACAACTCCATAACGTCACGTAAATCTGATGGTGTCTACAAAAAAAAGTTTAAATACGTAAGTTGGTAGTTGTAAAATACATAAAATAGGAGAAATATATAAGTAAATGTAGGTATTGTCACACCCCAACCGATGGCGGAAACATCGGGATGAGACGAAGTGTGTATAGATTGCTAGAGACTTCATAACACTATGTGACAATATTTAATTAAATTCAAATTTCATTGCAATACTAAATTGTCATACAAGATTCAAATAGAAATAACAACATTGTTTCAAATTGTAACATAACGACAAAAGATAGATTAATCTAGGTGCGTATCTAGTCCACCCGAAATCTCGTTTCATCATTTGTCCATACTTCAACAATTAACCTGCATCATGTATTAAAATAGAGTTCAATGCAAAAGCAAAGGCGAGTATACAAGTTTGTTTACATAGCACAATAGAATAAAAACTCATATCCAACATGTTACATAGTGAATAAATTTACTAGCAATGCAATTTTGGCGTACTATATGATCAAACCCAAGAATACAACGCATACAATAGCCTAATCCCAATAGTTTAGCGGGGTGGTAATGTTTAACTTAACAATACCCAATAGAATAGCAGGCGGGGCGTTAATCCTATAGCGCTATAATTGTTAAGGTGGGCTAGCAAAGTTAATGAGCATATAACGTTCCAAATCGTTCATAGAGCATACAAGCATAGCAAATATTTACAATAGTTTCATGTCACGTTCATAGATAGAGTATGTTTTGTTTAAGCATAAAAGTTGTTTTGAATAGGTATACATGTTGCATCCCAAAGTGTAAAGGGGAAAAAGGGATCGAGTATATTCACTAAATTGCATATGCTTTCCGATTATCCAAAATGACGAAGTTGTTGAGACTAGAAAGTTGAATGGGTTCGATTTGGAGTTCAAGAGGTGTTTACATATGGTTCTAGGGATTTGGAGTTTAAATAACATGAAAATAACCATATGAAAATAATCATCTAACACCTATGACACTTGTTCTTGACACTATAAAACTCTAAAAGAGTTTAAATGTTTTCATGGAACAAGGTTCCATTAGAATTGTGACAAGTTGTCAAGGCCTAAGATGATACAATCTACTAGCTTGACGAATGTCCATTAGTTCATCACCAAGAGTTCGATTTGTTCGAATATTACATATGTATTATATAGAGTATAGTATATCATATAAGTCAAGCATGAGGTAGAAGACTAAGGTCTTCATTTAGGAACCTCAAAGTGTCATAGAAATCATACATGAGGTAGGAAGAACAAGCTCCCATTTAGGTACCTCCAATGTTCACCATTACACCTGATGTAAAAACATTCAAGGAGGGTATTGAACTTACATAAGAAATGAAATGAACAACTATTCTATGAGAAAACATCAAGAAGTGAGTGGATGTTCACGAAAGATAGCCCAAGCTAGTCTAACCATCACACTTTTACCAAGCTTCAAGCTTGAACACTTCTTGTGGGTAGAACCCTAAATAAAACAAAAAGATTATGAGGTTTAATCCTCAGATTTCAAGTGTCTCAACCTTGTTTTTAAGCCCAACTAACCATTCATTTGATTATGAGCATTAGGACATAGGTTTGAGATGAGAAAACTCAAGTTTCGTTAAGTTTAACAAAGATTTCATGAAAACAAAAACAATTAGTGGACTTTGGAGCCTTTTTTCCGGAGTTCCAGGGACTTATTTACTGTGAAAAAACCCATGGAATCGAAGTTAAGGTCAAACCAAGCACATAGGAAAAAGAATGAGCAAAAACGGACAAGAAACGAGTGAGTTAAGCTCACTTTAGTGAAGGCTGAACAATCTGCTCGAACTTGTGATTTCAGCTGCGATTTTGGATGATTGAGAGAGTTGTGAGAGTGTTTGTAAAGTGAAAATGACTTGGTGGAGGCTTGGGTTATATAGAGGATGAATTAGGGTTGGGTTGGTTGGCATTTAATAGTAATTAGTTGGGTGTTAAACTAATAAAAAGACAACTTAATTCCCCCCACATTTCCGATCGCTGATGTTGGCTGTCATGTTTCTTCTATATTATTTTTTTTTTCTTTTTGCAAGCTAATATGAATATTTGTATTACTTATTATGTTTTGATGATGTGTAATGTTCATTTACATAATGAAAGTCAATATCCAAGTAAATGGATTTTTAATAATAAAAAAAAAAGATGTTGATGTTGGTTGTTGAGTCCGATCGGAAGTCTGCCTTGGGCAGTTTGTGTTCCTTTTATTTATTTATTTTTTTTCCTTTTTAGCATATAGTTAGGTAGTGCACTAATACATTATGTTTGATTATTTATATAACTAACTATTAAACGTGTAATATAATGTGGTGGGAGGTATTAATTAAAAAGAAACAAAACAATTAAAAGCAAAGATGTCAGTTCGATAGCAAAGCTGCTATCATACTTTCTTTTTTTTTTTTTTAACAATAGTGGTTGTGTATTAATTGTGACAATGGGAGGTGGTATATAATTAAAACAACAACCAATGATATATATGTTGTAAAAAGTTAATTTAATTGAAAAAAATCAACTATCATTACACTCATAAGTTGCGATCCGATAGTAGCAGTTAGTTTTTTTTTTAATTCTTTTATTTATTTATTTATTTTAAGACATATTAAGGCTATATATGTCATGAATATATGATATGTATTCGTAAGTTGGTCACACGTTTACAAGATTCACGAATAAGGCGCCTAACGTATAACGAATTAAAACATATACGTGTAACGAATAAGTAGGGTCTAATTTCAAATAGAACAATGGGTTTTATTTCGATTAAGTCTCGGATTTACGACAATAAAATGAAATATGATTACAAGAGAGGCAAGGTTTCCAAAAATAGAATTACAAAACAAGCTTTCTAATTCAGGTAATTCACGAAAAAGTGGAGCGTTACAGTCTCCCCTCCTTTAGAAAATTTCGTGGCCGAAATTTATTCAAGAGGAAGGCTTGAAAAAGGTTTGGCAATAAGGTGATATTTAAGAATTGAGACTTGAAAAATTTGAAACGTTTTGAAAATTATGAAGTTTTGGAGAACGACAAGGCCTAGTACTTTGAATAAAGTGATAACAGTCTACTAAGTACGTCTATATAAGAAATAAGAATAGGGAGACGGTTTAACAGACTTGATTGTCAACGAGGTTCGTATAAAAGACAAAACTAATGGAGAATACTAGAAGTATAGAAGTGGACGATTGATTTTTAATAAACGAATGCAGGTATAAGAAAGATATAAGTATTAGATAGACAAAAGTAGCGTGTTAAAGATGAAGTCTCGTCGTGGATAATCGGATATAATGCGTTGGTGAGTTGTTTAAAGTTTGTTTTAGGTCCAAAGGCCTGCAAAACACTGAATTTCTCATGGCACGTTTTACGAAATTTTGGTAACATGGTGACAACACTTATATATAGGAAGTACCAGCGGCGTATTCATCATGTTTTGACCACATTACGTCCGTTTCGTATTCGGGTCATGTTACATTCCGTGTCTTACCATACACAGTGGTAGACTCTAGGGTTCTCATGCGCTTATCACTATAATCCCGTGTGCACCCGCGGTTATATTGATCGTCGCATGATCCGCATAGCTTGTACTAGTTGTGTATGAATTAGGGTATACATAATTTAAAAATTAAAAATGTGTACGTGTAAGAATGTAGTATGTAAGCAAGCCCATGCTTAAGTATGTATGGGACCCACGTAAGCGAATCCCTCGGATTCCGCTCACGTATGGGTACGAATGTATGAATCATGAATATGAATGAAAGTATGAGTATGAGTATGAGTTTAAGTGTAAGTATAAATACGCATGTGAATGTATGTATAAACATAAAACGTATGACAAGAGTGTGAGCATAAGTATGAGCATAACGTGTTTGAAAGTGAGTATAAAATTTGAATACAACCATGAGCATAAGTATAAACATAAAGCGCATGAGTATGAATACGAGTATAAGTGTGAACATAAGATGTATGAGCATAGATGTGAACGTGAATATAGGTGTAAAACATGAAGGTTTAAGTATGAATAAAATATATGTGTATGAATATAAGTGTAACAAAGTTGTACAAGTGTAAATGAAAACATAAAATGTCTAAATCATGAATATGAATGTAGTATAAACATGAATGTAAGTACAACGTAAATGTATAATTGTGAGTGTATGTATAAACGTGAAACGTATGAATTTTGAATCATGAGTATAACATAAATGTGTAAGTGTGAACATAAGTGAAGGCATAAAATGTACAAGTATAGATGTAGGAAATAATGATTTTGTTTAAAGTATAAATCAAAATACATGATTTTATGCGCGTAAAAGATTTAAAAGTTGTGAGTATGAAAGGAAAAAGCGAACGAGTGACACGCGTGAAATTGTTGTCAGATATTGACTAAACGTGTAAAATGATATGCATATATAGTTGTTTGCGCAAAACGTGAAGTTAAAATAGATTGAGTTGTCATGGAATGTAAAATCTAGTTTGTGAATGTAAAGAGAATATAAAAGAAAACATCTTTGGATTATGGGAAAGGATACTTTGTAAAAGAATGGAAATGCTATTATGGTTATAAAAGAATTTACATAGTTGAGAATTTGTTGGTTCTTATGAAGTTTCCTTGCCCACGTGTTTTGAATTTAATTGGCGTATCGAGCGAGGTTTTGAAAAGTTCTTGGGATTAACAAGCTTGCATCGTTTTAAGTAACTTTGTATTAGAAAGTTTTGAAGTTTATAGATTCTTGAGAAAAGGTTGATCCTTAGAAAAAGGAATTTGGTATACGAACTTAGTGATTGTTGAAAAATGTTTTATTGGTTTTGAAAAGGAGTTTTAGTAAATGCTTAAATAATACTGGTAATATTTTATAGTGTGTGCGAAAAAGTTGATTTGATTCTCAATTGAGAATAGAAAATCTCTACTTTAATGATATGTGAGATGAGTGTGTTTTAGTAATTACGTGGAATACGAAATTTTGTGGGCAATGGATTTATTAGACCGACTAGGTTGATAAGTAGCATTTCGTGAAATTTTGAAAATCGGGGAATAAGCGTTTATGGTAAAAGCTAAGAATTTTGTGGGTGTTAGCGATATGTAAATAGATTGTAGAATAAGAAATTCATTCATATAAACAATGCATTTTGAAATGATTGAAGATTTGTAACGATAAACGATTAGACGTAGGCATGATTGTGTTTACATATCATAGTATATTAAAAGAAAGTATTGGTAACGATCACCTAGGTAAGGGAATCACCCCAAACTGTTGGTGAGATCGTTGTAATATGAGAAAGAAAGCGAAGTAAATCGTCAAGGTAAGGAAATCACTCTTATCTCGATGATATGTCTCCACTCGTTGTTACAAGAGTGTAAATAAAATTACGTGAAAATATGCATGCAGATAATGTATAATCGTATGAAAAGTCATAGCATGATCCATGCGCAAAAGTGAAATCTCAAAAATGGTTCAAAATTGACAAAAAAATCGAAAATAATAAACCGTGAGTTTGATAAAAGAAACTTGGATGGTTCCAAAATAGAACGTTGACTAACCAAAGTGGTCGAAGAGTCTTTTGAATTTGAGAGTATGCTTTGGCCTAATAGGTGAAATACTCTCGGCGACACGTCGGTTAACGGTATTTACCCTTCCGGTTAGTACATGTTCCAAATTAATCGAAAATTTCGAGACTTTGCGGGATTTTTGAAAATCAAGGAGTGGAACTAGTCGACAAGGTGCGGGTTTCACCCCTAACTTGACGATTTCGTATCCTAAGTGTGGTTGGTACTCGTCGGGTAATTTTAAATTTCAACACTTAGACGAGGGTCCCCTAGAATTCGAAATGGAAATTCTACATCGAGGTGAGGATTTCACTCCTAACTTGATGACGAATCTCGTGTAAAAAAAAGAATAGGTAGGTTGAGAGTCGTTCACCGAATTGTGGGTATCACGCCTATTTTGGTGAAGTTGTCTCGTTTTGAATAATACGAGTGTTTTGCGGATTAGAATAGTCGAGTAAAATGTATGAGGAAAGCGTATGTTGAACATTAAATAAACAAGTATAAACTTGACGAGAATGGCACATAAAGATTGAAATATTAACACATAATAAAACTAGTATTAACACATAGGAATAGAATGTCAAGTATGGTACACAAGGATAAAACGACATATATGTTTAAAAGGCTCAAAGAGAATAAATAAGAAACACATAAAGTGGCATGCATGTAGCGTCAAGCAAAACAAAATAATAAGGCCCTAAAACTATAGACTAGGCAAAAGCATTCCTAATTTTCCTAATTCCCTATAGTTATGGCTCTGATACCAATCTGTCACACCCCAACCGATGGCGAAAACATCGGGATGAGACGAAGTGTGTATAGATTGCTAGAGACTTCATAACACTATGTGACAATATTTAATTAAATTCAAATTTCATTGCAATACTAAATTGTCATACAAGATTCAAATAGAAATAACAACATTGTTTCAAATTGTAACATAACGACAAAAGATAGATTAATCTAGGTGCGTATCTAGTCCACCCTAAATCTCGTTTCATCATTTGTCCATACTTCAACAATTAACCTGCATCATGTATTAAAATAGAGTTCAATGCAAAAGCAAAGGCGAGTATACAAGTTTGTTTACATAGCATAATAGAATAAAAACTCATATCTAACATGTTACATAGTGAATAAATTTACTAGCAATGCAATTTTGGCGTACTATATGATCAAACCCAAGAATACAACGCATACAATAGCCTAATCCCAATAGTTTAGCGGGGTGGTAATGTTTAACTTAACAATACCCAATAGAATAGCGGGCGGGGCGTTAACCCTATATCGCTATAATTGTTAAGGTGGGCTAGCAAAGTTAATGAGCATATAACGTTCCAAATCGTTCATAGAGCATACAAGCATAGCAAATATTCACAATAGTTTCAGGTCACGTTCATAGATAGAGTATGTTTTGTTTAAGCATAAAAGTTGTTTTGAATAGGTATACATGTTGCATCCCAAAGTGTAAAGGGGAAAAAGGGATCGAGTATACTCACTAAATTGCATATGCTTTCCGATTATCCAAAATGACGAAGTTGTTAAGACTAGAAAGTTGAATGGGTTCGATTTGGAGTTCAAGAGGTGTTTACATATGGTTCTAGGGATTTGGAGTTTAAATAACATGAAAATAACCATATGAAAATAATCATCTAACACCTATGACACTTGTTCTTGACACTATAAAACTCTAAAAGAGTTTAAATGTTTTCATGGAACAAGGTTCCATTAGAATCGTGACAAGTTGTCAAGGCCTAAGATGATACAATCTACTAGCTTGACGAATGTCCATTAGTTCATCACCAAGAGTTCGATTTGTTCGAATATTACATAAGTATTATATAGAGTATAGTATATCATATAAGTCAAGCATGAGGTAGAAGACTAAGGTCTTCATTTAGGCACCTCAAAGTGTCATAGAAATCATACATGAGGTAGGAAGAACAAGCTCCCATTTAGGTACCTCCAATGTTCACCACTACACCTGATGTAAAATCATTCAAGGAGGGTCTTGAACTTACATAAGAAATGAAATGAACAACTATTCTATGAGAAAACATCAAGAAGTGAGTGGATGTTCACGAAAGATAGCCCAAGCTAGTCTAACCATCACACTTTTACCAAGCTTCAAGCTTGAACACTTCTTGTGGGTAGAACCCTAAATAAAACAGAAAGTTTATGAGGTTTAATCCTCATATTTCAAGTGTCTCAACCTTGTTTTTAAACCCAACTAACCATTCATTTGATTATGAGCATTAGGACATAGGTTTGAGATGAGAAAACTCAAGTTTCGTTAAGTTTAACAAAGATTTCATGAAAACAAAAACAATCAGTGGACTTTGGAGCCTTTTTTCCGGAGTTCCAGGGACTTATTTACTATGAGAAACCCATGGAATCGAAGTTAAGGTCAAACCAAGCACATAGGAAAAAGAATGAGCAAAAACGGACAAGAAACGAGTGAGTTAAGCTCACTTTAGTGAAGGCTGAACAATCTGCTCGAACTTGTGATTTCAGCTGCGATTTTGGATGATTGAGAGAGTTGTGAGAGTGTTTGTAAAGTGAAAATGACTTGGTGGAGGCTTGGGTTATATAGAGGATGAATTAGGGTTGGGTTGGTTGGCATTTAATAGTAATTAGTTGGGTGTTAAACTAATAAAAAGACAACTTAATTCCCCCCACATTTCCGATCGCTGATGTTGGCTGTCATGTTTCTTCTATATTATTTTTTTTTCTTTTTGCAAGCTAATATGAATATTTGTATTACTTATTATGTTTTGATGATGTGTAATGTTCATTTACATAATGAAAGTCAACATCCAAGTAAATGGATTTTTAATAATAAAAAAAAAGATGTTGATGTTGGTTGTTGAGTCCGATCGGAAGTCTGCCTTGGGCTGTTTGTGTTCCTTTTATTTATTTATTTTTTTTCCTTTTTAGCATATAGTTAGGTAGTGCACTAATACATTATGTTTGATTATTTATATAACTAACTATTGAACGTGTAATATAATGTGGTGGGAGGTATTAATTAAAAAGAAACAAAACAATTAAAAGCAAAGATGTCAGTTCGATAGCAAAGCTGCTATCATACTTTCTTTTTTTTTTTGTTTAACAATAGTGGTTGTGTATTAATTGTGACAATGGGAGGTGGTATATAATTAAAACAACAACCAATGATATATATGTTGTAAAAAGTTAATTTAATTGAAAAAAATCAACTATCATTACACTCATAAGTTGCGATCCGATAGTAGCAGTTAGTTTTTTTTTAATTCTTTTATTTATTTATTTATTTTAAGACATATTAAGGCTATATATGTCATGAATATATGATATGTATTCGTAAGTTGGTCACACGTTTACAAGATTCACGAATAAGGCGCCTAACGTATAACGAATTAAAACATATACGTGTAACGAATAAGTAGGGTCTAATTTCAAATAGAACAATGGGTTTTATTTCGATTAAGTCTCGGATTTACGACAATAAAATGAAATATGATTACAAGAGAGGCAAGGTTTCCAAAAATAGAATTACAAAACAAGCTTTCTAATTCAGGTAATTCACGAAAAAGTGGAGCGTTATAGGTATATATAAGAATGTACTGCAAATCTTCCAAAATAAAGGTAGTCTTCTTCTCGTCTTTGCCGTTATTATGTTCACTTTTATCCTCTGATGGAAGACACTTCACCACAAAACCAATAACATCTAAAAAATACAAAATAATGTAATTAAAATTACATAAAATATATAATATTAAAATATTAAAAATGAAGAAAACATTTTTAAATAAAGTATCAATCGGGCTTTTGAAAGACTTGACGTCATCATCAGGGTCATCCACAACAGAATCAAATGGAGAAAAATCAAATCCCCATTCAGCACCAACAGGCTCGTTGCATGCTTCGACAGTAGTGTTGTCATTTAGAATGATCTTCGACGAACTATGAACATATTTAACTTTCTGACGATTTTCACCCATCGAATGATTACGAATAGTTAAAACATTGATTTTCTTTCAGCAAATGCTCATAAGCAGTAGTGCTTTTTTGTAAAACAAATGCCTGCATTTTGGTGCCCTGAAATACAACGTTTTATAATTAATTATAAACAGTAACACATTAATTTGAAATTGAAAAAAACGTATGCATTGGCCTAAAAAAAACCTCCTGGTCCATGAATATCATGCCGTAGCAATAAATCTTCCTAGGATTGTTGAAGGTAGGTCTTGTCCATAGCCGGACTATGCGGATTCTGATAGTGTAATCATCATCATTAAGATCAACATTATTAAGAAGTGTGATAGCAGCCTGTTCCATCTCTGCAATTCATGAAAAAGAATTAAGATTACTTACTTGATGATGATATACAATAATCTATGAAGAAAAGTACATGAAAAAACATAAAATGTTAACTCAACAATACAATAACTATATGAATTACAATGAAACCCATAACACTCATACCAAAAGATATGTATATTGAAATATAGAAAGTCAGTAGATTCGATGTGTATATTGAAACATAACAAATGAGACTTATTTATAAAAGAAATTGAACACATAATTTTAGTAGCGATATTTTTAATTATAATTATAATTGTCAAAATTACTAAAATATAATAAATATACTAATCTAATTTTTTATGATTAATCAGTTTCCATAATTCTCAGACTTCCAAAAGTAAGGACGAAATTTTGAAATTGTTACCTATTAAGTGAGAGTTGACTTTCTATAATTAAAATGACTATAAATAGAGTAATCTTATATAAAAAGCATACTAATGTAGCAGGTCAAAACTATAATAAAAAGCTTACAATCATAGTGTTATATTCTATATGTATTACTAAAAGTTCATACTACTATTCTTCTAATAATAACAACACTTTATTCTCCCTACAGCAAAGATGAAGGTCAAAGCAAGAATGGCATCCTGATTATTTTCAATCATGTTAAATGGTTAATTGATTAAGAGATGATAAAATAAGAATATACTTGTTGTAGAAATTATTAACATGATTAGCATAATTTACGGATGTTATAAAATTATAAAAAACAGTGAACTAAAGTTGAAATAGTTTATATATTATTTCAATAAATATATCAACTTCTTTTAGGTTAATTTAGTTACTTAACGGAATAATATCAATCACACATACATATGATTCACTTCCCTGTTTAATATTTAAATTTTGTATATATATATATATTTATATATATATATATATATAAGACATACAACACTGAGATATATAAACACTAATTTTTGTACATAAACAGCCATGGTAATATATTTTTAAAAAATAAACAACAATGTTAATATCTGAATATATTAATTTCTTTATATCTTTAAAAGTTGTTTCTATATCGATTTTGATCTATCATATGTGTAATTTTTTTATATATATGACACATACAACACTGAGTTATATAAACACTAATTTTTGTACATAAACAGCCATGGTAATATATTTCTAAAAAATAAACAGCAATCTTAATATCTCAATATATTAATTTCTTTATATCTTTAAAAGTTGTTTCTATATCATTTGTTATCTATTATATGTGTAATGGGAATAAAAACAACTTAAAACATAGATTAAACTTTTTAGACATGGCATATTTAATAATCTTATATTATCTTATAAATTGTCATTATAGTGGTTCAAAGCACACTTAAAAATAAAAAAAATGTAATAACTTGAAATTCAAAACCATAAACAATGTTCAAAACCAATGACCATATAAAAAGGGTGGCCGGAAACGTAAATGTCAAATATTTTCCATATGAAAAGGAAAAAACGAAACCTAAATGTCAAATAAAGTATCACTACGCCTAACGTAGGGTACAACCTCTTCAACACTCAACACTTGTTCATTTTCATCAAAAGAATAGTGAACGGTGTCGCGGACCTTAATTCCAGCAGATCTCATAAAATTCGTCCGGGTTAACGCATATCGAAAACCTTATCCTTTCCTTTCACGTCTGGTACCTTTGGTAAACTGCTCTGGCGGATCCCGATGCATAAGTCTGATGGTGATATCTTTTAAACCTTCATCAAGTTTAGCCATCCGTGAGACAGGATCAGGAAGCCTCTGTGTTGTAAAAATAAAATTAATAATAAAGAAGAAACTAAGAACAATAATGTTTTATTACGTCAAAATAAAATTGTAACACTTAATATTTAGCAGTTTGTAAAATGATATTAAAACTTACAAAATATTCACCAGCTATACGAACAAACCGATGAACACTACCATTTGGTTGTTCATAAACATCATTTACAGAATCGATAGGTGCAACTACAACCTGCAAATTAAATCTAACACTTATTAGATTCACAATATATCAAATATATAGATAAGTAGCAAAATGTATACTTACCTCATCGACATCTACATCTGGAAAATTCATTTCAACACCGTTTTTTTCCAAAAATTTTTAAATGGAAAAAATTACCAAAATATTTTGTAAATAAAAAAAACAACCTATCTCCAATTGTAACAGACTCACAATTAGGTCAATACCAACGGTAAAACCGACTTTACCGTCAGCCGTTTCAATAATAACGTGAAACGTTTTGTTGTCTATAATTACAGTGGAGATTACATCATTTGATGTATAATCATAGGTTTTCGGCAGGATACATTCAGGAATGACCTGTAGGAATGATAGAAAAAATAATACAAAGGTAAGTTTAAATATCACAAAAGAAAAACATAAATAAATTAAGAAAAATAAAAGTAAAAATTATCTTACATAAAACTGAGATGATAGAGGGAGCAGATATGTCTAGAAAGAGCTACCACTAACACCATCAAGGAAATATGTTACTTTGAACGTAGTAGAATCTATGGGATTGAATACTACCAAACATCCTTTGGTTAATCGCAAATGTATGACAACATTCGACCAACCATGGAAAAAGAATAACTTTCCTTTTTATTCGCTTAACGAAACATTAAACACATGGCCATCCTCAGTCTGTATCATAACATTTGTAGGGCCTTTATCCACACCCCACCGTTTCCAGGCTGCTTCAGAAGAAATCGACTATAAAACAAACAATGGAACATGAATTATAATTATAGTCAAAATATCTAAAAAATAAAATAATAATAAACTGTAGTTAATGATAACAAAAAAAAGAACACAAATATCTCATGTAATAATTTATCATTTACCAGAATAAGTTCGTCTGCTCGATTCATATGCCTACAGAAGCAGGGTTCTCTGGTATTGATTAAAAAAAATACGATATTAATAAACATTAAGATGTTAATGTTATTGTTCGAAAAAATGATAACATGAAAAAAATTACAAATTCTACAAATCACAGGTTACATAAACAAACCAAATCAACAAAAAATACCTTGATGAACTTTCAGCCATATTAAAATCCTACAAACACAGGTTACATAAAGAAACCAAATCAGATGATATATTACAAAAATTCAAAATAACAACAAAAAAACAATGTGACAGAAATGTTATAATAACAATCCATATATTTGAATAGATTTAATTTTTACATAAAGATAACAAACCTCATCAAAAGTAAGTTTAATTCCAAAATCAAGGACAAATGGAGGCAACCCATGATGTAACCATTCACAAACCACATGATAATTGGTGTGACAGGCAGAATAGATGAGAAATTTTCTAAAAATTGAAGATCATATCACAAATGGGTACACTTAAATTATTCTAAAAATCAAAACTTTTCTACCCAAAATAAACAAAACAAACACCATCAAAGTAAATTAAATTCAAAAACAAAGAACAAATAAAGGAAACCCATGATGCAATCTGTGACAACCCGATTTTCCGAGGTTAGTAACGTTTTACTTTGCAATCTTAACTCCTCTTTATCTCTTGCTTTCATGCTAAAACGTCCTATTCATTTGTAACCCCGTTAAACTTTAATAATTTAGCGAGGTAGTGTACTGGCATTTATTGGACGGTGCACACTTTGGACCGAGTAGTCGCACTCCACGGTTAGAAGGCCACCACCCAACTTCGCACATCTAAATGTTAATTGATGTTCGGCCCAGTTATGTGCAGCCCAAAGCTACATGACCGGCCCAGAAAGGTGGGGTTTTAACTCTATATTTAGATGCACGTAACTCCCTTATGCCCTCACCTCCTCATCGTAGTAAACCCTACTCTTTTGAAGAAGTGTGTCGGCAATAGCAGCCCCCCCCCCCCCCTTCGATACTTGGTCTCATTTGGTGCTCTCGGTTAGTCTTGCACTTTAATTCGTTGTCCGTATAAAATTAATATTAGTTGTTGTAGTTCTGTCGAATTTTTATTTGTGAAAAACTGCATGGTGGGAATTCTTGGTAACCTATGTGCAATCGGCTCTAAGAATATGGGAATCGGTTTTAAACATATCTGCATATAGTTGCTTGTAATCGATGAACACATGAATTTAGAGTGCATGATAATATAAATTCTATACACTGAAATCGATAATGGTTATTGATGATTATGTTTATTGTGTGCAAAAGCATGAAGTTGATTAAATTAAAGTGGTCCAATAGAAGGTATATTAGTAGCAAAATGGACAAACCAACTAAGGGATGTCGGCCATAGTCTTGAGAAAATCCATAGGGTTGTATGTGGTCAAATAATGTACTTGTTAAGTGGAGTAGCCATGTGCCATATTTGAATATTTGATTGAGGGTTGATAGCCAAACATGTAAACTGATCCTTGCTTTGACTTAAATACAATTGCTATTGGTGATTAAGTGATTCAAAAGGGTCCAATAAAATGATAATTAAGTGGTTTAGAGGTCCAATAGTATTAAAGTTACATGATTGTAAACATCAAAACCCAACAACTTGAGCATGAACATGGCGGCTAGTTGACAAAATCAAATCAGGTAATTAATGATGTCAGTAGGGATATTACATACATGGATGATGAGTGCATGACCATTGAAGTAGTAATAGGACTTCATGTTAAAGATATTGTTGATTATTAGTTGATGGTCATGAGATATTTTCATATAATTTGGATTGTTATTCATTTAAACTGATCTCGAAATTTCCGAATGATGATGATATGTTGGCTGAACCGTACCTGATGAATCTGTTGTGATGCATGCCTTAATGTTAGAAAATCCTGATTCGGTTTGTGTGATCTATAGGCATCAGGACTAATAAAAATTATGGGTTGCCTTGGGAATGTTCGATTGGTTGTCTCTATGATTGGTTGTTTTATTTCTATTGTGAATATGATGGTTGATCATGTATGTTAAACTGTAAGGGTGTTACTTATAATTGCATAATTCGATTGTCCCTAAGAGTACATGTTTGAGTTGAACTGTTGGGCCATCAACAATGGACATAAAGCCCAGCAGCGTATGAATGGAATCTGCACTGTGTGGGCCCAGTCGCACAACATGGTTTGGTCCGGGTTACTGCATTAACTGGGCCGGCATGGTGGGCCAGCCGTTGGTTCCCGTTACACGTTAAATGGTGGTCCAGGGTTGGGTTTATGGACCACTAAATGGACCGGGTTGCTAAAATCTTGGGCCGCGAATGAAACTCCGAGTGGTATAGCATGTTTGATTGACTTGGGTGGTATCACAAAGTGTTTAAGTGATACGTGAATGTGCTATGTGGAATGTATGAAAACCAAATGCTTATTCAGTGATTACATGTAATTGTTACAAGTTATGTTGCACGCATGATTTGGAAAATGAGATACTAACGAATAGTGGTAACCACATTAGGAACTAACTGATCAACTTGGGGATACGTGCGTTAGTCTTACCGAGCAACCTAAGGTGAGTTCACTACATTCGAGCATGCGTCCCAGTGGTTGGGGACAGTCAGTGGGTATCCCATGGGGGGAATGAGTCTTTGGGTAAAAACGAGTATATTGGTTAATATTCTCACCTATCATCTTTTGTAAGTCCCTCATCGGGTATTAGTTAGTAGCGCTACTTAGGTTTGGCACCCTCACCCCGTGCCTGTAGAGGACGGAGGTGAACTAATGACCCAGTCTGGCCCAGTACTAGATAGGAGTACGTGGGAAGGGCAGTCGTGTATTTCAGGAGCCGTCATTGTTCGGAATTGAGATATTAACAATATTACTTGCATCGATTATTGAACTGTTTTACATGTAACGGGTAACAAATGTTTTCTAAAACTGTGAACTCGCCAGCTTTGTCTGATACGTGTGTTACATGCTCGCAGGTCCTTAGGTACTGGGAACACAGGAACTTGCTGGCTGGAGGACGAGAGTGGTCATGGTCACATTAACGAACTTAGTTATCAGACATTTATTTATTGAGGTTGTTTGGATAGTATTTACAGTATGATACATTAACGCTTCCGCTGGATTTATGGTTTTTGAATAATTTATGTTTGGGATTTCAGTATTGTTAAATGATGAAACTTTATTTCAAACTTGTGATTCAATGTAATTGGTGGCTAATTACTAGTCGTCACACGCCTAACAGGGACACTCCCTAGGTGGTAATTTGGGGGTGTGACAGTTTGGTATCAGAGCCACTGGTTATAGTGAATTTGGTTTTAAAAATGATTTATAAACCCAGACTATAACTGAACTGACACGACATCGACCATGACACTCAGCTCCAGGCAGCAAGGTTCGTCTCTTGTTTACTATTACATAGCATAGTTAGTGCATACTCATGATTAGTATCACACTTGAACGCACACTTGATATTACAATATGGGACTCTACTTGAACTTACATGCTCTATGTTGTGATGTCGTCGGCCGTACTGCATGAGTTTGGGGAAACCTTTTAACATGAGTAGGGAGGAACTGAGATAAGCATGCAAATCGGGTTATTATTATGGGTGCACACATAATAACAACGTGGGGTGCATGTGAGTCCCAGTAAATCTCGACTAGTGTAAAAAGGAATCCCACGTTGTTAGTCAATCTTGTATTAGAACCTCGAAAACTGTGAATACTATAGCAATACTTGACATCTGTTTGAAATGGTCTGTTAATTCGTTCCTTCTTCCCATACTTGTAGAATCATGAACGGACGTGGTGGAGGTCGTCGTGGTGGACGTAATGGAGGCCGCGGTGGTGGGCGTGGCGAAATCCATATGACCCAAGCGGAGCTAGAAGCATTACTCAACGCTCAGGTGGCTGCAGCCTTGGCAGCTTACCAGGCTGGTATGACATGTACCAGACATTCTTTTCCTTTGAATCGTAAACTTGAGTCTTACTTGTTGGTTTATTTTCCCTCGTTAATAGGTCAACCGGCGCCACAAAACCCGCCTCACCCACCAGTCTGCACTTTTAAAACTTTCATGGATTGCAAGCCACAGACCTTCAGTGGCACTGAAGGGGCTGTGGGACTTATACGCTGGTTCGAAAAGGCGGAGTCAGTGTTTGCGATATGTAACTGCCCAGTTGGGGATAGAGTAAAGTTTGCAGCAGGCACGCTTCAGGATGGTGCCTTGACCTGGTGGAATGCCCAGGTCCAACTGCTAGGTATTGAGGCGGCGAACGCCACTACGTGGGATGATTTTAAAGAACTGATGAGGGAGGAATACTGTCCTCGAGATGAAATAGCGAAGTTAGAGAATGAGTACTATCATCTGACAATGGTGGGGTCTGAAATCGAGGCGTATGTGAAGCGGTCGTATGAGTTAGCTGATTTGTGTCCGAACTTGTCCCGACCCATGCCCCGAAGAATCGAGTTGTTTATTAAAGGGTTACCTCCACGGGTGAAGGGTTTAGTTACAGCAGCGAATCTCAATAACCTAACCCAGATTGTTAGACTGGCACATAAAATCGTTGACCAGGAGGTGGAGAGCGACTCATTGCCACCTCGTATTTCTAGCACAACCACAGCTGCCACTACTTCCACTGCATCTGCTGCTGATAGCAAACGTAAGTGGAACGATACGGACAAGGGGTCCAACTCTGCACAGCCTCAGAAGAAGACGGATACTGGCAGCACCCGCAGTTCCAGTCAGACAGCATCAGTGAATCAGAACGCGAGTAACAAATCAGGGCAGGGATCATATGCGGGAAAGCTACCCTTGTGCAGCAAGTGTAACTATCATCAAAAGGGACAGTGTGCTCGGGTTTGTCATCGATGTAATCGACCAGGGCATATGGTTAGGGATTGTAGGGCCACTTTTCCAGCTCAGCAGCAGTCATCACAGCAGTCGGGTAGACAACAGACTCAGCAGAACCAGGGTACTCAGAAGGGGTGTTTTCAGTGTGGGGCTGAGGGGCACTTCAAGCGAGACTGCCCTCAGCTGAAGCAGAACACAGGGGGTAGTAATGGGAACAACAATGCGGGGAACAATGCGGGTAATGTCGCGCGTGGGCGCGGGTTTGTGTTGGGAGCTGGTGAAGCGCGGAACGACGGCAACGTGGTTACTGGTACGTTTTCAGTGAACGGTGTTATTGCTTCAATTTTATTTGATTCTGGTGCCGACTGGAGTTACGTGTCTTTGGAATTTAGTTCTCAGTTAGGATTAAGTCCTACACTTCTCGTAATGAAACACATAGTGGAAATCGCAAATGGTAAAACAATCGAAGCTACACATGTTCTACTTGGGTGTAAAATCGATCTTCTGGGTCAAGTATTCGACATTGACTTAATACCTATTACTCTTGGAAGCTTCGACGTGATCGTTGGAATGGACTGGTTGTCCAAGTATCAAGCGGAGATTCTCTGTAAGGAGAAGATCGTACGTGTTCCCCTTCCTGGTGGGGAATTTTTATCAGTTCAGGGTCATCGCAGTGGGACCCCGGTTAGCATTGTTTCAGCAATGAAGGCTCAGAAGTATCTACGTAAGGGTTATCCTGCAGTTTTTGCTCTTGTCACTGATTCCCAGTCAGATGAAAGGAAGATTGAAGATCTTCCAGTTGTTCGTGAATATCCTGACGTATTTCCTGAGGAACTCCCTGGTCTACCTCCACATCGTCAGCTGGAGTTCCAGATAGACCTCGCCCCAGCGGCAGCCCCGGTTGCTCGTGCTCCTTATCGTCTTGCGCCAGGGGAGTTACAGGAATTGTCAAACCAACTCCAAGAGCTGTTGGATAGGGGTTTCATCCGACCTAGCTCTTCCCCTTGGGGAGCCCCAGTGCTATTTGTGAAGAAGAAGGATGGGTCTTTCCGGATGTGTGTAGATTATCGCGAGCTCAACAAGGTGACGGTTAAAAACCGTTATCCTCTGCCTCGTATTGACGACCTGTTTGACCAGCTGCAAGGGTCAAGTTTCTATTCGAAAATCGACTTAAGGTCGGGATATCATCAAGTACGAGTTAGAGAAGAAGACGTTCCCAAAACAGCGTTTCGGACGCGATATGGCCACTACGAGTTCTTGGTTATGCCATTCGGGTTGACCAACGCACCAGCGGTCTTCATGGATCTCATGAACCGCGTGTGCAAGCCATACCTTGATGACTTCGTTATCGTTTTTATTGACGACATTCTGATTTATTCCAAGAGCAAGGAAGATCATGAGCGGCATCTGCGCCTCATCTTAGAACTCCTGAGGAGGGAGCAACTGTATGCAAAATTTTCGAAGTGTGATTTTTGGATACGGGAGGTGCATTTTCTGGGGCATATAGTTAATGAGCTGGGCATACATGTGGATCCTGCCAAGATCGACGCCATCAGAAATTGGGCGGCACCAAAGAATCCTTCGGAGGTGCGGCAATTTCTCGGTCTAGCAGGGTACTATCGTCGTTTTATTCAGAACTTCTCGAAGATTGCTCAGCCACTCACCTCATTAACACAGAAGAAGGTAGTTTACTCTTGGGGGACGAAACAGGAGGATGCATTCCAGCTTTTGAAACAAAAATTATGCAGCGCGCCAATTCTATCTCTACCAGAGGGTACCGAAGATTTTGTGGTTTATTGTGACGCTTCGATTCAGGGTCTCGGCTGCGTGTTAATGCAACACGAGAAGGTGATAGCTTATGCTTCTCGTCAGTTGAAGGTACACGAGAAAAACTACACGACACATGATTTGGAGCTAGGAGCAGTGGTCTTTGCACTGAAGATTTGGAGGCATTATCTCTACGGCACGAAATGCACCATCTATACTGATCACAAGAGCCTTCAGCATATCTTCGACCAGAAAGAATTGAATATGCGTCAGCGTCGCTGGGTAGAGTTGTTCAATGATTACGAGTGTGCCATCAAGTATCACCCGGGTAAAGCTAACGTTGTAGCGGATGCTCTTAGCCGCAAGGAACCAAAACCGAAGCGTATTCGTGCCCTACAGCTTACTATTCACTCTGATCTACCTGCTCGGATCCGTTCAGCTCAGATTGAGGCATTAAAGGAAGAAAATATCGAGGCTGAAGGATTACGAGGTCTACACAAGAAGAAGTTCGAGCAACGGTCTGACGGTATTTACTACTTCATGGAACGGATATGGGTTCCTTTATTTGGTGATCTTCGAGAGCTTGTGATGGACGAAGCACACAAGTCACGATATTCTATTCACCCAGGGTCCGATAAGATGTATCAGGACCTCAAGGTTTTGTATTGGTGGCCGAATATGAAAGCTCTCATCGCAACATACGTGAGTAAGTGCTTGACTTGCGCTAGGGTCAAAGCAGAGTACCAGAAACCTTCGGGTCTACTCCAGCAGCCGGAGATACCCATGTGGAAATGGGAACAGATCGCTATGGATTTTGTTACGGGGTTACCGAGAATGCAGGCTGGGAACGACACTATATGGGTGATTGTCGATCGTCTCACCAAGTCAGCACACTTCTTAGCGATCAAGGAAACAGATAAGTATTCGCAACTCGCAGCGGTGTATCTTAAAGAGGTGGTTTCTAGGCACGGAGTGCCGACTTCTATTATTTCTGATCGAGATCCTCGTTTTACTTCGGAGTTATGGCAGGCTATGCATAAGTCGTTCGGCTCGCGTCTCGATATGAGCACGGCCTATCACCCACAAACGGATGGTCAGAGTGAACGCACCATTCAGACGTTAGAGGATATGTTACGGGCATGCGTTATTGATTTTGGAAAAGGATGGGAGAAGCACTTGCCGTTGGTCGAGTTTTCCTACAATAACAGCTACCACACCAGTATCAAGGCGGCACCATTTGAGGCACTGTACGGGAGGAAGTGTCGTTCACCTCTTTGCTGGGCTGAAGTGGGTGATAGTCAGATCACGGGTCCTGAGATAGTACTCGAAACTTCTGATAAGATCGTGAAAATCAGAGAACGTATGGCAGCTGCTCGTGATCGTCAGAAAGCCTATGCAGACAAGCGTGCCAAAGAGGTAGTGTTTGAAGTGAATGATCGAGTCATGTTGAAAGTCTCACCGTGGAAAGGGGTTGTGCGCTTTGGGAAACGTGGCAAGCTAAACCCACGTTATGTTGGGCCGTTTAAGGTTCTGGAGCGTATCGGTAAGGTGGCTTATAGGTTGGAGTTACCTACTGAGCTGGGTAATGTTCACGATGTATTTCATGTATCACAGTTAAAGAAGTGTTATGCCGACGACCCACTAACGGTACCTTTTCAAGAGTTAAAGATTGACGACAAGCTGCAGTTTGTTGAAGAACCTATCGAGATCATGGACCGTGAGGTCAAAGTGCGTAAACACAGCCGTATACCCATCGTTAGGGTTCGTTGGAACTCAAGGCGTGGACCGGAGTTCACGTGGGAGCGCGAGGACCAGATGAAATTGAAGTACCCTCACCTCTTTCCCAAAGACAAAGCAGAGTCAAGCAAAACTAGTGAATCTCGGGACGAGATTCCCCTTCAAGTTGGGGATGATGTCACACCTGAGCAAAATCCGCAACAATCTTGAATTCTCACTTCATTCTTTCGTGCCTACTTGTCAAATTTCGGGACGAAATTTCTTCAAGTTGGGGATGATGTGACAACCCGATTTTCCGAGGTTAGTAACGTTTTACTTTGCAATCTTAACTCCTCTTTATCTCTTGCTTTCATGCTAAAACGTCCTATTCATTTGTAACCCCGTTAAACTTTAATAATTTAGCGAGGTAGTGTACTGGCATTTATTGGACGGTGCACACTTTGGACCGAGTAGTCGCACTCCACGGTTAGAAGGCCACCACCCAACTTCGCACATCTAAATGTTAATTGATGTTCGGCCCAGTTATGTGCAGCCCAAAGCTACATGACCGGCCCAGAAAGGTGGGGTTTTAACTCTATATTTAGATGCACGTAACTCCCTTATGCCCTCACCTCCTCATCGTAGCAAACCCTACTCTTTTGAAGAAGTGTGTCGGCAATAGCAGCCCCCCCCCTTCGATACTTGGTCTCATTTGGTGCTCTCGGTTAGTCTTGCACTTTAATTCGTTGTCCGTATAAAATTAATATTAGTTGTTGTAGTTCTGTCGAATTTTTATTTGTGAAAAACTGCATGGTGGGAATTCTTGGTAACCTATGTGCAATCGGCTCTAAGAATATGGGAATCGGTTTTAAACATATCTGCATATAGTTGCTTGTAATCGATGAACACATGAATTTAGAGTGCATGATAATATAAATTCTATACACTGAAATCGATAATGGTTATTGATGATTATGTTTATTGTGTGCAAAAGCATGAAGTTGATTAAATTAAAGTGGTCCAATAGAAGGTATATTAGTAGCAAAATGGACAAACCAACTAAGGGATGTCGGCCATAGTCTTGAGAAAATCCATAGGGTTGTATGTGGTCAAATAATGTACTTGTTAAGTGGAGTAGCCATGTGCCATATTTGAATATTTGATTGAGGGTTGATAGCCAAACATGTAAACTGATCCTTGCTTTGACTTAAATACAATTGCTATTGGTGATTAAGTGATTCAAAAGGGTCCAATAAAATGATAATTAAGTGGTTTAGAGGTCCAATAGTATTAAAGTTACATGATTGTAAACATCAAAACCCAACAACTTGAGCATGAACATGGCGGCTAGTTGACAAAATCAAATCAGGTAATTAATGATGTCAGTAGGGATATTACATACATGGATGATGAGTGCATGACCATTGAAGTAGTAATAGGACTTCATGTTAAAGATATTGTTGATTATTAGTTGATGGTCATGAGATATTTTCATATAATTTGGATTGTTATTCATTTAAACTGATCTCGAAATTTCCGAATGATGATGATATGTTGGCTGAACCGTACCTGATGAATCTGTTGTGATGCATGCCTTAATGTTAGAAAATCCTGATTCGGTTTGTGTGATCTATAGGCATCAGGACTAATAAAAATTATGGGTTGCCTTGGGAATGTTCGATTGGTTGTCTCTATGATTGGTTGTTTTATTTCTATTGTGAATATGATGGTTGATCATGTATGTTAAACTGTAAGGGTGTTACTTATAATTGCATAATTCGATTGTCCCTAAGAGTACATGTTTGAGTTGAACTGTTGGGCCATCAACAATGGACATAAAGCCCAGCAGCGTATGAATGGAATCTGCACTGTGTGGGCCCAGTCGCACAACATGGTTTGGTCCGGGTTACTGCATTAGCTGGGCCGGCATGGTGGGCCAGCCGTTGGTTCCCGTTACACGTTAAATGGTGGTCCAGGGTTGGGTTTATGGACCACTAAATGGACCGGGTTGCTAAAATCTTGGGCCGCGAATGAAACTCCGAGTGGTATAGCATGTTTGATTGACTTGGGTGGTATCACAAAGTGTTTAAGTGATACGTGAATGTGCTATGTGGAATGTATGAAAACCAAATGCTTATTCAGTGATTACATGTAATTGTTACAAGTTATGTTGCACGCATGATTTGGAAAATGAGATACTAACGAATAGTGGTAACCACATTAGGAACTAACTGATCAACTTGGGGATACGTGCGTTAGTCTTACCGAGCAACCTAAGGTGAGTTCACTACATTCGAGCATGCGTCCCAGTGGTTGGGGACAGTCAGTGGGTATCCCATGGGGGGGAATGAGTCTTTGGGTAAAAACGAGTATATTGGTTAATATTCTCACCTATCATCTTTTGTAAGTCCCTCATCGGGTATTAGTTAGTAGCGCTACTTAGGTTTGGCACCCTCACCCCGTGCCTGTAGAGGACGGAGGTGAACTAATGACCCAGTCTGGCCCAGTACTAGATAGGAGTACGTGGGAAGGGCAGTCGTGTATTTCAGGAGCCGTCATTGTTCGGAATTGAGATATTAACAATATTACTTGCATCGATTATTGAACTGTTTTACATGTAACGGGTAACAAACGTTTTCTAAAACTGTGAACTCGCCAGCTTTGTCTGATACGTGTGTTACATGCTCGCAGGTCCTTAGGTACTGGGAACACAGGAACTTGCTGGCTGGAGGACGAGAGTGGTCATGGTCACATTAACGAACTTAGTTATCAGACATTTATTTATTGAGGTTGTTTGGATAGTATTTACAGTATGATACATTAACGCTTCCGCTGGATTTATGGTTTTTGAATAATTTATGTTTGGGATTTCAGTATTGTTAAATGATGAAACTTTATTTCAAACTTGTGATTCAATGTAATTGGTGGCTAATTACTAGTCGTCACACGCCTAACAGGGACACTCCCTAGGTGGTAATTTGGGGGTGTGACACAATCATCCATATAATTAATGACAAAAAATGAAATGAAAGCAGCTATCTGTCATAAACATAATACACACATAATGCATATATTAGAGCCGGTCTTGGTTTTAAATTGTGCGATGCACTCCGATGCGTTAGGTCCAAAAATCTAATGCAGAGCGCATCACATATACGATGCGTTCTTTATCAAAAGACATTCTAAAAATTTATTATACATAACAACTTATAAAAAACACTTAAACTAAAAAATACTCATGTGATAAGAAGTTAAAGAATTGTAATTTTTGGTTCAAATTAAGCATACTAAGATGTTAATTATAAATATTGGTTACAACTTCCTTCTCTAATGGTCCAAAATCAACCCAGTCCATTTCAAAAACCTCAAAAAAAAAAAAAGGATTACAAAACATGTCGTGGCACACAGTTTACAACCAAGGGGCCAGTAACCTAGTATTGTGGTGCACACAATATGAATCACTCCAAATATTGGTAAACTGAAACAAAATGTGATAAGCAACTTATGTCAACTGATAATGATGTATCTACTTATGAGACATCAAAATAAAAGTAAGTCAAATTACACATTAATATGAACATAATACATGTGTGTATGCACATTTTAGGGCAAGAAATAACTAAATTGTGTCACCAAATGATTTCCACTGACAATTAACAAAAATTAAAACTCCTTAAATTATAAAATCCTATTATCCTATCATCAAATCCAACAAAAGTGACCTAAAAATATACAATAACATTAACAACAACAATTTCATCCTTGAAGCAGATTACCAAAAGCCGTAGCAACAAAATTAGTACTAATGATGTGAGTTAAATATACCAAATTAAAAAAACAACAAATTGAATTAGTACTAATGAACGAACATTACTGATTTGGTTCACATTCAACATCACATAATTAAATTAAATCAACAAAAAAACAAAATGTAATCATAAAAAAAAACATAATAGTAACAACGGATATACAATATACAATATACACTAACACATATAAAACAGACAGATTAAAAAATAATCAAACAGATTAAAAAATCGAATAAAAGAAAAAAATTACTTAACACTCGAATAGAACATATAATCATCAAAAATAGGATTTAGGCCTTTGCATAACCATAACCATAACCATAACCATCAATTTATATAACAAAACCATAATATTAATAGACAAAATCAACAGATTTTCGATTAAAACTCCTAAACTTAACAAAAATTAAGAAAAATGATTTCCACTGACAATTAACAAAAATTAAAACTCCTTAAATTATAACATCCTATTATCCTCTCATCAAATCCAACAAAAGTGACCTAAGAAGTTGATAGATTACATAAACATGTGAAATAAAAACAAAATCAACAGATTTCCATGACAATCGGATTCAGGGTTTGTATAACATAACCATACTCAATAAATCAGACTGAAAAACACATACAAACAGAATCGAATCAAATAAAAAACTTTCATAACAATGATATACACGAATGAGGTTCATAGAATACATAATCAAATCAAATAAAACTTATAAACATGTGAAATAAAACATATTATGCATCACAATCGGTTTTAGGGTTTTGCATAAAAATCAAATTCTATAACAAAACCATAATGTTAAGACCCCAAAATCAACAGATTTTCAATGACAATCGGATTTAGGGTTAAATCAACATAACCATACTTTTAAAAAAATAAATAAACGGAGGAACACACAAAGAATGATTAAAGAAGGAATTTAACAAACGCAACTTACAGATTTGTAGATCAATATACGAAATTGTGAAATCGATTTAAGAAAAAGTAGAAGTAGATGAAGAAGCTGAAGAATGTAAAATCATCTATATATGTCGGTTCCTTGAAAAAATTCATTGTTATATGGAAAGCGATTGTATTCTTGGAAGATGATTGGAGTGAAGTTGAAGAGATAATTGTGAAACGGTATCGATATTAATTAGGTTAAGAAAGAATGAGGAAAAGAAGAGATGCGTAAGGGAACAATGGAATTAGCGGTCAATTGGAAAAAATAGGGTTTCATCATATGCCATGTGGCGAATAATGATTTAAGCAAATGCCATGTGGCATAAGTTTGTTTTAAAAAAGGGTAATTGCACGGTACCCCTGACCGCGGGAGGGATCCCCCTCCCCAAGCTAGCGACCCGGCAACGCTGCCTGGCGGTGACTACCCAGCCGTTTCGAGGGGAGCGAAGAGTCTGCAAGCAGGATTCGAACCCGAGCACTTTAGGCCTTGAACCGGTTTAACTTAGGTGCCGGTGGCCATTGGGCTGACACTTTGCTTTATTAGAAGTAGTAGATAATATAATAAAGTAGTTAATCATTACTAAATTTGACTTTTTGGTATATTAATCCTTATCTTGGGTGTATTTATCACACCCCTCTAGAAAGTGTACGTTAGAATATGTATGTTGGGATAGTAGGTTGTACCAGTTCCTTAGGTGGACTAGTAGTAGGTTGCTATTTTTATGGTTCCCACGTGAGTTTTGTAAGGCTATATATATTAGCCCGTTGTTAATGAATAAATGTACCAACAGTTTTTCATTCTTTCACATACAAACGTAAATTGTGTGTTATGAGACTGTGACTGTGGGCCAGAACCAACATTCTAATATCAATTTCATCGTGTTTGGTTTCAAATATGATTACCATAATTAAAAAAAAGGCCCTCAAAAGTAATTATCAAGGTGTCTTTTCACCAAACTGTAAACAACATCAATTTCATCATGCTTTATTTAAAATCTAATACTATAAGAAATTATTAGGAAACTTTTTACCAATAGATAAATGTTTAAGAACTTGTATTTAGGATCCGTGTTTTGCGGTGAGACCATTAAACTGAACAAAAAGTATACGTAAAAATGTCGAAACACACACGCGTGTTGCAGTATGTTAACTTGCGAAAGTTACACTAAAATGTGTAACATATAAAAGAATAACTAAGTCGACTTATGACCAGCTCATTGTGACATGGTTCATAAACAACAAGACAAAATAACGTAAAAACTTTGAACCAAACATGCGCGTTGCAGGGTGTTAATTCGCAAAATTTAGACTGAAACTTAAAACGAAAAATTTGTAAAAGATGGTAAATATATGAGACTACAGTTGAAAATAGAAAAGTGTTTGGATAAAAAATGAAAAATGTTTTGTGACAAAGTTATAAAATATAAAAACTATAGGGGTGAAAAATGTAAAAAAGTTGAATTAATTAGGAATACATAGATGGTTGGATGGACCAAAAAGAAAAATAATGTGTGCTTTAGTTAAATCTTACATAAAACTATATTGACTTATACAAAATTGAATAGTAAAATCAACTCACAAAACTATTTTCTGAGTTAATAGAGGGGAAATACATTGTGTATATACTTTTTCAAATGCGAGAGGGAGAGGAAGGGTTAGAGGCCATTTTTCAGCCGACGTGGCCAAGTTTTTCGGGAGCAACTTGACGGATAGGATTAGCTCGAAGGAGGCTGAAGACATCTTGAAGTCACTGGGGTCTATGTGGTAAGAAAAAAAAGGATAATGGAGGTAATAGGTTGGGCTTTGTGATTTTCAAAGGGGTGGCAGATAGGTTGGCGATGGTGAGGAACATGTTTAAAATCTAGGTCCAATGATGTCTTGCCGGAGATGTAGGTTTCCAAAAAGAAGCATGTGACAATTGATGCCAATATGCAACATCAATCATTGTGTGACATGGCGTGGAATTCCCTAGGTGGAATGACACCTGGGAAGAGGGAGAGATCAGGAACGAGGAGGCGACTCAGTTCCAGATTGGGGGCCACATTAGATTCACTAGCGGGACTCGTTGTTTTAATAACAAGAAAGCTCAAGTGTTTCTTAAAGCCAAAAATGTTTTTGTTAGTGGTTTAGGCTTGGGCCGGACTAAGAAGTGAATGGGGATTGATGACCCTTTTGATGTGGATCGGTTATTGGGCCTGGACATCTGTAAAGAGACAGTAGGAAGCGAAGAGGACCAGACGAACAGGGACGAGGGATCTATCTACCTTAATGTCAGTATTCGATCCAATGTGTGGGTTCCGTCCAGCGTCCCCAGTGAGAAGGATGAGGTTCCAAATTCCAGTGCAAGTGTAGAAGAAAGGGAACCAGGTATTGCAGATGCTCCAAATGAAAGAGTAGAAGAGATGGAAACAGATCATACTAGGGAGGTGGGTCTACGTATGGGAGTTGATTTGCAGAACCATAGATCTGATTAAGGAGTCTATTCTGGCACGAAAGCAGGTTAGGTTAAGGGTATCAAAAGAGCTCACGGTGCTTCTTTCACTGTTCTGCAGGAAACCAAATTCAGGGACCTAAGTGAATTCAATGTGTCAAAATATTGGTGTCGGGTGATTTCGAAATGGATTGGGTCACTGCTAGTGGGCGGCCGGGGAGTGTGCTGAGTATGTGGATCCTAAAATTTTTAATTTTGTAAAATTGGTAAAATACAATAATTACCTTCCGGTAAAAGGTTTTGTGGTAAACGGGAATAAAGAAATCAATACCCTCAACGTTTAAGCTCGTCAAAAGGTTCCTGAAAAAAGAATTTTATGTGACACTATTTTGGGAATTGTTAATAATTATACAGGGCAACGGATCTTGACGGGGGATTTTAACGCTGTTAGACCCTGACGAAAGAAAAAACTCCAAGTTTAACTTGGCCATCGTTAGGGATTTTAATTCCATTATTGCATATGCGGGGTTGTTGGAGTACGGTATAAAAGATAGAAATTTTACTTTCTACACCATTTAGGGTTTTCAACTCTTGGATTGCGAGAGAAGGTTTTATGGAATCGGTCTCTAAAGCTATGTAGAATTTCCAAAATCTTGGAGAGCCACCGGATGTGTCATTAAATCAAAAGTTTAAGCTCAGTCGAAACTCCATTAAAATTTGGAAAGAGGAAATGGTTATTAAAGAAGGAAAAGAGGAGGCTAGAAGGGTGGAATTGGAGCAAATTGATCTAGTTTTGGAAGAAATAGAGCTATACGAAAAAGAAGAGTGGGTTAAAATGGAGTGCAAGAAAGGTTTCATGGAAATTGAGTTTAATAAAGCTAAAGACCTTAGACAAAGATTTACGATTACATATGTCACACCCCAACCGATGGCGTAAACATCGGGATGTGGCACTAAGCGACGAGATTGCTCGAGAGAATCCATAACACTAATATTGCGACAATAATAATTAATTTCTTTTCATGGCAAAGCTAATGTCATACAAATTCAAGTACAAATCATTCAAATAAGAGATTCAGTAGTTTGATAATAGTCTAGGCGTGTATCTAAAGCAGCCTAATTCTTTTTTGGAGATAACCTGCGATTAACCTGCAACATACGTTAAAATAATGTCAATACAAAAATGTATTGGCGAGTATACAGATATAGTAATAAAATAGATAAAAGCTTTGCAAATTTCCACATACATAAACGAGATACAACACAACATATATACTAACTAGACAATCACTCAAGCTAAGTCCCGAGATGATTGCGAAGGAGAGGTGTGAAGTTCCTTAACTAGACCCCATCGGGTATGAGTCGAACTATAGTACCATACTAGCTAAGGTGAAACATCAACGAGTAAATGTCCTAGCGCATATGTGTAACAACTGTCACTAAAATCCCTAATTAGGATAGTAATTAGCTATTAAGGAAACTCTAATTGAGACACCCAAGTGATTCTACACAAACCCTAAAATTTTCAGAATTTTCAGAATCAGGATCAGGGCCCCTAAAATTCAAGGGGGGATAAACCCTAGCCAACGATTATCCTCATAACTAATTATAAAATTCGAAAATTTAAAAACTGTTGACACAGCAAGCCTACCTGCACGAAGGGCTACCCTATGAAAATAGGGTGGTCACTCGCGTAGCGCGACGGCTAAGGGGGTACCCCTCGCGCTACGCGACGGTGTCAAAATCTCAGTATAAATAGCAGGGGTTGGGACTTGAATTTTGGCACTGGAACGACGAAAATCGGAGTTACGTAGATCGAGTTATAAGCAAAACAGTCCAACACACAATTATCGAATCACTGCCGCAGAACAGGGTAATTACTCGATCGCTATTACGATTCAGTTTCCGGAATCAATACATTCAAAGAATGTCTAAGTGCCGCCCACATTGGGTTATGCTTTATCGTTGTCGATAATTCGATAATGAGCCGAAGCATTGTACTTTGTCGTTGTCGATAATTCGATATACGAGTTGAAGTACTATACTTTATCATTTGTCATTTTGATAAATGAGCCGAAGTATTGCACTTGGACATTCATTGTCAAAATTGATCTCGGGGAATTATCGTAACTGCTGTATAGATCACTAATCCTGTTTTGTGTGCATTATTATTCAATTAGAAATAATCAAGGCTAATCAGTAGGCTTATACACTGCTCGTTAAATCTGCAATGTGAGTCATTCTTCTTTTTATCAACTGTTTTACAATACTCCAAATTATTTTCAAAGTGTTATAATTACAGGGACTAAGTCATGGATATCTTGATTTATTGGTTAGTGGGGTATTGTGCACATTACTATTTCTCCCAGTTAGGTTCATTGACCTACTAGGGAGAAACGTCACTATTAGAGTTCATTAACCTAATAGTGGTATGACCATCGTCACCATTGTGACTTGTCACCATTGTGACAGAAAGCCAGATAAAAATAAGATATGAACCATTGTAATCGCTCTTATGCTGTAATTTATAACTATGGGTCATTTCCTAAAAAACTGAATGAACTCACTCAGTATTTCCCCGCTGACAAAACCTTTTTCAAACATGTTTCAGGTAATCTGTTATGAGCAAAGAAAAGTGCCAGGAAGCACTACCAGCTTAGAAAAGTGGCTCAGTGTAAATAAATAAAGGAACATGTTTTAAAAATAAAGATTTCCATGGAAATCACATTATTATAAATTACTGGGTTTTATCCCTAAATTATGTAATGAGCAGTTTCAATACTAAAGATCCTGTTTTAAAAGACTTCCGCTGTCGCCTAAATTAAATACCGCAGGATTTCTGTCCCGCGGCTCCTGAAACGGGTCAAACCGGGTCGGGGGCCGTGACAGAAATAAGGTGGTATCAGAGCCACTTCTCAAGCCACTGATTTAAGCCAATTAAGTATTTAGAAAATACTTAATTTCCATTAATTGCTATTTTGTGATTATTTGTTTATTTATCTGACTAATTGTGTACAGTATGAGCAGATCTTTATATGCTAGTCAATGTAGTAAGTCATGCAAATTCTTAAATAATTTGACTCAAGTATTAGTACCTTTATTATCTACAGTCTAGAAGTCTTATCAAGAAAATCATAAAATTTTCAAATAAAACCTCGTATGATGTAAATTCCAATAGTATCCAGTAGGAACTAATATTTGAAAAGTTTTCTATAAATTTTATTCTGACTATGTCTATTTTGCTAAACAGCATGAGTAACTTGTCTGAGGCTCTTTAGAATTTAAATCTCTATCCAGTAAGAGTAGAAGTTTCCAGAGATTTCAATAGGTATATACCAGACATAGAAGAACCTATAGAATTTAATGCTTTACCTTTCGAGAAACCCAAGGAGATAGAAATTGGGGAAAGTTCTAGGCAAATTGAAAAATTACCATCTCAGGAAGAGTTAGATTCTATAATGGCAAGCCCTAATACTATTAAGCCTGTTAATGAAACTATTTTTAATCGCTCTTTCGGAACACAACTACCAATGAACTTAGAACCATCTATTCCAAACCCTTCAATCCACTCGCAAATAGACGAATGGTTAATTAATGAAATACAGTTACAAAACCATCCCTATAAGCTTTTTCCTCAAGTTCCATCTAGAACCTTTACCAAATCCACCAATGAGTAACAAGAATAAGGCTGAACTTCGCTTTGGTAAAGAACTAATGGATACTGGGAATAGGATTCAAGAGATTGAGGGACAGATCTCCTGGAACTACGATAAGAGGGAACACAGTTACTAGAATATCATTGACAAAAAGAATAAGGGATTTATGAAACTACTATTATGTAATAATAATAGTAAAATCAGTATGTGTAAGATAAATAATAAAACGGTTGTATATAGAAGCATGAAATTTTAGAAAATTTACAAATTTTGTTCGTATACGTGATTATGTGCAATTAAGTGTGATATTGAATTATTTCTTATACTAATTATTTATCTATAACTTAGTTGTCAAATGGAAAACGCTAATAATGAACCAGTTAATGAGGTTAATGATTCTGAGCAACAACCAGGGGATCAATATATGACTAGGCAGGATATAGAAAATATCGTTGCTCAAGGGATAGCCAACACTATTCCAACAATGATAGCTCAAGGGATAGCCAACGCTATTCCAGCCATCGTTGCTGCTGTTAAAAATCCAATAGAACCACAACAACCCGTTCCTAGCAAACGTATTTCTGAAGATAACTTCAGTAATAGCGTAAACGGAGGCAATGATCATGTTAATCATGACAATGAACCACAACCAGCGCCGCTCCCTAAGAAAATGAAAGTTGCAACGCCTGGGTGCACTTACAAGGAATTTCTTGCTTGTAAACCATCTGAGTTTGCAGGCAACGAAGGAGCGACTGCGGCACTACGTTGGTTAGAGAAAACTGAGGCAGTAATTGCCATAAGTAAATGTGCTCAGGATGATCAGGTCATGTACGCGTCAAATCTTTTCAAAGAAGGAGCGCTAGAATGGTGGAATACGGTGTTACAATCAAAAGGAAGAAGGATGGCGTATGCTATGAACTGGGAAGAATTTAAGAGCTTGGTAGAAAGAAAATTCTGTCCCGAATATGAAAAGGAACAAATGACAAACAAGTTTTTAACCCACCGAATGGTTGATGTAGATTGTCGAAAGTATACTACGACATTCTTCGAATATGCTCGAATAGTACCAACCCTGGCTTCGCCAGAGCCAGTACTTATTTCTCGATATATTTGGGGATTGATTTCTGAAATCCGTAACATCGTCAAGGCTGCGAAACCTCGCACGATTGATGATGCGGTAGATTTAGCCAATACTCTGACTGACGAACTAGTACGGACAAGAGAAGAAAATAGAAGAAAGGAAGTAGCCCAAAAGATTACCCAGGTAATCCGTTCGGATAACCATAACGATTTTAAGAAAGGAGGGAATGGGCAATCTTCTACTAGTCCATTTTGCAATTTTTGCAAAAGAAAGCATTTTGGAAGATGCAAAGGATACTGCAATTTTTGCAAAATTCCGGGGCATCAGGAAGAAGACTGCAGGAGGAAGAAATTTTCAGTTTGTTACAACTGTGGAGAAACTGGACATCTTAGGCCAAATTGTCCAAAACTGAACAAACCATCTGACACTAAAGTCAAACCTGCAGAAGAAGCAAAAAGGAATGCAAAAGCCTTTCAATTGACTGCTCAGGAAACAGAGCTCATTCCAGATATAATAGCCGGTACGTCCTAGGTTACAACATTTACACAAAAAGTATTAACTGAATCTGATGCACCCCAAAGTTTTATAAATACTTCATTCTGTCAAACTCTTAACTTAAGACAAATCTTTACAGTCAAAACATGCAAAAAGGAAAATATAGAACTCTCAGGTCTTATAATTCTTCGCTAACCTAATTCCTATGAAATTAGCCAAGTTTAATGTTGTGTTAGAAATAGATTGGTTAGTAGCCAACCCTACTCGAATTCTCTGTGATAAGAACTTTATAAAAAAAAATCCAGGTAACCGCCGGAGAAGTATTTATGATTATAGGAAATAAACCACGTAAGGTCACATGATAAATCATGAAGATATTCACTTAGATCCTGCTAAGATAGCAATGGAAGAGTTCGCAATCTTTAAATGGAAAGTAAGTATTTTGTAAATTTAGCCGGATACTATAGGCAGTTTATTAAGAATTCTTTCAGATAGATACATCCTTACCTAAGTTAACACAGTTAATTCTAAATAAGAACCTAAACAAAGAGAAGCCTCTAGCTAGCCTTACCAAAAGGAACAGAAGATTTTAAAGTATACGGTAATGCTTCAAAGTTAAAATTTGGATATATGGTAATGCGACACAAAAAGGTAATTGTGTATGCATCAAGGCAATTGCAAAAGCACGAAAAAAAAAAAAAAAAAAAAGCCTTACCACTTGTAAGCCTAAAAATCAGAAACCACAAGTTATCCTTAAGATTAGGAAACATTATCTAAGCAAGCTTACTATCCATATGGGTCATAAGAATTTAAGATACATATTTGAGCAACAAGAATTAAACATGAGGAAAAAGGGAAATCCTCGATGATTACGACTGTAATATTTAGTATCACGAAGGAAAGGCTGAAGACGGTTAGAAGAACTATACAAATAATAAACAAAAGCCGTCGAAGTCCGAGTTGGAGACAAAATGCTATTGAAAGTATTTCCTTGGAAAGGAATTTATAAATTCGATAAGAGAAGAAGCTAAGTCTCTTATATGTAGGACCATTACCAGTAATCCAACGCATAAGACCAGTAGCTTATCATTTACAACTACCAGAAGAATTAGCTGAAGTACATGATGTGTTTCATGTATCCAATCTCAAGAAACGTCTATCAGGCGAATCCTTGGTAATACCTCTTCAAGATATAGAGATAAATGATAGAGAAACCCCTACAAATAGAAGATCGGAAAATTAAGTTTCTCAAACACAAACGACTAGTGTTAGTGAAAGTCCAATGGGAATCCAGAAGAGAACCGGAATACACTTGGAAATTAGAGTCAGAAATGAAGCGCAAGTATCCTTATCTATTTCAGTAAATCTCGAGGACGAGATTTTTATTAAGGTGGGGAGGATGTAACAACTGTCACTAAAATCCCTAATTAGGATAGTAATTAGCTATTAAGGAAACTCTAATTGAGACACCCAAGTGATTCTACACAAACCCTAAAATTTTCAGAATTTTCAGAATCAGGATCAGGGCCCCTAAAATTCAAGGGGGGATAAACCCTAGCCAACGATTATCCTCATAACTAATTATAAAATTCGAAAATTTAAAAACTGTTGACACAGCAAGCCTACCTGCACGAAGGGCTACCCTATGAAAATAGGGTGGTCACTCGCGTAGCGCGACGGCTAAGGGGGTACCCCTCGCGCTACGCGACGGTGTCAAAATCTCAGTATAAATAGCAGGGGTTGGGACTTGAATTTTGGCACTGGAACGACGAAAATCGGAGTTACGTAGATCGAGTTATAAGCAAAACAGTCCAACACACAATTATCGAATCGCTGCCGCAGAACAGGGTAATTACTCGATCGCTATTACGATTCAGTTTCCGGAATCAATACATTCAAAGAATGTCTAAGTGCCGCCCACATTGGGTTATGCTTTATCGTTGTCGATAATTCGATAATGAGCCGAAGCATTGTACTTTGTCGTTGTCGATAATTCGATATACGAGTTGAAGTACTATACTTTATCATTTGTCATTTTGATAAATGAGCCGAAGTATTGCACTTGGACATTCATTGTCAAAATTGATCTCGGGGAATTATCGTAACTGCTGTATAGATCACTAATCCTGTTTTGTGTGCATTATTATTCAATTAGAAATAATCAAGGCTAATCAGTAGGCTTATACACTGCTCGTTAAATCTGCAATGTGAGTCATTCTTCTTTTTATCAACTGTTTTACAATACTCCAAATTATTTTCAAAGTGTTATAATTACAGGGACTAAGTCATGGATATCTTGATTTATTGGTTAGTGGGGTATTGTGCACATTACTATTTCTCCCAGTTAGGTTCATTGACCTACTAGGGAGAAACGTCACTATTAGAGTTCATTAACCTAATAGTGGTATGACCATCGTCACCATTGTGACTTGTCACCATTGTGACAGAAAGCCAGATAAAAATAAGATATGAACCATTGTAATCGCTCTTATGCTGTAATTTATAACTATGGGTCATTTCCTAAAAAACTGAATGAACTCACTCAGTATTTCCCCGCTGACAAAACCTTTTTCAAACATGTTTCAGGTAATCTGTTATGAGCAAAGAAAAGTGCCAGGAAGCACTACCAGCTTAGAAAAGTGGCTCAGTGTAAATAAATAAAGGAACATGTTTTAAAAATAAAGATTTCCATGGAAATCACATTATTATAAATTACTGGGTTTTATCCCTAAATTATGTAATGAGCAGTTTCAATACTAAAGATCCTGTTTTAAAAGACTTCCGCTGTCGCCTAAATTAAATACCGCAGGATTTCTGTCCCGCGGCTCCTGAAACGGGTCAAACCGGGTCGGGGGCCGTGACATATGTATCAAACATTACGTGTAAATATGTAAATTGGTCATTCGCGTGTGATAATCAGTTTATAGCATGTAGTGTGTTTTGACAAGTGTGTTTATGTATGAATGTATGTTACACCCTAAAAGGTGCGTTTTAAAGCGAAAAGAGGGTCAAGTATACTCACTGTGCGTGTTTAACAGTAAACACGGTTTGGAATGGAGTGAAGGGAGCGTTGAATCAGCCTGCGTACGGGAACAGAAGTGCATCAGTCTTCCTAGTGCTGAAATGGTCAAAGTTGGAGTGTCGAGTGGGAAACAGACTCCTTGTACGAAGGGAGTGGCTTCGTAAGAAGCGGGCTTCGTAAGAAGCGGGCTTCGTAAGAAGCGGGCTTCGTAAGAAGCTGCTGTTCAGCATTTTTGAGCGTTTGGATCTGTGTTTTCGCCTGAATCAGATGTGTTTTCGAGTCCTTTTCATGACGGTTTCGACACCACCTCGTCCCACTATCCAGTGAATGAAATATATGTCGGTTTTGGTTCGTTTTTGTGTAAAAATCGAGCTTAAAGGAGGTTTTACTTGGACTAAACCCTTGGTGAGTGTGAGATCTTCATATCTACATCTTGGGAAGCCAAAGCTTAGCCTAAATCACTAGTTCAAGTGTAGATCCGTAGTAAAATAAGAAGTTTTGATGAAAAAGATGAAGGTTTTTGGTAAAAGAATGAAGGTTTTCATAAATAAAGAAGTTTAGATGAAAAAGATGGAGTTTGGATGAAAATAAAGAAGTTTGGATGAAATCGGAGTGAAACTCATGTAAAATCATAGTGGAAATCGTTGTGAAACTTGTAAAAATAGCGGATCTTACTTGGGAAATCGATGGACAGAAGTTCGGGTGCGATTTTGAGAGAAAAGGTAGCAATGGTGAAATGGAGAAGTGGCTTGGGTATTCATAGGCGCTAATAGTGGTCTGGTTCGAAGCTGGCTTCGTAAGAAGGGACAATTTTATGTGAGAAATTCTCGTTTCGCCTGTCAGATGTTCGTTAGATGTGTTTTGTTGCGTTAGTTAGTGCGAGTACTTTAAGTATTTTACCAAGGCATTAAGTGTGGCGTTGCGTTGCGTTTTAGAGCGATAATTCGAGTGTTCGAGTGAGCGTTTAAGCGAGTTTTAACACATAGATAATAATATATATATATATATATATATATATAACCAGTAATATAATATAAGAGTAGGAGTTGGGTAGAAAGTCTATTTTTCCTATAAAGTCTTGGAAGGAATAAGAATTGGACATGTGTCATTGAGGGATTTTAAGTAGAAGGGCTATCATGTAATTTCACATTTTAATTTTATTTTTGGAATGTGTCTTCATTAACTAAATTCCATGATTTTCAGAATTTTTATTATTTTCGAATTCAAATCTGGAAGTCAATGTGTTTATCTGAAAACTATCAGCATGTTCTTAGTGACGTGTGTTACCAGTCAGAGAGGTTGAAGTCAGTGTGTTTTAACACTCTGGAGTCAATATATAATCAGGTTGTGTTTTAACAGTTCTTTTGCATTTTAACAATCTGAATGTGTTTTATGTTATTGTCTATGTCACATTACATCGCATATTCCATTGTTCAGAAGAGATTACTGGAATTTATCAGCAAGTTCTTGGTGCTGTGTTTTAACAGTTTACAGGGCTAAAGTCAATTTTTTTTATAGATCCCACAATATAAAGATGGTAAAACACAGGGTATGAATCTGATTATTGTTAAAACACAACTGTATGAATCTCAATGCTAAAACACAACTGTATGAATCTGATTGCTGTTAAACACAACTGTATGAATCTGAATGCTAAAACACAAGTGTATGAATCTGCTTGCTGTTAAAACACAACTGTATGAATCTGTTTGCTGTTAAAACACAACTGTATGAATCTGAATGCTAAAACACAATTGTATGAATCTGCTTGCTGTTAAAACACATATGTATGAATCTGGATGCTAAAACACAACTGTATGAATCTGAATGCTAAAACACAGTTGTATGAATCTGCTTGCTGTTAAAACACATCTGTATGAATCTGCTTGCTGTTAAAACACAACTGTATGAATCTGTTTGCTCTTAAAACACATCTGTATGAATCTGAATGCTAAAACACAACTGTATCAATCTGCTTGATGTTAAAACACATCTGTTTGAATCTGGATGCTAAACCACAACTGTATGAATCTGCTTGCTGCTAAAACACAACTGTATTAATTTGCTTGCTGTTAAAACACACCGTCAAGAAAACGGAGATGATAAGAACAATATTTGAATGGTGATGATGAACTTGGAGATGGTGGAGATGGAGAAGTGTTTTAATTTGATCCGGTGCTCTCCATCGTTTCTAAAGTTATCTTCTTCCATGATTGTAGTTATTTTTGGTAGGGATTGGGGTTTCCAAGATGGGTTTGGAGAGAGAGAGAGAGGGAAAATCGCTTGAAATTAGGAACTGGGCGGTTATCTAATTGATTTAAAACACGGCCATTGACAAAATTGCCCCTACTCATTTAAAACAATCAATTAATTAAACTCAAATATTACAAGATTGCCATTGATTTAATCTCAACCCTTAAACACACCAATCGGATGGACCAGATCGCTTCCTAGACTTTCTAGGAAAAACAAACTTTCCGTGCGAACCCTACTCTATAATATATATATATATATATATATATATATATATATATATATATAAGTAACCGCGTGTGAGTTTGCGTTGCGATGGTACGAGAGCGAGCGAGTATTTTAGATACTCACGTGATGTAGTAGTGTAAGCGTAAGCGTTGTGAAGTGCGATATAGCGTGTTAAAATAAGCGATGTAGTGAGAAAATATGCGATGTAGCGTAGTAAGCGATATAGTTTACATTATGATCCGAATCTCGGGTGCTAGGCGTAACGAGAGTAACGAGCGCGAAAGTGCAGGTTGTTACAGTCTCCCCTACTTTAGGAAATTTCATCCCGAAATTCATTCGAAAGGAAGACTGTGAGAATTTACACGAATAAGTAGTGATACAAGCGTTAGGGTAAGCCGAGAATGAACGAGTGATAGATCAAGGATTGACGAGTGAGAGCGTCTCGGTGGCATGGGAAAATTGATGAGAAAAAACGACTTGCTTGACTAGGGAATAGTAATTCACGAGTTGACGATCCATAAATGTTTTAAGTTTTCAAAAAGTTTTTGTCAAATCATTACAAAAAGATTTTAAAGAAAAAGCTGATTTATGAAAATTTTCTTATGACGTGGTGTTAAACTGAGTCAATGTTTAAACCAGCGTTGTAGGAAAAGTTTTGTTTCTCCTAAGGTTTTAATTAAAATTTTTCAGAAAATTTCCCATTTATTTCCAAAACATTCGGTAAAAGAATAAGTTTCATTTATTTTCAAAACATACGGTAACTAATAGGTTTTAACTGTGTCAAAAGTTCAATTAGCGTCGAGCCCCACGTGGCATCTTTCTACAAAAGTTTGTTAATATGGCTAAAACACTTATATATAGGAAGTACAAGCGGTGTATCCACCATGCTTTAGCCATATTGACTCCATCTCGTGAAGCGATGTCATGTGTTTCGACATGATATGGATAGGTTTTAGTATCCTTAGTCCAAATGGTAAATGGTTGGACCAAGTTCGAAAGGAAGATCAAGTAGATTGAGCAGTGAAGTTGATTGCAACTTAGTTAGCGATAAGAGCGTGTGCGAACAGTTTGGCGATTTGAAATATCGAAGCGGTAAGATTGATAGATGCGATAAAGCGTTAAAGCGTCGAGAGGGATAGCGATGGTGAAACGAGATAGATTTTAGCGAAGGTGAGATTGTGTTGGTGTAGACTTACAAAAAGTCTAGCGATGGTGCGATCGAGAAGTAATGAGATGTTACGCCTTGCGAAGGAGTTTAGTGTGTTGAAAATAGTCTCAATAATATACGAGGCTTAATAACGTTCAACTCCACATGGCATTTTCTTCATGAGAGTTTGTTAGTATGGCAAAGCACTTATATATAGGAAGTACCAGCGGCGTATCTACCATGCTTTGAGCACACCTCCTCCGTCCCGTGAATAGATGTCACACTTTGTCAACATGGTTAAGACGCTTATATATAGGAAGTACCAGCGGCCTATCCACCACACTTTTAACATTATGGCATCATTAGAACTTACTACGATCTCCATGCACTTACCAAAATAATCCCGTGTGCACCCTTGATTAATTTGATCCTTGCATGTTTATCGTAACTTATTTTAAAGCCGCATAGTCAGGGTAAAACATATTATATCGTGATATACTATATGGTGCTAGTAATAGAATATGTGCGTGAACCTAGACTGGGTGTGAGGACTTGATAGAGAGGGCGGAAGAGAGAGAGAGAGAGAGAGAGAAAGAGAGAGAGAGTCGGCATCGCATATTGAGGCGACATCGAACAATAGAACAATTGTAAAGTACAAGTACTAACATCGAGAATCGTTCCATTAACTACGTCGTTCTGCGCCTGGTCGGTGTTGATGTTGAAGACCCTTGCTTGGGTTGTGGTTACTGTTGGAGCTTCTACTGCGAGTGCTGCATTTGCTGGTGTTGCGGTTGCTGGGGCTGCAGGTTGCGTCGGTGGTGCTGGGAGTGCTACTATGCCTTGTTGTCACGGCCCTGTGCGGCAGTGGGTGGTGAAGTGACCGAAACAGTTGCAATTTGTGCAATAGCGACAGTTGGCTCTAGCCTGGTGGTGATAGGTACATTTCTGACACAGGGGAAAAGTTCCAGCGTAGTTACGCCTTGGGTAAAGTCTCTAGCAGCTAGTCTGGGCGGTGTCTTCCTGTAGTGCGTCGTCTTCGGATGATTCGGTGGTAGCTTGATTAGTCTTCTTGGTGGAATCCTTGGAGAAGAATCCAGCTAAGACTCACTTGTCATTGATCTCTGCGGCCAATTGATAAGCTTCTTCGATGGTAGCCGGTCTTGCAGCTTCGACAAAATCGCCCACACACTCCGGCAAGGCACGTAGGTACTTCTTGATGGCCTTTTCAGGAGTGTCGACTTGGCTTGGGCAAATGATGCTAAGCTGTTTAAACCTTGCTGTGAGGTCGGCGTTGTCGCCTTCGACTTGCTTGATATCCCAAAAATTCGTTTTCTAGCTTTGGGACTTCGTGGGGCGGGTAGTACTCTTCCTTCATGAGCTCCTTCAGCTCATCCCAGGAGAGGGCGTAGGCTGCATCGTGCCCACGTCTGTTATGCTCGGCTGTCCACCAGTCGAGGGCTCTTGACTGAAATACTCCTGTAGCGCATGTAGTACGGAAATGCTCGGGGCACCCACTCTGACGGAGGGTAACCTTGATAGCATCGAACCATTGAAACATCTGAGATACTCCTTCGTCGCCTGTGAAGACCATCGGGCCACAAGCTTTGAACTGCTTGTAGGACAAAGTAGACTTTGGTGCATCGATCTTAGAGTCTTCCGTGTCTGGGAATTGTTGAGAGATTGAATCTGCGAGACGATTTGAGGAATAACCTTGGTCATTTCCTTGGCCACGAGCGAGGTGATCCTCTTATCGGCGTATCTTCGGGCATTTCTTCTCGCTATACGTCGCGAGGTGGAAGTGTTCGAAGACATCTAGACAAAGAGATTTGGAATGATATTCGATCATAATGATTTTGAAATTGTGATGCGATTTAGCGCATTTAAAACTTGTTATAGTTGACATAGTAACACGTATTCACATAGGAGACACGAAAATCCTAGGTTTTCACGTATTCACATAAGCACATATACTCATATACTATATACATATATATCTGTATAAATAGCACGAGGACGCGTTTAAGAGAGAGAGTTGTTATGGTTTAGTTTTGTTGCGGATATTTAGCTCTTGTTTTAGATTGCGATGGCTGTGCGAATTGTGCATATAATCGGAAAGCGAAAAGCGGTAAAACGAGAAATCGATAAAGCGTAAAATCTCCAATTCGAAAAACACGTAAACATAATAAAATTTGATGATGCGTAAAATCGGCGATTGCAGGCTTAAGATTAACAGAGCGTCTTGGGTTTGAGAAAGTGACTACCCAAAGTGATTCGACCATTCTCTTGAGTAGGGGTACACGCTTTGGCCTAATAGGTAAATGCTCTTACCGCATTGTGGCTAAAGACACTACCCTTCCGGTTACTATGCGTCCTGAGTCATTGGAACAACCGAGACTTTGGTGAGATCTTTTAAAATTAGTTTAGGGAGTGGAATGGGTTATAAGATGTGGGTTTCACCCCTAACTTAACAACTTCGCTCCTAACTGTGGTAGCTCTCACTGAATAAATTTGGGAGTTCCACTAGATAGAGATGGAGATTTCCATTGAGATATGGATATCACTCCTAACTCAACGAATGATTCTCGTGCTAAGAGTAATACGCGGAGTGAGTGATCTTATCGAGAGTTCTTGGTTTTCACACCTAATCTCGACACAATCACTCGTTTGTGTTATACGAGTGTTTTCAATCGTGTATATTGTGTTAGCCTTAAGAAAGGCAAGTAAGTGTTTAACCTTAGGAAAGGCTCCCTTCGTACGAAGCTGCATTCGTACGAAGGTGCAACATTTATTTAAACATTTCAAGATTCATAAAAATAGTTCGTTCGTTAGAAGCCACAACATGGGGGTTCGTACGAAGCGGCAGCTTGTGGGTTCACACAAGAAGGTTTGTTTGGTACTTAGACTATAGACTAGGTCTGATCATGCAATCCTACCTAATTCCCAGTAGTTATGGCTCTGATACCAATATGTCACACCCCAACCGATGGCAGAAACATCGGGATGTGGCACTAAGCGACGAGATTGCTCGAGAGAATCCATAACACTAATATTGCGACAATAATAATTAATTTCTTTTCATGGCAAAGCTAATGTCATATAAATTCAAGTACAAATAGTTCAAATAAGAGATTCAGTAGTTTGATAATAATCTAGGCGTGTATCTAAAGCAGCCTAATTCTTGTTTCGAGATAACCTGCAATTAACCTGCAACATACGTTAAAATCATGTCTATACAAAAATGTATTGGCGAGTATACAGGTTTGATATAGTAATAAAAAAGATAAAAGCGTTGCGAATTTCCATATACATAAACGAGATACAACACAACATATATACAAACTAGACAATCACTGAAGCTAAGTCCCGAGATGACTGTGAAGGAGAGGTGTGAAGTTCCTTAACTAGACTCCGTCGGGTGTGAGTCGAACTATAGTACCATACTAGCTAAGGTGGAACATCAACGAGTAAATGTCCTTGCACATATGTATCAAGCGTCACGTGTAAATATGTATATTGGTCATTCGCGTGTGATAATCAGTTTATAGCATGTAGTGTGTTTTGACAAGTGTGTTTATGTATGAACGTATGTTACACCCCAAAAGGTGCGTTTTAAAGCGAAAAGAGGGTCAAGTATACTCACTATGTGTGTTTAACAGTAAACACAGTCTGGAATGGAGTGGAGGGAGCGTCAGATCAGCCTGGGTACGGGAACAGAAGTGCATTAGTCTTCCTAGTGCTGAAATGGTCAAAGTTGGAGTGTCGAGTGGGAAACAGACTCCTTGTACGAAGGGAGTAGCTTCGTAAGAAGCGGGCTTCGTAAAAAGCTGATGTTCAGCTTTTTTGAACATCTGGATCTGTGTTTTCTTCTGAATCGGATGTGTTTTCGAGTCCTTTTCATGACGGTTTTGACACCACTTCGTCCCACTATCCAGTGAACGAAATATATGTCGGTTTTGGTTTGTTTTTGTGTAAAAATCGAGTTTAAAAGAGTTTTTACTTGGACTAAACCCTTGGTGAGTGTGAGATCTTTAGATCTACATCTTGGGAAGCGAAAGCTTAGTCTAAATCACTCGTTCAAGTGTAGATCCGTAGTAAAATAAGAAGTTTTGATGAAAAAGATGAAGGTTTTTGGTAAAAGAATGAAGGTTTTCATAAATAAAGAAGATTAGATGAAAAAGATGGAGTTTGGATGAAAATAAAGAAGTTTGGATGAAATCGGAGTGAAACTCGTGTAAAATCGTAGTGGAAATCGTTGTGAAACTTGTAAAAATAGCGGATCTTACTTGGGAAATCGATGGACAGAAGTTCGGGTGCGATTTTGAGAGAAAAGGCAGCAATGGTGAAATGGAGAAGTGGCTTGGGTATTTATAGGCGCTGATGGTGGTCTGCTTCTTACGAAGGGACCAGTTTTGTGTGAGAAATTCATGTTTCGCGTGTTGGATGTTCGTTAGATGCGTTTTGTTGCGTTAGTTAGTGCGAGTACTTTAAGTATTTTACCAAGGAATTAAGTGTGGCGTTGCGTTGCGTTTTAGAGCGATAATTCGAGTTGTCCATTATGATCCGAATCTCGGGTGCTACAACATGGGCTTTCGAAGGAGATGGAAATTCCGCTTTCTTTCACGGTTGGTTCAATAAGAGATAGGCGATTAACTCAATACAAGGCCTGATGGTGGACGGGAACTAAGTGCATAAACCAACGGAAATCAAGAAGGGTATTTTTATTCATTTTAGAAATCATTTTTCTGACCCATATACGTGTAGAGCGGTTTTGCAGGTTCTAGGTGTCACACCCCAACCGATGGCGAAAACATCGGGGCACGACACTAAGCATTCATGTCACACCCCTATTTTCCACATGTCACCGGTGGGCCCGGTGGGGAGTATCGTGACGTAATTGATATCATCATAGTCAAACAACACAACATATAAATGCACAGCGGAAGCAAAAGATATAGATTTATTTCAACTGAATAAATTACAATGTTTAAGTATCACAAATCAGTCGAAACAGATCCACAGGCGGATCAAATAAAAAGGAAAACTGTTCAACGGACTTTGACATCTAAAGCTTGCGAGACTTGAGTAATGATGCCTGGAGTAGCCAGCCTATTTCGTCTAGTACCTGCACTTAGCCTTTTTGGAAAATACTTCAGTTTGCACTGGTAAATACAACTTAACTTACTCATTTTGAAAAGAGTTTGAAAATTTATTTAAATGCACTTCGGCAAAAATATTTTATAACTTGGGACAATTATTCAAAATAATCTTGTATACAGTTTTACTCATTTGTCGTCCATTAGGGCCGGTTTGTAGGGCTGGACTTAAGTTAACTGACACGCCACAGGTATAATGCCCACAAGGTCGATTCCTTATAGTGAGATACCAGTTTTTACATAATGCAACTGTCAGGTGTACGCCTACACCCCGTGCTTAGGTCGTGGCCATTTCTTTGAATGATGCCAAGGATATCGGGACATGGTCATTTAACCCCCAAGGGCCATACACCAAATAATACATATCAAACGGGTCATGCAAATACATTAATCACAGTTCGATTTAAATGACTACACACACCCGACCAAGCGGTACTTTTATAGTACCGTATCCCAAGCCCGTATAGGGAAAATAAGTTAAGGGTATTTACCTGAGCAAAGTATAAATCAAATACAGCAAGTGCACGTAGCTTTTACTGGGCTCCTAATCTGGAACGAAGGTTTTTAATAACCTATTAGAATCCTAACAGGTCTTTAATTAAGCTTAGACTTAGACCGGTTAGTTTTCAAAAGGAAGACACGGTTCAAACGCATGATATAGCGAAGACCGGTTTAAAATGTGGTTTTGACCCGACAAGCTTGCATGCTTGTATAATATGGGTAACTTAACACATTCTGTATTTTGAGATAAAAACAATATGGTTTGACCCGTTTCGGCTAATATGTGTAAACTAGTTACATAGACCGATCCGAACGCGAAACATGCGTAACGGGTAACCATAAGAGTCATATACAAGTTCCACAAGTTAATATGCTTCAAATATGTTGTGACATCAGTAAGATGTCTTCCATTATGCCCAAGATGATTTTAAACTCAAATTACGCCTCGAAAGGGTATTTTGGTCATTTAAAAGGTTATAAAAGGGTTTAAATATGTTTCTGAGTTTCGGGTCTGAAGTAATCAGTAAAATACTCAATTTACTAATTCATATCAGTAGGGTATAACCTATATGTGAAATTTATCATTTCTAACCATTCTATGCACCGAAAGGGCATTTTGGTAATTTCACCTAAGGTTTAAAGGTCAAATCCGGAAATCTGACTTCAAAACTTTTACCTACTATTGAAACATTAATGTTAACTTAAAATATCAGTAGGTATCAAGTCTTATATATCTAATATGGTTTTAATACATATTATGTGTTTAAAACGCTTAAAAACGCTTAAAATGGCGATTTTGAGCTATTTCCGGGTTCTTAAGGGAAAGCTGATATTTTTACTATTCCAGAAGGCTTAAAATATTCTATTTATCATATTAGATCAGTAGAAAAAGGTTTGGGGTCAAAAGGATTTGTAAAACTCATTTTATAGCCCAAAAGGGCAAAACCGGCAATTTCCGAAATAAGCTTAGAACTCTATGTTATGCTCAGCCTTAAAATAAATAAAAATCTTCAAAAATCCCAAAATATTATATAACATCAGTGGGTAAAAAGTTTGGTATCAAAAATTAGGCTTAGATAGGCTATATGCTAATTATCCTGTTTAATTACTAAAAAGCTTCTTATTTACGCTAATGAGCATAACTCCAAATCTAGACCTCAAACTGATGTCAAATTTTGGGGACAAGTTTATAAATCAGTGGTGAAGGTTCCTATCCTTTCACTTTTTTAAAAAAATCACATTTTAAGGCAATAAGGGCATAATAGTCAACATTTAAGCATTTAACGGAATCATGCATATGAGTTGGATAACCAATGAACCAAGTTGTATAATCTCAGAGGGTTATACTTATAAGTAACTTGGTCCTAATAAAGCTCTAAGGCATTCCTAGTTCATGCTCAAACGGTTCAGAACTGAAAGTCAAATCATAAGTCAAACTATGCGTCTTTCGACCCCGAACCAAGCTTAAACTAAAAATTGTCGAGTTGAACATGTTTAGACATGTTCTTACATTAGTTACCAAGTTATATTAATGTCAAAACAGGTTGCATAGCTTCTACATTGCTAATTATGCATTTATTTGAAAATTAGCTTTCTGTTGACTTTTTATAATCAAGTTTGACTCGACAATTGACCTAATTAGAGTGGGAATCAGAGGGAGACCTTTTAGGGGTTTAATGCCCACATAATTATCAACTCATAGGTATTTTCATAATGAAACTTGACTAGAGCAATTAAGGTTAATGACGAAGTCAAACCTTAATTACGACGGTTTGACTAAACGCTAGTAAACTAAGCAAAACTGAATTAAAGGAGGTTAAGCAAACTTACAATAGTCCTAAGCACAACTAATGATCACTAGGAAAGATGCTTGAGCTCCAGAAACCTCCAGAAAGTGAGCTTGTGAAGTTACAAGTGAATGTGCAATGAAAATCCAAAGTTCATGGCTTTATATAGGTTTCTTGAGATGATTAGATCTTGCCAAACAAGTCTATGGACGTTATGGGATCATTCCAAGTGTCCCTATACCCTTTAAAATCATCAAACCAGCTCCAGGTATCCAAAAATGGTAAACTAAGTCGGTTAAACAGGCTGTACAGGCAGTTGTGCTTATTTTCTGCATCTGGGGACTTTAGACGGGCCGCGTAAGATCCCATAGAGGGTTTACGCGGGCCGTGTGAGGGTCTGATCCGGTCACCAAGTTTCAAAAATTGCAATTTTGGTCCCTGGTCCTTCCAAACTTGATTTTAACTTGTTTTCTTGCACTTTAAACCCCCAAACTTGACTTTTAAGGACCCCAAGTTATAAACTAACTTTGTTTAGTCCCCGGTTACTCATACGTTCACCGAAAAGTCTTAAATTTCAACGTTGACGCTTTTAACCCCTCGTATACGAATATTGTCATAACTTTCTCATACTTAATCGAAACCTTGTGAAATTTTTATCACACATTCTTGTGAGTATAATTAACCATTACAAAGCATCGGGTTTGCTAAAAGGTCACTCAGAGGTATACTTTAAACATGTTGACACATTTAGCCCATGTAGTTTGTAATTCCTCACTTTCTTTCACAATTAGCTTCGTATGATCCATGATTTATTCGTTTAAGGGTATAAACATCTTGTAGGGTTATTGAAAGACATATTTATTCATTGTTGACATTTTGAATTCTTTTACACACATAGATTCCCTGTTTGTCAACTTTAGCCCTTCTAAATCGATCCTTTACATGTTTAAAGTCCATGACACGTGTCGTTATAATATTGGACATGAATTTTCGAGGTGTTACAATTCAGAATGCTCAAGAGATCCCACAACACTATTTGTTTCAATAATGATTAATCAAATTTCATAAAAATTGTCTAAACAGCATCCACGATTCAATCACAAAAGTATCAAATACATAACATCCAAATATTGTTCAAAATTCCTGAATTAACTAAGATGAGTTTCTAAGCAGCATCCTAGCATATTTCTTGTTTTCCTCAGCTACTATCAACCAGCAACATGTATTAAAATACTATCAACAAAATGTTGGCGAGCATACAAGTTCGAATACGTAGCATAATTGTTGACAAAAACTCATATCCATCATATAAACATATAAAAGTTTCACCATGCTAGTTTACGCAGTCCAAGTGATAGCCCAAGTTTCCAATGCGTTAAATGCCTTTCCCAAAGACTAACGAGAGGTTAAAATGTCTCCTCCTAACAATACCCCAAAGACTAACGGGGAGATGCATTACCCCTATAGCGCTACCATTGTTAAGGCGGAATTACACACAGGGATTAAACGTTCACATAGCATAAAAGACTCAAGTATCAAGTTTCACGTTTCATGTTTAACGAGAATAGAGTATGTTTCAAATAAGTTTCAAGTTTCAGGTGTCAAGTGTCATGTTTATAGAATACATGTTGCATCCCAAAAGTGTTTAAAACAAAAAGGGATCGAGTATACTCACAGGGGTGCTTAAACCAACCACTGTTTGATTGGATCGAAGGGAGCGCTGGATCAGCCTGCGTGCGGGGAAACAGAGCATAAGTCCTCTAAGAACTGACTCGGTTTGGAACAGAGTGTCTAACAATGCTTAAATAGAGAATAAGTGTCTAATAGAATACCTGAGCGGATGGTCATCCGGATGGATGACCATTCGGTCGGATGGTCATTCGATTAGTGGGTAAAGTTTTTGAACAGTTAAAGTTTCAAACGTTGTGATCATAGTGTCCTGTAAAAACAAACAAGTGTAACATAGTCAGATCATCTGGACGGATGGTCATCCGATCGGATGGCCATCCGGACAGACGATCAGTGAGTGAAGTTCTTTTGAAAGTTTCTACGTTTCGAGCTAACGCAGACAATGTAACGACGCATCAAACAATGGAAACATACCAACTCAGCTCGTTCGGTCGGTTGGGAACCACCCCCTCTCGAACCAACAAACTATCTCTAGTGTGCTTCATATTTGGACTCGTCAAACTATCCGTTTTCCGGTGAAGTTCAGTTCTTAGACCGGCTTTTGACTAAGGAATGAGTTAATAGCCCGTTTGAGACCGATTCCACTACTGTTTTGTATAATAGTTGAAGAAAAGTTCGAAAATCAAGTGTGAAACATGATGTTCATCAGATCTGAGCTGGAAAACAAATGTCATTCCATCAGATCTGAGATAAAAGTACGAGTTTCCTTTAGGTTTCGTATGAAAACTATGAAGATCCTTAAGATCTAGGGTCGTTCTTGATTAAATGATGCTCCTTAACAGTTTGTACATCAACTTAGTGGAAAACACCTTCAAGAGACCCCAAATCAGTTGGTTTTCATGAAATTGTTAAAGTGTTCATGCGATTTTGTTGAAGAATCTTGTGTAGAAGTGTTATATGACTAAAGTTGTACAAGAATCTAGAAGAAATACTTACGGATTGTGCTTGAATCTCGAGAAAAGTGCTTGAAAGGACTTAGGAGTGCGTGTGGTCGGATGACAGCGAGTGAAAGTGTGAAAAGAGAGGGCCTATTTATAGCTGACATGGACGGCTAAGGCGGTGCTAGTGCAAGGGTTGGATGGCTATTCGGTCGAATGGCTATCCAATCGGATGGTCGTCCGATCGGATGGTCGTCCGATCGGATGTCCATTCGGACAGCCAAATCCCGTTTGCTAGTTTTCCGAATTTGGTTCGTTTTGTGAGCTAGATTAAGCGTTGCGTTGCGTATTGTTGTGAGTAATCATTACATGGTAAAATTATATACTTAACACAAAAGTTTCCAAGTTTCAAGTCTACATATAAGCTAGGCTCACGTCTAATAAGTTTCAAGTATCAAAGTATCAAGTATCGAAATATCAAATATCAAGTCTCTTGTTCAATAAAGAATCAAAGTTTCTCGTTCAATAAGGATCAAGTTTCTTGTTTAATAAGTATTAAGCACAGCAAGTGTCAAGTTTCAAGATTCGAGTCTCAAAGTGTCACAAGATTCAAGTATCAAGAGTCAAGCTTCACAAAGTATCACGTCGAGCATAGTTTCACGTATTTAACATAGGTTAACATAGTTAAGACTCAATTAAGTATCATCAAGTATTTACAGGGACTATACTTGCCAAAAGATAAAAGTTTCAAACGCAGGGCGTTACAGTCTCCCCTCCTTTAGGAGATTTCGTCCCCGAAATCTGAGAGGAAGACTGCTCAAAAAGTTGTGGATACTTGTTCTTCATCTCAGTCTCGAGTTCCCAAGTGAATTCGACACCACGCTTTCCTTCCCATCGTACCTTAACGATGGAAATTTTGTTGCGCCTCAACCGCTTAGTACCTCGGTCCATGATTTCGACCGGTTTCTCCACAAAATGAAGAGTCTTGTTTATTTGCAAGTTTTCGATGGGAACCTGAAGTTCCTCGTTGGCTAGGAATTTTTTGAGATTAGATACGTGGAACGTTGGATGTACATTGCTAAGCTCTTGTGGCAAATCGAGTAGATAAGCCACCTTGCCAATCCTTTCGAGAATCTTGAAAGGACCCACATAGCGAGGGGCAAGCTTTCCCTTTTTACCAAAGCGTATAACTCCTTTCCAAGTAGATACTTTGAGCAGAACGAAATCTCCAACATTGAATTCCAGAGGCTTACGCCTTTTGTCAGCATAGCTCTTTTGTCTGCTCCTAACCTTGATCAAGTTATTGCGGATCTGAAGAATCTTATCCGTCGTCTCTTGAATGATTTCAGGGCCAGTAAGTTGCTTATCACCAATCTCATGCCAACTGAGAAGAGATCGGCACTTGCAACTGTATAAAGCATCGAAAGGAGCCATCTGAATACTGGAATGCTAGCTGTTGTTGTACGAGAATTCGATCAATGGTAAATGTACATCCCAGTTACCACAAAAGTCTATGACACAAGAACGGAGCATATCCTCTAGGGTTTGAATAGTGCGTTCAGTATGTCCATCCATTTGGGGATGAAAGGCTGTACCAAGATTCAAGTGAGAACCCATAGCGGACTGAAAAGTTTGCCAAAGACCGGCAGGTGTACGAGGTAGTTTAGTGATAAAGTCCATAGCGATGCTATCCCATTTCCAAACAGGGATTTCGGGTTGTTCAAGAAGACCTGAAGGACGTTGATGTTCGGCTTTGACTTTTGAACAAATAAGACACTTCGAGACATACACGGTGATTTCCTTCTTCATACCAGGCCACCAGTAAGTCGTACGCAAGTCATGGTACATCTTATCAGTACTAGGATGAATAGAGTACCGGGATTTGTGAGCCTCATTCATAATGAGCTCACGGAGATTATCGCGGTCTGGCACCAAGATGCGAATGAGATAGTATAGAAGTCCATCAGACTTTGTCACAAGTTGATCAATACAAGCACCTCGTATTTCAGCGATTAGACTACCTTTGTTGGCTGACGAGTACTGAGCTTCACGGATACAAGCATGAAGATCACTAGTGATCTGAGAACAGAGGATGCTACTAACATGAGTCTTACGACTAAGAGCGTCGACCACGACATTCGCTTTGCCAGGTTGGTAGCGAATCTCACTGTCATAGTCGTTAAGCAACTCTATCCATCATCGTTGATTCATGTTCAGTTCCTTTTGGTTAAATAAGTGTTGTAGGCTCTTATGGTAAGTGAAAACCACACACTTAGTACCATATAGGTAGTGTCGCCAGATCTTTAACACATAAACAACTGCGCCAAGCTCTAAATCGTGGGTAGTATAGTTTTTCTCATGTATTTTGAGTTGTCGAGAGGCATAAGTGATGACCTTATCCCATTGCATGAGCACACAGCCTAGGCCACGGTTCGAGGCATCACAATACACCACAAAATCGTCATTCCCATCAGGGAGAGCAAGTATCGGAGCATTACAAAGCAGATTCTTAAGAGTCTGAAAAGATTCCTCTTGCTCGGGACCCCGAGCAAAAGGTTTCTCTTTCTGAGTCAACGAAGTAAGAGGCACGACGATCTTTGAAAAGTCCGAGATGAATCGACGGTAATAACCCGCCAATCCAAAGAAGGAACGAATCTTAGATGCAGATTTAGGCGTACTCTAATTCTTCACAGCTTCGATTTTGGAAGGGTAAACGTGAATTCCTTGTTTACTAACAACGTGCCCAAGAAATTGCACTTCATTAATCCAAAATTCATACTTAGAAAACTTTGCGTATAAGCGTTCACCACGTAAAAGTTCTAACATGAGTCATAAATGGCGTTCATGATCAGCTCAAGTTTTCAAATAAATAAGAATATCATCAATAAAGACTATCACAAAACGATCCAAATAGGATTTACAAACACGATTCATAAGATACATGAACACAGCGGGTGCGTTGGTCAAGCCAAAAGGCATAACCACGAACTTGTAGTGCCCATAACAAGTGCGAAATGCGGTTTTGGGGATATCTTCTGTGACAACCCGTAATTCTTTTCGATGTACTGACTCCTTTTCGCATTACATGTTACGTTGTAACTCACGAGTACGCTATATGTTTAGTTAAGTGGGTAATCGCAACTGTTTGATTATGAGTATAACTATGATATGTGAATATCGTATCTGGACCCATCGCACAAAGCCCTCGGACCACACACTCATTCGTAGTCGCACACTTCTTGCTTATACCCGCGGCCTGAACTCAAAGAGATAGTGTAATGATACCGGGCCCAAGTGTGGCCCTATGTGAGGCCCGGATCTTATTATAATCGCATAACATATATGGTGGGGGTTGGTTTTTCATAATATTGCAAACACTAAATATAATAAACCCTAATATCCTACCCTTCCCCTTGTGATTGACGGCTGCCATTCTCACATTTGAAGCACTCCTATCTCTCGATCTAGACAATCTATCTTCCGGTTAGTATATTAATCATTCTTGTTAATCTGTATTCCTTGTTGCTCTAGATGATGGAATGAATTAGTTCTTTGATGTTTCCTTAGTGTGGGTATAAATGAGATGTAGGAGTGATTGAGAGCTTTCTTGGCAAACTGAACTATAATCAATTAACATGAAGTTATCGGTGCGGCGCGGCTAGATGTTAAGGGCTCGACTGTTTTGTATGTTATTAGATAGGATTGCATGATTTTTGATGATATGAGTTCAAGACCTGTTTCAGTTAATTCAAATAGGAACATGCATTCGGGTATTTTGTCGTCCGTTGGATATAGAATCATTACACATGAGCCGATCCACTAATAAGTAGCTGATTGGACCGAAAAATGTGTTGGGTCAGCAGTTTTCAATCTGATCTTAAAAATAAGTGGCCGACATATAAGTGGAACTCAAGATTAAATGTATAATATGAGCCAAAAATTTGTAATTGGACCTCACATATAAGTGGCCGACAAAGATTAAATGTATAATATGAGCCAAAAATTTGTAATTGGACCTCACATTCTTTAGCACATGCAATGCATAGTTAGTAATGATAAGTCTGATTAATATCTTGTGATTGAGCCACTATTTTTTTTAGAAAACATGCACCTTTATTCAGCACTAGGGCCGACAACCTATAATGGACTAATCCTACTTGATTCTAATTGATGCCGGTAATGAAACTGTTTGGGGTCGATTGTTTTGAAACAAGGGATGGATTGTGTATGCTATTGATAATGCTTATTACATGTTAAGGTTTAATGGTGGGTTCGAATTGTTGGTTTGTTATATTGGGCCGAACATGACTGTTGAGCACAGCCACATGTAATTGTTCTAGTGAACTTGGATCACACACAGATTGGATTAAACTTGGGCTGCATCTTTTATAGTGGGCCGATAACTTGTAGAAATCAAACACTTGGTGTGTGACTTGTAAAGGGAGTTTGTAAAACTTGTACGTATAAGGTGAATTTTATGAGATGTAAACTTTACACAGGACTCGAATACTTGTTACTTGATGTATTGAACTGTGTGTTACATGATCTCTTGATTTCAACCTATCTAATGATATGTGATTTATGTGTACACTGCATGTGCATTTTATGTGAAAAAAATACGTGAACTATGTGTATGCGAAACTGACAATCTTTGGTAACCACGGTAGGGTTTCGTTGACCAACATGGAATGGGTAATGTAAAGTAACATACCGAGCAATCGAAGGTGAGTTCACTACATTCGAGCATGCGTCCCATTGGTTGGGGACAGTCAGTGGGTATCCCGTTGAGGGACAAGTCTTTTGGGTAAAAACGGGTATATTGGTTAATATTCTCACCTATCATCTTTTGTAAGTCCCTTATTATGTTACCTGGAGGGTAACGGGTATTAGTTGGTAGCGCTACTTAGGTTTGGCACCCTCACACCGCTCCTAGAGAGGACGGATGTGAACTAATGACCCAGTCGTGGCCCAGTACTAGATAGGAGTACGTGGGAAGGGCAGTCATGTATTTCAGGAGCCGTCTTGTTCGGAATTGAGATATTAACAATATTACTTGCATTGGTTATTGAATTGTTTTACATTCAACTGGTAACAAACGTTTTATTAAACTGTGGACTCGCCAGCTTTGTCTGATACACTTGTTACATGCTCGCAGATCATTAGGGGATGGAAACAGGAGCTTGCTGGCTGGAGGACAGGAGTGGTCATGGTCACACTGATGGGCTTATTTATGAAACACTTATTTATCACGTTGATTAGTATTACTTCATGATACAATAATGCTTCCGCTGAACTTGATGGTTTTTGAAGTACTTATGTTTGGAATTCTATTACTATTAAATGATGAAACTTTATTTTTAAACTTATGGATTCAATGTAATTGGTGGCTCATTACTAGTGGTCACACGCCTAACAGGGACACACCCTAAGTGGTAAATTGAGGGTGTGACATCTTCCTCAAGAACACGAAGCTGATGATAACCAGATCGAAGGTCAATTTTAGAGAAACACCTCGCGCCTTGTAGTTGGTTAAACAGATCATCGATACGAGGGAGAGGATAACGATTCTTAATGGTGAGTTTATTAAGTTCACGGTAGTCGATACACATACGAAACGAACCATCTTTCTTCTTGACGAATAACACGGGAGCACCCCATGGTGAGGTACTTGGACGTATAAAGCCTTTGTCGAGCAGTTCCTGCAGTTGAATGGATAATTCTTGCATCTCGGAGGGTGCAAGTCGGTACAGAACCTTGGCAACAGGAGTCGAACCAGGTAGGAGGTCGATATGAAAATCAACGGATCGAGGAGGAGGGAGACCAGGAAGATCTTCAGGAAAGACGTCAGGGAAATCACACACTACTGGAACATCACTTACGCTCTTTCCCTTGCCCTTTTGTTCCACTATGTGGGCCAAGAAGGCAAAGTACTGTTTACGTAGGCATCTATTCGCTTGAGTGCATGACATCAACTTCAGTCCTCTAGAAGGTCAGTCTCCATAGACATGTAAAGTATCACCAGACGTGAGGGGTAAACGTACGTACTTCTCATGACAAGCGATTTCAGCATGGTTCTTACGCAACCAATGCATGCCAACTATGATATCGAAACTACCCAATTGCATGGGTATAAGATCAATAGTGAAAACATGATCGTTAAGAGTCAGGGAACAATCACTGCGAACAGAATCGACTAGGATAGACTTACCATCGGCATTCTCAACAGAGAAAGACTTAGGTAGTTTAGAGCGTGCACAGTTTAACAAAGATTCAAATTCTACGGACACAAAGCTCTTGTCGGCACCAATATCAAATACTATCGAAACGTAAAGATTATTAACGAGAAACGTACCATTAACGACATCATTGTCGTTACGCGCCTGGTTCGCGTTGATGTTGAACGCTCACCCTCGAGCGGCTTGCCGTTGCTCCAGATTCAGCTGGGGACATTGGTTACGGAGATGAGTAGTGTCTCCACGCTTGTAGCATACTCTCACATTGTTTGCTGGTTTCGGGTTCTGCGGAGCTGGTAGAGATGGCTGACCTGGTTGAGCCGGTGTTTGCTGGACCTGGTTGGCTTGGCGGCAGTAAGGGATTGTGTGACCATAGCGATTGCAGTTAGTACACAAACGGCAAGCGGAGTTAGCAGGGTGATGATAGCTGCAAGTGGCACACTTGGGATGAATCCCAGTGTACGACTTCTTGGTGTTTTTAGGAGCAGGAGGGTTTGCAGCAGCTGGCACAATAGCATTGCCAGCCGGGTTTGCATTCGCAGCAGGGACAATTGCGTTGCATCTAGAACCCTGAGACTTTCGTTTCTTGTTCTTGCTGCCACCCGGCTTCTGGGTAATCTGGTTAGCAGGTTTTGATGGAGCAGAGTTTCCAGACTGTTTATCACGAACACGATTGTTGTTTAAACTTGCTGCAAGACGGTACACTTCTTCAATAGAACTGAGTTGAGTTACTTCAATGGCGTCACACATAGCACAATGTAACCCATGAATGTACTTGGTGATCATGCGTTTAGGAGTAGACACCAAGTGTGGTACAATGATGCTGAGTTGCTTAAAGCGGGTAGTATAGGCCAGGTTGTCGTCACCCACTTGTTCTGATGCCAGAATTCGTCCTCATGTTTCTGCTGCTCATGCGGAGGGCAGAATTCGAGCATCCTCATCTCCCTAACCTCGGCCCATGGTAAAGAATATGCTTCGTCGTTTGAGCGGATGTTTCTCTCATTTGTCCACCATTCTAGAGCTCTGCATTGAAACACGCCAGTTGCACTCCTAGTCTTTAGATGCTCTGGGCATTCACTATTGATGAAAGTAACTTCGATGCTGTCGAACCATTCCAACATTGCAGTCACCCCATCACTGTCCGTGAAAGGCTTAGGGTTGCAAGAGACGAAGTGTTTGTATTTGAAGCTCACAGGCTTAGGTTTGTCTGCTTTAGAGTCGACAGAGGAGGGAGGAGTGTTTGATCCCTGGATTTCAATGACATTCTTGGGAACAATACGTGCAATCTGGTTGGCCATAAAGACATCATCTTTTTCTGAGTGTTGGCCTTCGACCTCTTGTGTGGGTTAGAGAGACGACTTGACGACATCTAAAGAGTCAGATTAAGAATCTGGTAAGATTCGATCACATTTTTAACCATCATAGTTTCACAAACACGTAGCATAGTATAAAGTTTCACATGATTGCACAAAAGACTCAAGTTGCTTCACACATCACAAAACGTTCAAGAAGTCTCACATTGTTTAATCAGATAGTTTCACATAAATCGTCCAACATGTTTCACATAGTTTGACCAAGTTGTTTCACGTGGCATAGTGTTCAATTACGTTTCTCATAGTTTAACCAAGATTCCCACATAGTATAATACAACGAATGAAGCATCATAAATTTAATTCGATCCTGAGAGATTATTATTGTTGTTTTAGTTTGGGGAGATGCGTGCGATTCGTGTAAAAGTTTCGAAATGAACAAAGTATAAAGTATAAAACCACATGTAAATCGAGATAACACAAAAAGATATGCTCATAAAACATAGGATTGTTCCGGGTAGAGGAACGTTAACTAACCAAAGTGAATCGAACCCCTCTTGAATTGAGGCAACATGCCTTGGCTTACTTAGACAAATGCGTCATTGATGTTAGGCCTACGATATTTGTCCTTTCGGTCACTACACGTCCTTAATTGATCGGGAATTTTGAGACTTTGGCGAGACTGAAAATCAAAGAGTCGGATTAGTTATCAAGATGTGAGTTTCACCTCTAACTTGATAACATCGTACCCTAATGTTGTCGGTACTTATCAAAAGATAAGACCTACTAGAATATAAAATGGGAATTTCCCTTCAAGGTTTGGATGTCACTCCTAACTTGAGGGTAAATCTCGTGTAAAATACAAACACCGCTCAGCAGTGTTTTCAAAGCATCCAAGTGTGTATTGTGTTAGCCTTAGGAAACGCAGGTAAGTTTAACAGGAAAGTGTTGCTAGGAAGCATATACGACAGAATGCATAAGTTTTAAACAACAAATAAGAGTCGAAGTTTCCTAGAACTATAGACTAGGGTAAAGCATTCCTACTTATTCCTAATTCCCTATAGTTATGGCTCTGATACCAATCTGTCACACCCCAACCGATGGCGGAAACATCGGGGCGCGACACTAAGCGTTCAGATTGCTCAAGAGATCCCACAACACTATTTGTTTCAATAATGATTAATCAAATTTCATAAAAACTGTCTGAACAGCATCCACGATTTAACCACAAAAGTATCAAATACATAACATCCAAATATTGTTCAAAATTCCTGAATTAACTAAGATGAGTTTCTAAGCAGCATCCTAGCATGTTTCTTGTTTTCCTCGGCTACTATCAACCTGCAACATGTATTAAAATACTATTAACAAAATGTTGGCGAGCATACAAGTTTGAATACGTAGCATAATAGTTTACAAAAACTCATATCCATTATATAAACATATAAAAGTTTCACCATGCTAGTTTACGCAGTCCAAGTGATAGCCCAGGTTTCCAATGCGTTAAATGTCCTTCCCAAAGACTAACGGGAGGTTAAAATGTCTCCTCCTAACAATACCCCCAAAGACTAACGGGGAGGTGCATTACCCCTATAGCGCTACCATTGTTAAGGCGGAACTACACACAAGGATTAAACGTTCACATAGCATAAAAGTCTCAAGTATCAAGTTTCAAGTTTCATGTTTAACGAGGATAGAGTATGTTTCAAATAATTTTTAAGTTTCGTGTGTCAAGTGTCATGTTTATAGAATACATGTTGCATCCCAAAAGTGTTTAAAACAAAAAGGGATCGAGTATACTCACAGCGGGTGCTTAAACCAAACACTATTTGATTGGATCGAAGGGAGCGCTAGATCAGCCTGCGTGTGGGGAAACAGATCATAAGTCCTCTAAGAGCTGACCCAGTTGGGAACAGGGTGTCAAACAGTGCTAAAATCGAGAATAAGTGTCTGATAGAATACCTGAGCGGATGGTCATCCGGTCGGATGACCATTCGAATAGATGGTCTCCATCTATCGGATGGTCATCCGGACGGATGACCATTCGGTCGGATGGTCATTCGATCAGTGGGTAAAGTTTGTGGACCGTTAAAGTTTCAAACGTTGTGATCATAGTGTCCTGTAACAACAAACAAGTGTAACATAGTCAGATCATCTGGACGGATGGTCATTCGATCGGATGGCCATCCGGACACACGATCAGTGAGTGAAGTTCTTGTGAAAGTTTCTAAGTTTCGAGTTAACGGAGACGATGTAACGATGCGTTAAACAAAGAAAACATACCAACTCAGCTCGTTTGGTCCGCTGGGAACCACCCCTTCTCGAACCAACGAACTGTCTCTGGTGTGCTTCATGTTTGGACTCGTCAAACTATCCGTTTTCCGGTGAAGTTCAGTTCTCATACCGGCTTTTGACTAAGGAACGAGTCAATAACCCGTTTGAGACCAATTCCACTACTGTTTTGTATAATAGTTGAAGAAAAGTTCGAAAATCAAGTGTGAAACATGATGTTGATCAGATCTAAGCTGGAAAACAAATGTCATTCCATCAGATCTGAGAAAAAAGTACGAGTTTCCTTTAGGTTTCATATGAAAACTATGAAAATCCTTAAGATCTAGGGTCGTTCTTGATTAAATGATGCTCCTTAACAGTTTGTACATCAATTGAGCGGAAAACACCTTCAAGAAACCCCAAATCAATTGGTTTTCATGAAATTGTTAAAGTGTTCATGCGATTTTGTTGAAGAATCTTGTGTAGAAGTGTTATATGACTAAAGTTGTACAAGAATCTAGAAGAAATACTTACGGATTATGCTTGAATCTCGAGAAAAGTGCTTGAAAGGACTTAGGAGTGCGTGTGGTCGGATGACAGCGAGTGAAAGTGTGAAAAGAGAGGGCCTATTTATAGCTGACAGGGACGGCTAAGGCGGTGCTAGTGCAAGGGTTGGATGGCTATTCGGTCGAATGGCTATCCAATCGGATGGTCGTCCGATCGGATGGTCGTCCGATCGGATGGTCGTCCGATCGGATGGTCGTCCGATCGGATGGTCGTCCGATCGGATGTCCATTCGGACAGCCAAATCCCGTTTGCTAGTTTTCCAACTTTGGTTCGTTTTGTGAGCTAGATTAAGCGTTGCGTTGCGTATTGTTGTGAGTAATCATTACATGGTAAAATTATATACTTAACACAAAAGTTTCCAAGTTTCAAGTCTACATATAAGCTAGGCTCACGTCTAACAAGTTTCAAAGTATCAAAGTATCAAGTATCGAAGTATCAAATATCAAGTCTCTTGTTCAATAAAGAATCCAAGTTTCTCCATAAGGATCAAGTTTCTTGTTTAATAAGTATTAAGCACAGCAAGTGTCAAGTTTCAAGATTCGAGTCTCAAAGTGTCACAAGATTCAAGTATCAAGAGTCAAGCTTCACAAAGTATCACGTCGAGCATAGTTTCACGTAGTTTAACATAGGTTAACATAGTTAAGACTCAATTAAGTATCATCAAGTATTTACAGGGACTATACTTGCCAAAAGATAAAAGTTTCAAACACAGGGCGTTACACTAGGTATGAAAACTCTTTAATTTTAGGGTGGAGGTATTATAGCGCCTTTCACGGGGGCTGAGATAAAAGATGCAGTTTTTTAGCGCGGTTCAAATCAAGCCCGAGTCCCGACGGGTTGAACTTCAGATTTATTAAACTCTTTTGGGAATTTTTTGAGAATGATTTCAGAGATATCTTGGTGCATTTCCACGAGAATGCAGTTATCTATTGGGGTTGTGGGTCCTTCTTTATAACTTTGATTCCTAAGATTAATGATCCGACTAGTCTTAAAGACTATCATCCAACTAATCTTATTGGAGTCACAAGTAAAGTTATTTCGAAAAAATTGGCCAATAAGTTGAAGAAGGTCACCGGGTCAGTGATCTCTAACACTGAATCGGCGTTCGTTAAAGGGAGGTAAAGTTGGATATCTCTTCCATTCTCAACGAGGTGTTATCTTGGACGAGATTGAACAAAAAAGGGCGTTCTTGTTCAAAATCGACTTCGAAAAATCTTACGATAACGTGAATTGGAAGTTTTTAATCTCGATCTTGCCTTAAATGGGTTTTCCCGGAAAATGGTGTGATTGGATAAAAGGTACTCTCGAATCGATCAGGTCGTCGGTCCTTGTAAAAGGAGACCCCCTTTCTCCTTTTTTTTATTTTTGGTAGTGATGGAAGCACTTTCTTGTCTTTTGTCAAATACTTGTGGCATAGGAGTCCTAAAAGGCGTCAAGACGGCTAACGGGGGTCTGGTGTTATCCCATTTTTGTACGCGGATGATACTCTCATAATGGGAGAGTGGGATCTTGAAAATATTAAAAATGTGGCTAGAATTCTAAGAATTGTTCATGTTGTCGGGTTTGAAGATAAACTTAAATAAGTCCAATCTCTTTGGTGTTGGCGTCATCGAGGAGGATTTGGAGTTGATGGCAAGCACTTTGGGTTGCAAGGGAAGTCTCTTTATGTTTAGCTACCTTGGTATCATGGTTGGAGCAAATATGAATCGGATAAATAATTGGTATCCCATATTTCAAAGGCAGCTTAGTTCATGGAAGGCTAAAACTTTATCGATTGGGCCGACTTGTCCTGATTAATTCCATCTTGGAGATCTATTTTTTCTCTTTATTCAAAGCCCCGGTGAAAGTTATAGAATCTTTGGAATCTTTGATGAAAAAGTTTCTTTGGGCAGGGAGTGATGAGATAAAAAAATATTTATTGGGTGGCATGGGATCGGGTTTCTACTCCAAAAATGGGGGGTTTGGGCATTAATAAACTCAAAACGGTCCATGATTCACTCCTAGCTAAATGGGTTTGGAGATATACGGTCGAACCTCAAAGCCTATGGAAGTTGGTGGTTGACGTTTGTCATGGGTCATCAAGGAATTGGGTGTTTCTCTCGGCCAAGCTGGCGCCCTCGGGCATTTGGAATAATATTGTCAGAATGGAAAATAAGCTTATCCTTAAAGGAAAAAAAAGCAACATCTAACGAAAGGCTTTGTTGGAAATGACGAGTCCATTAGATTTTGTATTGACTTTTAGATAGGAGAAGGGCCGCTTATGTTTAAATGGCTTAATCTTTTCGATCTAGAAGTTGATAAAATGTGTACGGTGGCGGATAGGCTAGTTCAGTAGGATGGGTCCATCAACTATGTTTGGAACTGGCGTAGAACACCTTCTTCAACTGCAGAGATGGTCGAAAGGAATGGTTGTTGCAGGTTAGGGTGTAAGGGGCACTCCCCTAATAGGGGAGTCCCCTCTCTTACGCATAACCAATCCTCGTGTGCCACGTCAACTCCCCTCTTAAACTCCCCTAACACCCTAAATTAATGGCGGCACTCCCCTCTTAGGTGACTTGGTTTTTTATTAAAAGAAAAAAAAAAGAAATTTCTCATTGGTCCAACCCTTCCCTCTCTCCTCCCTCTCTCCTCCTCTCCTCCCTCTCTTCGGTGAATCCCCACCGATTTCTTCCCTCTCTCTACCTCACCGCCTTGATAGCGGCACACCCCCTAAACGGCAACCGGGGTCACCGAAGGCTGCCCCGAGTACCCTGTCTGTTTGGTATGGGGTAATGGAATGGACGAAGGAATGGAATGGACGAGGTAATGGAATGGACGAGGGAATGCAATGGATCATTATCATTCTGTGTCTTGTTTGGTTACTATGTGTGAATGGAATGAAATGAATTATTATTGTGTATTGTTTGGTAGGCAAGAAAAACGGAGTAATAAAATCAACGGTGAGAGGTGGTGGTGGTGGTCGATGGTTGTGATTGTGGGTGGTTATAGGAGGCGGTGGTGGGTGTCGACGGCGGCGACAGGCGGTGGTGGTGATGGCGGGTGGCGGTGCGGCGGTGACGACGAGTGGTGGTGGCGGCAAGGTGGCCGTTGGTGGTGGTTGGTGGCGGCGGCGATGGTTGGTGGTGGCGTCGACGATGGTGGTGGGCGGCGGCGGCGAGTGACGTTGGCGGTTGGTCGCAGCTGTGGGTGATAACGGTGGCGAGTGGGCGACGGCGGCAGCGGTGGCTGTCGGGGTGAGGTGGTGGCGGGTGGTGGCGATGGCGTCGGTGGTGGGTGGTGGTGGTGGGTTGTGGCGAAGTTGGTGGGTTGTGGTTTTGTTGATGAATGGTGCAAGAGGGGATGGAATGGAAAAAAAAACATGGGGTGTGGAAGGAATGATTTTGAGGGAATAGAATGTCTTTTGGAATGGGTGATTCCATTCCATTGACCAACCAAACATCCTTTTCTTCATTCCCTCGTAATCATTCATTCCATTCCACCTCTCATTCCTGCATACCAAACACTACCTTAGTTGCTTCTGCTTCTTTTTTAGGGCTTTCGGACTAGTGGGAATGGCTTAGGGATAGAAAAGGAATATTCTCTACGACATCTATTAAAAGACTTTTGACAGAGGAGGGGGGAAATTAACAGAAGCGAGGTGTTCAAGTGGTGGTGTTCAAGTGGTGCAAATGGCTCCCATCAAAGTGTAACATATTCAAATTGCAGAGGATCGTGGGAAGACATCATGGGTGAAACGGGATCCCTAGGTTACTTATGGGTTAAAAATAGGGCTAAGTATAAGGATTTATTTTGGAAAGATTGGTGTAAATACCCTGTGTATATGGTTTAGTTATTTGTAGCTTTTGGGTCGGCCCTTTGTGGGTTTCCATTGGCTCTTAATAGGGCGGGGCTCTCCAAAAAGGTTGCGGATCGAAGCTCGCTCGGATTTAGCTTGGAAAAAACTTGCTCGATATGGCTCGGTTTGAAACTGAGCCGAGCCGGCTCGGCTTGGTAAGAAAGTGAGCCTAGCTCAGCTCAGCTCATAACGAGCCAAATTTGCTCGGTTTGGCTCGCTTTTTAGCTCGAATTATTTTACTTTTCATGTATTTTATTTTTATATACTTTATAATATATTACAAAAACCGGATTATTTACGTGTATTTATAAGTGTAATTGTATATCTATGGCATATTTGAAGGTGGATTACCATGCTAATAAACTTATATTGTATTTCGTTGAAATTTAAAACTTATCTTGTGTTGTTGAACTTGATTTTCGGTTGTAATGTATTAGATTGAACTCATTTTGGATATGTTGTTTTAAACTATCGAATAATATTTTAAACTATTGAACTTTGAGAGCTATGTATTAATTTTACTTTTAAATTTCGAGTCAAACCAAGCCGAGCCCGAGCTTAGATTTGCAGCTCGGTTTTAAATCCGAGCTGAGCCAAGTCGGCTCGGTTTATAATCAAGCCGAGCCAGAGCTTGCCCTGGCTCGACTCGGCTCATGAATAGCCCTAGTTTTTAATGAAGATTTCTTTTTTCAAAATATATATGATAATTGTGTATGATGGTCATTCATGTGACCCTTTGACAGCAACGTAATATTTTTGTATTCAGATGTTACCTGAACTGGAATAAATTAAACATTTGAACAAGAATAATTTAATCTCTTATGGTCTTATGAGATTTTGAGTGTCAAGTGTGTCTAAATTAAACAACCGTAAGCCTCATATATATTTTTTTAATATGGTTTCATAAGTATGTCGCACATCTATAATTCTATAGTCTATTATATGTTACAAAAACATATTAAGCAAACCAATACATTTGAGTAAGATCTTACGAAATTTATGAGTTTGACTATGACACAACATTCAGTGTATTTAACTTCTACGATTCACTAACCTTTTTTCAAGAATTAGGAGGAAGGAAAGCAAATGGAGCATCATATGATTTTTAAATCTTATTTTGTTTAACTTTTATAACTGTAACATATAATGGGTCTTTATATAATTACAACACATAAAAATATAAAATAACTAAGATTAGTTTAGACTATGAGTTACCCCACCTCACGCCCCTAGTGCAGGGGCGGACCTATTAACAAAGAACGGGTTCCCAGGAACCCATTCGGTTTTTAATTTTTAGTGTAGATATGCATAACAAACTGAAAAGGAACCCATAAGTAAAATATAAAAGGAACCCATAAACAAAAAAGCCTTGCTTCTCCATTGGTTATGACTGCGTTATTCTTCCCAAGACACTAGGGTTCGAATTCCGTATGAGGCAAAATTAATACTCTTTTTGTTCCGTTTTTTTTATTTCTCTTTTTTTTTTGTTTAATTTAAAACCCATTTAGGGTTACAAGAACAACACAAACCCATTTATTTCTCTTTTTTTTTGTTTAATTTAAAACCCATTTAGGGTTACAAGAACAACACAAACCCATTTATACAATTACATATGGTATGTTTTTACCATATAATTATTACAATATTGTAGCCACAGCTTGTCTTTGGAAACCATAAAAGTGCAGACAAGGCAAAACGTTATGCCCCTCGATTTAGTTCTAGTTAAAAGTAAGAATAAGTTGCCAACTGAGCATTTATTTGTAAATTATTTTTAGATTGAGCAATAGTTAGGAGATATATCTGATTATATTGCTTATGGTTTTGTCTTGTTCTTTCTTCCTTGTGTAATTTCACTTAAGTCTTACTGCTGATTTAAAAGTGATTTTACTGAAAAAGCCCGACCCGACCTGACACGTTTAGACTCAAATTCGTTTTGTACAAATTTATTACAAATCACTTTAGAGAAATGTGTTTCTTTAGAGACGAAGATAGATAATAAGATAGAAATCTTTAGTGATAAAACCCGACCCGACCCGGAAATTATAACGTCAAGTTGAACGAAATTTGAGAACCTAAAAAGTGAACCCAGTGGAAAAAAATCCTGGATCCGCCACTGCCCTAGTGAGGTGGCAACTTTCCGACGTTAGGAAGCGGGTAACACCGCCCAATGAGGTGTTAAACACGGCGTTAAGGTGGTAGGGTAACGGCATGAAGGGAAAAAGAATGTGGGTCCCCTCCTTTTTAATCAATTAAATATTTCCTTTCTTTTATCAGAAAAAGGTTTATTAAATTCAAATATTATTTTAATGAATGATCAGGAAAATTTGAGTTAAATGTCATTTTATTCCATGTGGTTTTGGCAGTTTTGTCAGTTTTGTTCAAAGGTTTGAAGCGTTGCCATTTTAGTCCAAATACTTTCAAGCGTTGACATTTTAGTCCACTGGGTTAACTCCGTTAATTTTCTGTTAGCTAGAAGGGTAATTCGATCATTTTATATGGTTGAATTGCCCTTATAGTTAACAGAATTACATATAAAATGATCGAAATGTCCTTTTAGTTAACAGAATAAAGGGGTGGAGTTAATTTAGTGGACTAAAATGACGACGTTTGAAACTATTTTAACTAAAATGGCAACATTTAAACCTTTGGATTAAACTGGTAAAATAGCTCAAACCACGAAGACTAAAATAACATTTAACTCGGAAAATTTATAAAATCATTACACAGTAAATTTGAAAAAAAAAATGTAAGTTGGGGACAAAACTCCCAAGTTTAACCATGTCATCCTTTGAATATTTTGTCTTGTTCCGTTATTTATTTATTTATTTTTTGACCTCTTGTATATTGTCCTCTTTCTAAAATAATTTATTTATTTTGGCTCCAACTTGTTCTAAAATATTTTATATTTTATTTGTTTTATTTTTGATGGTTCAGTCTAAGATATGGACCTCTACCGTTATGATGGGCTCACCTTCATATACACCACCAAACACCACCCGAAGTTTTTGGTTACTTTTGTGTACACTCAAGGAAATGGAATGGATTAGGATTAAATACAAAACCTCCTATAAGAAGTGTACAAAGACTTCTAAAAAACCTTATTAAAAAAAAAAGAGTAAATTACAAGTTTTGTCCTTTATGTTTGTACCAAATTGCATGCGGTATCCTTTAACTTTAAATTTGACGAATTTTGTCCTTAACGTTTCAAAATCTTGCATGTTATGTCCTTTAGCCCTAACTCAGTCAGAATTTTTTGTTAAATATGGTCATGTGCATTGCACATGAGGGTATTCTTGTCATTTTAGTTCTTTAGGGATTATTGAGTAAATGACTTATATCAAGGGACTAAATGTGTAAAATGATTAAAAAAATAAGATATAAAGAAAAAACCTAATTAAAAAATTCTCACTCTCTCTAAAAACCCAGCCACCGCCGCCACCACTACTACCGCCAATTCCCACCCCCACCTGCTGCCGACCACCACCGCCAGTACCACTCCACCAGAACATCGACTGGTATAAGGATGCTATCTGTTTTCATTTTAAATCAATAACGAACTTGTTTCTAAACTTTTCTGAATCTAGAGAACATTTCGGACTTGAATGAAATCGTTCTATAAACACACCAAAAATAGCCCACAACCTTCATACATATGAAATCAAATCATTCTCCACATGTAAACTTATATCAACCCCAACCTTCACAGCCTTCCCATGCCACTCCTGACCCAACAACAAATCCCCTGATTTACCCCCACACACTAATTAAAGGTGGAAAAGTAAAACTATTGGGTTTAAACAAAACCCCATCATTTCTAACCATTTCACAATAAAAGTTCACAACTTTATGAGGCAAACAGCAACAATATCCCTTGCTTACTGTATTCACACAATAAGTATCTGGAAATTCAATACATTTGAACAAAAGTAAAGTGTAATCAATGTCGCAAAAGGTTAAAGAAATCTTCAAAATGCGGCCTGCAATTGATGGTTTTGGAGCAATCCGAAGGTTATAAAACGGGTCTCCATCTGGTAGATTGAGTATGCGATTGAGATGAAGAAAAGTGGGTTTTTTGGGGTTTATAAGAAACCCTTGATTTCTTGTGTAGTGTAGGTTAAAATGGGGTTGTTGCAGGTTTTTAGAGAGAGAGAGAGAGAGAGGAGAGGCTTCTGAAAGAGAGAGAGAATTATTTTTAATTAATTTTTATATTTATATCTTATTCTTTAATCATTTACACATTTAGTCCCTTGATATAAGTTATTTACTCAATAGTCCTTAGAGAAGTAAAATGACAAGAATACCCTCACATGCAAGGCACATGACCATATTTAACAAAAAAATCTGACTGAGTTAGGGCTAAAGGATATAACATGCAAGATTTTGAAACGTTAAGGACAAAACTCGTCAAATTTAAAGACAAAGGATACCGCCTGCAATTTGATACAAACATAAAGGACAAAACTTGTAATTTACTCAAAAAAAAAAAAAAACCCTAAACACCCACCACCACACAAAAACCTAAACCCCCACCTCTCACCCACCCAAAAAAGCATTTTTTTTTTTTTTTTGAGGGGGGGGGGGGGGGGGGGAGGGGTGGTTAGTTTTTTGGGGGTTGGTGGGTGTTTAGGATTTGTGTGTGTGTCTGTGGGTGGGTGGGGGGGGGTCTAGGTTTTTTGGTGAGGTATATTTTTTTTTTCTATTTTTTGTTGCAGGGGGGGGGGGGGGGTTAGGTTTTTGGGTGGTGGTGGGGTGGGTGTGGATGTTTAAGTTTTAGGTGGTGGTGTAGTGGGTTCAGGTTTTAGGTTATTGGACATCTATCACTCTATAAATCTTTCTTACACTTCTTACAATTAGGAGCCTCTATAGAATAATTTAACCCGCCATATTCGTGAGTTTTTTGGCTTCTTTTGTGGACACCCGGTTAATCCCCAATTTTTTTGGTTGCCTTTGCTTTTGATTAAACGATAAAAGAAGGATTTCTATTTTGTATGTACAATTTGTGGGGGACGAACTACGAAGTTTGTAGAAGCTGTAAAAATGGAGTCCAAGTACATCAGAAGTTTTAGAGGAGAAGACCATCAGTTGATGAGAAGTTTTAGAGAGAGAGGTGAGATAAAGAGATATCTTCATGTGCAAGACATATGTCATACTTAATTGAAAATTTTAACCTAGTTAGTACTAAAAGACATACAATGTAATGAGTTTTCCAAATAAAGGATTGCAGCTGTAACTATTGAAGTTAAAGATTATCCATTGAAATCCGATACAAACATAATGGACGAAAAGTGTAATTTACCCTTATTTTTTATATTTAATTCCACAATATATACACATATGAAGCCAACTATATTCATAATTCATAATTCCTTAAATGATGAAACTATTTCCATTGGAAAACAAAATGAAGCCAACTATATTCATAATTCCTTAAAATAATGAAACTATTTCCAACAATATTTTGTTACTCAGAAGCTTCCATTACCAATTAGCCACAGCCAATCAAGAGCGACACCCGCGAAAATTCCACCTAGAAGAAACACCACCAATATGTTTCCTAAAGCGTTCGCCTCTGGACCCTAAAATAACACAAACCAAAAAACAATATCCAGTCAAGAAACTTTACCAAGTATATTAAAAGAAAAGATGATCGTTTTCTCGTAGTCTGAACTCACCGTGTAACCTTTAGGAGCTACGGTCATGACACACACTGTGAGATAACCATTTGTTAATCCAAGCAAGGATATTAGCATAATCATCCATCCCTGATCACCGTATTTTGCAGTGAAATAGAAAGCGGGAATGAACAAGAAACGCGATAATATAGCAATCATTAACCCTTTACGCGATTCTATCTTAATAGATTTAATTAGAGGAATGTATCTTCCTATGAGATCCCAAACATTGTACATTGCGATTAGAACAAGGGGGTACCTATGAAAAATCTCATCATTAGATTCACAACTAAAACCCGAGTCTATAAGCAATTAATAATACATGTGGTAGACGTATCAAGATGAGAGCGACATGAGTGGTTTTCATAACGGGTCAAAACATATTCGGGTCGAAGGAAGTCATGGGCGAGGTTAGGTTTGGTTGTATGTATTAAAATTTAACATGGGATGGCTTTTAACCCGTTTAAGTAAAATGTACGTATTTATATATAACCCGTTTGACATTAAACACGACCCGAATGAAAGCATATATAAATAAATTGATAGATTTTGATCAAGAAACACATTCTGGGTTGGTTTAAAGAGAAATTACCATGAGCCCAACTGGTGTTTTCCAGTATTTTCATACAAGAATCCAGGGAAAATGGAGAGAGTAAGGACATATATCAAGAACAAATCTAACGCGTAATCGATGTTCTTGAGCAACAATTCTTTATTGCTCAATCGTGTGGGAAGCTTAGCATCAATACCAGCCTGCAAAAACACAAAAAATCCAAAGATTTTCTTTTAAACACCTTGCAACAATTATTTTAACTTGAAATTTATATCATCATTCATCACCAAGAATCGGCCCCGCTTGCGGTATGCGCATATAATGTATATATGTGTGGGCGCTTGCGCGGGGGGGGGGGGGGGGTGGGGTGAAAGTGAACTAATTCTAACGTTATTTTACTAATTTCGTGAAAATAACGTTGAAAGAGGCGGATGGTTAATCATGCATCATGTGGTGGCGTTGATAGCCGAAAGACAAGGGGGTACATGCACTAATCGGCATTTGTCTCAATTGCTGAGTGTTATGTGCGTTATGTCTAAGGCTTGATGCAAAACTACAATCGAGCCGGGGGTCTCACTGTAAGCAGCCTCTCTATTCCTACGGGGTAGAGGTAAGACTGTCTACATCTTACCCTTCTCAGACCCTACCTTAGCTTTGCTATTGGTGGGATTTACTGAGTATGATGATGATGATGATTCATCACCAAGAAAAAGTTAAAAGAATTACTGTTCCATTAGTTTCGGTATGGATGCCTGCTGCAGCAAGATCCGATGCAACAGTTTTTGACCCTTCTCTTGCTGCTTTAGTGCGATAATGCTTCACAATCGGTAGTTTAGCGAACACAAAGGCGTAGAGCAAAATGCATAAAAACTCGAAGAATGTTGATATTGCAAGAAATAACACTGCAAAACAAAAAGACAGAAGGAGATTAAAGATTGAAAATTGAATATTGAATATGGAAAATACTAATTTAAGTCATTGATCAATGAACACTTACTAGTCCCTTTTCGTAGGCCATTGGAAGATTTGTCAAACACGCCTTTTGTCATTAGCCTTAATCCAGAGGTTAAAACACCCGATGCTGCTAAACCAGCAAAGAAAGACTGCAAGATCAGACCAACGGCATTTTCAGTAATTTCGAAGAATTAGAGTGACACGTGATTATCGGAAGTTTGAATGTTTTAAGGATACTTGGATGAATTCTGGTTCCATGAAGGCCAAATCGCCAACCATTCCGCCTTGAACATGAGCATCAGCGACGCCAAAACCCGCCACGAAAACACATATGGCGATGTAGTTTCCGACCCCTCCCTTACCAGACGAGGCTAAATCTACCTGTGAACATGTTTGGAACAATGTTTTTGTTTAATAAAAGTATAGAGTTCATCACGTCAAAAGGGTCAAAACTTTGACTTACCAGAATGAGGGCTAGAGTGCATAGAAAAAATAATATGTATCCTGCAATGTTACGCTTCCTAGTATCGACTCTTGATTCGTTATATGCAAGTATGGCCATTGTTCCTAAAGCGAACGGTTGGTACACGAGGGTAAGTACCCTTGACGGGTGGTAATCCTATAGATACGAAAATAATGAACATATTTTTAGGGTGAGCAGAAAAACCGAATAGCTAAAACATAACCAAAATAATCATTATAAACCCATCCTTATAACTTTCTTATTACTTTATAAACAATGTATTATATGTCAAAAACGTTTTGTTATAGTTCTTTTATAACTAATATACTGTTTTAAAATTTGATCGAAATTTTGAAACTGTAAAACACAAAATATTGATTATATTATATATTAAACAAATATAATCAACAGTAGCCAAACCGATTAATTCTAAAATTCTAAAACACAAAATATCGATTATAAATTAAGTTTTAATAATAGCCAAGCCGAGTTATGGTCACCCTCATTGGGTTAGGGTTAGTTTTCTGTGTATTCGGATTTGAAAATTTTGAAACTAAATTAAAAAAAACCAGTATAAATTCCAATATTTTGAATTCGGATTGATTGAAATAACCCGAATTATGAGAAAAAAAAATAATATACATGTAAAAATAAGGGGAAATTTCATTCCATTTTAAACTTGCATAATTACAGATTTCCTCAAAATTCGAATTCAATTCAATACCAAATGGATACTAGCCCGATACAAAAAATCAAAAACCGAATTCGAATTCATAACAGAACTCAGTTTTTCGAACCGTATTCGAAAAATAACATAGTCCCCTGTCCAATTTTTCTTATCAGTATACACATACCAAAAAAATGCCAAGATAAATAAATAAATAAATAAATAAATAAACTTTTTGAACACATGGATCTTAAATCTTTTTTTACTTACAGGAAACAAGGCATAGTAGTAGTCTCCAATAGTCAACATACTATTCCATGAAACCAAAGATCCAAATCCAAGAATCCAACATACTAAAATTGCAAGCCTCTTCCCCTAAAATTTCAAAATATCATCAAAAAATAAAATATTTAGAATTATAAACAAATCATAAAGATCCAAAATTTCCGGAGATAATAATAATAATAATAATAAAGTAGATTAAATTTAATCACAAACCTCAACTTTCACCGGAGTTTCATTAGAACCAACAACATCCATGGCTGCCATACTACATAAACAGCGGAAAAAACATAAGTTTCTTCAAATATTTCACACATAAAACATAAAAAAGATAATATTTTTACGAGACCCACATGGAATCTGCAAAGGGTTTTGAAGATTATGGCCTAATTTTTACAAAAATATCATCTTTTTGCAAGTGTGATGGTGTGTTTCTGTTCCTAAAAAGAAAAAAAAATGTCATTTATTACCGGTAGACAAGATTCCTGGTTTAGGATTCAATAGAATTAAATAATTCACCATTTATGTAACCAGAAACAAGAATCGTAACTTACCAAAGATGGAGTCAAGTGGGTGCACTGTGTGTTTAGGTGAAGTGTGTGAATTTGACCATGAGAGTTGAAAACTCTACAAAAAGAAGATACCCTTTTAAGTTTTGGACTAATGGGTGGGTTGAAATATATAGATACAGAATGATGATGGTGGGAATCTTCATAAATCTTTAAAAAGTATTGTTGAATTATAAAATATACTTTTTGTCGATTTTTAAGGTATTCAACGGGATAAGATTAGGACGGGATCCCAAAGTCCGTTTGCAATGGGTACTGCCTTGCTGCTAAAAGGGGTCGATTATTGGTGATTAAAATAACAATTTACCCTTTATATTATTATAATCATAATAATAGTTGATATTTCAATTTTTTTCCTTTTATTGTCAAAATAATATCTTCTAACAAGTTATATAACTATTTAGACCGCTAGTTCTGATATAACATGGGATGGGCCTTTAATGTGTCACGTCATCGTCACCTAAAAACATGGTTTTAATTAATCCATCTTTTAATTTACCCGATAAAAGGGATTGGTTGGTTTTAGGTAGCTTTCAAAACAAAACATTCTTAACGCCTGCTAACATGTTGACAAAGAGGTCATTGGCGCCTTTCAATGGCGCTTGCGCTTCAGTGTTGGAGGCGCCATATAGCACATGTGGCAAGGGCGTTGAGGTGCAACGGGTGGTCTTAGACATACCAAAGAGCCGGTACCATCAAGATTGGATTCTGGATTTTTGGGTGATATGTATCTTCAGAAATAATTGCTATACATATTTAAATAAACAATTTATAAAATAGTTTATCCAATATAATATAATTAATAACGTAACAAAATATATTCGAAATGGATTTAATTTTAAATTAACGCTAAAACAACAACTAATTTTGTTCACATGGGATATAATTATAATAACCTTTTATTTTATTAAATTAACGCTAAAACAACTAGTTTTGTTCATATGGGATACAATTATAATAACCTTTTATTTTATATAATGTCTCCGATCTCCATGATTAACTTTGTTTTCTCATGTTTGAATTGATTTTTAAAGCGATACCAGCGAAGAAAACGTGTGAACAGTCAACTCTGTGAGAGCGGCTGCTTACCAAGTGTTGACAGTGAAAGTTTTTTAATGCAACCTGTTAAGGTGAAGGGGGCACCCCCTAATGAGGTGAGGGGAAATTTTTTTTAATCCAATCATAAGTTGCCATGTCATTTCCCCTCTATAACTTCTCTCTTGTCCAAAAACGTACGGGGTGCACCCCTCTTAGGGGAATTATTTTTTTATTCAAAAAAAAAAAAAAAACAAAAAATTGATTGGTTGTTACAAGCTATGGGCCCCACCATCAACTCTCTTCTTGTGCGATGACTAGTCCCCCAACCACGTCCCCGATTTGGCTACCCGCATGGATGGCGGCACCCATCCCACACGGCAAACATGGTCCCCGCATCATTTCCCCGAGGGTGCTGCCGACACCCTTAGAATTTAAAAAAAAATTCTCACAGTCACTTAATTTAATGCAACCTATTAGAATTAAAAAAAAAAGTCTCACATAATTAGTTACTTAATTAGAGTATTAAACATAAAGACTCACTACAACAAAAATGGTTTTTTTGGACCTTTTTTGTGGGACGTTTGTAAAAGAAGGTCCTACAAAACTATTTAACATGACTAATGAACTTTTGGTGTCCTTTTATAATATACTCTACTAAACCGGTGTTCTAAAAAACTATTTAATAGGATGGATGATTTTTTGGGGTCCTATTATCATATAATTTAATAGGACAGTTAAAATGTAGATCCTAATAAAGTACTTTATAAGACATTTAGTTGTTACTGTCTCGTTATGTGATACTGTAGTAGGACACTTGATCATCTGGGGTCCTATTATAACATAACTTAATAGGACACGATGTAGTTAAGTCATAAATGTTCAGTGTTATAGAACTGTTGGACCGATCTGATGACCTTAAATGTCAGTAGAAGTAGTTCATCTCAGTTTACAAAGGCGGAAACAGAGTAAACCAAGTCAAAACAGCTTAATCCTTTCAATTCTTTTTTCTATTACTGATTGTGAGCTTTTACAGAGATTTTGACAGAAATCCGGCAGCACCTTGGCTCACACACACAAACATCTGTTCTGTCTGTTTGAAATGGACTACCCTATTTATAGACATCCACCCATCCGTTTGAATCATGTTCAAACGACCTGACCTTGTTCAAACGGTCATGGTTCAAACGGTTAAGACAGTTTCAAACGGATAGGCTTCCTTCAAACGGTCAGACATCCTAAAACCTATACAAACCCTAATTTAATCATGTTTATACACCCGTTTAGCCTATCTAGACACAAGACTTAATAAGACGTAGTCAGCAGACATTTTGTGCACCAACAGACTCCCCCTTGGATGTTGACGTAGTCTTTAGCTCCTGAGTCTTTAGTCTTGGTCTTTTCTCCAACTTTGTCTCTTCATTATAACAACTCAATCTTCACAGGTTCAAAATCTTTTCCGAGCTCCATCTTCAGACTCCCCTTTTGCTGTTGAACCAGACTCCCCCTCTCAGTATGCTGGGATTTGAGGTTTCTGGTTCAAGCTTTGACAATTAGCTTCCGTGGGAATGATGAAGTCTCCAAACCTGTTACTCAACCAATAATCATTAGACTTTATCTTTTCAAACAATAAACACAAATTCAATCAGCTCTAGAAATCCACTCAAGTATTCAAGTTCAAGTTAATGACCCTGATTACTTGATTTATCTACCAAGTTCAATTTAATGACCCTGGTTGGTCTTTTGACGAATCAAACTGATTTAGTAAAATCATTTTCAACTTTTTCTAAAAATAACAAGTATCAATTTAATGAACTTGTTTTTGTCTTTGAAACAATTCAACTTCCAACAATGTAAGCTCTCCTCATTATTCAGCTCAGAATCTCCTGCATCTGCTTCATCTTTCTAGAATCCGACAATCAACTTTCCACTCTGGTTTGTCTAAAATAACGCAGAAATAAAATCTTTTTTGTATTTTTAATGTGTTCTTAAACTAAGAAATGAAATAACAGAAAACTTAAATTGCAGAAAGTAAACTATTTACAAATTTATTTTTGGCGAGCGTGTCAGGGAATCATATCAGCTTTTCAGACAAATTACTAGTACCGTTAAGCTACATTACATACTCAGACTTAAACAATTCACCTCGATTGTCGATATACTGATCCATCTTAAATTCTCACACAAACTTCAATCTATTCAGGATACCGTTTAAGTGTCTTAGAACTTAGATCAATTCATGTGTCCCACCTCTTGAATATACTCCCGTATCCAGAATCCCAATATTCAGTCTTACAGGCAAGAATACTACAATGATGTCTGTGCATAAATTAGGGGTTAAATGCGAGAACTGAGGGATCTCAGGTCAGAACTTCCGTTCAGCAGAGAGATATCAGTTTCGACTTTGCAATGTGTCCCCTTTAGAGGATCTTTTCAGCTACAACAGATGATTATCAATTTTATTGTCTAATCAGCTGAGGGCTTTATGCTATATTTCAAGCATTTTGGATAAAGTATTAGCCAAGGACTAGGTCAGAACTACCGTTCAGCAGAAGTCCCGGAATAATACCCCAGACATCATAGAGTATAACCACCTAGTATATCAGAATACGAGACCTTTCAAACGAGATTTCAGGAGTTACCTATATATCCAAGTAGTGTTCCCCACGAATTTCACAAGTTTGAAGTTTTAGGTTTATATCCCGAATAAATCTACTAAATGTATGAAAACCTACCGACACATCGTTAGTGAGACTGTTTAACTCATTTTGTCTTTCCAAATCTTTAACATACTGTAATTGTCTAGCTGATGTACTATCATTTTCCCTATATACACAAGCTCTTTTTCAATTTTATCATGTTTTTGTATTTTTCATTTTTTACTGTTTTTGTATTTTCTGAAAGTATAACTATGTACAACTATCTATCTCCCCCTAAATACCAAAACACGTAAAAAATCGACAAACCATCGCAGATTGTCTCTCATCTTCATCCGCAACAGTACTCTCATCAACGCTTACAACCCCATCCGACACCGAAAGCAATTTCATACCATTAAGTTTTAACAAATATTGAAACCGATTTTTATCAAAAGCTTTGGTATGCAAATCAGCTTTTTGTTCGTCAGTGTGGATTTTCTTAATTCGTATCAACTTTTTCTCGAAGCAATCGCGAATAAAGTGATGACGAATTTCTATATGTTTAGTTTTAGCGTGATGTACTGGATTTTTAGTAATGTTAATTGCGGCCTCATTATCAACAAACAGAGGTGTGTTAAGAAACTGCAAACCGTAGTCGCGCATCTGTTGCTGTATCCACAGGATCTGAGAGCAGCAACTGCTAGCAGAAACGTACTCCGCTTCACATGTAGATAGCGCCACAGATGTTTGTTTCTTACACTGCCAGGTAACCAATCTCGGACCAAAGAACTGGCATCCTGCAGTTGTTGATTTCGCGTTGACTTTGCAGCATCCGAAATCCGAATCGGAATACCCTTCGAGCATAAAATCGCCTTTCCTAGGATACCATAACTGTGACAACCCGAACTTCCAAGGTTAGTCTTGTAAATCTGGGTCCTCGTTGTTTCTCATTCACATTCTTGCTACGGTTATTTGATTAACGCAAACGTGTCGGGTTATGCGTGAGTGTATTAGTGGGCCATGTCTTAGTGTCAGTGTTATGCGTTCGAGTGAGCCGCACCCTAAACCCTTGTAGTCTCGTAGCCCAATAGAATCCGGTTAAGTCTAAAATCGGTCCACTGTGATAACCCATTTACCTTTCATTTATTGTGATAGTCCAATCATATGGGCTTGAGCCCATGTCGGCCAACAGGACCCACCCCCTTTCAATGTTTGTTAGTTATGGCATGTTATTGTAATTGTTATCATAAAACTCAAAAATCAAAACAAACCCTACCTATACCCTGATTACGTGCGGCTGTGGATCTTTTCCCCCTCGTGAAGATTAATTTGGATCCAGCAGTACTATAACACTTTTGGTTAGTGTAAACCTCTCTATGCTTGAATTAATCTCCTTGTTACGCATGCTCAGTGATCTATTGATTGAAATTAATGATTATGGTAGTATTTGATGAATACAGAATTCTTATAACATTAATCGAATAGGAATTAACATTAACCAATAGGAATTTTTTGATAAGTAAATTGTTGTATGTATAATATTGATTTGATAATGAATTGTTATCATTGTCAGATTGTTGTTGTGTTAATGGATGCATGTTAGGTGAGTGATGTTAATTACTAGGCTAGACTAGGTAAAGCTATGGATCACATGGGTGTAATCGGATGTATGAATGATTTAGTTATTATGTAAATGGTTATGATTAAATGGTAATATTGATTGTATGATAATGAGCCACTGTTAAGAATTAAAAAGGATATATGGGTCTTCACATTAATTGGAACTGCATGTGAATTTGTCTGCATGATTGTTTGATGATGCCATGACCATAAGTTTAGATTATTGTTTGGTCCAATTGTATACTGAAACATGTGATGATAATGATGATCATATAAGGAAAGGTGGGTGGGTTGATAATTGTTGTTAACCTCCAATTGGACCACAAATGGCACTTGGAGATTATGGAAATAATTGAATAATTGGGTAGTGGGATATGGGTTACTATGTGAACCGTAACTCATGGGCAGGTTCAACATAAACCGCACACTGGGTTGTGGGCTCTCTCATATGGGCCGCATAGTTTAGATGAATTGGGCTAGTAACAAAACAAATTACAAACTGTTGATCCGAGATATATTGTTGATGAGTTGATAAATGTGTAGTCATGACTAAATCAAACATTGAGTTGAACAAATATGATCGATGTTATAATGAAACAACAACCTGGACTGAATGATTTGAATATTGAAACTGCATTATGTTGGGCTGCAGACATAGTATGTAGAATATTGAAAGAACTAAACAATAATTATGTGATATCATTATTTATGTACGGATTTCATGATGTGATCAACTGTTATAATTGAACGAGAGTGTGTATGTTACTTGGATCATATGCGATGTATTTCGCGGTAAAGGATTTAGAAACTGATCGTTACCAATAACCCTTTTAGGCCGTGATTGTTGATCTGTTAATCAAGTAAGCAATCTTACCGAGCAAAACCAAGGTGAGTTCACTGCACTTTTCTAAGCATGCGTCCGGTGGTTTGGGACATCTGGTAAACGTTTCTAAAGGGAATACTGGGTAAACTGTTTATTTGGGATGTTGGTTATTGAACACAGTATAAATCATGTAAGACCCCATACATCTACCGTGTTGCTGAAGAAGCAACGAGGTATTTAGTTGATAGCCTATTAGGTTTGGCACCCTCACACCGGGCCGAAAGGACGGGCGTGAACTAATTACCTGGACTTCATGACCAATGCCTAGTTAGAGGCATTGGGGTTGGGCATTCACATCGTGTACATATAAGACCCCTTACATCTATTCAAGGTTGTTTGATACCTTGACATCATGACCAATGCCTAGATGGAGGCATTGGGGTTGGGCATTCACATCTAGTCGCCACATACGGTAATCGAGTAATAACAACATCAAAACAAAACGTTGAACTGTTTTATACACACATCTGGTAACTAAACACGTTAACAAAACTTTGAACTCACCAGCGTCGTCTGACACACTTGTCTGCATGCTTGCAGGTCTTTAGAGCTATAGCATTGGAACTTGCTGTCTGGAAGGCTGGAGTGGTCATGGGTCGGGATACATGGAATCTCCATACAAGTTTAATGGTTTATATACACATGGTTTATGAAATACTTAACCAATGAGTTATGCTTCCGCTGTATACGATGTATGATATGTAACGTTTCTAATACTTTAAGTTAAAGAATGAAGGTTCTATTTAAACATACTTATGAGTTCAAATATGATTGGTGGCTTGGATCCTGGTACGTCACACGCCTCGCGGGGGTTTCCGCATGTGGTATTTTGGGGGTGTGACAGTTTGGTATCAGAGCCACTGGTTATAGTGAACTTGGTTTTAAAACGTTTTTATAAAACCAGACTATAACCGAACAGTTTTGACAACAAAGAATACGACCATGACACTCAGCTCCAGATTGCAAGGTTCGTCTCTCGTATACTCATTGTACTGAGTAACTAGTGAACACTCACATATGATATTGCATGCTATTACACGTTTAACCCGACAGAATGAACTTACGTATCACTTGCACGTGTTATAGACTGATAGGGTGGTATTTCCCTAAACATTTCTGACTTACGTTTTGTGATGCTCTTTGTTTGCTACTCGAGTCTGGGGAACCATTCGACATGAGTTAGGAGGAGCTGAGATGAGCATGCAAATAACAACATTATTGTGGGTGCACACATAATAATAATGTGGGGTGCATGTGAGTCCCAGCAAGGCTTAACAAGTGAAGAAGGGGTTCCGCTCTGTTGTTTGATCAGTGTGAAACGTAACAAACTTATAGGAGTCATAACAGTGATCGTCTCCTACTCGAATGTGACCTTTTCACCTCTCTCTAAATTCTTTCGAATCTCGATGTTGTCGAGTATTACCTGAACGCCCCTCTGAACGCCTAGCGAACCGTGTAGAATGTTAGGTGCTGGTACAAACGTCCCTGAGTTGGATGTTGCAACGTCAAGGATTAACCTTTATCACTTCTTATCGTATGGTGGAACTCAAAGATTTGGCGCATTAGATCCAGAAGTTCGATCACTTCTGCAACACTCTCGTAGCAAACCGTGTAGTATTTGATCAACTTGGAAGAACGATGGACAAGAGGGTAAATGTAGTATTTTACCGACTCCAGCATTTGAACGGCTTTAGTTACTGGCAACGAACATCAGCGATTCGACTCCAAACGAATCCTTAACCCTACTCAACAACTTATGGGAGCCGACTTTTACGAATCAATCGGAACATAAAACAATGGACCATGATGTGGAATGTGCAACTGCCAGCACAATGAGTGGCATCTTGGAACGTGGCACGGAATGTGAAGAGATGGACATTTTTGGTGAAAGATTGCAGGACTCCATTTCGAGCAACAGCACTAGAAGCAACAGTCATGATGACAGCAAGGTACACGCAAATCATGGCTTTCGGTATGGAAATGATGGTGGCTTCAACAGAGAATGGCCGATGTTAAGGCAGGACACCAACAACCCAGGGAACAATGACAGTTTCGGGAATTCTAGTAGTAGTAGCAACAACACTGGATATGGTACTCGCGAAGGACATTTAAGATTGGTGTGGGCGACGCCAGGATTATAACAGCACGGTGGCCTACACGTTCTTAGTAACTAATCGCTTCGTCAACGTTCTGCTTAACCCTGATGCTCCTTGAAACTGAACCTACTGTGGAAGCGGCTGATGGCAAGTCAGATGGAACTGCATAGGTTAGTTGGGATACAAACTCGACCTTGTGGAGTAGGTATTCGACACCGATCCTCTTTCTACTATCTTAGATGGCTACAATGCAGTAGTTAGTATGGACTGGTTATCCAGAACTCGCGCGGATGTACCCAGTGGGGAGAAATTTTGTGTGGTGAATTGTTATTGTTATAAAGCGTTCGACTGGTGCAAGGGTTAGCGCCATTATGGCTATGAGGGCCCGAAAGTGTCTACGGAGGGATGACCCCGCTATATTAGCAACTGTTTCTGATGATAAGACTAAGGAAAATAGGATCGAGGATCCGTCAATTGTTGTGACTCATCTCAAGGTGCTATTGGAGGAACTTTCAGGTTTACTACCACAACTGTTAGTCGGAATCTCAGTTGATCTCACGTCAGAGGCAGATCCGAATACTCGTACACTTACCGTCTCGCACCAGGAGGGTTGCAAAAGCTATACAAGCTACTACGAGAACTGTTGGACAGGAGTTTTTCCGGATCATGTTTTCGCTTTGGGAAGCCCCAACTTCATCCGTGAAGATAAGCCTTTTGTGCGGATACTGGCTATCGAGAACTCATCAAGGCGAGAGAGTTAGGGAACATAGGTTCGCCTCGACCATGTATTGACAACCTGTTGACTAGTTGCAAGGGACGAATTTTCATTTGAAGACGGGTATTCGAGTGAGCTATTAGCAGATGGAAGTCCAAGGGAAAAATGATTTCTACAACAGCATATCGAACGCAGTACGGCTATTGCGACTTTGTATTCCATGACTTTTGGGCTATTCATTACATCAGCAGTTGTATGAATCACATGAATCGGCTATGCTTATTGACGACGTGCTGGACGGCATCTGTATCTTAATTTAGAGCTCCTGAGGGAGGAGACATTCCGTGTGAAGTCTTGTAAAATGTAACATCTGGATTCGGGAGATACATTTTGGGCATGTAACCAACGAAGTGGGAACACACGTGGATCTTGCTAACGATCCATTTGTTAGAAACTGATCGACACCAAAGATTCCTTCGGGGATGCAGCAATTCCTTTGTTTCGCTAGATACTATCGCAGCTTATTCACAGGATTTTCGAAGGTCACACAGCTTAATTCTCTTTAGCACAGCAGGGTGCTGTGTTAGGACGAAATAGGAGGACGTCATTTCAGCTTTCGAATTCCAACTCTGCAATGCACTGAGCATCGTCTTTACCCGAGGGTGCGAGAGATTTAGTGGTATGCCATGAGGGTCCGAATCAGAGTCCCGGTTACACACTGACGCAACACGAGAGAGTGATGACTTTCGTGATGGAGTTACAAAGAGGAACCGCACGACACACAACTGGCGGTGAAAACCGTGGTCTTGGGATTTTAGATGGAGGCATTACTTGGACGGTACCAGGTGCGTTATTCAGACCGATCACAAGGGCCTCCTGTGTACCTTGGCTTCGACAGAGCTAAATCAGTTAATGGCATCGCTGGAGGGAACTTTTTGACAACTACAACTATGAAACTTGAACGTGCACAAGCTTTGTAGCTCACTATCGACTCTAACTTACCTGATCCGACTCGCCTTGTTCAAACTGGAAAACTAAAGGAAGAGGATTTTCCAGTTGAACCCATGCGGGGCATGGAGAAGCAACCTTGGCAGGACAGACGATACTCGCTACCTCGTGGAACGAATGTGGGTCTCATTATACGGCAACGATAGGGAACTTGAGTTGAGCAAGGCACACCAGCCTCGGTATGCTGGTCATCTGGATTTGATGGAATAGGTTAGAATCGGATAATCTTGCTTTGGCAACTGGGCTTGAAGGCCTACACAGCGAAGCATGTGAACGACGTTTGAGTTGTGCTAAAGTCAAGGTGGAACATCAGAAACCTTCTAGTTCGTGTTAGTAATCAGAAACACCTATTTGGAGATTGGAATAGACCATCATGGAGTTTGTCACTGGATTACCAAAAACTCGGAACGGAACCAATATCACCTGGGTGATCGTTGATTGTCTCGTGTAACCGGCACACTTTCTTGCAATCAAGGAAACTGACGAGTCTTCTCAACTTGTGAATATTCCTTTGGGAGAGACGGCTTTTAGGCACGAGGTGCCAACTTCTGTTACATTTGATTTTGAGCTATACCTGATTTGTGGTAGGCATTACACAACACCCTTGGCTCACGTCTAGACATGAGCATCACTTATCACTGTGGGACAACCGGACAGAGTAACGAACCAACCTGACACACGAAGACATGCTGTGAGCAAGCGCGTGATTGACTTTAGTGAACACTTGGAAGAACACTTATCTTTGGGTGAGTTCTACTGCAGCAGTCACCATTCTGGTATTCAGACAGCTCTGTTTGAGGCATTGCATGGACAGTAGCGCTAAACTCCTTGTTGGATTTAGGTGGGTGACAACCTAAACATGGGTTCAGGACTTGTACTCGAAACTTTTGGGAAGATTGCTTAGATCGGAAATTGTTTGACGGCAACGCGTGACTGGCAGGAAAGCTGACAAGCTTAGGAAACACTGGGAGTTTGTTGTAGGCGAACGTGTCTTAATCGAAAGTCTCACCCTGGGAGGGTGCGGTGCATTATAGGAAACGTGACAAGCTTGGTTTACGATGAGTTGGGACAGTCAGATTTCTGGAGCAAATCAGTGACATGGCTCACAAACTTGGGTAAATTGACAAAATGGAATAACGTTCGAGATGACATTCATACCTCGAATTTAAGGCAGTGTTTGTCCGATGAAACACTTGTGATACCTTTACCAGAGTCTGAGGTTATCGGACCAGTTGTATTTATTAGGGAATCTATCGGAAATCATGGACCAGGACGTCAGGATTCGTTAGCATAGTCGAATTCCAATCGTGAGAGTTCGTTGGAACTCAAGACGTGGACCGGAGTTCACGTGGGAGCGGGAGGATCAAATGAAGCTTAAGTATCCTCATCTTTTTCCTAACGACAAGTCTAAACCGGGTGAAACAAGTGAATTTCGGGACGAAATTCCCCTTCAAGTTGGGGATGATGTAACACCCGAGCAAAATCCGCAACAACCTTGATTTCTCACTTCACTCTTTTGTGCCTACTTGTCAAATTTCGGGACGAAATTTCTTTCAAGTTGGGGATGATGTGACAACCCGAACTTCCAAGGTTAGTCTTGTAAATCTGGGTCCTCGTTGTTTCTCATTCACATTCTTGCTACGGTTATTTGATTAACGCAAACGTGTCGGGTTATGCGTGAGTGTATTAGTGGGCCATGTCTTAGTGTCATTGTTATGCGTTCGAGTGAGCCGCACCCTAAACCCTTGTAGTCTCGTAGCCCAATAGAATCCGGTTAAGTCTAAAATCGGTCCACTGTGATAACCCATTTACCTTTCATTTATTGTGATAGTCCAATCATATGGGCTTGAGCCCATGTCGGCCAACAGGACCCACCCCCTTTCAATGTTTGTTAGTTATGGCATGTTATTGTAATTGTTATCATAAAACTCAAAAATCAAAACAAACCCTACCTATACCCCGATTACGTGCGGCTGTGGATCTTTTCCCCCTCGTGAAGATTAATTTGGATCCAGCAGTACTATAACACTTTTGGTTAGTGTAAACCTCTCTATGCTTGAATTAATCTCCTTGTTACGCATGCTCAGTGATCTATTGATTGAAATTAATGATTATGGTAGTATTTGATGAATACAGAATTCTTATAACATTAATCGAATAGGAATTAACATTAACCAATAGGAATTTTTTGATAAGTAAATTGTTGTATGTATAATATTGATTTGATAATGAATTGTTATCATTGTCAGATTGTTGTTGTGTTAATGGATGCATGTTAGGTGAGTGATGTTAATTACTAGGCTAGACTAGGTAAAGCTATGGATCACATGGGTGTAATCGGATGTATGAATGATTTAGTTATTATGTAAATGGTTATGATTAAATGGTAATATTGATTGTATGATAATGAGCCACTGTTAAGAATTAAAAAGGATATATGGGTCTTCACATTAATTGGAACTGCATGTGAATTTGTCTGCATGATTGTTTGATGATGCCATGACCATAAGTTTAGATTATTGTTTGGTCCAATTGTATACTGAAACATGTGATGATAATGATGATCATATAAGGAAAGGTGGGTGGGTTGATAATTGTTGTTAACCTCCAATTGGACCACAAATGGCACTTGGAGATTATGGAAATAATTGAATAATTGGGTAGTGGGATATGGGTTACTATGTGAACCGTAACTCATGGGCAGGTTCAACATAAACCGCACACTGGGTTGTGGGCTCTCTCATATGGGCCGCATAGTTTAGATGAATTGGGCTAGTAACAAAACAAATTACAAACTGTTGATCCGAGATATATTGTTGATGAGTTGATAAATGTGTAGTCATGACTAAATCAAACATTGAGTTGAACAAATATGATCGATGTTATAATGAAACAACAACCTGGACTGAATGATTTGAATATTGAAACTGCATTATGTTGGGCTGCAGACATAGTATGTAGAATATTGAAAGAACTAAACAATAATTATGTGATATCATTATTTATGTACGGATTTCATGATGTGATCAACTGTTATAATTGAACGAGAGTGTGTATGTTACTTGGATCATATGCGATGTATTTCGCGGTAAAGGATTTAGAAACTGATCGTTACCAATAACCCTTTTAGGCCGTGATTGTTGATCTGTTAATCAAGTAAGCAATCTTACCGAGCAAAACCAAGGTGAGTTCACTGCACTTTTCTAAGCATGCGTCCGGTGGTTTGGGACATCTGGTAAACGTTTCTAAAGGGAATACTGGGTAAACTGTTTATTTGGGATGTTGGTTATTGAACACAGTATAAATCATGTAAGACCCCATACATCTACCGTGTTGCTGAAGAAGCAACGAGGTATTTAGTTGATAGCCTATTAGGTTTGGCACCCTCACACCGGGCCGAAAGGACGGGCGTGAACTAATTACCTGGACTTCATGACCAATGCCTAGTTAGAGGCATTGGGGTTGGGCATTCACATCGTGTACATATAAGACCCCTTACATCTATTCAAGGTTGTTTGATACCTTGACATCATGACCAATGCCTAGATGGAGGCATTGGGGTTGGGCATTCACATCTAGTCGCCACATACGGTAATCGAGTAATAACAACATCAAAACAAAACGTTGAACTGTTTTATACACACATCTGGTAACTAAACACGTTAACAAAACTTTGAACTCACCAGCGTCGTCTGACACACTTGTCTGCATGCTTGCAGGTCTTTAGAGCTATAGCATTGGAACTTGCTGTCTGGAAGGCTGGAGTGGTCATGGGTCGGGATACATGGAATCTCCATACAAGTTTAATGGTTTATATACACATGGTTTATGAAATACTTAACCAATGAGTTATGCTTCCGCTGTATACGATGTATGATATGTAACGTTTCTAATACTTTAAGTTAAAGAATGAAGGTTCTATTTAAACATACTTATGAGTTCAAATATGATTGGTGGCTTGGATCCTGGTACGTCACACGCCTCGCGGGGGTTTCCGCATGTGGTATTTTGGGGGTGTGACAATAACCCCAGTGACGGAGTACCTTTCAGGTAACGTAATATCCTCTTGACAATAATCATGTGCGATGCTCTCGGGTTAGACTGAAATCTTGCTGCGAGGCACGTTGGGTACATAATATCAGGACGTGAAGCAGTCAAATACATCAAAGAACCTATCATGGAACGGTAAAACGTTTCATCAGCCCTGTCTCCGGTGAGATCTGGGTGAATCCCATGATTAGTCGCAAGTGGGGTAGCAGCTGGAGTAGAACTTGACATTCCAGATTTCTCTAGAATATCATGCACGTACTTCGTTTGATGAATGAAAATTCCCTCAGGTAGTTGTTCAACTTGTAGACCTAGAAAGAATTTCATCTCCCCCATTGATGACATTTCGAATTTCTGCTTCATCACCTGTTCGAAATCTTTGCACAATTTCTCATTTGTTGACCCAAAAATTATATCGTCCACATAAATTTGTACTATCAGAAGATGACCATCAACGACTTTAGTGAAGAGAGTGGCATCCACTTTTCCACGTATAAACTGGTTAGCGAGTAGGTGTTGAGACAAAGTCTCGTACCAGGCTCTCGGCGCCTGATGTAGACCATACAACGCTTTGTCCAGCAGATAAACTTTGTTCTTGTGGATTGGGTCAGTAAAGCCCGGCGGCTGACCAACATAAACCTCCTCTTTGACCTTCCCATAAAGAAACACTGACTTTACATCCAACTGATATACTTTGAAATTCTTCCAAGACGCAAATGGTAGGAAAATTCTGATAGCCTCTAGTCGAGCTACAGGAGCATAGACTTCGGTAAAATCAATCCCCTCCTGTTGACTAAAGCCCTGAACAACGAGTCGAGCTTTGTTCCTTACAACCACTCCTCTGTCGTCCCTCTTACATTTGAAAACCCATTTTGTATTGATTTTCGTTTGACCCTCCGGCAAATCCACTAACTTCCACACACCCAACTTTTCAAACTGACTTAACTCTTCTTGCATCGCTATGACCCAAGAGTCTTCAGTAAGCGCCTCTTTGTAAGTTCTCGGTTCGACCTGCGAGAGAAAACAACTTAATGAAAATTCAGTTTGTAAAGGTGCTACTGTAGAATAAAAACATGTTAAGCCCTGGTCAAGTTGACGTCTCGTGCGAACGCCCGATTGCAATTCTCCTATGATTAACTCCCCTGGATGATAAGAAAGAGTTCGCGGCATCACTTCGCTTGGAACATCTACATTTCCCTCCAGATTAGTAACATTCTGCTCTGCATCTTGTTCACCAACTTGGTTTGTTTGACTTGATAACTGGATCTGCTCCCCCTTAAGATTTGAATCACCATGGTCAAATACTGGCATGTTATCAGCTTCTTGATCATCATTCACCTCCGACTGATTACCAGGAGCAACTTCATCATCATGTTAACCAGCATTACTAGGACCTGCTTCATCATCATTTGAAGTTTCCCGAGGTCTTCTAGAATACTCCGCTGGGAACCTAAGCTGCGACTCATACTCTCGCAAAATATCCAGCTCATCAAAGAAATCTTCTTCTTCCTCAGATTCTTCTCTCATGTCAAACGAATCCCAAAGTTTGTCATAATGATAACGCCATGAATCACCAGGATTCTGTGGCGGCATAGTGTAACCTTGACATTCAACATTCGCTGCTTCAATAATCCGCTTCTCACTTGGAACGAAGACACGTCGCATAGGACTTGAATAGCCAACAAAGATTCCCTCAATGCTCTTCGAACCAAACTTGCCATTAGGCTCTATCACCGTACAGGGTGACCCAAACGGTTCTAGATACTTCAAATTCGGCTTGCGTTTATTGAGTAGCTCAAAACACGTCTTGTTGAACTTCTTCACAGTAAGAACTCTGTTGAGAGTATAGCATGCAGCAGAAACAGCTTCAGCCCAGAAATTAATTGGTAACATAGAATCTGCAAGCATCGTTCTGGCTGTCTCAATTAGCGTCTGGTTTTTACGTTCTGCAACTCCATTCTGCTGCGGAGTGTACGGAGCACTAAACTCATGCAGTATACCTCGTTCGTCACAAAATTCTTCCATCTTACTGTTTTTGAATTCAGTACCATTATCACTGCGAATTCTACAGATTGGCCTCTGATACAGATTCTCAATTCTTTTAAACAACGCCATCAAGCTGTCAAATGTTTCGTCTTTTGATTTCAAGAATGAAACCCACGAAAATCTGGAATAATCATCAGTCACGACCAAACCAGTAGGAATCTCCTGTTATACTCTTGACATTCACTGGACCAAACAAATCCATGTGAAGTCTTTCCAAAGGTCTTGAAACTGAATTGACTTGCTTTGTAGGGTGTGACTTTTTCTTCTGTTTGCCTTTGACACAACTTATGCACTCCCCTTCCAGATGAAAACCTTTGACATGCACTCCTGTGACCAAATCGTTATGCACCAAGTAATTCATTTTCCTTAAGTGAATATGCCCCATCTTTCGGTGCCATAACCGTGATTCTTTCTCCGTTGCTCTGGACACAAAACAATGAGCCTGACCCGTGGTTGTAGTAGCAACGCTCATGTCCAACACGTACAGATCATTGACTCTTCGTGCCCTCATGATGATCCACTCTTCAGGTATCACAAATCCCGGTTTCAAGATCAAACATTCTTTGTCGGTGAAATGAGTAGTATACATCCTGTCACAGATCTAGGAGATACTTAGCAGGTTGTTCTCCAACTCAGCGACGTAGTTAACCCTCTCAAACGTTATGACTCCATTCGACAACGTTCCTTCACCTATGATCCTTCCTCCTTGATTACCCGCAAAACCCACGTAACCACCATTAATGTTATTCACATCATACAGCAACGCGGTCTTCCCTGTCATATGCCTTGACGCTCCACTATCCATTATCCACCTGGATACAAGTTTTGGAAGATCCTGCACATAACAAATCATCACTTAAACAACTTTAAGAAAGATGCCGATTCATGCTTCGCTAACCAGGAAGCTCCGGCAATTCAAACTGTTTAGTCAAACATCGAGTCCACCCAGGCCTCATCAGCCTTAGGTGCAACCTTGACTCTCGCAATTTGAATTTTGAAATTTTCAGCCTTGAGAGGTGGAAAATTTGCATCATAATCAACCATAATTGGTTCTTCAGCCTTGTCACCTCAGAAGTTGAAACTTTCTTCTCAACTTTTGATTCAATTTTTGGTTTCCATGCCTGTTGAGTTATTGCAACCCTTTTGTAAAATTTACCATTTTGAGTTACCAACTTCTTTACGTGTTCATTCTTCACTTTTAAGTTGTCAATTTTAACATTCTTTTTCTCAACAAACATCGGTGTTTTACCCTTCACATCAACCTTCTTCTGTTGAACTTTCACAGCTTCAGTCTTAGGCTTCACATAAGTACACTTTCGTGCAATGTGACCAACCTGATCACACCTAAAACAAGTACGAGTATCAACTACCCGACTCGTACCTTCAGACTGAGCCTGTGAAGCTCTCTTCTCAAAAAATTCTTTGTTTGATTTTGAAAAAAATTCTTTCTCTTCATCAGCTAGTGAACTCGAACTGTTCACAAACTTTTTCTTCTCGACAAACCTCTTGTTTGGAACATTTCTTTTCTGATATGGTTTACCCCCTGATAACCACCCGACCAGTTGTTTCTGTTGTTATTGTAAAAACGTGATGGATTAACAGATTTCTTGTTGTAAACCCTATCTTTCTTTCGACTCAGATTATTCACTGCTGACAACTCGACTTCAACGAGTTTGAAAACATTTGTCAATTTGTTCAAGTTTACATTCTCTATCGGAAACTCAGAATCCGAAAACAAATTATCCGCTCCTGACATCTTGTACATGACAAGACCAGGCTCATCCTTTAAGTTGTTCTTGGACTTTTGTTTCGGAATGTATTTATCCAAGAAACACCCATCCTCCTCAGAAGTGTCACAATCCGGTTTAAGCACTTTGTCTATCACACTTTTCACCACATCATTTTGGACACCCTCGTCATTGGAAGACGTGAACGTGACATCAATGTTCTCAGGAAGTTTAACATCACTTTCTTCCTCAATTTCCACCAAACTAGACTGCTTTTTCGTGTAGTTGTCTAAAATTGGCGGTGGAACTTTGTAAAACCCTACACCCGTTCCATCAGAAAACACATCCTCACCAGCTTTGTTTTTTCCTATGGGTTTAGGAACAATATTGTCACACCCCGATTTCCACGTGTATCACCGGTGGGCCCGGTGGGGGATTACCGTGACGTAGTTGGCAACAATATAGTCAAACCACACAATTATATGAATGCACAGCGGAAGCATAAAGATAAATATAATTCAACCTTTTGAATGTAATATCAAGTGTATTACAGAAGTCGAATTGTATCCACAGGGGATCATAAATAAAATAAAGTATTGTTCAGTCAGATACAGCATTAAGTTTGCGAGACTATTCGTGATGCTAGGAAGCTATTACCAGCCAAATTTCGTGTAGTACCTGCACTTAATCTTTTTGGGAAAATACGTCAGTTTACACTGGTAAATACGTTCAACTGACACATTTGAAAATGTTTATTAAAATTGATTTGAATGCACGAGGCAAAAACTCTTTTATAACTTGGGAAAATTATTAAAATCTTGTGAACGAATTACATGTCCTTTTATGCGTTCAGTAGCCCAGATCCTGTCCGGGTTAAAGATTATTAGACACACTACATTGCGTAAAACCGTGGTATAAAAACCAACGGCTACGTCTTTTAATAATAATAATGTCGACATAATATACCGGGTGTACGCCTACACCGGGATGTCGAGGTCGTGGCCATTTCGTAAAATGATGCCAAGAATATCCGGGACAACGGTCATTAACCCCCCAAAGGCTTTTAAGTAACAAGACTGTTTAAATGAGCCGATCACATTATTCAATTAACCACCTAAGCGATGGAAGATATGATGCTCAATTAAGCGGTATTACGTATAAGGGAAAATAAGTTAAAAGTATTTACCTTTGCAAGTATATTCCTTAATGGATTACGTCACAGATAGCTTTTACTGGGGCTCCTATTCTGGAACGAAGGTTTTAATTAACCTATTAGAATCCTAACGGGTCTTTATATTAGTCGTAGCCTAGACCGTCGGTTTCAAAAGGTAGATATGGTTTAATCGCGCGAAAAGGCGAAAACCGAGAATGGAGTGTGATTCTGACCCAACAAGTTCAGAGACTTGTTTTATATGGGTTTAAAGTTCACACTCTGGATTTTAGGGTCAAAATAATATGGTTTGACCCATATCGGCTAATTTATGAAAACTAGTTCCATAAGCCGAACCGTGCGCGCAATAAGCGAAACGGTTAACCATGAGAGTCCTACGCTTGTTTCCTAAGTCAATATGCCTTAAAGAGTTGTGGTATCAGTAGGATACCTTCCGTGATTCCCGTAACGAGTTTTAGTTAATATATCGCCCCGTAGGGGTTTTTCGGTCATTTTAAAGACTTTTAAAGAGCTTTTCGAGTTCTACAGGAAATCTGAGTTTCCCGAACAGTTTATAGAGTCTAAAATACTTTATTTATTATTTAAAATCAGTAGCAACTGGAATCGGGTCAAAAGACCTTGTAGAACTCAAGTTTTGGCCGAAAAAGGCATATTCGGTATTTACCGAACCGTAGCCATAACCGCAGGTTATGAGCAAGGTAAAAATTATTAAAAATCTTTAAAATTCCAAAAATATTATTTTATAACAGTGGGTAAAAGTTTTGGTGACGAAATCTTGGTTTAGATAGGCGTTATGCTAATTGCGCCGTTTATTACAAAAGTTTCTTATAAATGCGCTATTTAGCATAACTTTCATTCTAAACCTCGGATTGACGTGAAACTTTAAGAACATGCTTATAATTTAGTAAGCAAGGTTATGGTCCGTTCACGCGTCCGAAATACTCGTTTTATTTTAAAAAGGCCGTTACGGTCAACTTTTAAGCGATTAACGGAAATGCGTAAAAGACTCAGACAACCAACGAACCGGTCACAGAGGTTTATACCATCATGTAACCTGGTCCTAATAGAGTCCTAAGGCATATCTATACCTCACTAAAACGGGTCAGAACTGAAGTCAAAGCAAAAGTCAAACTTTTGCGACATTCGGCTCCGAACCGGGTCAATATAGCAAATGGTCGATTCAAACGAGCGTAAACAAGTTTATATACTTAATATCATGTTTTATGAGTGTCTAAACAGGTTGCATATCATTTATATCACAGATTATGCAAGAATCGCAAAAATAGCTTTCTGTTGACTTTTTAAGCATTCGTTTGACTCGACATTTGAGCTAGTTAGAGTGGTGATCAGAAGGAACCCTTTTAGAGGTTTATTACCCACATAAATACCAACTCATAACTACTTTTGATCCGTCATAAGACTGAGCCATTACGGATTTATTTTGAAGTCAAACCGTAGTTACGACGGTTTGGTTTTTAGCTACATTACTAAGTAAAATTGAACCACAAAGGATCTAAACGACTTACAGAAGCTTAGGCTTGCTTAGAGAACAAAGAAGAACACTTGGGAGCTTTTGAAGTGACCAGAGAAGTGTTTTTGAGTTGTGATAAACTTATGCACACAATGTGCTTATTTATAGTGCAAGAAGGGCTTTAAGATCATCACACATTGGTCTACAACTGATCATGGATGATGGGCAGGTGTCCCATGGTGCTATGGGTGGAGTAGGGGGCGCCCATGCCTCTGGAGAACCCATCATTTATTGTTTTACCGCTTAAAAGTGCCAACAGCCATTTTTCTGTCGCTGGGCATCGCTTACGGACCGTATGGCTTAGGCCTTGCGGTCCGTAAGCCATAGGCGGATCAAAATCAATCATTCCCCTCCTTACGATCCGTAAGGCATAACCTTTACGGTCCGTAAGGGGTTAAAATGAATATCTTTTTAAATCTTTTGTAATGATTATAAAATCTTGGTAATTAATTACCTGACCTTTCGGGTTTGAAGGGGTAACTTTGCGATTTGGCCCTCGGTTAATTACAATTAAGGACCTCGCATTATTTACCCGTATTGTTAAGCCCCCGGATATATTACTTATTATCCGAAAAGCCTTAAATTATATTATTGGCGCTTTTAACCTTTCTCATACGAATTTGATCATAACTTTCCCGTTTTAAAACGGAACTTCGCGGAATTTATATAGTATATTCTGGTGAGCGTATAATACCGTTACAAAGCCTCGGGAACGTTAAAGGGTCACTCAGAGGTATAATTTAAACATGTTGACACGGTTAACCCCTGTAGCTCGTAATCTCTCACTTTCTTCCGCGTTTCGCTTCCGTATGATCCATGATTTATTCGTTTGAAGGTACGAGCATCATTTAGGGTTACTATACAGTATATTTACCCTTTGTTGACATTTATAACCCTCGAATTTACATACTTTCAAGGTTTGTCAAAATTAGTCCTTTATTTAATATCAATGCCACGTGTAATCAAATGACACGTGTTAACACATCATTGGACACAAAAATTCGAGGTGTTACATCCTCACCCCCTTAAAATAAATCTCGACCCGAGATTTACTCAAATAAATAGGGGTATTTTTCTTTCATTGTGGCTTCAACTTCCCACGTGTATTCGGGACCTCTACGGGCATCCCATTTGACCTTTACAATCGGTACGTGCTTTCTTCGAAGCTTTTTCACCTGTCGATCTTCAATCGACAATGGCTTCTCTACGAATTTTAAGCTCTCATCTATATGCACATCCGTGTGTGGGATCACCAATGATTCATCGGCGAAGCACTTCTTGAGATTGCAGATGTGGAACACATTGTGAATTCCATTGAGCTCTTCGGGCAAGTTCAACTTATAGGCAACTGACCTGACACGTTCAATGACCTCAAAAGGTCCTATGTATCTCGGGCTCAGCTTGCCCTTCTTGCCGAAACGCATCACCCCCTTCCAGGGTGATACTTTAAGCAATACTTTTTCACCTACTTCGAAGTGAAAATCCTTACGCTTCGGATCAGCGTAGCTTTTCTGCCTATCGCGGGCAGCCTTGAGACGTTCCCGAATCTGGACAATCTTGTCCGTCGTCTGGAAAACTATCTCCGGTCCTGATAATTGGACCTCTCCCACTTCCGCCCAACAAACAGGCGATCTACATTTCCTACCGTATAATGCCTCGAAAGGCGCAGCCTTTATGCTGGTATGGTAGCTATTATTGTAGGAGAATTCGATTAGGGGTAGGTTCTTATCCCAGTTACCACCTAAATCGATCGCACATGCACGAAGCATGTCTTCTAACGTTTGAATGGTACGCTCACTCTGACCGTCCGTCTGTGGATGGTAAGCCGTACTGAAGTTCAAACGCGTGCCCAAAGATTGCTGGAAGCTTTTCCAGAAATGAGACGTGTACCTAGTATCTCTGTCGGAGATAATAGACACAGGTATGCCGTGTAAGGCTACAATCTTATCAAAATAAAGTTGGGCTAACATATCGGAGCTATACGTCTCCTTGATGGGTAGGAAATGAGCTGATTTAGTCAGCCTATCAACTATGACCCATATCGTGTCGTTTCCTTTCCTGGTTTTTGGTAACTTGGTAATAAAATCCATCGTTACGCATTCCCACTTCCACTCGGGAAGCTCAGGCTGTTGTAGCAAGCCAGACGGCTTTTGGTGCTCGGCTTTGACTTGAGCACAAGTCAAGCACTTTGCTACGTGGGCGGCTACAGACTTTTTCAAGCCTATCCACCAATAGTTTGCCTTTAAGTCCTGATACATTTTATCTGCTCCAGGATGGACAGAGTATTTGGAACTATGGGCTTCCTGGAGGATAACATCTCGTAGCCCTCCATAAATCGGAACCCATATTCGTCCATTCAGTCTAAGGATTCCATCCTTGCTAAGAGTCAACTGCTCCTCAGTTACTCCTAACTTTTCCTTAGGATAATTAGCTTCCAACACAGCCTCTCGCTGTGCAGCTAATATCCTTTCAATCAAGTCATTCCTGACTTCAATGCTCTTGGCATTGATTCGAAATAGGTTTCACCCTTTCTTTTCTGCTCAGGGCATCAGCGACTACATTCGCTTTGCCGGGATGGTACCTGATCTCACAATCATAGTCATTCAAGGTCTCCATCCAACGGCGTTGCCTCATGTTTAGCTCCTTCTGATTGAACAAATGTTGAAGGCTTTTGTGATCTGAATAAATCACAAATTTAATACCATATAGGTAATGCCTCCACAATTTTAGTGCAAATACAACGGCACCCAACTCCAAGTCATGGGTGGTGTAATTCTTTTCGTGCACCTTTAATTGTCGTGAAGCGTAGGCAATAACCTTGCCCTTCTGCATAAGCACACACCCAATGCCTGTGTGTGATGCATCGCAGTAAACTACGAATTCTTCTGTACCCTCAGGTAAAGTCAACACAGGTGCGTTGCTCAGCTTTTGCTTCAGGATTTCGAAGGATTCTTGCTGCTTTGGGCCCCAAATGAACTTTTCTTTCTTCTTGCTTAGGGAAGTCAAGGGCGCAGCAATCCTTGAAAAATTCTCAATAAATCTCCTGTAGTATCCTGCTAACCCCAGGAAACTACGAATTTCGGTAGGCGTCTTTGGCTCTTGCCAGTTCATGACTGCCTCTACCTTAGCGGGATCCACCTGGATACCACGCTCACTTACAACGTGACCCAAAAATTGAACCTCTCGTAGCCAGAATTCGCATTTAGAGAATTTGGCGTAGAGTTTCTCACGTTGTAGCAATTCGAGAATACAACGGAGGTGTTTCTCGTGGTCAGCTTGGTTCTTTGAATATATCAGGATATCGTCGATGAAGACTATGACAAATTTGTCCAAGTACGGCTTGCAGACGCGATTCATGAGATCCATGAACGCAGCCGGTGCATTTGTGAGCCCAAAAGGCATCACTAGGAACTCATAGTGACCGTAGCGAGTCCTAAATGCTGTTTTATGTACGTCCTCATCTCTGACCTTTAGCTGATGATAGCCCGACCTCAAGTCGATCTTTGAGAAATAGCTTGCTCCTTGCAGTTGATCGAACAGATCGTCGATCCTTGGCAAAGGATATCTATTCTTTATGGTAACTTTATTGAGCTCACGATAATCGATGCACAAGCGCATCGACCCGTCCTTCTTCTTCACAAATAGGACCGGTGCTCCCCAGGGAGACGAACTAGGTCTGATAAAACCTTTTGCCAACAGTTCATCCAACTGGGTCCTTAACTCATTCATTTCCGTCGGAGCTAGCCTGTAAGGCGCTCTAGCAATGGGAGCTGCTCCAGGAATGATATCTATTCTGAATTCCACTTGTCTATCTGGGGGTAACCCAGGTAGTTCTTCGGGGAAAACCTCGGGATATTCAGAAATGATAGGAAGGTCTTCTATCTTCGGCTTGGGCTCTTCAATTATCACCTGAGCCATGTAAATGACACAGCCTCTTTTTAAACATCTAGAAGCCTTGAGCATAGATACGTCCTCGGGTAATCCATACTGTGTATCTCCTCGAATGGTAAGCGATTCACCACTCGGAGTCTTTAGCACTATATGCCTTCTGTTGCAAATGATTTGGGCCTGATTACGGGATAACCAGTCCATGCCTAGAACAATGTCGAAACCCGCCAGTTTGAAGGGAAGTAGAGATAGAAGAAAAGAGTGGTTCTTAATGGACATTTCACACCCCTCTAGAACAGTGGAGACGGTTTCTATCGTGCCGTCTGCTAACTCTACTTCGTATTTTACGTCTAGGGTTTCGATAGGCATATTCAATAGTTCGCAAAATTTTTGGTCTACAAAGGACTTATCGGCGCCAGAATCGAAAAGTACTCTTGCAAATATATTATTTACGAGAAAAGTACCTGTAAGCACATTGTCGTTCAGCACTGCCTCCTTTGCATCCATGCGGAAGACTCTCGCATTCGTCTTCTTGTTCTCTTCCGGTTTCCTGGCATTCTTAGGGCAGTTGCTCTTGATATGCCCCTTTTCATTGCAACCATAGCAGGTTGCGTCCTTGATCTTTTTACAGTTCACAGTCTTGTGGTCCCTGGACTTGCACAGTCCACAGGCAAAAGACTTTGGCTGGGATTGGGAGTTCGACCCAAACCTACATTTCCCAGAGTGGGGTTTCTGGCAGATCTTGCATTTGGGTCTTTCTCCTGACTGTTGCCCGTCTTTCTTTGCTTCAGCCCCTTTCTTGCCATCACCGTTTCCACGGTGTTTCTTTCCTGGCCTTCGTGAGGTGTCATCCTCACGTTTCCTCTTTTCCGCCTCCTTGCTCCTTAGCGTCCTCAAACGGACAACATCTAAAGTGAGAGACAAGGAGAGGTCAGTCACTGACCTGAAGGTCGTCAGCCGAGAGGCCTTCACGCTAGCTTTTATCGCGGGTTCTAATCCCCCAATGAAACGAGCGATTCTTCTGGACTCTGGTGTCACAAGGTACGGGACCAGGCGAGACATCGTATTGAAGCTCGTCAAATAGGCCTGGCAGTCCAGGTTTGTCATCACCAATGACACAAAATCAGACTCGATCTTCTCCACCTCATGCTGAGGGCAGTAGTTTTCTTTAATGAGAGCAATAAATTCCTCCCATGTCATCTTGTATAGAGCAGACTTACCCGATGCTTGTACCAACGCTCTCCACCATGCCAGGGCCTCGCCCTTAAACGACTGCGACACAAACTTCACCACATCCTTCTCCGCACACCCACTGATGTCCACAATAGTGTCCATCTCATCCAGCCAGGTGATACAATCAACAACACCCTTTTCCCCTGTGAATTCCCGGGGTTTACAAGACACGAAGTACTTGTAGGTGCAACCCTTGGCACCGGATGCATCAGTATATTCCCTATCACGACGAACACTGTTCTCAGCGGACGAGTGATTGTCGTCATCTTTCTTGGGTTTGGAGAGTGGTTTGGATTGTGACTTTGGTTTGGAGGGTGGTTTTGATACAGTTCTGCTTTGAGACTCAGTATATTGACGATCAAGAGCTGCCTGAACAGCGTTGTCAATCAGAGCCTTTAACTGTGCGCCTGTCAGATGCACTTGCGCATTATCATAGTCATCTTCGTTTGTATGGCTGTTCTCTCCATTGGGATCCGCCATTGTAACTTGTATCTGTTACAGAAGATAACAAAATTTTATTTAGAAGCTTATTATGGAATTGTCTTTTATGACAATCCGTTAACCATGGTAACAGAGGCCATATCTGGTTAACTTATTACTCACTTAGTGTTAGGATTTGAATATATCCTATTTTAGCTATAACAATAATATTGGCGGCACAAAGCCTAATCACGAGGATGTTTTATGATATTAGCCGAGATTTCAGAGAATCAAAGGCATAGAGATTTGAACCGTAGTTCTTTTGTCTCTTTCTGACAGGGAGTCATAGACCACCACTGTCTTTTGTCGTTATAAGACAATTATTACGGCCCATAGGCACTACACCACTAATGGATGTATTATTAAGGTTGGCCCGTAGGCACTACATCTCTAATGGATGTTTGATAATTTGATCACCTTTATTGGTGATTTTAACCCATGATTTATAAATCATTTAGTTGGGTCTTTGAGATCCTTTAAGGGACTCTTGTACAAGAATGACGTGTGTGACTTTAGCGAATCACATTTGTCATGATTTGTTAACATGCTTACAGAGGTTAACAGGGAATCAGAATCTTTTCAATTAGGTCTTACCATCTTGGCCGGATCTTAAAAGACACCAGGCTAGGTTTCACTCTAAAGATTCTTTATTTAGGCAGATCAAATTAAAAGGAATGGTTTTGATTTATTTCCTATATAGTGATAACAAATGATATTCATAATATAACATTCCATAGTTTCAAATACAATCACATATTGCCCTAAACGGGTCTTTAAAGTAAGTACATACCTTTATAAAGGTTAAATAAAAGATAGGTCCATACAGGGACTAGTACACGACATGTGTCCTTGTAGGGATTTACGGATAAGTCCGCGAAGGACTAAAATACGATAAGTGTCCACGCAGGGACTTATTTCAAAAATAGAAATTACTTAGTACAACTATTAAGGGCTAGTGATCACGTTTCTTCTTTTTGCCCTTTAATAGGTTCGCCAAGCCTTTGAGAAATCCTCGGTGGCTCTTTTTCTCTTCCTCGAACTCTCTCTCCACACGATCCAGTCGGTGGAGTATCTCTTCATGCTCAGGAGGAGAGAAACGTGGTTGTGGCGCTGGTTGCGGCACTGGAGGTCTAGGTGGTGCTGGATACCCATGAGCTGAGTAATTCGGTATCCCTAGATTTCCGTCTGGATAGCGGGCGTTATACCTTGCCGCTACCACATATGGGTCGCGCTCATAGTTGTAGTTGTAATGAGCTTGCGACGTTGGCTCAAACGGGTTATATGCCGTTGCGTACGGAGGTAATGGGCGGTCGTCCCCAAATGGTGGCGAAGATGGTGCAACTGGTGCGGAGTTCGCCTCTTGTGCTGGGCTTGAAGGCCCTTCCTCAGGTACTGACGGATAGTGGCTACCACTTGAATGTCGAGGGGTGCTGAAGTAGAAATCCCCTCCTCCTCGTGTGGACATACGGGCATTTGTCCTCCTACGCCTTGGCGGATCAGGCATTACTGGTTGTGCCGGTGGCGGTGGTGGTGGCGTAACTGCCACGAAATGTGGATCCTCGGAGGGATCTCACGGATGTTACGGCTGTTGTGATGACTGCTGAGGTGGTGTGTAGTACCACTCATGTCGGTCGAACAACGCTTGGAAACTATCTGGTCCCTGATAGGGTGTGCCATGGAAGGATGACCCATCAGAGACTTCTATTGGATGCGTGGGCGTACCATGAGCAGGTTCTGTCGGATCAGTATCCTCGTCCATATGATCTTCGGAGAAATGATCTTGTGGCCCTAACGGAACAAAGCCTGAAGGTTCCTGGATGTAGTCAGCTGGATTAAACTGACCTCTGAAGTATGGAGTAGGGTCGTAAAAATTTCGGTGTGATACCGAACGCTGTAGAGGTATGAAGGAGGGTTGCGGGTTGTTGGGGTCATTCTCGGAATTTGGCCCGAATGAGTGCCGGTATGATGGCGTCGAGCTGTGCGAGGTAGAATGCCTCGCAGGTTCATAAAGGTCTCTTCGCCTCTGCGGTTCTTCACTCCTTGTAGTTGAAGGAGCTCGCGTATTTGAAGGCCCGGCTTCGTGATCGTGGTGAGTAACGATCTCTCCTCTGCCTCTTCTTCCCCTTCCTCTACCTCGAAAAATCACTGGCGGCATATTTCCTGCTTTATAAAACTTTAAATACCAATAATAAAAGAAAAAGACAAAATTGGAATAACAATTCGAAATTGTCCTATGTTCCTGTCTAGACTCAAGTATGTGCAATTGTGTCACTGAGATTAAACACATTAGGATAGTGTTTAATTCACTCAATGTTGGCTCTGATACCAACCTGTCACACCCCGATTTCCACGTGTATCACCGGTGGGCCCGGTGGGGGATTACCGTGACGTAGTTGGCAACAATATAATCAAACCACACAATTATATGAATGCACAGCGGAAGCATAAAGATAAATATAATTCAACCTTTTGAATGTAATATCAAGTGTATTACAGAAGTCGAATTGCATCCACAGGGGATCATAAATAAAATAAAGTATTGTTCAGTCAGATACAGCATCAAGTTTGCGAGACTATTCGTGATGCTAGGAAGCTATTACCAGCCAAATTTCGTGTAGTACCTGCACTTAATCTTTTTGGGGAAAATACGTCAGTTTACACTGGTAAATACGTTCAACTGACACATTTGAAAATGTTTATTAAAATTGATTTGAATGCACGAGGCACAAACTCTTTTATAACATGGGAAAATTATTAAAATCTTGTGAACGAGTTACATGTCCTTTTATGCGTTTAGCAGCCCGGATCCTGTCCGGGTTAAAGATTAATAGACACACCACATTGCGTAAAACCGTGGTGTAAAAACCAACGGTTACTTCTTTTAATAATAATAATGTCGACATAATATACCGGGTGTATGCCTACACCGGGATGTCGAGGTCGTGGCCATTTCGTAAAATGATGCCAAGGATATCCGGGACAACGGTCATTAACCCCCCAAAGGCTTTTAAGTAACAAGACTGTTTAAATGAGCTGATCACATTATTCAATTAACCACCTAAGCGATGGAAGATATGATGCTCAATCAAGCGGTATTAATATACCATATCCCAAGCCCGTATTCCTTAATGGATTACGTCACAGATAGCTTTTACTGTGGCTCCTATTCTGGAACGAAGGTTTTAATTAACCTATTAGAATCCTAACGGGTCTTTATATTAGTCGTAGCCTAGACCGGTCGGTTTCAAAAGGTAGATATGGTTTAATCGCGCGAAAAGGCGAAAACCGAGAATGGAGTGTGATTCTGACCCAACAAGTTTAGAGACTTGTTTTATATGGGTTTAAAGTTCACACTCTGGATTTTAGGGTCAAAATAATATGGTTTGACCCATATCGGCTAATTTATGAAAACTAGTTCCATAAGCCGAACCGTGCGCGCAATAGGTGAAACGGTTAACCATGAGAGTCCTACGCTTGTTTCCTAAGTCAATATGCCTTAAAGAGGTTGTGGTATCAGTAGGATACCTTCCGTGATGCCCGTAACGAGTTTTAGTTAATATATCGCCCCGTAGGGGTTTTTCGGTCATTTTAAAGACTTTTAAAGAGCTTTTCGAGTTCTACAGGAAATCTGAGTTTCCCGAACAGTTTATAGAGTCTAAAATACTTTATTTATTATTTAAAATCAGTAGCAACTGGAATCGGGTCAAAAGACCTTGTAGAACTCAAGTTTTGGCCGAAAAGGGCATATTCGGTATTTACCGAACCGTAGCCATAACCGCAGGTTATGAGCAAGGTAAAAATTATTAAAAATCTTTAAAATTCCAAAAATATTATTTTATAACAGTGTGTAAAAGTTTTGGTGACGAAATCTTGGTTTAGATAGGCGTTATGCTAATTGCGCCGTTTATTACAAAAGTTTCTTATAAATGCGCTATTTAGCATAACTTTCATTCTAGACCTCGGATTGACGTGAAACTTTAAGGACATGCTTATAATTTAGTAAGCAAGGTTATGGTCCGTTCACGCGTCCGAAATGCGTAAAAGACTCGGACAACCAACGAACCGGTCACAGAGGTTTATACCATCATGTAACCTGGTCCTAATAGAGTCCTAAGGCATATCTATACCTCACTAAAACGGGTCAGAACTGAAGTCAAAGCAAAAGTCAAACTTTTGCGACATTCGGCTCCGAACCGGGTCAATATAGCAAACGGTCGATTCAAACGAGCGTAAACAAGTTTATATACTTAATATCATGTTTTATGAGTGTCTAAACAGGTTGCATATCATTTATATCACAGATTATGCAAGAATCGCAAAAATAGCTTTCTGTTGACTTTTTAAGCATTCGTTTGACTCGACATTTGAGCTAGTTAGAGTGGTGATCAGAGGGAACCCTTTTAGAGGTTTATTACCTACATAAATACCAACTCATAACTACTTTTGATCCGTCATAAGACTGAGCCATTACAGATTTATTTTGAAGTCAAACCGTAGTTACGACGGTTTGGTTTTTAGCTACATTACTAAGTAAAATTGAACCACAAAGGATCTAAACGACTTACAGAAGCTTAGGCTTGCTTAGAGAACAAAGAAGAACACTTGGGAGCTTTTGAAGTGACCAGAGAAGTGTTTTTGAGTTGTGATAAACTTATGCACACAATGTGCTTATTTATAGTGCAAGAAGGGCTTTAAGATCATCACACATTGGTCTACAACTGATCATGGATGATGGGCAGGTGTCCCATGGTGCTATGGGTCGAGTAGGGGGCGCCCATGCCTCTGGAGAACCCATCATTTATTGTTTTACCGCTTAAAAGTGCCAACAACCATTTTTCTGTCGCTGGGCATCGCTTACGGACCGTATGGCTTAGGCCTTGCGGTCCGTAAGCCATAGGCGGATCAAAATCAATCATTCCCCTCCTTACGGTCCGTAAGGCATAACCTTTACGGTCCGTAAGGGGTTAAAATGAATATCTTTTTAAATCTTTTGTAATGATTATAAAATCTTGGTAATTAATTACCTGACCTTTCGGGTTTGAGGGGGTAACTTTGCGATTTGGCCCTCGGTTAATTACAATTAAGGACCTCGCGTTATTTACCCGTATTGTTAAGCCCCCGGATATATTACTTATTATCCGAAAAGCCTTAAATTATATTATTGGCGCTTTTAACCCTTCTCATACGAATTTGATCATAACTTTCCCGTTTTAAAACGGAACTTCGCGGAATTTATATAGTATATTCTGGTGAGCGTATAATACCGTTACAAAGCCTCGGGAACGTTAAAGGGTCACTCAGAGGTATAATTTAAACATGTTGACACGGTTAACCCCTGTAGCTCGTAATCTCTCACTTTCTTCCGCGTTTACCTTCCGTATGATCCATGATTTATTCGTTTGAAGGTACGAGCATCATTTAGGGTTACTATACAGTATATTTACCCTTTGTTGACATTTATAACCCTCGAATTTACATACTTTCAAGGTTTGTCAAAATTAGTCCTTTATTTAATATCAATGCCACGTGTAATCAAATGACACGTGTTAACACATCATTGGACACAAAAATTCGAGGTGTTACAAATATGCTGCAAAACAAAGCTTGCTGAGCTATAGCTGTTTAACTTCAACTGAATTCGTTCGTTTTCAATTTCAGCTTCTTGAACTTTGAGTTTCAGTTTAGCAATTTCATCCAGTTGTTCGTTAATTGATTCTTCTTTTATTCTTACCACAGCTCTTAGATGTTCATTTTCTTTATATGTTTTGCCATTTCGATCATCACTATCTTTCACAATACTTTTAAGTTTTTCGAATTTTTCAGAAATTTGACGGTTTTCAAGAATTAACTTTTCATTTTCACATTTAACTTTCTCATGTTCAATTTTATCAGTTTCAATTTGAGCCGTTAATTCTTTAATCCGTTTTACGGTTTTGTCACGACCGAGAATCTGATTCTCAACATTTTTAACTTTCGTTGTCAGATTCTTAATTTTCTCACCATTTAGATACGTGACAGTGCTACAAAAATTGCATTCTTTGTTGCAGTTTTTGCAGTCAGCATTTCCGTCTATCTTTTTACCTGACACATTTGTTGACGCATTTGGACTGACCTGGCCCTTTGACTCAGTCACAGAATTAGAGTCTACCTCAAGTGCTTTCGCGGCTAGCACTTTGTCAGCCATCTTTCCCAGGTTCTCTGCCGTCAACTCCTGCGTAGTATTAATCAAACCAGTATCAATCTGCTTTGCTTTCTCAAACTCTTCTTTTTCTTTCATCTCTTTCTCTTCCTTCTCCTTTCTCTCTTTTTCTTTCTCTTCTTCAATCATCTTCTCAGTTGGCGTTCCCCACCACTTGTGCTGCCAGCACTCATCATCTTCTTTTATTTCCTTGATGATGGCTTCCATATCGAGTGTGCTGTCATCAATTGCAATGTTTCCATACCGATCAAGATAGCATTCTCTGTCTGGATCCCATCTATTTGTTCTTCTTGCTTCCAGATAAATGCGAGAGATCCTCAAGATTCTGTTTTCAGCAATCATTTTTCGATAACAGTACTTCTGCTCGTCAGTACGATCATCTTTCCACGGAATCGGTTCATCATCATTCGCCATGAATGCGTAACCAACCGTATCTTCTTCCGGTAGAACTTCCTTACTCCAATCGTACTCCTCATCATCGTAAATCACAGCCAGAGCCCTTGATTTGTCTCTGTTATCTTCAGACTGCTTCAATCTAGGCGGCTCGGATTTATTCTGATGGTAGATTGCCTTTTTGTAGTAATCATCTCTAAACGGATTCTCTGACTCATCAGCGTACGCGTTTCTGCATTCCCGCTTGAAGTGACCCTTCTGCTTACACTTAAAGCACGTCACCTTGGATTTGTCGAACCCCAACTTTGTAGACGGACCACTGATCGTTTTTCTCCCAGTAATCTCCATGAAGCGTTGTGCACGTCGAACTGCACTTGCCATCGCCCAACGAATGTCGATCAGTTCCATTTCTTCGGGGTCTATCTGATCGTAATCTTCTTTCGTCAGATTTGTATTCCCGATCTTACTAGCCACCAACTCTTCATATGATTCCAACACAGATGCCAAGAAAACCATCTATTGCTTAGCCGACTCCTCATCAAAATTCTGTGCGTTTTTCAAATCTATCGCGATATTGCAAGAAAACTTCGCATCAGAACAGTTTGCAGAAGACGTAGATCCACTGTGATAACCACTGTGGCTTTCACTGCTTGGACTACTTTGACTTTCTTTGCTTGCTGAAGAAACATTTTCAGCAGTAAATGCAGTTTTAGGAGAAGCAGCTTTCGGCATCAAGCTTTTCGGATAGTACAGATCCAGGTTTTGCTGATAAGATGAGTGATTGATTTTGTGTGTTTTCTTCAGTTCTAGCTCATGACTTTCAAGTCTCTCAATCACCAAATCTGGAGTCAAATTTTCAGGAGCAATAGTGTTCTTCAACATCAGTGCGTAATATCTCCAATCCACTTCATCTGGTAATGAATCGAACAGTGTGTCAACAAGTTCTTCATCAGAATACGTGATCTTATGTCGTGCAAGCTCCAGCTTCAGATGACCTAACCTTTCAATCATTTTGCAAACCGATTCATTTTTAAGACAACCAAACATATCGAACTCTTTTCTAAGAAGTTTTGTTTTATTTTTTACAATCTCTTTACTTCCTAGACACTTCTTCTTGAGTTTTTCCCATAAATCTTTTGCATTGGAGTAGTCTATCAACGAAATGATGTCTTCCCGCACCGACTGAAACAGTAATGCCACACACTTTTGCTCGGCTACAAATCCTTCAATTTCTTCAGCTGATCTCAATGCTTCACCATTCTTCTTTCCATTTGCATATCCGTTTTTCATACTCTTCCAACTTGCAAATGCGAATGCCATCAGCCAGTCTTCGAACTTTGTAGACCACCTACTATAATCTTCTATAGCCATCAGCTTCGGAGGTTTGTTGAATGTACCAAATGCGGTCTCCGACTCCCAAGCTTCTTTCTTTTTCTCTTTCGGTGGATCCTCGTACGTATTGCTCGAAGACGTATCATTGTTTCCAGAATTTCCTGTGAATGCGTACATGTCGCTGAACGGGTTCAAGAAAATATCGTCCATCGTGAATGTACCTGTAAAATCAGACAATACTTAGAAAAATTTTGATTTTTGAAAATATCAGATTCAAACGGAACTGTTCAAACGGAATGGTCTTGTCCGTTTGAAATACCAATAGTTTCAAACGGAAAGTGTTCAAACGGTCTAATTTCAAACGACAGTTTTTCAAACGATCACTTTCAAACGATCAGTTTCAAGCGACCACTTTCAAACGATCACTTTCAAACGGTCCTCATTTTCAAACGATTGGTATGTTTTTCAAACGATAGGACTTGTTTTCAAACGATAGGACTTGTTTTCAAACGACCAATTCAAACGGACTGTGCCTTTCAAACGGATGACGTCATTTTTTCACGAACACTTTCAAACGGACATGATGATTTCGGTAAGTTTTAGGTCGAATTTTAGTTCCAAATTGTCAAGGATTAGTTAATAGTGAATTTCGTTTGATATGTGAACGTTTCAATCCATTTTAATCGTGACAACTATTCAAAATCAGAAAAGAAAGGTAGAAGTGAGATAATCCGGCGATTTCAAGCTGTATTTGGTATGAACTCCTCGTCCTGAGCTCTGATACCACTTGTTGGACCGATCTGATGACCTTAAATGTCAGTAGAAGTAGTTCATCTCAGTTTACAAAGGCGAAAACAGAGTAAACCAAGTCAAAACAGCTTAATCCTTTCAATTCTTTTTTCTATTCCTGATTGTGAGCTTTTACAGAGATTTTGACAGAAATCCGGCAGCACCTTGGCTCACACACACAAACATCTGTTCTGTCCGTTTGAAATGGACTACCCTATTTATAGACATCCACCCATCCGTTTGAATCATGTTCAAACGACCTGACCTTGTTTAAACGGTCATGGTTCAAACGGTTAAGACAGTTTCAAACGGATAGGCTTCCTTCAAACGGTCAGACATCCTAAAACCTATACAAACCCTAATTTAATCATGTTTATACACCCGTTTAGCCTATCTAGACACAAGACTTAATAAGACGTAGTCAGCAGACATTTTGTGCACCAACAAGAACCCTTTCTAGTCAAAGTCATATTAGAACTTAACTTAATAGGACACTTGACACTTGGGTCTTATAACTTTAAACTTTATAGGACGCTTAATCATTGTGGTGTTATTATAATACACCGTAATAAGACACTTGATATTTGAGTCATAAAACATTAGTTTTATAGGACGCTTATTCGCTAGATTTTTATTATAATATAACTTAAAAAGACACTTGACACTTGGGTTTTATAAATTTAATCTTTATAGGACGCTTAATCATTGTGGTGTTATTATAATACACTGTAGTAGGACATCTGATATTTTAGTCATAATACATCAGTTTTATAGGACGCTTATTCGCTAGAGTTCTATTATAACATAACTTAATAGGACACTTGACACTAAGGTCATATAACTTTAATCTTTATAGGACACTTAATCATTATGGTGTTATTATAATACACCGTAACAGGACACTTGATATTTGAGTCGTAAAACATAAGTTTTATAGGACGTTTATTCACTAGAGTTTTATAATAACACTAGGTTATTGACCCGCTTAATCATGGCCTGTGAGTGGTGGTGGTGAGTAGTGGTTGTCGCCGGTGAGTGGTGGTGGTGAGCAGTGGTGGTGGCCGGTGAGTGGTGGTGGTGAGTAGTGGTGGTGGCCGGTGGTGATGGTGAGTAGTGGTGGTGGCCGGTGAGTGGTGGTGCTGGTGAGAGGTGGTGGTGCTAGTGAGAGGTTTGGGCATCTAGGACCCCAAAGCGCCCAAAATATATTTGTGTAATTATAGGAAATCAAGAACCACCCAATTTTATAAGAATAACGCCCAAAAAAGCGTATATTTCTAGGCGTTTTAGATGAGGGCCCAAAAAGATATCTTTCGGGGCGTATTAGGTGTCCCGCCCGGAATCCTTTGTTTTTTCTCCACTAAATTACCAAATTTTCCAGCTAACAATTTCAAATCTAGGGATGCAAAAATACCTGAGCCCAACGGATATACCAGAAACCCGACACAAATAGGACGGGTATACTTGATACACGACGGGTATTGGGCCGGGTATGAGATTAGAAATTTTTCGTGGGTATGGGCTTAGGTGATACCGACCCGATTACCCGAAACCATATATCCGTTTACCCGAACTATATACCCGGATTTTTTAATTTATATTTTTATTTTCCATTAAGCGTTGTCTATTAGTATTTTTATTTTTGTATGTTCATAATCTATACTATATATAATATACATATTGGAAGGGCAACTTAGGTCATTTGCCACTTCCCTTAAAATTGATTCAATGCATAATGTACAAGTGTTTAAAACAAATCCATCTTTCATCCAAATTTTGGGCGGCCAAATTATTCATTTAATTTTTGAATTCCCGCCCATCCTTTACACCCACCCATTACTGAATTCTTCTTTTTTATTTGGAGAGGGAGAATGAGAAAAAAAGAGATGGCAAGAGAAATAGAGAGAAGGTTCTATAGCTTTCTTCACTCATCAGAACCCACCATCAACGTTCGTCATAATCATCGGGGCTTGTGGATGGAACGAACACAAGACTTGATTTGGTTTGAAACCTGCCGAATCTGGTGGTGGCGTGACAAAGGAGTTTTAGGGCTTTCTTGATGACCTAAGGGCGGCGATTAGCGGTGGTTTTAAGCTCGAGTAACAGCGGCGACCAAAAATGCTTGGATTGGCCGCTGCATTTGATTAGGGTTCAGGCGGCGGCGTAGGAAAGTATATGCCGTATACTAAGACAATGGAGATAAAATCGTTTCCTGGCCACGATCATGACCGATAGGCGCAACATGGGTCATTACCAACCAGATCTGCGATGGTGTCGGGTGTATGTGCTTATTTACGGCTAGCTCAGGTAAGATTCAACTATTTTCTGTCATACCAACGAGATTATTTGTGCAAACTGTTGATTGTCTCTGCTTGTATAATTTTTGGCGAATTTAGAGGCAGAGTTGAATGGAGAACGTTAAAAAAACTATAAGTAAAAGACATAAAAACTCTACGCAAAAGTTTGGTCTTCAATTCACCATATGATAACTCTCACTAATATTTATAATTTCACTAAATTATAAATTTACTAAATATCCATTCATGAAATTTCTAACAATCCCCCACATGAATGGAGAACGTTCAAAACACGTAAATTTTTCAATGGAACATCGACAATTGAATATTGCCGGATAAGTAGATGTTCCCTTTAAACTTTCCGTTGTGAAGCTTATTTAGCCTCCTAACGGTTTGTAGACGCAATGTCCTTAAACAAACCCTCATTTGTGTAGAAGACAATACTCTCCTTAGTCAGGTTATCTCCTCATAGTTGTGCCCAATAATGGTCGTGGAACACTTTCCTAGTTATGCGAGAGCTCTAGGAAGTGCGCCCCTAATTTTATTCGAAGCGACCTGACTTCTCTCTAACATAGCTGATTCTCCTTAAATTATTAAAAGCATTGTGGTTACTATGATTAACCAAAATCATTTACCACATGATATGCTTAGCGTTACAATTCGTCACTGAATTTCATAGGAATGGACTAGGACATATTTAAGCGACCTTTTATAGTTTAGGGGATGTATGTAACCATATATACTAGCTATGTCCCCACAATGACCACCCTTAGGCATATGAATTAGTTGTCCTATTGAACTTAGATCTTGGGATCTCAAGTCAACTAAGTTAGGTATCCTCCATAACATTCAACAACTTAATCTCTTATCAACCCTCATTGTTGGATCCATAACATTATCTTTGACTTTGTCAAGTCACTAAAGATAACTTTGCAATTGAGATATGTTGCCATGTTGTGTTCTTAACTCATAAGTTAACGTTGTCTTATAAGACTATAACCTTAGATCCCAATCTGAAAATAATATTTGTCTTTGAAAGATACACTTATCATTTGAGGCAAGAACTCATGTATGCACATAAATCAAACGCAATCAATATTTATGTAAGTGAAACAAGAACTATAACTGAAATCTAAACAAGTGTGTTACCGAGAAAAAGATGGAAATCGAAAGACTTAGAAAACGAAAGAGGTGGTCCTGTTTGTGCTTGATCATTTGCGAAGAGAGGGAGAGACGAGGGAGGGGCTACAATTAAAGTCGTAGGTAGGGTTTTTGGGTGTTGGGGTTGCATGCATGTTTTTTTATAAACTAATAAGGGTTGGGGTTGTGTGTGGGTTGGGCTGCAAAACCGAATGGGTCGAGGGTTGGGGCGATGTGGTTTGGGCCGAAAATGTCCATGGATTCTGCGAAGGTGGTATGAGGCCACGAAGTTTAGGTGGTTCGGGTTGCGTATGTTGTGAAAGTTATAAGTGTTGCGGAGGTTGTAACTATCTTGGGTAGAAAGTTATCCTAGATAACTTTGCGTTTTGACGAGATAAAACCCTTGTGTGTTGTTAACTTTAAACATTGATACGAAACTACGTCGCGTGTTATAATTATTCGATAATTCTTAAAGAATACCAAGACGTGTGAAAGTGTTTAGTGATTACATGAAAGTATAGGATGTCACATTATCCCCATGTTGAAAGAATTTTTGTCCCGAAAATTGAATAAGGATGAGTTGTGTCGCTAAGATTGAATGGAATTTTCCTGGATGTCTCATCATCCACACATTAGAGGAATTTCGTCCCGAAATTCAGTTTATGTTATCTGCATTTTGCGATCTGGTTTCGAAGAGGTGAGGATATTTGTTTTTCATTTGGTCCCCTCTTTCCCATGTGAACTCCGATCCACGCTTAGAGTTCCAACGAACCTTGACGATCGGTATTTTTCTTTGCCTTCGTGTTTTGACCTCCCGATCCATGATTTCTATTGGCTCTTGAACAAACTGTAGTTGTTCATCTACTTGGATCTCATCCAACGGAACGACCAGTGTTTCATCTGACAGACATTTCTTCAAATTTGAGACGTGAAAAACATTGTGACCTCCACTGAGTTCTTCAGTAATGTTTAACTGATATGTCACTGGCCCGATCTTCTTCGTGATCTTAAACGTGCCTACGTAACGCGGGTTTAATTTGCCTCTTTTTCCCAAAATGAATCACACCCTTCCAGGGTGATACTTTTAGTATGACTCTATCACCTAGCTGAAATTCTAAAGGTTTATGGCGTTGTTCGGCACAACTCTTTTGCAGATCATGGGTTGCCGCCATACGATTTCTAATTTGAACAATATTTTCAGTCGCTTCGAGTACCAACTCGGGACCGTTGAGTTGACTATCACCAACTTCAGCCCAACAAACGGGAGATCGACATTTACGTCCATACAACGCCTCAAACGGTGCTTCCTGATTGCTTATGTGGTAGCTGTTGTTATATGAGAATTCCACTAAAGGTAGATGCCTCTCCCAACTGTTGTGAAAGTCAATGACACATGCCCTAAGCATGTCTTCGAGGGTCTGAATGGTACGCTCACTTTGGCCATTAGTCTGGGGATGGCATGCGGTGCTCATATCCAAGCGCGATCCTAGAGATTTATGGATACTGACACACCGTGTCTGGCGACTACTTCCTTCATATAAACCGAAACAAGTTTATCAAACTTGTCCGTCTTCTTGATTGCTAAAAAGTGAGCTGATTTAGTTAAGAGGTCTACAATCGCCCAGATGGTGTCGTTCCCACTAGGCGTCCTTGGTAAGCCCGTAATGAAGTCCATAGCGATTTGCTCCCATTTCCACATTGGGATATCTGTTTGTAGTTAAAATATCAAATCAAAAGAAGAATTTACAACATCACATAATCTATTTCGCCTCTCAAACTCACTCTTATAATTTATAAACACGTGTAAATTTGTTAAATACAACAAACTTATACATGTGTAATTAAGAAACTTACACATGTGTACATTTTCAATACTTACGAATACATGAATAAATGTAAATATAAACGTGAAAATTTAATTTCTAACATTGTATTCGAAGAATAATAATGATAAGTGTAAAAAAAATTGAATTTGAATTGTGTTTGACCATGTTCTCGCGGGTTTTTCATTCGTTCTCACCGGTCTCACAATATTTAGCGTTCTCATTTAAACCTTCTCATGTATATATATGATTAGAAGTGGTATCATACGTTGTTTGTCATCAAACTAGTGACGAATTCCGACCACATATTTTGGTTGCTTTTACCCCGTTTTACCCGGTTTTGTAGCAGCGTTGATTGAGTATTCTTGATTCTACATTTCTTGCGAGGGTGATGTCACTTTTCTTAAGGATTTTTTCTACCAGTTTTGAATATGTATGAGAGACTTAGTCACACTTAATGGGCTTATAGGTGAAATATTCTTAAAAAAATATGGAATATTCTGGTACACTACTACAATATATAGATTTGATGCACCTAATATGATCCCGTTTTCTTGAACGAAAAAAGATAAAATAGCATCTTCGTGTGCTCAAGAAATATGGTCTTTGACTCAAACTAATGTTTCTTTGAATTATTTTTCTTGGGCACATTTTTTTTGAATCCATGTCATGTCTATACAGAAGAGTTGAATACTAATTCATATATGTCATTAAGATCGTGACAAGTTACATTAATTATATGTTTACTTAAACGGTTAACTAATTGGAACTCTTTATTCGACTGAAAATTGACTGATTTATTCCAATTTAATTATATCTTTAGTAACCGACAAAATTTTCTATTTTTTTTTTTTTTGGACAGCAAATTGCATTTGCATTCAACACCAAAAGATTATAGTGTATGGATATTAGCAAGATACTAAACCCACCCCCATTAGGGTGTAAGGGGCACTCCCCTAAGAGGGGAGTCCCCTCTCTTACGTATAACCAATTCTCGTGTGCCACGTCAACTCCCCTCTTAAACTCCCTAACACCCTAAATTGATGGTGGCACTCCCCTCTTAGGTGACTTGGTTTTTTATTAAAAAAAAAAAAAAAAATTTCATTGGTCCTTCTCCTCCCTCTCTCCTCCCTCTCTTCGGTGACTTCCCACCGATTTCATTCCCCCAAACCACTCACCTAAGTGATGGCGGCGGTGTTCCCCTTAGGTGACTTGGGTCACCGAATGGGGTCACCGAAGGTGCCCCTTACACCCTTACAATATCACCCAACTTCACAGTTAACCCATACAAAACTTGGTTTGCCACATCAAAGGACACCTATTTGTTCCAGTTCGTAGTCTCGTTTTCGTCCGGTTCTTCACCCATAAGAAAGTTGTCGCTTGCATCCCACCAAACATGGCATAGATGCTGATTCGCTTACCGCAGAAAATCATTTCATTGCGTGCCTTCCATAAAGCCCAACATGTTGCGAAAATAACGGAGTGTATGATCTTTTTCTTGCGAAAAAAAAATACGGGTAATAATCTGTGAACTTCAAACACATCCTTCATTGAGATAATAAAATGAAACTTCATTAAGAGATTTCATTTGTAAAGTGGCAAGTGGAGTGGGTATTGTTTGTGGGCCATTAAAATTTAAATACACTAGCTGGGCCAGCTAAATTGGTAGACATGGATGATGGACCCTTGAAAAGAGATTTCATTTTTGTTAAGTAGGTAAAGTTCGTGGGCAATTAAAGACACTAGCTGGGGTCCAGCAGCCAAGGTTAAATTGTGAGGTCTGGGATCTGAGAATGAATAGTAAATAAACCTTTTAAGTAATTTGATGCGGGTGAACCCGTTTTGGAATGGGATCCAGGTTGAAGATTATCTGAAGTTTAAATAATATTTAGTTTCTTAATTATCGAGTCTTTTATTAATTATCGTATCTTTAATTTATTTAGCTTATTTATGTTTATCTCTAAGTTTGTTAGGGTCTAGTATAAATAGTGGTATTGGTTCAATGTTTTAGGAGGAGTTTTTGTTGATTATTGAAAAGAAAGAACATTGTTCTTGGAACCATTCGGTTCGTTTTTATCGTCATTGATTACTCATTGTTTTTGAGCCATTTGATTGCATGCGAAACTGCATCAGGTGGTATCAGAGCTTTGGTTTTCAAATGGCTCGACGTGAAGGTGAATACTTGTTTGCTCGTAGAGTCGCCGATAGAGGCAACGACATGAGTGTTTTCTATTCACGTGCTTGTGGTGAAGATCGACACCCTACTCGCAGAGTCGCCGACCGAGGCAGCGATGGACTCTATCTAGACCCACGAGATCTTAAGATCAAACGGCTTCGTCAACGAGTCCGAGATCTTGAAGAGATCAAACGGCTTCGCCAACGAGTCCGAGATCTTGAAGAGATCAAACGGCTCCGCCAAAGAGTCCGAGATCTTGAGTTACAACGGGAGATGCGCGTTAAGGAAACCGAATCGGGAACCGTCATCCGGGACGATGTTAACGAGGAAGAGGAGTATCCTTTCGGCCATCCCCACCCTCGGTTCTACGAACCGATCTATCAAGAGAGTTTGACGGATGACGAACCCGACTCGAGTAACATCGTTTGGGACGAAAGTGATGACGAAGAGGAGTTTTTGTTGATTATTGAAAAGAAAGAACATTGTTCTTGGAACCATTCGGTTCGTTTTTATCGTCATTGATTACTCATTGTTTTTGAGCCATTTGATTGCATGCGAAACTGCATCATAATTACTAGTAATAAGACCGCGAGCGTTGCGGCGCAAGTACTTCGCAAATGTCGAACGGATTAGTCCAACATTATGTGATGTGTTAACTATATGAAAACGCACGTTCTGACGTATCCGATTGAACTCAATTTATCCTATAGCTGCATTGTCATTGAATCAAAACGTAACGTAAATCGAATTTATATCGTACAATTATAACGTATTATACGCGACCCGGCTAACTCGAATTTATATCGTCAAGCCAAAAACTCTCGAGGGGGTCAAAGTGGCATTTACAAAGTTCATAAAAGTTAAGTGGTTAAAAGTTGCATTTCCTAAACTTAAGGGCTAAGAAAGGGTAAAGTTAAAATTTGATAAAGTTTTGAGGTAAGAAGTAAACTATAACAAAGTTGGGGCTGAAAAGAAAACTACCACAAAGTTGGGGTGTCAAAAGCAAACTATTTGTAAAATGGAGTAGTAGTTTAGGGACTAAATTTGCCAATTTATGAAACTTTGAAGGTATCAAAGTTAAGAGGCTAAAACTGCAACATCGTGGAAGTATGGGGGGAGGGGGAGGCAAAGCCGGTGGGATTTCCACCGACTTTGTCTCTTAAGAGTATGTATAATTTCAAATGTTTTAAATAATAATATTTTCATATTAATTCGGAATTCCCATAAATAGATACCAAGTAAAACTTTTGAGTATTTGTTTCAACTTTTTTAAATAATATTTTTGTTCATCGTTTAATTGGAATTCCCATAAACATATACTAAGTAAAACTTTTAAATATTTGTTTCAACTATTTTAAATAATATTATACTCATCATTTAATTTGATTTTATTAGTTATTTTTCAAAAAAAAAAAAAAAATCTAAATACATAACTATAGTTATTTTTCTCGAACATTCTCACATAAATTTTATGGAAAATGGATACCGTACAACTACTGTACTGAACCGAAAACCGATGGAACAACATCGTCATCGGTATATATTTTTATGGTTATCAGTTTCAGTAAATCGGCACAATATTGCTACCGTACCTGAAGGGGTAAGGTCCCAAAAATCCCACAAAGATATAGGACCATACCACCAAACCGACCTTTCAACCTTTCTAACCTTGCGCGGCCGCGCATTGGTCTTGCAGAAGGAAGAAAGAAACTAACGAGCGATAGTCGCGCGCCCAAAGGGAAAACTGAACCCTTGCGACGCCTTCCATTTAACAAAGGGTCAAAAACCCTGAGACCAAAATGTCCACCCAAATATCCAGACTTGGATATTATTTTACCCAGACTGGGATTTGTTCAGCTGTGTACACACTAAGAGGTGTCACACCAGATTGCAGTAATAATCTTCTAGAAGAGGTACAATCGTGCACCACCCAGACGGTTATAACCGTCTGGACACGTGTCATCATCACAAACATTCCTGAAATCACAACGATAGCATGTAATTGAAGAATGATCTCCACTTGGATCACCTTCCACGTGGCAATTCCCTAGCCATAGGATCAGGTCACGATCCGTGTGCATCCACGTATGATCAAGGCAAACTAATAAAGATTAAAAGAAACGTAACGGAAGGAAAAATAACTGCTACGGCGTTAGCATCTTCCGTTATCTTTTCAATAACAGATTTTCCCTCCCAAACTCTCGGTTATAAATAGGAGAATTCTTCAGGTAAAAATTCAGATCCAATTTCACTACTCAAATACCTTTATCTTCTCCATTCAAATACTTATTCTCACACCGGAGTCGGGTCAAGGAGAGAACCCTTTTTCTCCTCTTGACGAGGCTAACGGTGCTTTGTTTTGCAGAATCATCGGAGAAGGAGCTCGACTTCCACTGAACCAATTGAGAGAGAACTAACCTTTTATGCGGATTCAAACCCCCTGGTTCAATTGATTCTGATCTGTTGAACCAGTTTTTCTTCATTGGCGCCCACCGTTTTCTCAGTTTTTCTAGTTCCTATCTCGTTTCGGTTCAGTTCATCTCATTTTTCTGTTTTTGCATATGGCAGAAAATTCATCTTCTCACCGACGGTCTGGTCCTCGACCAAATATCGGAAACAATTTACCAGTCGAAGGGATGGTGGAAGAGGCCTCAGACGATAATGAGGTTCAATCTAATGGAGCAAATGACCATGTTACTCCAGGGATATTTCCCACAAATCCCGCCCAATCAATTCTACCACCGGGGGAAACTCCGATATCATGGTATGTCCGGTCACAAGGAACATTAAATGCAGTGTATACACAATTGTGTGCTCAAACCGCTCCCGTAACACAATCGCGAAGGCCGGGATCTAGAGCTCATGCTTCCCAACGAGAAGAATCAACGAATGATGGAACGAACAGCTATCAAAGACAACACCATGAGTCACAGCCTCGTCAAAGGCAATCAGTTCATGATAGGTTGGGCTCCCCTTGGGATGCTCATACCAATGAATCTGACCAAACGTATCGTTTGAGCGCAAACACCAGCGTATTCAACAGGCTGCACCCAAACTCTAACAAATCCAGGCCTCGAGCGGTGTACAACCCTGAGGCAGAGCATAATTACAACTTAGTTTACCGCCCTGCAGAAGCAGCGGAAAACTCGAAGTTTATACTGGAAATAGCTCTAGCTCCGTTAGAAAGAGCAAAATTACCATCTAACGTCGGCAAATTCAATGGGTTAACTGATCCCGACGATCATTTGAGGGTCTTTACCAACGCAGGATTGGTCGGCGGTTGGACTCTTCCACTTTGGTGTCATTTGTTTGTTCAAACATTAACGGGACCAGCACGAATCTGGTTTGATAATCTACCAACGGGGCAAATTGAGTCATGGAAAGACCTGCGCCAAAAATTCTTAACACACTTCAGCTAGCAAAGGCGCTCCATGCGGGATACATCTGATGTCATGAACATATGGCGTCGAGATGATGAGAATTTGGAAGATTTTATAACCAGGTATAATAAGGAAGTATTGGAGATCGGTGGTGTCCACGAACAGTTAATCCGCGCTCAGTTTAAGTACGCGGTTAGATGTGATGATATGGTCAAAGTGCTGTCCGGAACAGAAGGTCTTCCCAAGAGTTGGGAAAAGATAATGGCGGCGGCCAAGGTTTACGCACAAACAGAGAAAAACCTTACTACAAACAGACCACCACCACCATACAGCAGGCCCACAGATTTAAGTGCAACGGGCGAGCGAAGATTCAAGAAATCATGGCGCGAGTCATCTGGAAGCCGCTCCTCTGAAGATGCTCGCGCAACAATTAACAAACTCTCTACTCAGAGAGATAACAAGCATGAAAACAGGGAGAGGCAGTGGACCCCACTGACCAAGACCCCGGCGGAAGTCCTGAGTACCGAGGATTATCAGTTTAAACCGCCAATCCCGATGAAGAGTAAACGTGGTCAGGACCTAGCGCAGTATTGCGAATATCATAGGATACGGGACACACCACAAACAATTGCATTTCCTTGCGCACTGAGATAGAGAAAGCCCTCAAAAATGGGGAGTTTACGCATCTACTCCAGAATATGCGCAAGGAGATAAAGCAAATCACCCGGGGAGAAGAAACCTCCAACAAACCGGCCAAGACTTAAGAGACTCTACAGAAGTCCCCGCAAGAAGAAAACGTCAAAAATGGCAGAACTAAGTTAAGTTCCATCTAATTATTAAGACTTTGTAATGCCTCTGCGTGTTATCCATGAATAAAAATTACAAAGTTTCTATCATTTGTATTTACAAAATGCATGCAATTTCTTTTTAGTAAGCACGAAAACATTAGGGTAGTATAAAATAAGCTCCATTCGCGGTCGGTGATTATTTCACAAACGACCATAGACTCCACGCATGAGCTTCATACCAACTTCATTCGCCTTACTTAAGTAAAAGCAATTGTACTCATGCAAAAAGTTGTAAAGGCATTCAAACAAATAGAAACATATTACTTTCAGCGTACAAATACGCCCTGACAAGATTCAAACACGGCAGTGTTTCGAGTTTTTACGCGAACAGCGCAACAAAACAAGGATATACATCCCACAAAAAGAAAGGGGGAAAAACACAAATTGTTCAGAAACAAATTTCACCCTACTCTAAATTTTCTTCCTCATCAGGGAAGATTTCTTTAAGCTGCGCTACCGGATCGTCCGACTGCAGCGCTACATCTATCAACTCCATAACTGGGAGTTGTAAGTTATTAAACTCCGCCTTCATAGAAGCAAGCGCGGCCGCAGTATCTACACCAAAAGTAGCAGACTTGCTGTCATCCCAAGTAACTTTCAGCGCACTCGTTACATGATGAGAGCATTCTGCATAACCTTGCGCATAACCATCCCGCCGCGCAGCAACCACTAAATCCGCAACAGTCTTATCCAGCTCTTTAGAGTTTAACACAGATTCAGCAACCTATGAAACCAATCAATAACGGTTAACACAAAAGAAAAGAGAGAAAAAAGCCAACGCAAGCGCATATATAAGGTAGGAGCTTACACAGGCAATCCCACGATCCTTCAACCAGGTCATGTCATTCCTTAAGGGCTCAAGCTCGCTCTCTGCTGAAACCCGCACCGTCTCTGAATTTTCCAGTTTTTCTTCGGTCACAGTCAAGCGGCGGGAGGACTCAGCATGTTCAGAACGCACAAGCTCCAGGTCCTTTTTCAGTTGTTCCTGGTCAGAAACCAAAGCAGTAAGTTCCTCTAGTTCCTTATCCCTAATGGCAAGAGTGCTTAAAGCTTGTACCTCCCGTTGCTCGCTACGTTCCCTATGAGCACGAGCTTCTGCCAACAAAGCTTCCAAGTCACCTTTCTCTTTCTTCAATCTCTCAACCTCCGCATCTTGATTCTTCAGCTTTTCAACATCAGCTTTGAGGTTATTTATGATAATACGGAGATTTGCCTTCTCTGCGTTATCCTTTTCACAAATCTTCCTCCAGTTTTTTCGTTCTTCAGAAAGAAGAGCAGCTTCAGCTTCAGCCTTTCTTTTCCAACCAGCAACAGACCACTCCTCAGTCTTCCGCTCAGCCTCAAACTTGGCTTGATCATCTTTTAGTTTCGCCATCAATTGGGCCAGATGTCTCTCATCATTGGAGAATTTCTTCTGAGCCGCCGCGAAAGATTTCTGCTCCTTATGCATATTAGACCACTCCTGAACAATACGATGGGTGGTAGAAACATGAGAGGCGGTCTCGGCAACGTAAGACGGATAGGCTTGATCACAAGATCGGCTTTCTTGAAACTTGACCTCCCCAGGCGGAATTATCCCCTGCAACCAATCTTGGCACACATGCCAGTCCGCAAAATTATCTCCTTTCTTCAAATTCCAGACAGGAGCATGAGGGTCAGCAGCATCCTTCTCCGAATAGCTCCGATAATAATAATCTCCCAAAGTTTCCTCTGGACGGATAGGAGATTGCTTACTAACACCGGCTGATGAGTCTTGTTCTTCAACTGTTGTCTTCTCAATATGCTCCGGTGTAGTATCTGAAGGAGCAGGACTAGGAATTTTTTCGGTTGACCCTCTCCCTTGGTCTTGAGCAACTACCTCAGGAGCCGAAGGATTATCCGTATCATCCGTCTTACCTAGGCCCGCATCAGCAGACCTCTCAATTTCAACAGGCTTCTCCGCATCGTCATCAGCGCCTTCTGCAGCGTTCGATTGAACAGTTGCAGAAGCATGCGGAGGAGTAGGAGGAAGTTCTTCATGCACCACGGCTTGAACATTGGTGGGAGATGGAGCAACAGGAGTTACTGTAAAAGTAAAAATCCATAAAAATTTAAACCATAAAAAGGAAACAAGAGAAGATGCTGCTTACCAGGAACAGATTCCGTAACAAAAGCATCAAGATTCCCCCTTCGAGTAATCTTCTTTCTTTGAATCTTCTTAGGAGGTTGATCCTCCGCGTTCGTATCAGTTTGTTTTCTCTTGCTTGCTCCTCTCTGCACCAAATGCTCAGGACTAGATTCCAAGTCAATTGGATCATCTGGGTTGGATGGAGGAATGTCAGCAGAATCTTTCGGCTCTGGTTTCGGTCGCCTAATAGTAACTGCAGGCGTAAGACCTTCCAAAGTATCAGATACCACCACATAATCACACTTGTCAGAAGAATGGCGCATACCTTTCTTCTCAACATTTTTAACTTTTGAAAAATTGAGTCTTTCCCGCATCACCTTTCTTGGGCGCAACATTACTAGCCGTAGCGCGCCTTTTCCTCTCAGGGCCTACGCCCAAATTTGACAACTCACCTACAAAGCGCAAAGAACAATTAAGGCGCGAGTAAAAAGATAAGACGGACAGCGCACACAATCTTACCTGCGCCAGCAGCAGGAGGATCAGACAAATCCGCGTCCCGCGGAAGAGAAAAATTCCTTGCAATACGATCATACCAAAATTCTTCATCAGGATTTTTCTTAATGGTACCCATTCTCCCCCCTTCTCTTTTGTAGGCAACAACATACAGTGAAACAACTGCAAGAAAAAACAGACAGGCTCAAAAAAAAAAAAAAAAAACTTAAACCGTACCATGGCCCCCCTCTGTGTATACAGGCTTGTCGTCCCGATCCATCTTCCAGTTTAAACTCATCCCAGCTCCGACAAGGGCTTTCTCCGGCAAAGCAATATTAGGTATCTCCTTCAGATCCTGGTACCAAGTTTCATCAGAAGGAGTCCAGAGTGTTTCAATAGGAACATCCTCTTTTCCCCTCAACACCATCCTCACCGGAATCACTCCGGCCTTAATAAAGAAAAATTTCTATTTCCAATCATCGAAGGATTTCGGAGGATTGAGCAAAATCTTCTTTGCAGTAGCTCTCTGAACAAAAGAGTAAAACCCCTGGGTACAGTGCATTTGGTGAAAAACCCTAAATCGAGGAACGGTCGGCTCAATATTCATAGTCCGACACACGAACTCAAAATGTCGAACCCTGACCATACCAATAGGATGCAGTTGAGAAAGATGAATATTATAAAATGTAAGGATGTCAAGAAGAAACGTCGTTGCAGGCAAACGGAAGTTTCCATCACAGAAGAAATCCCAGAAAAGGGTGATGTATCCAGACGGAGCATCTACCGCTGTCTGCCCTTCTTCAGGGTACAGAGCACCCCAACTTTCCGGAAACTTAAGATTTCGCATCAAACCGTCAAAAGACCCCCTCGGCCACTTCAATGGTGGAAGTTCAGTACACATCTCTTCAGCAAGACTTTCTTGATTTTCTCCGGTCGACATAAAAAGAGGAATGATGGATTTTTCAAGAAAAGAAAGGTAGGGGAAAAGTGTCAACAGAACAATGATGGCACTAGGAGGTTACCCAAACGTTATATACTCATCGCAATAAATAAGCATCGGGAACCGTCACAGCAATTTTTTCGGATATCACAGTCCTTCGAAAGAGCAGGAAAAGTACACACGCGTTCGCACACGCGCGTAAAAGGCACAAATAGCAGCATATACCTGACAATGTCATCTTGACCTACAGTCCTAGCTGTACCATCCTATAAAGACAAAAGATTTCCAAAATCCCCAAAATAAAATAGAGTCTTCTCATAGAAGATTTCTCATTTTTTCGCGCTCAAAAACCATCTCTCTCCTAAGTCCAGTGCTCCACTTATTTGCATAAGTACAACACTAGACTGGGGGACTTGAAGGGGTAAGGTCCCAAAAATCCCACAAAGATATAGGACCATACCACCAAACCGACCTTTCAACCTTTCTAACCTTGCGCGGCCGCGCATTGGTCTTGCAGAAGGAAGAAAGAAACTAACGAGCGATAGTCGCGCGCCCAAAGGGAAAACTGAACCCTTGCGACGCCTTCTATTTAACAAAGGGTCAAAAACCCTGAGACCAAAATGTCCACCCAAATATCCAGACTTGGATATTATTTTACCCAGACTGGGATTTGTTCAGCTGTGTACACACTAAGAGGTGTCACACCAGATTGTAGCAGTAATCTTCTAGAAGAGGTATAATCGTGCACCACCCAGACGGTTATAACCGTCTGGACACGTGTCATCATCACAAACATTCCTGAAATCACAACGATAGCATGTAATTGAAGAATGATCTCCACTTGGATCACCTTCCACGTGGCAATTCCCTAGCCATAGGATCAGGTCACGATCCGTGTGCATCCACGTCTGATCAAGGCAAACTAATAAAGATTAAAAGAAACGTAACGGAAGGAAAAATAACCGCTACGGCGTTAGCATCTTCCGTTATCTTTTCAATAACAGATTTTCCCTCCCAAACTCTCGGTTATAAATAGGAGATTTCTTCAGGTAAAAATTCAGATCCAATTTCACTACTCAAATACCTTTATCTTCTCCATTCAAATACTTATTCTCACACCGGAGTCGGGTCAAGGAGAGAACCCCTTTTCTCCCCTTGACGAGGCTAACGGTGCTCTATTTTGCAGAATCCTCGGAGAAGGAGCTCGACTTCCACTGAACCAATTGAGAGAGAACTAACCTTTTATGCGGATTCAAACCCCCTGGTTCAATTGATTCTGATCTGTTGAACCAGTGTTTCTTCAGTACGAGCCAAACTGAACATCGATACATATACCTGTATTCTTATACTAGAATTACCACCCGCCGCAATGCGGCGGGGATTCATTATCAAACGGGAAAAATAGACGCGCTGCGACGAACATGTAAAACAGGAAAAAAATAGATGAAAAAACGTTGAACCCCACACGCACGCTGCAGCGTGTTAACTCGGAAATTTAGAATGACACGTTAAACGGAGAACTTATGAAAGATGAAAAGTATATAAGAGACTAAAGTTGAAAGTAAAAAAATGTTGAGATTAAATTGGGAAAGATGAAAAGCTTTGGGTTAAAAGTAAAAAAAAAATTAAAGGGCTTAAATTGCAAAAGATGAAAACTTTTGAATTAGAAGTGAAAAATCAAATTAATCAAAGGGATTAAAATATCAAAGATTGAACTTTAGACTTAAATTGCCAAAGATTGAAACTTTAGAGTTAAAAAAGAAATTAATTTGAGAAAAAAGAGACAAATAGATTTAGTTAAATTGATGTTTAATATTATTATTATTATTATTATTATATTGCGAAAAATAAAAAGCTTTGGGTTAAAAGTAAAAAGAAAAAATTAAAGGGGTCAAATTGCAAAGAGTTAATAGCCAAAATGGTCCCTGAGGTTTGCTCACTTTTGCCACTTTAGTCCAAAACCCAAATTTTTTACATATGGGTCCCTGAGGTTTGCATTTTGTTGCCATTTTGGTCCAAAATTTAAAAACCCTATTTTTTGACTGTTGCAACCTCCTATTTTGTCTTTTAGTTCAGGGGCATTTTGGTCATTTTGCTTTTCATTAAATACTTTCTTAATTCAAAAATTAATATATATATATATATATATATATATATATATATTAATATACACACATCATATGCAGCAGTTCATCTTCATCATATTCTTCAGCACTCTCTCTCTCTTCTCTGAAATACCTCCACACCAGCACCGCATCATCCCCACCACCACCATCCCACTGCCGCCAACACCACTACCACCGTGATGAGAACCGACATCGGAAAACGACACCCGGCTCTCTCTTTCTCTCTCCAAACCCCCATCTCTCTCTCCTCTCTCTCTCCTCTCTGTCGAACACCACCACCACCACCGTGATGAGAACCGGTGGAGCAGGTGAAGGATCTAGGTTGTTTGCAGGTGGTTGGTGATTAGGGTTGTTTGCAGGTTGTTTGGGATTAGGGTTTCAGTGAGGGTGGTGATGGTGGAGACGGTGGGGGGATTGTGATGGTTGCTGATTTGGGATTAGGGTTTTCAGTAGGGGTGGTGGGTTGAATTTTGTTGGTTGCTGATTTGGGTTAGGGTTCCGGTGTTGGTTGCTGAATCGTGTTGTTGCAGGTTTGGGGTTAGGGTTCCAGTGTTGGTTGCTGAATCGTGATGTTACAGGTTTGAAGGTGGTTGTGGTGGTGTGTTGTTGGAGGTGGTGGGTGAAGGAGGGAGACAGAGAGATGGTGGTGGTGGTGGATTAATGGTGGTGGTGATGAAATTGGGTGCAGGTCTGATCAACCTGGGTTTCTTGTTGCAGGTTTGAAGGCGGTTAGTGTCGCCGGCGTGAGGAGGTGGCGGAGGTGGCGGTGGTGGCGGCAGAGAGGAGTAGAGGGAGAGAGAGAGAGGTTGTGGTAGGTTTATTATTTTTAATTAATAATTAGTTATAATAAAATGAAAATGACCATTTTACCCATGTGCAAAAGGACAAAACTTAAGTTTTTTTTTGAGAAATCTGAGCAGATTTCATTTTTGGACTAAAAGGGTAAAAAAATGCAAACCTCGGGGACCCAGATGTAAAAAATTTGGCTTTTGGACTAAAGTGGCAAAAGTGAGCAAACCTCAGGGACCATTTCTGCTATTAACTCAATTGCAAAAGATAATAACTTTTGAATTAGAAGTGAAAAATCAAATTAATTAAAGGGGTTAAATAACAAAGATTGAAATTTTAGACTAAAATTGCTAAAGATTGAAACTTTATAGTTAAAAAAGAAATCAATTTCAAATTATGAAAATAAAAGAGATAAATAGATTTAGTTAAATTGATGTTTAATATTATTATTTAATAAAAGAGATAAATAAAAAATAAGGGTGAGAAATTACCAGAGAATGACACATGTCCAAAAAGGATTTTTAATATTATTATTTAATAAAAGAGATAAATAAAAAATAAGGGTGAGAAATTACCAGAGAATGACACATGTCCAAAAAGGATTTTTGTTTATTAGTATAGAAAGATATGATTTCTAGTTTTTGGTAATATTATATTATATATATTAACTAGTGCATAAATAACTTGAACTTTCCGGTTCCTTGAGTTGTTTTATTATATTATATTATATTCTTATTATTATTATTATTTTATTTTATTATTCCATATATAAATTAGCAAGTTATATGTGCATCATGAATTGTACATTGAGCTTTGGACATTTTTAAAAAAAGTTGATTTTTTACTTTTAACCCAAAGGTTTTTACCTTTTGCAATTTTAACCTTACATAATTTGTTTTTTAACTTTAACCCAAAACTTTTCATTATTTACAATTTAACTTCACAACTTTTGTCACTTATACTATTCATCTTTCGCAAATTTTCGCTTTACGTATACTTCTAAATTTTTCGAGTTAATACGACGCAACGTGCATGTGTGATTCAACGTTTTTACCTCTATTTTTCCATATTTGACAGGTTCGTCGCAACACGCATATCCTAGGTCGAGTCAGTGTTGGTGGTCGATGACGGTTAAGGGTGTTCAAAACCGGATATCCGAAAATTCGGATATCCGAATTTCGGATATCCGAAATTTTCGGATACCAGATTTTACTATCCGAATCCGTATCTGAAATTTCGATCCGAAAACGGATTCGGATATCGGAAAATCCAACTTTTTATTTAATTTTTATTTTTTTTATTAGGGTAAATTACACATTTCGTCCTTTATGTTTGTAGCGGGTTGCAATGGATGACCTTTAACTTCAATAATTACAGACACAGTTCTTTATTTGCGAAACCTGTTACATATTACGTCCTTTGACCCTAACCTGGTTATTTTTCATGGTTAAATATAGTCATGTGCATTGCACATGAGGGTATAATTGTCCTTTTACCTATTTATTAAAAAAATAATTAATAGAACACTTAATCCACCTCATCTTTCTCTCCCTACCTTACCCACCACCTGCAACCACTATTAACCACCCTCACACCACCAACTCACCACCTGCAACCACCCTCAAACAAATCTGGAAACCTAAACCCACTACAATCTGGATCGGACAGCTTTCCACTATCACCTGAAAACCCTAAATAATCATATGAAAAAAAAATCCTAAAATTATTCACAAAATTACCAAATATTTTACTAAATTTAAAATCACTAGACACAAAAAAAAGCCAAAATTTAAAGCATCAGTTTAAGAATATCTAAACTAACAGCAATCATAAACTAAACTTTCAAACCAGGATCAGATCAACAACCATAAATCATTTAATCAAATAATGTTTAAAAAAAACAAAAGGCAATATAGTAATTATACCATTCATAGTAGCTCTAGGGCAAACAAACCCATCATTCACAAGCGAAATATTTCTCGGCATGGGTACATCGGGCGACCCGACTCCAAACTGGGTACCCACCAACTCGACCCAAATCGACATCTGATTGACATCACCAGCAGTCTCAATAACCGTTTTGCAGCAGCTTCGGGACCTCTTGTCATTTATCAAGGCAAACTGTGAAGGAAATGGGCGACTTGTGGTTTTGGAAGTCAATCAATGGGAAGGTAGCCCTTTCAGTTAAACAGGCCAGGCGTAGGTGCAACAGACTCCTTTCAAATGGTGTAAGTCTGTCGTCCCAAAAGGTGAGCTGCTTCATCTAGATGGAGAGAGAGAGTACAGGGGTGGGTGATGAATGATGATGGTTTAGGTTTATAGATATTTTTAATTTTGATATTTTTTTAATGTATTAAATGACAGTTTTGCCCTCACATGGGTTGCACATGATCTCACTTACTGGAAGTTTTAACTAGGTTAGGGTTAAAGGACGTAAGATGTAACGGGTTTCGCAAATAAAGGATTGTGACTGTAATTATTGAAGTTAAAGGTCATCTATTGCAACCCGCTACAAACATAAAGGACGAAAACTGTAATTTACCCTTTTTATTATTTTTTTCATATTCGGAAACGGATATTTTCGATAGTTTTGGATATCCTAATATAAGTTTTCGGATATTTTTCAGGTATTTCGGATATTTCAGATATTTTCGGATACTTCGGATATTTTCGGATATTCGGATATCCGAAAAAAATGAAAATTAAATTTTCGGATATCCGAAATATCCAAAAATTTTGAAAATCACTATCCGAATCCGAAAAATTCGGATATCCGAAATTTCGGATATCCGCTTTTTCAGATATTTCGGATTCGGATATCGGATATTTCGGATCGGATTTTCGGATACGGATAGTTTTGAACACCCCTAATGACGGTTGTGTGACATTAGTACTACTTGACACCGTTTTATGCCTCGTCGCAACGCCGGGTGTGCTTTGGGGATTTTTCAAAGAAAAAATGATTATGCATATGATTGTCGTAACGTTGGCTTTGGGGGTTTTCCAAAAAAAAAATGATTTTTTTTTACTTTCACCCAAAAGTATTTCATAAATTACTTTTAACCCAAAACTATTTGTTTTTCTACTTTTAACCCAAAACTTTTTATCTTTTGCAATCTATCCTTATAACTTTTTTTTACTTTCAACTTTGGTCTTTTATAGTTTTCAGTAAATTTTCCGTTTTATGCTTGGTTCTAAATTTTGTGACTTAACACATCGCAACGTGCGTCTTTGGTTTAACGTTTTTATGTTTTGTTCTAAACTTTGCGAGTTAATATGACGCAACGTGCGTGTGTGGGTAAACGTTTTTACATCGTCTGTTTTTTCCCGTTTGATAGGTTTAACATAACGTGCGGGTCCTAGATCGACTTAGTTATAACTAAAGATTCCCCGCCGCATTGCGACGGATCGCAATCCTAGTTATTATTAATTTGAAACTCTCATCAATAGTAAATAAACTTTTTAAGTATATGTTTAAAAATTTTAAACGACATTTCTTTATTATTTAATTTGATTATTATAATAACTTGCGTCCTTTAATATTTCATTTATACAACTTCGTATGCAACAATTAATGAATATCGACATTGATACCGTGATGAAATAAACTAATACCCTCCAAACAACATCGGCACCGACGTTCATTTTTATGGATGCCGTGCTGCTGCTGTACCGAACCAAAAACCGATGAAACAACATTGGTATATATTATTGATACCGTATGAATGTCGATTATTTGCATGTTATTTGGCATTAATTGTCGATTAGTTAGGTGTTATTTTGCGTTCAGACCTAAGGGACACATATTTTTAAGCTCGGACAGAGCACCTGAATTCTCAGGGTTGGCCCTGTTAAGAGGATACGTGTTCTTAGTTGTTTTCCTTTATTAATATTATTAATAGATAGATTATTAAATACGGGTAAGGGTTAAATAGGAAGATTGATCTTGCTAGGAAGGATATGAAGTGTGATTTTTTAATTTAGGCGCGCAAGGGTATTTTGGTCCATAAACAATTTCACATTCTCTATCATTTGTCACGCACAGAAAAAAAAACCCAATTTCACACCCCCAGAAAAAAACCCTAAAATTCAAACAAATCTTCACTAGATTGAACCAATTAACAATTCAAAACATAAATCAAACCTCATGATCACCGTCCTAATTAACCTCACGATTGTCGCTAAACGCATCATTTCCTCCTCAAACCGTCCTAATTGAGCTTGAACACATTCTCTAACCTCCAGTTTCTTCCCAGTCTCTTCCTTTTTCACTTTGAACGCGTTTGAAACCGGTCAGATCCGCGCAGTCAACGTTAAATTAAGTCAATAACTTTGCGTTGGAATTTTCATGCGGTGGCTTTTCTCCACCTAATCTTCATGTGTTACATGATGCCGATAAAAAAAGTTGAAGAGGAGAACAGTGGTATCAAATTTATAAAAGGGCGAACTAGATTTGGAGATATTCTAATGGCAGGCTTCATTGTGTTTTATGGGCTTCATTGCGTTATATGGGCTTCAGACTTTAGTAGTGTTCCATTACGTTTTATGGGCTTGAAACTTCAATTATTTGTAAGTTATGATTTAGTTGTTGCATATGTAATTTTTTATATAATATTAAAGTTTGGATAGTTGATAATCAAGGTGTCTGTGAGATTGTGATTTATGGTTCTTTATTGAATTTTATTCTATTGTGTTTTGGTCTATCGCGTAATTGAATTGTGTTTTACAAAACACAATTATAAAACACATTTTATTGTGTCTTACTCTATTGCGTTTTAGAAAAAAAAATGTACTTTTAGTCTATTGTGTTTAAAGAAAACACGTTTTTGCGTTTTAGAAAAACACATTTTTCTTGTATTTTAGCCCATTGTGTTTTAGAAAAACACAATATTTTTGTGTTTTTAGCCTATTGCCTTTTAGAAAACCCCCAATTTTTTTTTTTTTTTTTTTTTTTTTTTTGTGTTTTAAGCCCATTACGTTTTAGAAAAAAAACACATTTTTGTGTTTTAGTCTATTGCGTTTTAAAAAAAACACATTTCGTTGCGTTTTTAGTCCATTGCGTTTTAGAAACAACACGTTTTTTTTTGTGTTTTTTGTTCATTGCGTTTTAGAAACAAGACATTTATTTTTTGTTTTCTGTCAATTACGTTTTAGAAAAAAAATTATTTTTTGTGTTTTTTGTCCATTGTGTTTTACGCATCTGGGTTATTGATTTTTTTTAAAAGTATAACAATAGTGTGCTCGTTTTAAAGATAAAAAGACGCTCGTTTTTATGGTGCAATTTTTATAAAAAAATAATATCGTATGAAAAAGTTATTAACGTCTTAGAAACGGGGGATGGGGGGGATCGTAGGAGAGAGAAACTATTGACTTGTATGAACTAGAATACCCTTAAACAATCCTACGCGCCTCCTTTTTTGTTTAACTCTAACCCATTTAATCTTAGCCCTTGGTTATTCAATGAATAGTTAAGATTAATTTCTAACTTTCCTACACTAATACATATTCCTAAGGGTCTGTTTTCTTAGTTTGTGGTAGAACTCGTTGAGTGTGTAGCTTCAACTGATTGTTTTATTTGATTAGTTCCATAAGAAGTTTAATGTTGATATAGTTAACAGTTCTCATATAGTTCCCAGATAGATCTACAAATCAGTACTTTTATGAACTTTTGGTGAATTTGCGGGGACCAACAATAGAGGAGTTTTATCTTTGTATACTTGCAAGTGTGAGTACAAGTTTTCTATACTTGCCAGTGTAAGCATTGTTTGATTTTTTGTAGTAAGGGCATGTAGACCAACAATAGAGGAGTTTTATCTTTGTACATGTACTTAAGTGCGAGTACAATTTTCCTATACTTGTAATTGTAATTAGACTATCTTCATCGCTTCTGAAGTTATGCGTCTGAGATGAGGTGGATTTTGTCCTTAGTTACGGCCCATTAAAGTGCATCATAAATTGAATTAATATCCGACTGCAAGGGCATTGTTTGTTTTGGTTCTTGTGCAATAAAGCCATGTTTATTAATTATTTTTTCAACCAACCCATTACAATAAATCAAATTCATTCATTTGCAATTAAGTTTCAAATTTTGTTTTAATTGAATTCAGTAACTGTCCCATATGGACTTTATTTAATTTGCTTATGTACCAGCTCAATTTTATATTGTGTACACTTTATTTGGTTGTGTAGTTGAAGAATTTGTTTACCAACCTCTCAGCATTTCACTCTCATTTCCTTCTTCAAATACATACAAACAAAATGAGTGCACCAAATCCGTTTATGCATCTTGCAAAACTTGAAGAACTAATGTCAGGTGATATTGAAATAATTGCACAACAATTTTTGGAGCTCGACAGTGATGAGGCCATCGGTTCTTCTCGACAAAAGGTGAAACGCAAGTAGATTGAAAGGTCTCGTGAAGATGGTGATAATCGTATGTGGAACGATTATTTTGCTCCCAATCCGGTGTTCCCCAAGCATCTCTTTAGAAGACGATTTCGGATGAGTATTCGTCTATTTAATCGAATTGTTGAGAGGTTAACAGAACATAATACGTGGTTTTCACAGAGATTTGACGCAATAGGTAGAAAGGGTCTTTCAACTCAACAAAAAATGCACAGCAGCTATTCGTCAGCTGGCATACGGCGTAGCAGCTGATGAAATTGATGAATATGTACGTATTGGTGAGTCTACCGCTATCCTTTGTTTACAAAAGTTTTGTGGTTTAATTATTGAAATTTTTGGTGAAGAAAACCTTAGAAAACCAAATGAAATTGACGTCCAATGGTTACTTGAGGAGCATTTAAATGTGCATGGCTTCCCGGGAATGCTTGGAAGCATTGATTATATGCATTGGACTCTATTTACTTACCAATCCATTGAATTCTATTTACCTTATATTTAGAATATCCATTGAATCATCTAAAGAACACATAACATTCAGCAACTATCACCAAATTTCTTCACCTATCTCTATTTAAAAAAATGAATCCAAACCAAAACCTAAACTTTACCGAGTTGTTGAATCAAGGTAGCGTAGATAAAAACCCAAACTTACCACTTCCAAACTTTGGGTTTCCACAAAAACAACTAAGCCAATCATTACCAAATTTTGGTTTTCAACAGTTTGACCATAATTCTGGAGTGTTTAAACAACAAATGATGTTTCAGCAGTTCCAACAACAAATGATGTTTCAGCAGTTACAACAACAAATGCAGCAACAACAATGTCAGAGTCCTGTTATTCCAAGCACTGAAACATCATTTGTGGAGCCTCAAATCTTTAGTATTGAGGCTACTCTATCCACCCAAAAGAAAACACAAAAAACAAAAAAAAAACACAAAAATTGTGGAATCATCTTCTGAAGTGAGACGCATCAAATGGACCTTGGAAGAAGAGGTTCTGCTTGCCAAGGCCTACGTGCACGTTTCTGAAGACCCGGTTTTCGGAAATAGTCAAAGGGTGGGTGTATTTTGGGGACGAGTTTTAGAAATTTTCTTGAAAATCCCTCAAGTTTCCCAAGAGAGGACTGCCCATAACTTGAGGTCACATTAGCACATGTTTAAAAGCAAGGTGAACAGGTTCAACGACCTGTACATACGCAACAAAAACAATACAAAGAGTGGTATGTCGGACGAAATGTTGTTGTGGGCAGTTAGAGAAGAATATGTTGCTGATAGAAAGAATAACCCAACTGGACATCAATTTCAATATGAGCATGTTTGGAGGGTTGTGAAGGACCACAAAAAATGGTCCGGACCAATCAAGGTATACGGTGCTCAGCCGCCCAAACGCACAAAGACATCGAGCACGAGCACTGGTGAATACACCTCGGTTGGTACTCCTTCCGATGCTCATACCACGGCCTTCGACCCTAACGCTGATACATCATTGTCGGTGGAGGATTATGGCATCTCACTAGGTGATGATGTCCATGTGTATGATGATGATGATGATGATGAAAATGTTGTTCATGTTGAGGTTGAACCAACACAAAGGCCAACCGGGAGAGACAAAGCAAAGGCACAGGATAAGGTTAAGAGGAATGCCAAGGCAGGATCTTCTTACCAAGAAAAGAAAGAAGAACTACTTGACCGGTTAAACGAAACTCTGTCTCTTAAGCAACAAGCGATTGGTGATTGGAGAGTTCATATGACAGACTACTTGGAATTTAAAGAGAAAAAAATACTTTACAGCCCGACTGCCCACATGGACCCGGTTCAAAAAGCCCGACATGACATTGAGTGTGCTAGGATTAAGGCAAAGTATAACATGGATTGATCGAGAGTAGTTTATGTTTATTTTTAAAATGTTTGTTTTTAAATCTAGTTTACTTTTGTTTTTAGGTAATGCAATTTCTATGTTTTTATGTTTTTTTTTTATTTTACTTAAATTATTTATCTTAATTATCTAATCATTTAATTTATTTGAATATATTTTAATAATTTAAGTAAGTGAACTTAAAAAAAATGGGTAAACTTAAATAAAAAATGGGTGATGATGTGGAAAATGTAAGGATATGTAATGATGTTTGTATGGTTGGAGATGAAATTGGTGGTTTTTAAGAATTTGTAAGGATTTTTAAGGATATGATGTGGCAGCTGATTAGGCATCTAAGGGCGCCGTTTGCATTGGAGATAGTGTTAGCATTGTTTGATTTTTTTTGTAACAAGGGTGTGTAGAAAAATGTGTAAACAAGTGATATATAGTTTTAGCATTTTTTTTGAACGGCCAAAGAAATAAAAGCTCAGCTACCTGGGATAACTTAATGGCAAAATTCGGCCCATACGTCCGGGCCGCAGTGTCTATAACACTACAATGCGTTATTCGTACAACTGTCTATAGCTTTAGCATCTACAACGCATTATTCATACAAGTGTCTATAACACTACCACGTGAGCTTTTAAATAACAGAATAATATTTCAATGGATAAATCACATAGTACATTTGCTAATACAAATATCCATATCTGTAACAAAAACAGTTTTGCTTTTGTTTTGTTTTGTGACTGCATTCATTCTTACTATACCCATCCTTGGACGTCTTTGCATAGACAAACCCACCATTGTCATGTTCATCGTTAGATCATTTCCAATGGTCTTCGACGGATGGCTGCCATGATGAAGATCCGCACGAGCTGCAAACAAAAAACCCTCTCTTTCTCTAATATATGATCTCTTCCCAATGGCGGATCCAGAAATTTTTTTCTGTGGGTTCATTTTTTAAGATACTCTAATATCATAGGACTGGATGTAAAAAAATTCGGGTCGGTCCGACGGTTCGGGTCGGGTAAAGTTCATCACATAATAAAAATTAAAAATACGATGTAATAATAAAAAAATATGGTCATTAGAAATTTAAAAACATGTAACACAAATTGTCTAATTCATATTCACATAATCATTCAAGTTCAACAAAGTAACAGAAACAAATAACAATTCACATTTTTCATATAATCATTCTCAAGTTCAACTAACATATTAATAACACATTACATATATTCATTAAAAAGAAACAAAGAATGAAAGAAACTAAAGAAATTGTAAATTTACCTTTCATTCTTTCAAGAAAGGTATAGAAACTGAACTCAAAGTGGCTTGTGAAATCATTAATTCGAAGTGTAGACGTTGGTTTTGGCTTGTGAAATCGTGAATCAATGAGAGAATTCAGATTTGATACTTGGCAGTGATAGGGTCGAACTCACTCTTGAATGGATTAAGGGAACTCTGATGTCGAGTTTAGAAAAGAAAAGCCAAGCTTGAAAATGCTTCAAAATTCTTCATGCCAGATCGTCCATAGCCACGAATTAGAGCTTGAAAATGCTTTAAAATTCTTGTCATTAGTACAAAGCCCACTCATGTATACAAAACACACCACCACGTGAGCATTTTCTCTCACGGTCACAGCCATCCCATTTGGACGCTCTTAGAGTGTATGATCTGGATAAAATGTATTATTTTTGAGGAAACATAAAGAATAATTCAATCTGTAGATTTGTTATCATTCCGTGAGCCACTCTGCATGTGGACAAAGTTTTTCTTGCTAGAAATGAATTTAAAAAAGTACATTACTATTTTAATATTTATTTTAAAACACATGTGCATTCCACCATGTATTATTTTATTTTCCCCATGTATGTAATTTACAATCTAGACATTGTACGCCGCGTAGCAAGTATTTTATGAGTTTTCAATGATCTTATCTGTTGACCAACGTTTTGAAACACAGAACTTATTAATAATGGAAGTTTCTTGGAGGATGACAGGAAGCTGCTTGATCATATCTATTACAACGATAATGGAACACTATTTATAGCAGTAGATCAGTTACTGATGATACTCCATCAGTTCAAGATACTACTTATTTCAATATAGTTAACACTTAGAAGTGATGAGGACTCCAAGTGGTCAGATGAGCACAGGTTTAAAAAAAGGTTCATGGAGCCTTGAAGAAGACCAGAAGTTGGTTTCTTATATCAATAGATATGGCATCTGGAACTGGTCTCATATGCCTAGATTTGCTGGTAAGTAAATCCACATATAGGGTTTTCGGATCTACGATTATGTGATATTGAAATAACATGATTTCTTATTGTTTTTTTTTTGTGTGTATTTAGGCTTGTCGAGAAGTGGGAAGAGTTGTAGACTTCGGTGGATGAATTATCTTAAGCCTAACGTAAAGAGAGGGAACTTCTCCAAGGAAGAAGAAGAAATCATACTGCATTCTCATTCACTTCTCGGCAATAGGTATGCATAGATATCGATCAGTTATATATTATATTATTTATTTGAAAATCCATCACTAACCAACTTTTTCTCTGGTATAAATGATCGGGTCTATATATGTTTCAACAAGTCAGATAAACATTATAGAATAAAGACTCAAATTAAAAGACATGAATGGTTGGATTTCAACACATACCTCTTGGTTCTTAGATAAAATGTAATGTGGATGTCTTAATCACTTGGCCGACAAGCCAATCTAATCCGCCTAATCCGTGTATATTAATTTAATTACATAGAATTTATTAAGATATATACTTTTAGGAGTGGGGTATAGTAAGTTAAGTATAGTAAATAATCATTAATGCCCTCGTTTCTTTAATCTATTCACAGATGGTCTGCAATTGCAGCAAGACTTCCTGGTCGAACTGATAACGAAATCAAGAACTACTGGCATACTCATCTCAAGAAACGTGGGACAGACAACCTACTGCATCAAACAACCAACCCAAACGATTCGGACATATCATCTACGTTTGAATCCAGTGATATTAAGAACATACAATGTGAGCAGGTTAATCATGTAAAAGATATTATTGAGACCCAATCCTCAATGACTTTTGAAGATGATGCCTCTTCTTCATCTACTACTACCACTTCTTCCATAGAGGAAGAAGGTGACATTAAAGATAATCACTATGATATAGGATCCCCAGGAACTGTTGAAGATCTTCAATGGTTTTGGAACCAACTTTGCCCAATTGAGAACTTGGAGCATGGAAACAATTATCAAGACCCGTTTTCTGATTCGGTTTTTCAAGATTCGTTCCATGATTCAATCAGTCTCTACTGCTTATACAACCATGAGTTTGGCATTTAGATAACTTTTAGGAATGGCATCCGATCTCACCTTAGGTGTTACGAGCTTGCTCAAGTTTTTCCTTTTGGAAGAGTGCATTGTACATGAAAACAATCGTGTACAAAATTTTTGAGGTCTGAGATGCTCAAGTTTTTCCTTTTGGAAGAGTGCATTGTAGGAAACTAAACTATCAAACTCTCTAACCTATTATAAATTCCGAACAGGTCTGCTAGCGGGGTGTGTTTGTTATTGAATATTTCTGCTTAATTTCTCTTCAACCTTTTTATACGAAGACCCTTATATAAAGTAGGAGGCAAAGTCTGAATTTTAAAGATTTGAGTAAATTACTATTTGAGTCCACTTTGATCATTTTAACTATTTTTTTTTGAAAGGTAATCATTTTAACTATTTGAATCTAGGGATGATAATGAGTCGAGTTCGCGTTGAGTATTGATAATCTCAGTCTCGGGGTTGGTTCAGGTACAAACCATATTTATCCTACAAACTGTAAGAACAGATCCTAGCACTTAAAAAAGTTAAATTAGCACATACCAAAACTATATAAAAGTAGCACTTTTGAATTATATTAGCACATGAAAATTAATCATGGTAATTGATTTTAGCACATATTTGAATGATATCAGCACTTTTCTTAATCAGCACATTAAAAACAAAAGGAAGATTCAAATAAAGAATTAATTGCTTGTTAGCATATTTATAGATAATTCAATATAATTGATATTATTTAGGATATTATTTTATCATTTCTCTATAATTGGTTGGATGCCACATGACACTTTTTAAATGGTTCTTACAGTTTGTATACGAAATATGGTTTGTATTTGATCATATTCCTCTGAGTCTCATACCCGGTTGTAAAGTCATGTCCCATATCCGGTCCAACACCCCTCGGGTATCGAGCATTCCCGCATGCATCTGGTATACCAATTTATTTGTTAAAAATAGACTCATTATGATTTTCTAATACATTTTTTTACTATTATAATTATTGTATGATTTTTTATTTATATAACTATTACAAATTAAACAACAATAAATTACATATATATATGTTTTATTATAAAATAATTTCATTGCAATATTTATATAATTTTATATGTATACGTCAATTCACAACATACAAAAATATAAAAAATATTATCATACATAATCTAAAAGAAAAATTAATTTTCCACATATCGAGCCTACTAAAATATAAAGCACTAATAGACAAAGGGTTGAAGGAAACAAAAATATATAAAATTTTTGGGTATATGTTTCGGGTATACGAGTATGTGGTTTCAGGAAACTAGACCGGGTATCACCTAATCTCATACCTATCTCATATCTAAGAAAATTTTGAAAAATATATAAAATTTTTGGGTATATGTTTCGGGTATACGAGTATGTGGTTTCAGGAAACTAGACCGGGTATCACCTAATCTCATACCTATCTCATATCTAAGAAAATTTTGAAAACTAATATAATTCCAGTCCTATACCCGTTGGGCTTTAGGTATACCCGCCTAGATGATTTAGGTTTCAGGTATACTCGTCCCGGGAGTTTTCGGTTCTAGACATACTCGTTGGTCTCAGGTTCTTTTTGCCATGCTTACTTGAATCCAATCCTTAAATTCTTAACCTTTTGAGTCCCTGTGATTTCCAATTTTAAAAATTTAAATACAATTGACTAACACCTCTCAATAAGTCTATTTGCACTTTCCAATGGTACATCCTTACCGCTAAAAAGTTGAATTAATTTATTATATAACTAGTTTAAGCTTTTTTTTTTTGAAAATTAAACTTCATTAAAACAAACCTCCTACCTAAAAGGGCAAAAGACCAAACAAGTTACAAAACCCCCGATCTAAACGGGCAATGGGCAAAGAAATTACAACATATACATAGGATATTTACACCATTCCGTCCACCTAATGTAATTACATATATATCTATTTTTAACCCAGGCATAACCTCTAGATTTTACCTCCTCTATGATATCTTGCAGGCTACATCTTTTCTGATTAAAGACCACGTCATTCATTTCTTTCCATATGCAACAGGACGATATCAAAGCCAACCCATAAATGATATTTTCCTCCTTGTTGCATTTAATGAATTTATGTATTTCTAAGATGTCTTTATACTAAAAGAAGTAAAGTGACGGAATGCTGCACCACCCGCTGAAAGCCGCCCACACCCTCAAAACAACCGAGCACGCAGTGAACAAGTGCTCCACCGGTTCCTCGACCTCATCGCAAAAAGGGCACGTAACTGATGTAATGGCCACGTTCTTTCTTCTTAAATTTATTCTAGTAGGGAGCCTGTCCAGATTTCCTCTCTAATTCATGATGTTGCATTTTATAGGCACCCATTTACACCAGACGAAATTTGTAGGGTGGCAATTACCCCTATCCGCTATCATAGCCAATTTGACCTTCTTCACCGAGAAACCGTTCTTACTATCGCCACTCCAATACCAAGCGTCCTTATCTTTGGAAAAATTCAACAAGCTGAGCATCTCGCAACACTTCTTCCATTCCTCAAGCTCCTCTTCTGACTCAGGCTGTCTAGATCACTGCAAAGTGAAAGCTCCACTTCCACTGTCTGTTTCCATTCTCTCTGCAATCCTGCATGATTTAAACAATTCCAAACCAAATAACTGAGGCCACCTCTCCCGAAGGGAAGGTCACCCACCCTAGGGCTGGCATATCGGGTCAATCCGATCTGTTAAGACACGAACCCGATAAGACACGAACACGAAACCTGTAAACACGAACACGACACGAAATCTTATCGTGTCTGATTTTCCAAACACGAACACGGACCTGTTAATAAACAGGTTACACGAAATGACCTGTTAAGACACGAAAATGTTACCATCATATCATATGACCTGTTTAAGACACGAACACGACCTGTTAAGACACGAACATGACCTGTTAAGACACGAACACGACCTGTTAACCCCACATATTTGATATATTTTTTTAATTTAAAATTATAAACAGGTCATTAACGGGTCTTAACAGGTTAACGGGTTTTAACCTGTTTAGACACGAAATTTAAACAGGTCTTATCGTGTCGACCTGTTTAGACACGAAACCTGTTAACTTCGTGTAGGTTCGTGTCGTGTTATCGTGTTCGTGTCAGAATTGCCAGCCCTAACCCACCCACGCGTCAATCCAAAAACGAATATCGACCCCATTCCCCACTTTACCCATGATAAGGCGATTTAAACCCTTCCTATTTAGCTTGATTTTGGATATCAAATTAACAATGTTTTTCCAACAACCCGATATATTTTTGTTAAGAGGAAGGAAGCTCCTTTGGTTATACTTACTATTACACGCTTCCACCACACCAAAGATTATGGTTATCCACTCTGTATCTCCACCCCCATTTAACCATAAGGGCATCATTTACCTCTTTAAGCCTGCTTATACCCAACCCACCTTTTGTCTTGGGCCAAGTAACCTAATCCCAAGTCACCCAGTTCATTTTAGAATTATTTCCAGAGCCAGCCCAAAGGAATTTTCTCATTTTGGCTTCGAGGGACTTAACGACCCCCGCCGGGGCCTTATATAAAGAAAAATAATAAATAGACAGGCTTTCCAGCACATAATTGATCAAAGTAAGCCTACCCCTATCGATAAAGTTTTAGCTTTCCACCCCAACAATCTTTTATCAAAAATCTCCAAAATTGGATTCCAGTTGTTGATTCTATTCATATTTGATCCCACCGGAATCCCCAAGTATGTCAGCGGGATAGAATCCAGTTTACACCCAATCACCTTAGCCATATCAGACACCGCCCCACTGACAACCCCCAACCCATATATATTAGATTTTTGAAGATTTATTTTTAAGCTTGAACATAAATAGAATAGTTTAAGTACTCATGTGTTACACGGGTTACACAATATTAATTACATTATTTATCAGTGTTTACATATTTTGAAATGAAATAAATGTTCCATTATTACATATGTAAAGATGAAATTACAATAAACTAAAAACAATAACAAAAAATCACTTATCGTTAAAGATTTCATATCTCAATCAAATAATAATGCAAGAAATAGGAACTTAAGTCATTTGTAACTTTGTTACATAATATTAGTAATAGTAACGTAAGAAAACCAAAAACAAATGTCTAATGAAAGATACTAAGTTTAAAGACTTCTTTTTAAAGACGTTAACATGAACAAGAACTATGAAAATGACTCATCCTTCTAATATCACGTGCCTTAGGCATGTTTGGTTCATATGCAAACAAATTCTCTTCATTTTTACCATTCGTACCCTTTTTATGTCAAATCATTAATATTTCTATTTTCGCAACTAAAAACCTATTAAATTGAATGTTTTATATCGACCCCATTCCCCACTAACAACCTATTAAATTGAATGTTTTATATTTTTTAAGCTTTTATTTTTTCATAAAGTGTGAGATAAAAAAACACCACATTTGGACGCTTTTCTTGAAACCTGCACATTACAAAATCCCAAATCACTTTATTTGATAAATTTTAATACATTTTTTGAACACCCAAACAACTTCAATATATACACACAAGAACATAATTGCTATACACTAGGACCCGCTAAACATGATACAGTTTAATAAGCAATACTTTTGTGATGCACCTCTAGCTTCAACATCGTACCTTTGTGATGCACCAACCATTTAATTTTTAACTTTGGTCCCCTATACTTTTCGTCTTTTACAAATTTTCGTTTTGTGTTTAGTTCTAAATTTTGCAACTTAACACAACACAACGTGCGTGTATGGTTCGATATGTTTACGTTTCGTTCTAAACTTTGCGAGTTAACACGGCGCAAAGTGCATGTGTGATTCAACGCCTTTACATCTATTTTTTCTTGTTTGATAAGTTCACCGCAACACGCTTGTTCTAGATCGACTTAGTTATTATTTTCTAAGTTTTATGTTTTGATTTAATTTCTTTGCAATAACATGCCATAACTTCAGTGTTGATTGAGATGGTCAGTGGTGGTGGTATGGCATTGATGATATATGGCATGGTTTTACGCTCCCATTGCAACACGGATGTTAATACTGGTATTTTATAAATTTCTAAAGACACTGTTGTGAACGCTTATTTTTATCGACGTTAATTGCCTCAATGCATGCGCATAACCCACTCCTTCATAGTTAAACGACAACAAATGAGATTTGAAGTAATACTTCAAGTTCTTGTCTTCTTGAATCTTGATGTCAAATCCGGCGAACTATTTTAGCGCACAAAGGAAATTATATTGGGCCAGAATCAGTTACAACAACTGATGTGGGCTTGAATTAAAACGTTAAACTGTTAATCATGCAAAACTCAAATAAATGACAATGGGTTTGTCATTTCGAATTGGGAATTAATGAAAAAGCATTGGGAAACAACAAATAAATTGATGGATGAAGAGACCATGCAGTGATTGATACTCTGTGAGACTCAAGGTTTACAAAAAAGGTTTCAAAAAGGCGATAGACCAGCTCTAACTTGTGACCTCTTTTATCAAAGACAAGCCCTCTTCCAACTGGAACTGTTGTTTGGTATAGAGAATGATCTCTGACTAGGGTTTGAATTGTATTGAGAAAAACTGTATTGAAGTTGTACAAAGGTTCCTTTCAACTAGGGTTACAAAGAAATGGTGCTTATATAGAACACCAAGTTACATATTAGCCCCCTATACTATTTATTTTCTTCTTTCCGACACTCCCCCTCAAGTTGAGTAGTGGGGTTACCAATGCTCAACTTGCTCAAACAGCTATTAAACGCGTTTCCGTTGACTGCCTTTGTGAGGATATCTGCAAGTTGATCTTTTGAGGCTACATACGGGAGCTCTATGATTCCTCCTTCCAACTTTTCTTTGATGAAATGTCGATCTACCTCCACGTGTTTTGTTCGATCATGTTGAACTGCGTTTTCTGAGATTTGTATTGCAGCGGTATTGTCACACATAACTTTACTAGGAGCCTTTTGTGAAAAACCAATGTCTTCTAGCAGCTTCCTGATCCAAAGAACTTCGCTTAACCCTTGAGCTATACCTCTGAACTCTGCTTCTGCACTTGACAGAGCAACCACCTTCTGTTTCTTACTTCTCCAGGTAACTAGGTTTCCGCCAACCAAGGAGAAGTACCCTGATGTAGACCTTCGGTTTCCCTTATCTCCTGCCCAGTCTGCGTCAGTGTAGAGCTCAACAGTTAAATGCCCATTTGTTTTGAACAGCACACCATGGCCTGCAGTTCCCTTGAGATACCTTAGAATTCTCTGAGCAGCTTCCATGTGGGCAACTTGTGGTTGGTGCATAAACTGACTTACCACTCCAACGGCGTAAGCTATATCAGGGCGAGTATGGGAAAGATAAATTAACTTGCCCACTAGCCTTTGGTATCTTTATCTGTCTGCGAGCTTTCCATCGAATTCCATGTGAAGATTGTGGTTCACCACCATTGGCGTATCAGCTGGTTTACAATCAATCAACCCAGTTTCTGCCAGGAGGTCAAGAACATACTTTTTTTGGCAGATGAAAATCCCCCGTTTAGATCTGAGAACTTCGATTCCAAGGAAATACTTGAGATTCCCAAGGTCTTTCATTTCAAACTTTGAAAACAAATTCCTTTTCAGTTGTGCTATTTCTTCTACATCATCTCCGGTGATAATCATGTCGTCCACATATATGATCAAGCAAGTTACGAGGCCGTTCCTCCTTTTGAGGAATAAGGTATGATCAGCGTTACTTTGGCGATACCCGTATTCTTTCATGCCCAAGGTGAACTTTCCAAACCATGCCCGAGGAGACTGTTTTAGCCCGTATAGAGATTTCTTCAACCTACAAACTTCCCCATCTTTAAAACTCCCTGAAAAACCTGGAGGTGCTTCCATGTAAACTTCTTCAGTTAGGTCTCCATGAAGAAATGCATTTGTAACATCAAATTGATGAAGGGGCCAATCCTTATTAGCTGCAACGGAAAAGAGAACTCTGATGGTATCCATTTTTGCAACTGGAGAAAATGTCTCAGAGTAATCGATCCCATACGTCTGAGTGTACCCTTTGGCTACAAGCCGGGCTTTGTATCTTCCAATGGAACCATCTGGTTTATATTTAATCGAATACACCCACCGGCATCCAACAGTTTTCTTTCCTTTAGGAAGACTGCACTTTTCCCATGTATTGTTTTTCATAAGGGCACACATTTCCACTTCCATTGCTTCTTCCCACTTCTTCTTACCTTGAGCTTCCTTTACGGAAGTAGGTATCTGTTCATTGTATAGAGAAGCAACAAATGCTTTTGCACTATTAGATAAGTTCCCGTTGACCATATTCGCTACAGGATATCTTGAATTTCTGGTTTCCCTCTCTGGGGAGTACCGTTTTGGAGGAACTCCTCTATTGGCTCTAGGTGGAAGAGAGTATCTTCCGGTAGTCTCCGCTGCAACTGATTCAACATGTTCAACAACTGATTCAACATGTTCAACAACTGGTTCAACCTGTTCAACAACTGAATCAACATGTTCTGTAGTTGTCGGTTCTATATGTTCCCCTGTTGTCTCATAGTTATAAGACGTAGAACATCCAGGGTTCTCAGTATTTCTTACCTCAGGCATCACGTTGGATGGACTTTCTTCAGTGGTACTGTGCTCCGTGGATTGTGTGTCTGTGTTTGAAGGACTCGCAGTACTGTGATAGTTTTCTGTTGTGACTTCTTCAGATGAGGGAATTTGGGTTAACCAGCTCAGAGTGTCTATACTGTCATTCTCCCCCTGACCACTGAGTTGGGTGTTATAAAAGTATTTTGTTTCAAGAAAGTCAACATTCATGGTGGTGAACATTTGACGAGTTGTTGGATTATAACACCGGTAACCGATTTGATCGATCCCATAGCCGACAAATACACATTTCTCAGCACATGGGCCAAGTTTGTTTCGGTTGGTTTTGGGTATATGGACAAAAGCGGTACACCCAAAGATTCGAGGTTCAAGTGTAAGAGGATGAGGAATATTGGCAGATTTAGACAGACAATCTAGGGGAGTCTTGAATTTAAGAGCTTTTGTGGGAAGCCGGTTCAGCAGATACACGGACGTTGCAACTGCCTCCGGCCAGAAAGATTTAGGGACTTGAGATTCTATCAAAAGGGCTCGAGTCATTTCAAGGATAATACGGTTTTTCTGTTCGGAAACACCATTTTGTTCTGGGGTATGGGCACAAGAGGTTTGATGAATTAATCCTTTGGTTGTAAAGAATTGTTTCATAGATGTATTGACAAATTCCCCCCCATTGTCAGATCGAAGGATTTGGATTTGAGTTTGGAATTGAGTTTGAATCATAGCATAAAACATGACAAATTTTTCGTAAACTTCGGCTTTATTTTTTAAAAAATATACCCATGTCATGCGAGTGCAATCATCCACGAATAATATAAAGTACCGAAGACCCTGCCCCCTATTACAGGGGCAGGACCCCACACATCAGAATGGATTAATGAGAAAGGTGAAGCAACTTTCGTATTGCTGGGTTTGAACGGGTGTCGATGGCTTTTGGCGCGAAGACAGGTTTCACAATCTATTTTCCCATTTGAAGGGAAGAGTTTTGGAAACAAAAGGTGCGAGTAACCATGGGATGGATGTCCCAAACGTCGATGCCATAGCCAGGCATCCCGGTTATCAGTTCCATGAGCCAACATCACAGTACCCTGGTGAGCCACTTCATCCACATAGTACAACCCTTGGCGCTCAGTACCACGTCCAATAATCACACCCGTCCTGATATCCTGTAGGAGACAGAAAGTAGGGTGCATTAGTACCGTGCAATTTAATTCTTTGGTAATATGACTGATTGACAGTAATTTGTGTGATAAGGACGGAACATATAGGCAATTTGACAATTTCATAGTTGGTGAAATTTCAATTACTCCTCCTCCTTTCACTTGCATCGTTCCGTTGTTTGCTGTATGTATTTGAGATTTTTGAGGTTGAGTCATTGACCGTATGTCTAATGGTTCAAACGTCATGGTGTCAGTGGCACCAGAGTCGAAAATCGAAGCACTGTTCTTACCATGATTGATTTCCATTTCTTTTCCAATTTTTTTTTTAACTTCGCTGGAAGCCCGTAAGCTCGCGTTCAAGACTTATCAAATTCGCCGGTAATCCGAACCGAGCGACTTAAATTCGCCAACAAAACGACGCCAGAGAATGAAAAATAGCGCGTACCGGCGTACTTAATCCGAACCGAACCGGCGTACTTATTAAATACGCCGGGCGACTTGAACTCGCGTTCAAGGTTTGAAAAATAGCGAAATTATCACAGTGAAATAAAATAGTGAAATAAGAGCAGCGAAATTGGTCGGGATTGATTGTCGGCAGCGTAACTATAATAAAAGCAATCGGCAGCGAAATTATATAAAGGAAGTTGGAACAAAAGGTAGGAACACGGTGATTGGACCAACTTCAATTATATAAAAGGAAAGTATATCAATTGATTGCACCAACTTCAAAAAATGGTCAACGAAAAACAAAAGAATTGATTGGACCAATTTGCTCAACAATTAATTGGAACACAGGTGTGAATGGACAATGATTGGACCGATTGTTTTGCTATTTCGCCGGAAGTTGGACGGATTTGTTGTTGAACAAAACTGATTTTGGTTTGGTTTCGCGGTTTTGCGATTAAACCCGACGGATTAAGGATTGATTTCGATTTTTCAGGTTTGAGTTTTGAATAGGCTAGGATAAGTAAAAAATTGATTTTGATTTCCAAGCGAAGATCGATAGGGGTTTTACGAATCGGAAACCTGCTCTGATACCATGTTGTTTGGTATAGAGAATGATCTCTGACTAGGGTTTGAATTGTATTGAGAAAAACTGTATTGAAGTTGTACAAAGGTTCCTTTCAACTAGGGTTACAAAGAAATGGTGCTTATATAGAACACCAAGTTACATATTAGCCCCCTATACTATTTATTTTCTTCTTTCCGACAAGAACCAAGTTACATTTTAGTTTGTGTTAGACGTGTACATGTATATATTTGTGCTGATATACATATAACTAGGATCACTTCTTGTATTCAAAACTTTATCGATTTCATTCTTTACAAGATTAGATTTATATGATTGCAGTGTCGTTTTAGTATGTAATAATTGATAAGAATCACTTTGTGTAGTCTTAACTTCATTAGTTTTACATTGTGCAGTCTTTTATTCATTGCGTGCTTGTGTTTGAGGCCAGGAAATAAAAACCAACAAGGTGATTTTGAATTGTTATGTCGGTCCATCGTGGCGAAAGGAATAGCAGGCGAAATGGACATCAAAGGATATGATCAGCAAATGTGTTCTCCCTTTTTTACGTAACCATTAATTATGAAAATAAAGCAGTGGCGGTTTCCTAGTTTGGAGGCTAACAACTCTCTTTAGTTTACCTTTTATTAATTCTTCATATGTGAACTTTAATAGGTTGAGGGTTCCACTAGTGTGGTGCACTAAAGTGTAGTTTTAGAAGTAAGATTAAAGGGTGTATGAGAAGGGGTAGGAAAACGAACTAAACCCGATTAATTTGTTTAGAGTTGACTACACTGATGCCCTTGTGGTTTGTGAGAATTTTACATATGCCTTAAATTCACACCCTTGGTCCTCATTGTTGACATTTTATAACTTCCACAATTCTTACCAACTAACGTTAAACTTTTCATTTAAGTCATGTAAAATGACCAAACTACCCTCTATATTAAAAACAAAAAAATAAATAAATAATTAATTAAAACAAAACAATTAATTTAATATATAATACAAAAACAAATAGAACAAAATTTTTAAACCTACTTTACCCCTTGTAAATATCTAAACTACATCCTCATCTTCTTCCCCACCTTACACCACCCTCTCTTCATCTTCAAGATCAAACACGTCATCACTATCACCCTTCACCATAGCCACCATCCCCTCCACCACAACTACCATCGTCCACCACAACCACCACCCTCACCTGAGATCGACATAGATGAAACCAACATGCCCTTACGTGAGATCTTCAACTTCTACCATTGGCGGAGATCTGGAACTTCCACCTGTTGGTTCGCGGAGACAGTGAGAGGGTTTGGACCCCCTTGATTTTCCGGTAGGTTTTTCCGGAACAGGCGACGACCCTGTCAGTTTTTCATGGGAGTTATGATAATGGAGTTTGATGATGCCAATGTAAAATAAACTATGGCTGTGACAACTTTCCATGAGAGTTTTGAACAGGTGATGACCATGTCGATTGTTGGTGATTCATAGGGTGGTGGCGACTGCTGGCGGCAGAGACATGCAAGAGAATGGTGTTTGGTGGTGCCAGTTGCTCGTTTGTTGCATTTGGATGGTGGTTTGGGTAGGTGGTGATGGCGGTGGTTTAAGGTGGTGGCGGTAATGGGCCCACAAGGTTTAAAATGTTTTTGTCTTTTAGCTTAGGGTTAATGTGGTCATTTTACACCAAGTTAACTCAGAAAATCAACACCAATTCAAGTCAAGGTCCATCATAGATATGCATTTCCAACTTTTGGTACAATCTTTGTAATTTTAGAAAGTTGAGGATCATACTTGAAACATGGGCAAAGCCTAGGGACCATCTGGGTACCAAACTCATTTATTTAACTACTTATAAAGTAATAATTAAATTATTTCAAGGGTAAAATGCCAAAGTCGTCCTTGAGTTTTCGTTATATTTATTTGTTCTATCCAAAATGACTTTTTGTGCATTTGAGTGATTCAGGTTTGTGTTTTATTGTCATTTTCATCTAATTAGCTATGTTTAAACTTAACGTTAACTCACGTTCAACTTAGACATTTTATCATTTTTTTTTTCAATTTTGATTTTTGATACTTCCATCTATTGCCTTCACCTTTTCCAACACGCCCTTCGGGTACGGTTCAGCAGAATCTCGTTCCTCAGGAATATGATTCTTTAGTTGCTGACGGTCTGGTAGATGCTGAAGTCACTGATAGTGTAGCAATCGGGGATCTGGTTGGTGTTAACTTGCAAGGTTTCGAGCCAGAGATTCGTACCTCAATTATTGGTGAAGGTGAAAACATTGTTATCCAATGAATATTCTCTCCACTAATCTGAGAGGCGTCCGGGATGGCCGGAAGTTGGAATGGATATGAGGTTTAAAGACAAGTCATGGAGTTCATTTTCTTTGTATTCAAGAGACGAAACTGATGGAGTCATCTACTTTCTCTTTCAATCACATGTGGGGAAGATCTGTGTTCCATATGTCGGTGGTTGATTCGGTGGGCAGGTCTGGCGGATTGGCATCTCTCTGGAATCCGGTTGTGTTCTCTAGTCGCGAAATTATCAAGAAGAGGTATTTTCTATGTGTTTGTGGTAATATTGTTCCATCGGGTATTAGATTAAATATTGTTAATGTATATGCTCCCAATGACGCTTCTGCCCGTAGAGCTTTGTGGTCAGATTTAATCCGGTGAAGGAATTCGCGACAAGGGCTGTGGGTTTTTGCCGGGGATTTTAATGATGTTCGACATCCGGAGGAACGTAAGAACTCGGATTTTGTGGTGGAAAATGCTGATGCCTTCAATGATTTTATCTTGTCTGCAGCTCTTCAGGAATTCGATATGGGTGGTGCAAAATTCACCTACATTTCGGATCGGGGGGATAAGCTAAGCAAGCTTGACCGATTCTTGGTATGCATTGGTTTTGTGGAATCATGGCCCGGTACAGTGCTAACGGCTCTAGATAGGCGATACTCGGACCATCGCCCACTTTTGTTATCTACCACCCCCACTAATTTTGGCCCTGTACCCTTTCGGTTTTACAATTCTTGGCTGGAAAAACAAGGCTTTATGGAGTTCGTCATTAATAAGTGCAACCAGTTCTCATTTATCGGTCCTGGGGATCTAGCACTTTCCACTAAACTTAGGTGGCTAAAGAATAGAATCAGGGAATGGATTATGGTGGATAAACATAGGACCAAGGGAGTGTACTCTTTTCACAAAGCTAAGGTGGACGAACTAGAGGCTTTAGCGGAAGTGAGGGACTTAAATCAAGCCGAGTTGGATTTAAGAATGGAGCATAAACAATTTTTGATGAATATTGATGAACAAAAACAAATGGATGAGCGTCAAAAGTCTAGAATTAGATGGGCGATTCAAGGGGATGAAAATTCTGGTTTTTTTCATGCTACGGTGAATGGGAACTTAAGTTCAAGTCGTATTAATGGCATTTTTATTGATGATGAATGGATTACTAACTCGGTTTGTATTAAACAACATTTTTTTTGAGTTTTATTCCCAGCTCTTCTCAGAGCCTATGCAGAATCGGCCTTCAATAGTTTTCATGCCTGCTAGTAGTCTTTCCACGGAAGGTGTGGTGTTGACGCAACCGTTTTCGTTAACCGAAATCAAGGATGCTGTTTGGGAGTGTGATGGTGACCGGGCGCCTGGGCCAGACGGTTTTAACTTTAAGTTTCTGAAAAGATGTTGGAGTGGGCTGCAAAGGGATTCTTTAAAGCTGTTTAATGACTTCTATAACAACCCATGTCTGAATAACAGGTGCTCTTCTTCTTTTATCGCCTTAATTCCAAATATTAAGGACCCTATGAGGCCGTCCGAGTTTTGTCCTATAAGTCTCATAGGTTGTATTAATAAGGTTATATCTAAACTGTTGGTGAACCGGTTGAAAAACGTGATTCATAAACTCATTTCGGTGGAGCAGACGGCGTTTCTTGCGGGAAGAAATATTGTCGACGGTCCGTTGATGTTGAATGAATTAGTAGCATGGCTTAAGCTTAGGAAAAAGGCGGGTATGATTTTTAAAGTTGATATACATAAGGCGTACGATTCGCTTAGCTGGGTTTTCCTGAATTCGATAATGGAACAAATGGGTTACCCACTTTTACGGTGAAAGTGGATAATGGGTATCTTATAGTCCGCTCGAGCATCAGTACTGGTAAATGGTTCACCTACAATGGAGTTTGCTTGTACTAGGGGACTCCGCGCAAGGAGACCCTCTTTCCCCTTTCCTCTTTTTAATCGCCATGGAGGCTTTATCCGGTATGATGAAGAAAGCATCGGAGAGTGGTTTGGTTCATGGTATTAGTTGCAATAATAGTAGCAGTATGAATTTAACCCATCTATTATATGCAGACGATGTCGTGTTTTTGGGTGATTGGTCAGTCTCAAACGCTCTTAATATTCGGAGAATACTTAGGTGCTTTTACCTGGCAACCGGATTGAAAGTGAATCTATCTAAATGTAGTTTATATGGAGTGGGTGTGGAGGATTCGGAAGTGACAACTATGGCTACTATGTTACATTGTAGAGCGGGTTGCTTTCCATTTAAATACCTCGGTTTATACGTAGGAGCAAACATGAGTCTAGCTCGGAATTGGAAACCTATTGTCGATCTTTTTAAGAGTAAATTATCTATTTGGAAGGCAAAAAAACTATCTTATGGGGGGAGAATTACGCTTTTAAAGTCAGTCTTGACATCTTTACCTACTTATTTCTTTTCATTATATAAAGCTCCGGATCTTGTCTTAAATCAACTAGAAAGACTTCGGCGGGTTTTCTTTTGGGGCGGGTCGGAGGAAGTATCTAAAATGGCATGCATGGCATGGGATAATGCAGTGGCTCCAATCAAATACGGGGTTTTAGGTTTTGGCTCATTACGGGACATAAACCTAGCGATGCTTGCAAAATGGTAGTGGAGGTTCAAAACGGAAAAGGATTGCCTATAGCATAAATTGGTTTGGGCAGTTCATTCAAATTCGAGATCATGGAACTCGATTCCGTGTAAAGTAGCAGTTGCGGGTCCATGGAAACATATATGTAGCAGCTCGGTGAATCTGGCAAACATGGGGATAGATGTATCTAAAAATATAATTGGGGTTTTGGGATCCTGATGTAGCCTTCTGGATCGACCCGTGGGTGGCGTCGGAACCTCTAAATGTACTCTTTCCGGTTAGCCGAAAAAAACCGATGGTGTACAGTTGCTTGCTAAAAGAACTGGTGAGACTAGGAACGGTTCGTCTTGGGCTTGGGAGTGGAGACGACATCCGAGTAGTGCTGATGAAAGCCTTGAACTCCAGCAACTTACATCTCTACTGCAACATGTGGCGGTCTCCACAGAAAAGGATAATTGGGTGGGGAAATTGGACGATGCGGGTCAATTTTATGTAGCAAGTATTAAAAAGGAATTAGTCGAGTTATCTTGTGTGCCCCCTGAGTATGTAGTGCAATGGAATAACTGGATTCCTAAAAAAGTCGGCATTGTCGCATGGCGAGCTCAAAGAGAAAGGCTTCCAACCACGCTAGCGTTGTCTAGAAGGGGCATTCCGGTCCAATGCATGGAGTGTGCTATATGTGGAGAGTCTCCCGAAACCAGCGAACATCTTTTCGTCGCCTGCGAAATGGCCCAAATTGTTTGGCAGCTTGTTTTTCGATGGTGTAAGGCTCCTATTTTCCTGGCTTTCAGCTTCAAAGATATTCTGGAAGAGCATAATCGATTCCATGGTTCAGTAACCATGCGGTGTGTTTGGTTACAATCTGGTGTCTATGGAATTCGCGAAATGAGCTTATTTTTTCAGGTACGTCGAAGTCGATATCAAGTATATTGGAAGAAATTAAGGCGAAAAGTTTTTTGTGGATAAAAAATCGAGCAAATTAAGGCGTCGGCGGTAACTTGGGAACAATTGAAGAGTTTTGATGTGTTTTAGATTGCTATTTATGTTGAATTTCTGGTTGTAAGTATTTTTCGATTTGGTGTATGTAAGTTTGGTGGTAGCCGCTGGCTAGTATATTAATAAAAATGTTTTTGTTGACAGTTGAAAAAAAAGTACAAAGCCCACTCATGTATACAAAACTGATAGATGTTTGAATCATAACCAGCGGAAGCATCGTTATCATTTGTTGATTTCATGATGATTGTTGGGAATTATTGTAGTAACTGTGGGTAATTAGCAATGGACAATTTTGATGTTGGAATTGTCTTGGTATCGAGTGCAGTTCCCGGGAACCAAATATATATACAGAAGAATGAAGCGGTTATGTGTTTTTTTCGGTTGAGTAATGGCGGGAATAACTGCCATTTGAATAGGGATCAACCAAACGACATACCGGTTCAATATTCGAGTTACATCGTTACACACATATATATAATTACATAAATATTACGAATCCTAGATACTTATAAGAATTATGTTTATAATATGTCTAATACTCTCCCCTAAACATAATTCAGTTTACGGGAGTTTTTCTTCACACTTTCATTTGCTTCATTCACTGCTGCTCTGGCCCTTTTGAAATCGAATCTTCGTCTTGTGCTCCTCCTCTTGTTTTCATTCCAGTCGTTATTTGTAAACAATGCGTAGTGTTCCGATGGATCCCTTGTAACTCTCAGAGTTTCTTCAGTCCTTTCCTCTTGACCTGCATCTCGTTCTACAGCATCTCCCTCACTTCTGTTGGTGCACTTGTGTCTGTACTTTGTCTGTGTTCGGTCTGTATATAAATGATGTCCTTGGTAGTCTGTAAGTTGACCAAGTCAACCATCCTCCGGATTGACTTGGCCAACAGTTGACATATGTTTAATATGTTAGTCTGTCTCGAAGGATAGGTTCGAAAGATAGACTCGAAGGATACTGTTGATCCTTCGAGATGGTCGATAGATATGGTTCGACTGTTAGACCTCGAAGGATCATCCTTCGAGGTCCCTGCTCATCCTTCGAATCTCTTGTCCTCGATAGATGATCCTTCGGAACATCTTTCGGATCCTTCGGGATAGACAGCATGTGCTGGGTATATATATACCCATGCAGTGTAGTGTGAGAGAGTAGATGCACATATAGAGAGCTTGAGAGCATTCTGCTGAAAACACACACACACACTTGAGAGTTTACATCTTTGGTTTTGTAAACATTGTGCTTGTAACCGGAACCTTCATACGTATTAATACAGTGGTGTTAATCGGTGAAATCTTGTGTGCTTGTTTTTCTACTTGCTTCATCCCGGTTTGCCTACTAGCTTGGATTCCGCACTTGCTAGTGGGTTAGTATAACAAGGTTTAGGTTGTTCTCGATCCTCCGAGAAAAGGGACCTACAAGTGGTATCAGAGCCTCGCTCTTTACCTTGTTTAAAACCGGTTTGTTCGAGTTCTTTGGTGTGTTTGGACACTTGGTTTAGCACTCGTTTTTGGTAGTTTCCTTGCATTTTGAAACTGAAAAACGGATACTAAATCTATCGGGAGTGTTCGGGGTCGGGTCGGGTAACATAAAAATCGTTTTTGTGAAACTTTGAATTTTCCGGCCATACTTCCGGTTTGTCTCCGGTGACTGAACTTGAGGATAAGGTGTTTGCCATTTTGGGTAAACTTTTTGAAAGTCAAATTGTTTGGTGAAAAGTTGGTGGCAGAACATCCTTTCTGCCGAAAGTTGGTACACCAACCTATCACCTTTCTCACCAACCTGTCGTACTTTTCGTCAGTGTGTCAGAGCATTCGAAAGATATCCTTCGACATCGAAAGATATCCTTCGACATCTTTCGATCAAAGGCAGCTCGAAAGATAAGCATCTTTCGTTTAGTCTTTCGAAGTCTAAGGGTTATCCTTCGTAGTTGGAATCTTTTCGAAAGTTGGTTGTCCGAAAGATAAGGATTCATCTCGAAAGATAAGGATCTTTCATTGTGAATCTTTCGAGATCAGTATTCGAAAGATATAGATCTTTCGAACTGTGAATCTTTCGTGATAATCAGTCGAAAGATAAGGATCTTTCATTGAGAATCTTTCGAAGACTTTGCTCGAAACTCAACAGTAATCTTTCGATCACTGTTGATCCTTCGAACAAGTCTTGATCTTTCGATCAGATTGTATCTTTCAATTGTTGTCTGTTTGTTGTTAACAGTTTGTGGTGTGTAGGTTATCTGTTAATCTTTGATCAAAATGAGTTGCACAAGTCCTTGGGATTGGAGTACGGATCCACAACCAGATCTGAAACAGATGTCGATGGCTAAATATATGACGAGTGCCATACCTAAACAACAACAGTCAATAAGTTCATGTCAATGGGCTTTGGTATCCAATCAAAGTCAAAGTCTTCAGAATCTTCTGATTAGTGAGAGTGAAACAGGCAGTAACAATCGTCCACCAAAGCTGAATCACATGAACGATTTTCCGTCATGGAAAGGCCGCTTTCACACATATGTTCAAGGACAAAGCACCGACCTTTGGATGTGTTTTGTCAATGCATTCAATGAAAGTCTTGAAAGTAGAGCATCCACTTCAGAAGGTTACGCCAACATGCTTGAAAATGACAAGAAGGCTTATGAATTGGAGAAAAAGGCATATGCCATACTTACTCAAGCACTCCACAAAGACATCTACCATCAGTTTTCATATTGCAAGACCACGAAAGCATTGTGGGATGCCTTAGTTGCTAGAGGAGAAGGCAATGCAGCTGCTCGAAAGTCTAGGCATGATTTGTTGAAGAAAGAATTTGAATCTTTCCAGTTTTTGGAAAACGAGACTCTGAATGATATGACCACACGTTTCTATCATTTGATTAGTGAAATGTGTGCTTATGGGGTGGCAGCTACTCAACAAGACATGGTGAATAGGTTTGCTGACGCCCTACCCCCAAAATGGAGTTCGTTTATTGAGTTGTTGAAGCATACTAAAGCTCTAGATGAGATTAACATCTATGAGTTCATTCAGAAGCTGGAACATAAAAATGATGAAGAAATTAGGAAAGCAAAGCGTGCTCCAGCTCCTCAGAATACAGAAATGTATCTTCCGGGATTCGATGCTTTGGCAAGATCCGCTGCAGCTCAGCAACAGCAACCTAAGCTGCAGACTGCATTTGTGTCCAATACAAGTTCAAGTTCCTTTCCATTTCCTCAATCAACAGCTGCTCCACCACAACCTCAATTCGATCCGAGGTCTTACATTCCTGTTCCAACACAACCACAGCCTCAACAACAACAACAGCAAGCTCACTATACAAGCAATCCTCAACCTCAATCCCAAAGTCATCACACAATCCGTGTCGACAACTCAAATCTTTCACATCTTAGCAATGAAGTCGCTAAGGAACATATGGAGATTATCAACACCATGGTCAGTGCATACTGTGGTTTGGTAGCTGGTCAGCTTGGAAACATCAACATGACCAATGAAGATTATGATCAGATCGACAAGGAAGAAATGGAGTTGATGGATATTAAATGGGCTTTTGCTAGTGCGGTTAGAAGGGCAAAAGATTTTATGGCACGAACTGGAAGAACTTCGTTGGAAGGAAAGAAAAACACGAAGTATGGGTTTGATATTAATGCCGTCACGTGCTTTAATTGTGGCGAGAAAGGGCACTTTAAACGTGAGTGCACTCGACCAACAAAACACGGCAATCACAACCCGTTCAGAAACCAGACTAATGTGAATGCCCAACAAGAAAACCGTGAACGGAGGATGGTGGCAGTGAATAACAATCAGGGACAGCCTGGAGCTACCAATCACAATCGGGCTTTGGCTGTTCAAGCTGATGAAGGATGTGACTGGTCAGTGCAGTTTGGTGAAGGTGATCAAGGAAGTGGAACTGCCTTGTATGCTAAAGTCATCGAGCATGTTCAAAAAGAAGAATCTTCTGGGAGCGATGACAGTTCTGGTTATTCGGGCAGTTCGGATGAAGAAGGCTCTGTTTCTGGGGATAATCACTCAGAGCCTGATGAGGAGGAAGAAGGTGAAGATATTCAGGATCTTCTGAATGAAGCTGATGAGCTTAAATGTCAGAAATCAATTCTGATTAGGAAGGCTGCTGCTACATCAACGGAAATGGAAAAGCTATTTTCTGAAGATGGAGCTTTTTCTTTTCAAACTGCCTTTATGGCAAATGGTTCAGCCTCTACTAGTCAGGTAACTTCTGAACCTCCTGCTCCTAGTATTTGTAAATCATGTGCAGAGATGAAGCTTGAATCAGAAAAGCTTCATAGTCATAACCAGAATTTGGTTGTTGAATTGTCAAAATGCCAAGAGGCAAACATGGCTTTAACCCGGAATGAAAAAGAATTTAAATCTGTAATAGAAACATTAAAGAAAAATGTGTCCGAGGTTAACAAAGTAGTTTACCACAAACAAGTAAGTATAAACGAATACATTAATCTTGTGGAAGAAACTAAGAAGCAGTTAGCCATTGCCCAATGCAAGCATGATGCGATCAAACAGAAATTGGATAGTTATTCTAACTCCCAATTTGTGCTTGATCACATAATTGACGTTCAACAACTGAAAGGGAACGTGAAAGGAGTTGGGTATAAGGCATGTCCACCTCCTTTGATGAGCAACTATACCAAGATGCCTGATGAAGAAGAAATGCCTCGGTATGAACCCAGTGTGCCTTTGAACTTTGAGGAATTTTCTACTGGCCTAGGGTTCAAACCGGACAGTTCTTCAAACACAGCCCCTAAGGAACAAGAAACTTCATCATCCATGAAGCAAAGTCCTCCAATTATCGAGGACTATGAGACATCGGATGATGAATCAGAAGTGGCTGTAAGTGATCAGGATAAATCACTTAGCAAGATGAAAGGAGTAGATATTCCACGAGAGAATCACATCCTTTGTGATCCTGATACTCCTGAGGCTTCATCTGTTGAGAAGCAAGTGATTGATCCTGTCAAGGTTGAGAAGACAAGTGTGTCTACTGTTAAAAGCAGTAATGTGTTGTACACTTTGGTTGGAGATAATAAAATCTACTCAGATCATGTTTTTCCAATTAAAAATGTAAATAAATCTTTGATTGACAAAGTCTTTGAAGACAATACAAACAAATTTTTGGGAAAAACACTTCCGGGAATTGTGGTAACACAATGTGATCCAATTCCTAAGGCTGAGATTAGGAAACAGTTTGGTAATCAAAAATCTCCAACCACTCAACAACCGACTGCTTCTAAGGGTAAACAACAACAACGAGCTCCAAAGCCAAAGGCTAAGGTTGAATCAAAAGGAGCTCGTTACATGAAGAAAGGAAAAGATGTTAAATTTGTAGCATCAAAGGGTACAGATAAAATTGAGACTTTTGAAAACAAATCAAACACTGATTTTGTACAACAAGTCAAAATTTTGAAACGTAACAGTGATAACAATTACACCCAACATACAAACGGGTGTGATGAAAGAGCAAGTACCTCAGGTTCTACAAGTTCAACATCTGGTGGTCGATCAAGTTCTCCTAAGTCTGTTGAAAGGAGAACTTGTTTCAAATGTGGAGAAATTGGGCACATTATCAGAAACTGCCCAAATGCTCCAAAGAAGAAATTGGTTGAAAAGGCTCCACCTGAAACAGTTCATCCTCAACGTCGGTCAGTTTCACCTAAACAAGATAAACGAACTGTAAAAGAACAAGAAACTAAACAACGACGTAAGAACTTAAAAACTGTTGAAAAAGCTTTAAAACCTGAAGTTAAAACAGTGCAAAAGGAACCAAGTGTGTCACAACCTGCAAAACCAGAATCTTCAAAAACTGGTAGGCACAGACAAACTTGGTTACCTAAGTCGGGTGACAATTCAGGGGGAGCAGTTGTTCTTGAAAACCATCAAGAGATAGAGCTTACGTATCGTGATGCCAAGGGACGACCCAAGACCACTAAGGCTTGGGTCCCCATTCTCAACTGATGTGTTTAATTGACATGTGCAGGATGTTCTAGGAGGAGCTATTAATAGTCATTGGATTGTTGATAGTGGAGCATCCAGGCACATGACTGGCGACTTACGGCTCCTGTATGACGTGAGAAATATTAGAGGAGGGTATGTTGCTTTTGCGGGTGATAAAGGAGGGTACATCACTGGAGAAGGAAGTATCTCCAATGGCATCGTGTGCTTTGATAAGATCAATTATGTGAAGCAAATTGATCACAATCTTCTCAGTGTGTCGCAAATCTGCGATAAAAAGTTCTCAGTGATTTTTGATGACGCTGGCTGTTATGTGCTGAAGCCTAGATTCAAAATTCCACAAGAATGGATTCTCTTATCGGCTCCGAGAGTTAATGATCTTTATATTCTCGACATGAGTCAGGCGATTACAACATCTGCACAAGTTACTTGCTTTGTCTCAAAAGCCACAGAAAAGGAGTCTATATCTTGGCACAGAAGAATGGGACACATTCACTTGAGAAAGATGAACCATTTGGTGAAAAATAATCTTGTGAATGGTGTGCCTGTGAGAAGTTTTCATTTGCAAGATATCTGTGTCTCGTGCCAAAAGGGGAAGCAAACAAAGAAGTCTCACCCTTTGAAGAAAATCAACACTGTCAGCATGCCTCTCGAACGTCTTCATATGGACCTTTTTGGACCTATGAAGCACAAGACAACGTTTGGTGATGCTTATTGTTTAGTAGTTACTGATGACTACTCTAGATTTTCTTGGGTATCTTTTATGGCACACAAAAGTGAAACTCCTGGCATCCTCAAGGATCTTCTTACAATGTTGGAGAATCTCTATACGTTGAAAGTGAAAAGGATCCGAAGTGACAATGGAACTGAATTCAAGAATCAAGTTATGGATGAGTTTTGTACTTCTAAAGGCATTCTTCATGAGTACAGTTCTCGTTATACTCCACAACAAAATGGTGTCGCTGAGAGGAAGAATCGAACTATTATTGAAACTGCAAGAACAATGTTAGTAGAGTCGGAACTCCCTATTCAATTCTGGGGAGAGGCTGTATCGGCTGCTTGCTACACGTTGAACAGAGTTCTTACAGTTAAGAGACATGGCAAGACTTGCTTCGAACTCCTTCAGAGAAGGAAACCGGATCTTTCTTACCTTGAACCGTTTGGTGCTCCTTGTACTATGATTGAGCCGGATGGAAAGTTTGGTGCAAGAGCTATCGAGGGTTTCTTCCTTGGATATGCTACTCCGAATTTTCGTGTTTGGAATTTAGCTACTAAAAAGATTGAGCTATGGAGCGAAGTTAGGGTTCAAAGGTACACGAGTCCTGTTAGGGCTCCGGGTGATCCGTGGATGTTCGATTATGATGGGCTATTTGACTCCTTCAATCTGCCAACCTTTGACGAAGAATCTGCGGCGGCTCGGATGTTGTTGGAAAGTGACAATGCTGCTGTCTCGCCATTGGTTAGACCTATTGTTGTTGACCCTCAAGCTTCTACGTCAGTCAACAATATGGTTCAAAATGAGGTTTTTGAAGATGCTGCTGATTATAATGACTCTTCTGAAGATGATGAATATCATGATGCAGCTGAAGGATCTTCAGCTCCAGCTGCTCCTGTTCAAGGTGCCTCTGGTGATACACCTCATACGCAGAATGTAGATACTGCTGAAGGGAATGCATCCACCTCTACCCACATTCCTGGTGTGGAGTTGGTTGTTGATCTTAATCTTACCAATTTGGGTATCAATGCTCGTGTGCCAGATAATCCTGAAATGAGGATTCTGGCTTATGCCTCATTCAAAGGATTCAAGGTTTACCAGATGGACGTCAAAAGTGCATTTCTACATGGTGTGGTTGAAGAAGAGGTATATGTCGAACAGCCTCCAGGTTTTGAAGATCCTGTCCATCCTGATAGGGTTTGGTTGCTCAACAAAGCTCTCTATGGTCTTCATCAAGCGCCACGAGCTTGGTATGCAACCTTATCTACATATCTCCTGGAGAACGGTTTTCGAAGAGGTCTTATCGATTGTACTCTCTTCATCAAAGAACAAGATGGAGATCTTCTTCTGGTACAGGTATATGTTGATGATATTATTTTTGGTTCTACTAATGATGTTTTGTGTAGGAATTTCGAGCGCATCATGCAGGATAAGTTCGAGATGAGTGCTATGGGGGAAATGAATTTCTTTTTGGGCCAACAAGTGCAACAAACGGAGTCTGGGATATTCATCCATCAGACTAAATATGTTGGAGACATCTTGAGCCGGTTCCAGATGTCCGATGCAACGCCCATTGGTACCCCATTGCCAACTAATCACGGAATAACACCTGACTTGAAGGGTGAACCTGTTAGCCCTTCATACTATCGCGCGATGATCGGATCCCTTATGTACCTCACAGCATCAAGGCCAGATATAATGTACCCAACGTGCCTGCTTGCCAGATATCAAGTTAATCCGAAGGCCTCACATCTTGCAGCTGTCAAAAGGATTTTTCGTTATTTGAAGGCTTACCCAGACACCGGTCTGTGGTATCCTAGGGATAATAACTTTGACTTGGTCGCATTCAGTGATTCTGATTTTGGCAGATGTAAAATCGACGGCAAATCCACAACGGCTGGATGTCAGTTTTTAGGAAATCGCCTAGTCACATGGCAGTGCAAGAAGCAGACGTGTGTAGCTACATCAACATGCGAAGCTGAATACATTGCTGCCTCAAGTTGTTGCTCACAAGTTCTTTGGATCCAACAACAATTGCGGGACTACGGTTTTGAATTCCTAACTACTCCTATTTACGTTGATAATTCTGCTGCTTTAGATATCACTAGAAATCCTGTGCAGCACTCAAAGACCAAACACATCGAAATCAAATATCACTTCATACGTGATTGCTTTGAGAAAAGGCTAATCGATGTTGTTAAGGTCCACACCGATGACCAACGTGCCGACTTATTTACCAAAGCATTTGACAAATCAAGATTTGACTTTTTATTATTGGTAAACGGCATTAAGGTCAAGCAAGAGTAAAACCAACATCGGAAAATCATTTTTGTAAATATCTTTGTGTGTTTTTAAATTTATCTTAGTTTATTGATTTTAGGGGGAGTAAATTCAAAAATCGGAAAATACAAAAACATCGAAAAATTTCAAAAACACAAAAACAATAGAAAAACAAAAATGAGTTTCCTGGAGAGCAATAGAGAAAATGATAGTACATCAGTGGTCTATCCAAACCTCTTTTAAACCTTAAATGCAAAACGATAAGCAGCTCTATATAAGATGTATCGGTAGGCTCACAATCATTTTAAAGTGTGCAGGGTGATATAAATCTTAATCGACTGAAGACCAGGTGGGAACCATTCATTGGCATATGGTCTTAGTACCGAAATTTCGTTTGATAGATTGCCGAGGTTCTGAGATATTCGGTCTTTATGCTGCTTATCATCTGGGTATCATGGTTGTATCTTTTACCGAAAAATAACGGGGACGCAAGTCTAGATCTTCCATGATACTATACATACGTGTACATATTACATACTGCATTCGACCTCAATAAGTGATAAACAATCACATGTCCAAAACAAATAAGTGATAAAATATCACATTTATCCGGGTGTCAAGTTCGTCTCTCTGCTGTACGGAAGTACTGACCTGTTCACGGACTTGCACCTGTGCCCTCATGCATACGAAAATCAAGTTCCTCATCAATAAGTGATTATATCACAAAGGGCTTGTTTTCAAATCAAAATAAGTGAGTATCTCACATTCTATACGGTCAAACAGATGATAATCGGTATACTCACCGGTAAGATGAACTCTCGTGCATACCTTGATACGGGAATGTGTCGTGATGTGGATGAACACCGGTTGGTAAGTATAAATCATACCTTAACGTATCCCCTCGCCATGATTACATCTGATAAGTTTGAGCTTAAGTGGATAACAATACCGATAATTGTTATAGGATGCTTATCTTAATGTTAACTAACTGAACAACAAGAGTGTTTTGGCATGACCGTACACTGATATGATTCTCTTACCCTCGAAACTCGCAAAAAGAATGTTTGTATATATTTATTTACTGCTTAACTTTTATTGTCTTTCTTTTAAACAGTTTCGTCGTTTGGTGCATATCAGCACGACATTAGCGGTGATGTCGTTTGATAACACTCAAAGGATTTTAAATTGTTGTCTTTTACTTTCAAAAATACCAAAAAGATTTTAGGTGTGTTTTAATATAAACTTTATAAAAGCCAAAAAGATTTTCTTTCTACTTTATTTTCGATCGTACGATGTTGGAGCTCGAGTCTTCGTTACCTGAAACCTGAACGAAAACCGAATTGACTAAATCTTCATAAACGGTCGAAATTTGCATGTTTTGAAAGTTAAAGACTTAAAATTGACAAATTTGTTAAACTTTCAAACTGTCGGACGGTGTTTGATTGTGACATGGTCATTCGTGTGTCATTTGTTTATGCTGTGTTCCAAGCAGTTGTTCTCATTACGCGTTTAGATTTCTTGCATGTGCAGATTCTAAAGGCTAGGAGAACATGGTCGATGACAAGCTTTGGAATGAAGACACGACGAGAAGGCGCTCAAAAGATGAAGATGATCGAGTAGCCGCTGACCATCATCAACACCACAAGGATCTCACTTCATAAAGTTAAAGTATTTCACGAGCATAGCCCAAGGGGGAGCTTATGTTAAGGGGGAGTTTGTCAACACACTTCCTACATGATACGGGTAGTTTGTTGATACACTCTCTGCTTTCAAGACGTGAAGACTTTGAAGATCCTCCGATTTTGAAGACTTGAAAGGACATCAGAGTTTTGGGAACTCGAAGACCAAAGACCGTCGAAGTTCGAGACGAGTCTACATCTATAGAAGATCAAGACAAGATCAAGACAAAGCTACAGCCAAGGGGGAGTTTGTTGGTGCACTTGTGTCTGTACTTTGTCTGTGTTCGGTCTGTATATAAATGATGTCCTTGGTAGTCTGTAAGTTGACCAAGTCAACCATCCTCCGGATTGACTTGGCCAACAGTTGACATATGTTTAATATGTTAGTCTGTCTCGAAGGATAGGTTCGAAGGATAGACTCGAAGGATACTGTTGATCCTTCGAGATGGTCGATAGATATGGTTCGACTGTTAGACCTCGAAGGATCATCCTTCGAGGTCCCTGCTCATCCTTCGAATCTCTTGTCCTCGATAGATGATCCTTCGGAACATCTTTCGGATCCTTCGGGATAGACAGCATGTGCTGGGTATATATATACCCATGCAGTGTAGTGTGAGAGAGTAGATGCACATATAGAGAGCTTGAGAGCATTCTGCTGAAAACACACACACACACTTGAGAGTTTACATCTTTGGTTTTGTAAACATTGTGCTTGTAACCGGAACCTTCATACGTATTAATACAGTGGTGTTAATCGGTGAAATCTTGTGTGCTTGTTTTTCTACTTGCTTCATCCCGGTTTGCCTACTAGCTTGGATTCCGCACTTGCTAGTGGGTTAGTATAACAAGGTTTAGGTTGTTCTCGATCCTCCGAGAAAAGGGACCTACAACTTCGACTGCATCTTGGATCTACATTCCTTTCCAGCATTGTTTGCTCTTCAGTAACATTCTTGTCTTGCACTTGTAGTTGAATGGTTTTGAACTTGTAATAGTAAACAAGAACATCTAAATACATTGCGTATACCAGACGCATTAATTCACCCTCATTATATTCGAAACCCATCTCTTTTGCAATCATCGGCCAGAGATTATTTTCTGTCACGTGTCGATGTCCCCCTTCTCGTTCTACTATCAGATACATATCTAGTAAACAAATCCTTCGGTTGTTTGAGGCATAGGCTGGAACTGGTCTTGAGTTTATTCCTAACATTTTTGTAATAAACCATTCCACCATTTCTTCAAACTTTTCGTGCAGAATAAATTTGTATTTTCTAACATATTCATCATCGTCCATCATATTGAGCAATGCCTTACAATCTAAGAATTCCTTGAATCTCATTGTTTGAAGTATCATAACGTTCCAGTCTGGTTCGTTGGATGATATTTCAAGTTTTTCGAAATAATTATTCAAGTAATTCGTTTTGAACGACATAAATTCCGATTCCTTGTTCATCACCTTTTGTTTCTCAATAACACACATCTCTTCTTCTCTGGTTAATCCAGATCTTATATTTCTGATGTTGTTTAGAGGAATTCCAAAAGTTGGATAGAGTTTACACATATCTCCCATGAATTTCACTGTAAACCCTTGTGTTATTAATTGATCATAACTTAGAATATTTCTATCTATGTCTTGTGTAAAGAACACACTTTGAACACGGATCTTCTCCGTTCCAGACATAACTTCAACAACACCTATTCCTCTAATGAAATAGAATTGATTTTCCCCCGTGTTTGTTTCAACATCAGCCATATACTTAATACGCTTAAACATTTCTAAATTTCCAGAAAAATGATGTTTTAACATTTTGCTTACATACCACATTTCCGACCAACGACCTCCATCGGTTCCTGCCACCAAATACTCTGACTTCTGATCGTTACTGAGATCTGCATCTTCTTCATTCTGCCTCTGCACTCCGGTATTGATGGCGAGACGAACTAGTTGAGATTCTTCATCATCTTCTTTGTTCTTACAGTTTGATATTTGATGGCCTGGAGAATTACAGTAATAACACCGTTTCATCAACCACTTTCTTTCCCTTCTTTCGTCCGTGCAATGTTGGCACGGAAACATTGTAGATGTGGCCCTTAGATCAGAAACTGATGCTCTGATACCACTTTGATAGATGTTTGAATCATAACCAGCGGAAGCATCATTATCATTTGTTGATTTCATGATGATTGTTGGGAATTATTGTAGTAACTGTGGGTAATTAGCAATGGACAATTTTGATGTTGGAATTGTCTTGGTACCGAGTGCAGTTCCCGGGAACCAAATATATATACAGAAGAATGAAGCGGTTATGTGTTTTTTTCGGTTGAGTAATGGCGGGAATAACTACCATTTGAATAGGGATCAACCAAACGACATACCGGTTCAATATTCGAGTCACATCGTTACACACATATATATAATTACATAAATATTACGAATCCTAGATACTTATAAGAATTGATATCAAGTATATTGGAAGAAATTAAGGCGAAAAGTTTTTTGTGGATAAAAAATCGAGCAAATTAAGGCGTCGGCGGTAACTTGGGAACAATTGAAGAGTTTTGATGTGTTTTAGATTGCTATTTATGTTGAATTTCTGGTTGTAAGTATTTTTCGATTTGGTGTATGTAAGTTTGGTGGTAGCCGCTGGCTAGTATATTAATAAAAATGTTTTTGTTGACAGTTGAAAAAAAAAGTACAAAGCCCACTCATGTATACAAAACACACCACGTGAGCATTTTCTCTCACGGTCACAGCCATCCCATTTGGACGCTCTTCGAGTGTATGATCGGGATAAAAATATTATTTTGAGGAATTGTGTAATCAATCCGTGAGCTACTCTGCATGTGGACAAAGTTTTCCTTGCTATAAATGAATTTAAAAAAGTACATTACTATTTTATCAGTTAGTTAAAAAAAAAAAGTTTAAAACACATGTGCATTCGACCATGTATATATTATTTCATTTTCCCCATGTATGTAATTTACAATCTAGGCATTGTACGCCGCGGGCCAGTATTATATAAGTTTTCAATGATCTTATCTGTTGATTCTTATACTTTAATATTGAGTTAGTACTTACAACATAATATTTTTATATTTCTTGCTCCGGTGATTGTTTACTTACATAGTGGTCACTTTGACCACGTTTTGAAACACATAACTTATTATATAATGGAAGTTTCTTGGAGGATGACAGGAAGCTGCTTGATCATATCTATTACAACGATAATGGAACACTATTTATAGCAGTAGATCAGTTATTGATGATACTCCATCAGTTCAAGATACTACTTATTTCAATATAGTTTACACTTAGAAGTGATGAGGACTCCAAGTGGTCAGATGAGCACAGGTTTAAAAAAAGGTTCATGGAGCCTTGAAGAAGACCAGAAGTTGGTTTCTTATATCAATAGATATGGCATCTGGAACTGGTCTCATATGCCTAGATTTGCTGGTAAGTAAATCCACATATAGGGTTTTCGGATTAACGCATAGCCTATTTAGACTTAGATTTTATACCAAAACCTTATACCCACTGTTATGTAATAATATTTTGGGAATTTTAAAGATTTTTATTTATTTTTAGGCTGAGCATAACTTAAGGTTTTAAACTTAATTCGGCTTATGCCGGTTTTGCCCTTTTCGGCCATAAAATGAGTTTTACAAAACCTTTTGACCCCAAACCTTTTTCTACTGATTTATTATGTTAAATATAATATTTTGAGCCTTCTGGAATTATAAAAATATCAGCTTTTCCTTTAAAACCCGGAAATGGCTCCAAATCGCCTTTTTGGCATTTTTACGACATAGTATATGTCAAAACTAGTTTTTATACTAAAGGTCTAATACCTACTGATATATTTAGTAAAATTTCATGTTATAACAGTAAACTAAGGTTGAGGACTCAGGTTTCCCGTTTTGACCTTTTAAGCCTATGTAAAATTACCAAAATACCCTTATGAGGCGTAATTGGAGTTTAAAATCATTCGGGGCATAATGGGACATACCATACTGATATTACAACATATTTGGTGCATATAATCTCAGGAAACATGTATATGTAGGGCTGTAAACGAATCGAACGAACACGAACAAGGCCTTGTTCATGTTCGTTCGTTAAGAAATAAATGTGTTCACGAACGGTTCATGAACACTTACCAAACGAGATTTTATGTTCGTGTTCGTTCGTTAAGGAAATGAGCGTGTTCGCGAACGGTTCACGAACACAAACGAACACAAATAAATTTGGCGAACTCAACGAAGGATAAAGATAGATGGCCCAGAGAGTAGCACTCCAACTTGAATCCCTTATTGTGGAACGGAGGTCGATCGTATTCGTGGATGTAAATAATGATGCATAAACAAGGTGAAAGTGAGTTTCCTAGTTTAATTGTTAGGGAAATAAACTAAATAAAAGTTTAATAATATAAAAAGTACAAATAAAATACAAGAAAGTACAAAGATCTTTAATTAAAACACAAACATACGAATATAAACGAACGTAAATCAAGGAATGTTCACGAACACCTTACCGAACGTTCACGAACACAATCGAACGAACGAGACCTCTGTTCATGTTCGTTCATTTAACTAATCGAACGAAATTTCTTGTTCATGTTCGTTCGTTTATTAAACGAATGAACATAAACGAACTTCCCGCCGAACGGTTCATGAACTGTTCGCTGAACGTTCGGTTCGTTTACAGCCCTATGTATATGATTTATATGGTTACCCGTTACGCACTTTCGCGTTCGGATCGGCTTATGTGACTAGTTTACGCACGTTAGCCGAAACGGGTCAAACCGTAACATCTTAGTCTCTAAATCCAGAATGTGTTTAGTTTACCCATGTAATACAAGTATCCAAGCTTGTAGGGTCTAAGTCACATTCCTTTTCGGTTTTTCGCCTTCCTCGCGATTAAACCATATTTATTCTTCGAAACTAACCGGTCTAAGCTTAGGCTATGTTAAAAGACCCGTTAGGATTCTAATAGGTTATATTAAACCTTCGTTCCAGAATAGGAGCCCAGTAAAAGACACTTGCATTTTTGCTTTTGTGGTTTATACTTGCTCAGGTAAATACTTTTAACTTATTTTCCCTTATACGGGCTTGGGGGTACGGTATATAAAATACCGCTTGGTCGGGCAATTGACCCCAACTCACTAGTAGTTGGGTACTATCAATGTGACCCGTTTGAAAAATTGGTTTTGTTTGTTTTTACGCCTTTGGGATTTTAATGACCATGTCCCGGATATCCTTGGCATCATTTTAAGTAATGGCCACGACCTTGACACCCGGGTGTAGGCGTACACCTGGTATTATGTCCATATTATTAAGGTATAAACGTTGGCTTCCCGCCGCGGACTTATACTGAGTGGTGTGTCAATTAGCCTTAAACCCGACACGACTCGGGCGACTGAACGCATAACGAACATGTAATTCTTTTACAAGTTTAACTTTGATTAATTATTCCCAAGTTATAAAATGTTTTGTGCCTTGAGCATTTAAATCAATTTTTAAAACCTTTTCAAAATGAGTCAGTTAAATTGTATTTACCAGTGTAAACTGACGTATTTTCCCTAAAAAAGATTAAGTGCAGGTGCTATACGTAATAGGCTGGTCTCTCCTTAGCATCATAGAGTCTCACAAGCTTTGGGATGCATTTATCTGTTGAACAATTTTCTCCTTTTTATTCCGATCCGCCTGTGGATCTATTTCGACTACTTGTGATACTTAAATATTACATTTGATGGTTGAAATAAAATCTATTTCTTTTGCTTCCGCTGTGCATTATAAATTGTGTTGTTTGACAATGATGATATCAACTACGTCACGATACTCCCCCACCGGGCCCACCGGTGACACGTGGAAATTCGGGGTGTGACATGCTGCTAATCTCTTTCTCTTTTTCAGCCAATTTGTTTTTAAGTTCTTTTAGAGATCTTTCAAATTTGACTTCATCAGATAAGATTTTATCACGAAGGTTTTCATTCACCTCTTTGATGTTAGCAAAAGCAATAATGCAATTGTCAGAACACTGTTTTTTCAAGAACTTGAGGTGATACCTTGGCAGCAGCCATCATTGCACAATCACATTGAGGATTTTCTTCATCTTCAGCTCTTTCTTCTTTCTCACCCGCCTTTTCTTCTTTCTTTTCTTCCTTGTTCTCTTCGGACCATGGGTCTGTCAGTGGTTCAATCAGGGTACCTGAACTTTCTCCCAACAGTAGTTCACCAGCCACAGCAGTGACCACTGCTTCAGTCACCTCATCCACTGTTTCAATACTCAGCTGTTCCTCCTCAGTTTCAACCCCCTCCTGTATTGACTCTAATGCCATCAAACAAAATTCATTATTAAAAGAAACATTGGAAGCATAGAGTGCAAAATTTTCATCACTGAGGTCTTCAGGCATACTGCTCCAATCAACAAACCCTTGAATGAAAAAACTTTGTTGATCTGGATGTACTGCTGCTGGAGCAGTGGTTTGAGGTGCAGGCTGCACTTGTGCCTGAGGGATAGGGGTTTGAACATATTGGATCTGTGGAACAGTGGTTTGGACATAGTGCACTGGCACAGGGGCAGCAGCATAGTGAGCAGTGTTCACTTGAGCTGCTGGGGCATATTGGGCATAGTGCACAGTGCCTTGATTTTGAGGTCTAGGATTTGAACTAGGATGAGTGATTATGGGACCAGTAGTTTGACTCCTACACTCCCTAGCGAAGTGTCCCAACCTATTACACTTGTAGCACTTGATTTTCGATTTATCCAACCCAACCCTTAGATTCCCATGCAAACCTGGGAACTTTCGCGCTGTTCTTTTATAAAATTTGCTAGTTCTAACACTTAGCAAGGCCAGTTTGTGCAGGATATCCATTTCCTCTAAGTCAGTGGGGTCAAAATGTTGTAAATCATTGAGTTCAAAGCTTAGGTTGTCTGACATCTGGTTTTCATTTGCAGTGAATGCATAACTTGTAGAGTGAGGATCAGGGTTGTTAAAATTTGCACCAGCAGTTATGTCAATAAAGTGATCATAACCCTGATCCTTACCACTACTCCCAGATTCTTCTTGACCCAAAAGAGCAGTGTTACCGAATGTGTAATCATCAACGGTTTTTCCTGACTCTTATAACTTCCTTTTCTGGTTCAACTCCCTTTCGTAGGTCAGGAGTCGACCGTGGAGTTGGGTCAAGGTCAGATCCTTGAACTCAGGTGAGTTTCTGGTGACAAAAGCTATGGTGTCCCATTTTTCTGGCAGTGACCTGAGGAACATGCTATTTTGACTTGAGTTTGTAAAAGTGGTTTTAACAAGCCTCAGTTCACTGATGAGACAACTGAAACGCTCAAATTGTTGCGTCAGTGATTCACCTTTAACATGACAAAATGTTTCATACTGTTGGTTCAGGATTTCCCTATTGTTTTCTATGACTTCTTCGGTTCCTCCAAACTGTTCCTTAAGCGCATCCCATAACTCTTTGGCACTGTTACAATGTAACAGTCCAGCATATATTTCATTGGGCAGCGCTGATGCTATGATGCTAAATGCTTTAGCATCTAGTTCGATTTTTTGAAAATCGGTTTCGGTATAATTTTCAACTGGTTTTGGAACGTACTTTTTAGCATCTTCAGCGCTTGGCACTGTGGGAACATGAGGACCAAAGACGACAGACCTCCAACAACCTGTGCTTTGTTGAGCGAGGATGTGACCCATCCTCCTCTGCCAGATGTTGTACTCATTTCTTTTTAGCATAGGTGGTTTAAAAAGCGAGCCGATGTTGTTTTTATCATCCTGAGATTGTGACGTCATTCTTGATGTTTTACAGACACTGAGAAATCAACTTTAATGGTGATTAATCCTTGCTCTGTTTTTCAACAAACGAACAAACGATCAGTATCAACTGTTATGAGCTGAACTATTTACGTCAAATTGATTGTTAAATCAAATTTGACTGTCCAAGCTCTGATACCAATTGTTGGATCTGAGTTTGATTTTGATTGTATTTTGTGTTTGTAATTAAAGTGAAAATGGATGAGTGTGCAGCGGAATTAAGATGACAACAAACTTTGCATACAATCAAAAGAGAGTAATACTTTTATCAAACATCTTTACACAATGAATCGGAATATTGAATTTATTTCAATGACGATTACAATGATTGATGAATGAATGCAAACTCCCCCTCAGCCAGAGCTCAGTTGTTTGTTCGTGCAAAGAAGACGATGGTGCAAAAGAGCTGATAGAACAGTACAAAGTACTGAACTATTTATAGGCACTTGCGAACTACTGAGCATCTTAGCTGACGTCACCATGAAAGTGACATCTAACCTCCTAACAAACTCTAACCTCTGATCTATACAAACACTGCTATGTTAACTACTGCTATTACATTATATTACAAAACAGACTTTTGATCAGCTGCTGCAACCTTCTACTGCTGTGAACCCAGCAGTACTTGTCCGGATCAGCAGGGCTTGACTCAAAGCAGTAGATTGAATCAGCAGGGCTTTAGTTTTTCATCAGGTCTTTACTTGAGCAGCAGTTGTAGGTCAGTATTTAGCAAGATCAGCAGATAGGAGGTCAGCAGTTGTTGAAATCACTTTCAAGGGGAGAGGTTTGTATGTAATCATCTGCTTATTCTGGATCCACTGATCTGATCCAGTTTTGGCTTTAATTATCTGTTCCTCTGATAGGGTTCAATCCCAACAGCTTCAGTAGAAGTCTGGCACTATTTTTACATATATGGTTCCAAAATTTTAATTTTGGATTTTAGAATGAGAAAATGTCCAGGTACGCATTATTTTTCAAAGTTATTATGTTAATTGATGCTGCTAGAAAGATATTAATTGGGGTGGGGTAATGGGTAGCCGGACATTAAGAGGGTGGGTTCTGATGCCGGAGACTGGACTGAAATGGTTACGAAAGTAAAACCACAGGGACTGAAATCACAATTTTTAAACTAATGGACTGAAATAGTGATTTTTGACAAACCACATGGACGAAAACAATAATTAACTGTTTGAAGTAATACTTCAAGTTCTTGTCTTGATCTTGAATCTTGATGTCAAATCTGGCGAACTATTTTAGCGCACAGTGGAAATTATATTGGGCCAGAATCAGTTACAACAACTGATGTGGGCTTGAATTAAAACATTAAACTATTAATCATGCAAAACTCAAAAGCCCTAAATAATTAAATTTGATCTAGACCCACAACAAAGAAGGCCATGAGGCTTCAGCCCACTGTTGGAACTAAAAAATAAATAATGTCATGAAGAATAACATAGATACTAGAACAACTAGTGACAATGGGTTTACAAAAAAGGTTTCAAAAAGGCGATAGACCAGCTCCAACTCGTGACCTCTTTTATCAAAGACAAGCCCTCTTCCAACTGGAACCAAGTTACTATTAGTTTGTGTTAGACGTGTACATGTATATATTTGTGCTCATATACATATAACTAGGATCACTTCATGTATTCAAAACTTTATCGATTTCATTCTTTACAAGATTAGATTTATATGATTGCATTGTCGTTTTAGTAAGTAATAATTGAGGTTGCGGCGCAGCTTGTTGCCCTTTTACCTGTTGTTTGTTTGTAATTTGTTGTTTTGGCATTTTATAATTGATAAGAATCACTTTGTGTAGTCTTAACTTCATTAGTTTTACATTGTGTAGTCTTTTATTCATTGCGTGCTTGTGTTTGAGGCTAGGAAATAAAAACCAACAAGGGGATTTTGAATTGTTATGTCTGCCGATCGTGGCGAAAGGGATAGCAGGCGAAATGGACATCAAAGGATATGATCGGCAAATGTGTTCTCCCCTTTTGACGTAGCCATTAATTATGAAAATAAAGCAGTGACGGTTTCCTAGTTTGGAGGCCAACAACTCTCTTTAGTTTACCTTTTATTAATTCTTCATATGTGAACTTAGAGGTTGAGGGTTCCACTACTATGGTGCACTAAAGTACAGATTTAGAAGTAAGATTAAAGGGTGTATAAGAAGGGGTAGGAAAAAGAACTAAACCCGGTTAATTTGTTTAGAGTTGACTACACTGATGTCCCTCTGGTTTGTGAGAATTTTATATATGCCTTAAATTCACACATTTGGTCTTCATTGTTGACATTTTATAACTTCCATAATCCTTACCAACTAACGTTAAAATTTTCATTTAAGTCATGTAAAATGACCAAACTACCCTCTGTATTAAAAAAACAGAAATAAATAAATAATTAATTAAAACATAACAATTAATTTAATATATAATATAAAAACAACTAGAACAAAATTTTAAAACCTACTTTACCCCTTGTAAATATCTAAACTACATCCTCATCTTCTTCCCCACCTTACACCATGTTAGGTCCAGAGTTTTACGATTATCTTTATTACGTTTATTTATGTTTGTTGGATTTAGGTTAGCACTTGGGCTTGGGCTAGGCCATGTGGGCCAATAGGGTAGAAACTCCTATATATAGTCATGTTTAGATTATTGTAGTAGAGCTCTCCCATATTAGCAATCATGTAATCCCCAAAGGAGAACCTTGTACCAGACAATCCTAGAAATTGTGTGCAAGGTTCTCGAAGATCGTACCAAACAGTTCTAGAGACTGTGTGCGATCTAAGCAGCGACACTATGTTTTGTATTGAAATATTTCTTTTTGTTCATACGGTTTGATCTTATATTCTGCGTTCGATTGAACCGTCGAGTGATGTCACGGGTTTTTCGGGACTAACACACCACCCTCTCTTCATCTTCAAAAGCAAACACGTCATCACTATCACCCTTCACCATAGCCACCATCCCCTCCACCACAACTACCATCATCCACCACAACCACCACCCTCTCCTGAGATCGACATAGGTGAAACCAACATCCCCTTACGTGAAATCTTCAACTTCCACCATTGGCGGAGATCTGGAACTTCCACCTGTTGGTTCGCGAAGACAGTGAGAGAGTTTGGACCCCCTTGATTTTCCGGTAGGCTATTCCAGAACAGGCGACGACCCCGTCAGTTTTTCATGGGAGTTATGATAATGGAGTTTGATGATGCCAATGTAAAACAGACGATGGTTGTGACAACTTTCCATGAGAGTTTTGAACAGGTGATGACCACGTCGATAGTTGGTGATTCATAGGGGGTGGCGACTACTGGCGGCAAAGACATGCAGGAGAATGGTGTTTGGTGGTGACACTTGCTCGTTTGTTACATTTGGATGGTGGTTTGGGTAGGTGGTGGTGATGGTGGTTTAAGGTGGTGGCGGTAATGGGCCCACAAGGTTTAAAATGTTTTTTTGTCTTTTAGCTTAGGGTTAATATAGTCATTTTACACCAAGTTAACAGAGAAAATCAACACCAATTCAAGTCAAGGTCCATCATAGATATGCATTTCCAACTTTTGGAACAATCTTTGTAATTATAGAAAGTTGAGGATTATACTTGAAACATGGGCAAAGCCTAGGGACCATCTGGGTACCAAACTCATTTATTTAACTACTTATTAATTAATAATTAAATTATTTCAAGGGTAAAATGCCAAAATCGTCCTTGAACTTAGGTCATATTTATTTGTTCCATCCAAAATGACTTTTTGTGCATTTGAGTCATTTAGGTTTGCGTTTTATCGTCATTTTCATCTAATTAGCTATGTTATATTTAATGTTAACTCACGTGCAACTTAGACATTTTATCATTTTTTTTCAATCTTGATTTTGATAGTTCCACCTATTGCCTTCACCTTTTCCCATGCGCCCTTTGTTGTGCTCAAAACCCTCACCCAATCTTCTCAAATGCTCAAGTTCTCCACCTGTTAACACTCATAACCCCCCAATTCCCAACCAAAATAAAAGAGAAAAAGGCTTGGATAGTCCCTATGGTTTGCCCATTTTTCACCTTTAGTCCCTAACTTTCCAAAATTACAGCTATAGTCCCTAACTTTTGCAATTTCGTTCTCGGATAGTCCCTGGCACGGATGGGGGTTAACTTTTGGTGTTAAGTGGGTGTGAAATGACCAAAATGCCCTTACTAATAAATAAAACATAAAAAAACAAACCCACCCCCACCCCACCCCCTTCTCTCTTTCTTTCTCTCTGCTTCTATTCACCTTCACAAAATCCCAAAATCCCAATCTACAATATTAGAAATTGCAATTAAGAAACTGCTAGCAAACGTTGTTCAACAGAATCATCCCTGGACTTAAAGCTGGAAAGGTGATTAGAGCAAATATCTATAGGTATAAGAATACTTTAATACATTTTACTTAAAGAAGTGTCACACCCTGCTAGTAGCGGAAGCGTATTGTGTGTGACGTAAGAAAGGTAATCATTGCATCCAAATGTGCAAACACTATAAACCAACAACGATGCCATATATATATATATATATTGATTTCAAACATAGTTTACAAGTTTCCAACATTGTTTTCAAGTTTCAACAACATTTACAACGTTAAACATAACATAGTTATCAAGTTATTTTACACATCGAAAAAGATAGTTTTTGACATAAAACATATTGAGGTTTTGTCCCCTATGTACCCAGACGAAGTTGGGATATAGAAGACAAATCCTCCAAAAGCGGAAATCGTTGTCATTGTCATTCTGTTTCCCGTAGTGAATCACCGGCTCAAGACTTGTCTCCTGAAATACATGTAGTTTTCAAAAGTCAACAAAAGTTGAGCGAGTTCATGTAGTTAATGTTATCATATGAAATCTCATGTTTGTAATCTTGTAATGAATTCATGGTATGTTATTAGCATTCATGGATTTTAAGGATCTATCAGTGTGTAGCTTGCACCCTGACATATGTGCCATAAGTAAGTAACCAACCTGAGACAATTTTGACATCATAGGGTTCACAAAAGCACTCCTAAGGGTATACTAACCTGGAGTGGAGCGCGCCTAAAGCTCGATAGATCTATACCTTTTGCACCTTGGTCACTAAGTGATTAATGGTTACTATGTCATCATCCTACTTACGCACATTGATCATGTTATCATCTAAACCCATAACTAACATATCGTTGGTTATGACATGTATTTCCCCTCGATTGTTTTAAAAACAAAACCTTGAAATCATTGAAAGGAAGGACATGAACTCACAAGTTTGTGTTCCGTGCATTGTACTACTGAGATATGAACGTCCGTCCGCGTGAGTAACCTACATGTGTACTAACTTTATTAGACACTTAGGTCTTATTGGACCCCGTACAAGTTGTTCATCTTGAATTCTTATTATGTTTTCACTTGTCATATTTGGAACAACTTTGCATTTTAGAGTGTTGGGTAGTTTGTTCGTTCGATTGTTATATATATATATATATATATATATATATATATTTATTTCCTTCACAATGGTATATATATTTTGTTTGTATTGAATCATGTGTGAACGCTCGCCCTTCACATGTCCTCGTGCCTTGCACGCCTGTCATTGGGCCTCGCCCATGTCATTGGGCCTAGCCCATGTCATTTATGTTATTGGGTTCTTCCCATGTCTTTTATGTCATTGAGCTTTGCCCATATCTTTTATGTTATTGGGCCTTACCCATGTCTTTATGTTATTGGGCCCTTGTCCATGTATTTGTCTTTGGGCCTCTGGCCATGTATTTATGTCGGGCCTCTACCCATGTATTTATGTCATTGGGCCCTTGCCCATGTATTTATGTCATTGGGCCCTTGCCCATTAATTAATGTTATTGGGCCCTTGCCCATGAATTAATATTATTGGGCCATTCCCAAGTATTTAAGTGATTGGGCCTATCCTAAAATGAGTTTATGAGTCCATAAATTTAATAATCTTGCATATTTTTTTATAAAAATTCACTAAGTATAGGATTTTTAATGTGTTTTTTTCCTTACAAAATGCTTAGTAATTTTTATACTTTTCAACTTTCTGGATTTTGTTATCGGTAATATATATGTATCCGTTAAGCGACTAAAAATGTCTTATTTTTAGACGCGTCGTTGTAGTCGTTTAATATATATATTTTTGCATCGAAGAATCACCCAAATGTCGTAGTAGTTTCTCGCGGTGACGATACGCCCATTTTGTTATCGTCGTATGTTATATGTTCCTTGATTGACCGTTTTGGTTATATGACGTATTTGGTCGGTCGAAATATATTTATTTCTTAGGAATATATATTCTTGTCATTTTTGGTTCCGTCGTCCGTATGGTCCGCTCGTCCGTGTAATCCTTTTAATTTAGCATTCATTGGTAGATTGAGGATATTGTGTATATGTATTTATGTGTATTTATACTTGTTATCTTTCAAGTGTTTTCTTGGTATCCTTTGTATATTATTTAGATTACCCTAATCGTATCTAATAAATACATACACTTAACACATAATAAATATACACCTTGATAAGTTTTCTAACTATATATATTTCCCCCAATATATATATATTTATAAATTTCCATTTTTAACTTATAAAAATCCTTATAAGTAATTTAGAAACTTACTTAGATGTTTAATACTTAAACTTTTCCCAAAAAGTTTATCCAACCCTGATTAAGGTCCTTAAGTGTGATTAACCATTTTAATCACACTTTAACCCCTATTTAATCATGATTATGATTTTAGAAAATTTCGCCATAGTTTCCCCTAAACTATGATGTTTCCCACGTTTTCAAAAAGCGTTTAAATAATCAATCAATTTTCCAAAAATCACCACAATTACCAAATATCACCAAAGATCAATTTACCACCTAAGTCACACTTATTCCTTCAATGCTCCTTATGAGCATTACTTTGGTTAAACTTTCCATACTTTAAAGTTAACCATGTTTTTAGTTAATTATTTACATAAACTTGACTATACTTGTTATTCACTTTTAAAAATTCCCACATCTTTATGTAAAAATTTCCAAGACTTTTACATAACACTTTTGATAAATATTATAACATAAACTTGTTTTATTTTAAAAAATCAAGTTCATTAGTGTTTTGAAAACCTTGATTCATGATCATTCTAAGTTTAATCTTTCAAGAATCACTAATCAAAGTTCACACACATAATGCTCATAATCTTTGAAGTTGATGATCTTGTGTGATTTAAACATACATATGTTTAAATCATATTTTTAAGTGTAACATGGTAAGATTAGCATTAACCTAAAGTACTACATGAAGCTAATCAGAAGATCGTCATAAATCTAAACTGTAATCCACTAATCTTAACAAAATCAACATAATAATCAAGATTAAACTAACTAGATACACTAATCAACACAAATAATCACATAATAAGTCATGATAAGTAGATTATTAAGTTTGAGATTAGGGTTTTTGATTATATTTTTCTTAATCTTAAAGATAATCAACTTGTACTTCTTAAATCTACACATAATAAGAAGCTTAAAAATGGTAAAAGATTATCTTACAACTTTGCACAAGCTTAGAAGAAGATTAATAGAAGATTAAGCCTCCAAGAACTCCCCTAATGAAGCTCCATGCCTAATCCATCTGTAGGTGATCTTGTAATGGCTAGATTTAGTGAAAATAAGGTGTTTATTGAAGCTTGAAGGTGGGCTTATGGGGGGGGGGGTGAGGGCTGTCGAAAATAATGAAGATGAGAAGGAGTTTCTTTTGCAACTTTGGAGTGGTGAAATGATGTTAAAAGATGTGATCTTGAAGTGTTGTAAAAAAGTATGGAGTATGTTATAATTTTCAACAAGCAACCATGCGCCATATCTTTCATAATTTCAACCATGATCAAGTGGGTGGGACCCACCTTGACCAAGTTTGACTAGGGGGGGGGGCTTTATGTGAAATTTTTTTATATAAAAAAATGTTATATATAATATTTTGGTAATTATGTAACGTATGGTGATTAGGGGTTAATTACGCCATTAAGGGGTAATTAGGAATTCGGATTGTTAATCTACTTTAACTAGTTCACTAACCTAGTAGAAATTGCATTTTGATACTTTAGATGCCTTCTGTTTGGTCGTCGCCCGTCGACTAGTTAACGGCACTTTTGCGTCGTACCAACGAAAGTTTGTCGCAAGTTGTTATTCCACCATCAAGCGATGCATGAAGTGATTTCGAGTCCCAAAATAAGCTTAACTAGTTCGCCACGTCTTCTATTTACTAGCTTGTCGGTTAAAAAAACGGACAAGTTGTGGGGGTTGCAACGCAGCACTGAAAGCTTATGTTTCGGACACCCCATTAATATCCTCCTATTGTTTTCATGTATTTGTCATCATTTATCATAATTCCGGAGTCCCGGAAATGCTAAATTATTAGTTCGTATGAGTTAAAATTGTTTTATTTTTAACCGAACGGACGATTTAGTGATTAGGGCGTTGTACCGGAAAGTTTTGTATTTTTGCAAGATGTGTTTTCACATTAGTGTTTTCACATATATATATATATATATATATATATATATATATATATGGACTCAGTTATGTTATTTGTGTATCGTTTTTCATCGTTTCGTTTTGTTTCAGCAACTTTGCTGGGATGAATAGTGTGACCGTGAATAGTGCACGCAACACTCTCTATCAATAGTTTTAGGACATAGTTTGATTTGTTTCGCAACACGACGAAAACCAACATATGTTATAGTATTGTTCTCTTGTCCTAAACTGTTATCTAATGTACGGTCCAGTGACGTAATTAAATTACGCTAATTGCATGAGATTATATACTAAAAATAGTAATTAGACTGTACGGAATTTCTGGTTATTTGCCATTTGTCACAAGAAGTATGTCTATATACATTAACAAGTAATAACTGGAGGTTTGAATACATGAAAAGTAGTCAGTCATTTACTATTGCCAGCCACAAGGAACTTACCACAAAAGACCACTTCTTTGTTAGCAAAAGCAGCACTGTACTTACATTTTTGCATTTAGATCATCACAAAGCGTTGCAGCTGAATAGGGAAGAAAATTGTCATTGTTGCCATTTCAGAAAGTGACAGTATCAATCTTATCAAGTGTACCTAGTGATGCTTTTGTTTAATCGTTGACCAAGCTGTTTCTAGCACCTCTGGACAGGCATCAATGAAGTGTCCAAATTGTCTTTTGAGAAACTGAGAACTAAAAGTGCATTATGTGTTTGAGATTCAGTATTATCATAAAAGAATGTGAGTAAGTACCTTTAGAAAGGAGCACTTGCTAAGTTGCCTTTTGACCTCGTTACTTTCCTTCTGTAATAATAATCGGATTTAAAGGTCAATCATTCACAAGACAAGACAAGTGAAAGCATAAAAAAGAAAACTGTTACACCTCGTAAAATCATACCCAATGAAATAAAGACACGTGTCATGTAAGACAAACGTGTCAGGAACCCAGATCAAATAAAAGATGTATGGTAGGATTTAAAAAGGGCGACATGTTATTAAAATACCTCTGAGCGACCCAAGGGCGACATGTTATTAAAACACCTCTGAGCGACCCAAGTTATAAATCCCAAAACCTTAAATCGTTATGATAAACATCTGATATATATTTAGCCGGTTGTTCCTAAATAAATAAATTCCATTTTTATAAGGGAATTAAGTTCTTTAAAATGTTACTACAAAGTTCATGATTAAAATTCTTGTTCAAAAGAATTGAACTTAGTTAAAAGGCATGGCCAACCTCCATAAGAATCCAAGGTGAATTCTCGGTATTTTTTTCGACATTTCAAAACCTTCCACAAGATCCAAAAGGTGTAAGTGCATGCAAAGCATGCAGAGTCTGAGCACTTGGTCCCTCTACTGAAAAGGAAAGCATAAGATTCGGACTTGTAAGAAATGCATGGTCAAAGCTTAAAAGTTTGCAAAATTTTGTTTTCTGATGAAGGCTTACGGACCGCAAAGGTGGTCCCTTACGGTCCGTAAGATGGCGGAGCTTGGCGATCAGGTCCGGGAGCGGATACGGACCGCAAGACCAAAGCCTTACGGTCCGTAAGACCTCCATCTGGGCGAATTTTTGGACAGTTGCCTGTTAAGCAGGTTGCACCGCCTTACTTATGTGGTTTTCGGAAACAGGGACTTGGTAACTGGTATTTAGCAACATAGGGACACCTGGGAACATCCCATAACATCAGTAGAGTAACATGGCATGATCTTGAGGAATTTAAACTCCTATATAAAGAGTTGAAGTTTTTAACTTGGGACTTGCTCATTCAAACTCACTTGAAGCATTGCTCTGGAGCTTTTCTGGACTTCAACAAGTTTTCTTAAAGTCCCTAATCATACTTAGGACTCTTGTAAGTGTCCCTAATCCTTTTTAATTCAGTTTAGCCTAGTTATTTAACTAAAAGTCAAACCGTCGTAATTAAGGTTTGACTTCGAGATTAGTCCATAATAATCCAGTCAAATCTCGAATTAAAAATACCTATGAGTAGGTAATTATGTGGGTAACAAACCCTTAAAAGGGTACCTTCTGATTCCCACTCTAACTAGGTCAATTGTCGGGTCAAACTTGATCTTAAAAAGTCAACAGAAAGCTTTATTTCAAATTAATACATAATTAGCAATGTAGGATCCATGCAACCTATTTTATCATTAATATAACTTGGTAATTAATGTAAGAACATGTCTAAACATGTTCACCCCGACAATTTTCAGTTTAGGTCCGGTTCGGAACCGAAAGTCACATAGTTTGACTTATACTTTGACTTCCAGTTCTGACCCGTTTAAGCCTAGTTTAGGATTGCCTTAGAGCTTCTTTTGGACCTAGCTACATGTTAGTATAACCCTCTGTGATTATACGACTTGGTTCATTAGTTGTCCAATTATTATGCAAATTTCCGTTAATTGCCTAAATGTTGACTATTATGCCCTTTTCACCTTAAAATGTGATTTTTGAAAATGTAAAAGAGTAGACACCTTAGCTACTGATTTATAAACTTGTACCCAAAATTTGATATCAGTTTGTGGTCTAGAATAGGAATTATGCTCATTAGCGTAAATAAGAAACTTTTTAGTAATTTAATGGCATAATTAGCATATAGCATGTCTAAACCCAATTTTTGGTATCAAACTTTTTACCTATTGATATAAAATAATATTTTGGGATTTTTGGAGATTTTTATTTATTTTAGGCTAAGCATAACTTAGAGTTCTAAACTTATTTCGGTTACTACCGGTTTTGCCCTTTCGGGCTATAAAATGAGTTTTACAAATCTTTTTGATACCAAACCTTTTTCTACTGATCTAGTATGATAAATAAGTTATTTTGAGCCTTTTGGAATTTTAAAAATATCAGCTTTCCTTTGAAAACCCGGAAATGACTCCAAATAGTCTTTTTAAGCGTTTTTAACGCATAATATGTATTAAAACTATTTTAAACATATAAGGTTTGATACCTGCTGATATATTCAGTAAATTTTTATATTTTAATAGTAAATAAAAGTTTTAAACTCAGATTTCCAGTTTTGACCTTTTTAGGCTTATGTGAAATTACCAAAATGCCCCTACGGTGCATAGTAAGGTTATAATTAATAAATTTCACATATATATGATACCCTACTGTTATAACTTATTAAATTAAGTTTATTCACTGAATAAATCAGACCTGTAACTCAGGTAACTATTTAAACTCTTTTATAACCTTTTAAATGACCAAAATGCCCTTACGGGGCATAGTTTGAGTTTAAAATCATTATGGGCATAATAGAAGATATCTTACTGATGTCACAACATATTTAAGGCATATCAACTTAGGAAACTTGTATATGATTCATATGGTTACTCGTTACGCACTCTTCGCGTTCGAATCGGCTTGTGTAACTAGTTTACATATATTAGCCGAAGCGGGTCAAACCATATTTTTTTTCTCAAAATCCAGAATGTGTTTAAGTTACCCATATTAAACAAGCATGCACGCTTGTCGGGTCAAAACCACATTCTAAACCGGTTTTCGCTTTATCATCGCGTTGAACCGAATCTTTCTTTAAAACTAGCCGGTCTAAGCTTAGGCTAAAATAAAGACCCGTTAGGATTCTAATAGGTTATTATAAACCTTCGTTCCAGAATAGGAGACTCGGTAAAAGCTATTTGCACTTGCTGATTGTGACTATACTTGCTCAGGTAAATACTTTTAACTTATTTTCCCTATACGGGCTTGGGGTACGGTATATAAAATACTGCTTGGTCGGGCATTGAATCTTTAATCAAATAAAGGTTAAATCATTGAAATGACCCGTTAAAATTGTTTTGTTTACTTAAAGCCTTTGGGGGGTTAATGACCATGTCCCAGATATCCTTGGCATCATTTTACGAAATGGCCACGACCTAAGCATGCGGGTGTAGGCGTACACCCGTTAGTACATAAATAAATATTAAGGTATAACCGCCGGTTTTGGGTTTAACCGCTGCGGGACTATACCATGTGGTGTGTCTATTGATCTTTAACCCGGTGTCAACCCGGGCTACTAAACGCATAAGAAACATGTAAATCTTTTACAAGTTTATATTCAAATAATTATCCCAAGTTATAAAAATCTTTTTGTGCCATGTGCATTCAAATCAGTTTTCAAACATTTTCAAAATGAGTCAGTTAAATTGTATTTACCGGTGCAAACTGACGTATTTTCCCAAAAAAAGGTTAAGTGCAGGTACTACTCGTAATAGGCTGGCCTCTCCTTAGCATCAATAAGAGTCTCGCAAGCTTGGATGCATTAAGTCTGTTGAACAAGTTTCCTCTTTATTTTGATCCGCCTGTGGATCTGTTTCAACTACTTTGTGATACTTAAATATTACAATTTTATTAGGTTGAAATAAATCTATCTTTTGCTTCCGCGGTGCATTTAAATATTGTGTTGTTTGACTATGATGATATCAACTACGTCACGATATTCCCCACCGGGCCCACCGATAATACGTGGAAATATCGGGGTGTGACAAAAACATACTTGTGCAATGACAAGTGCCTGTTCAAGATGTTGGATCTGAATCCACTGTTGATTCACAATTGCAGTTACCATTTTCTATTCACCTTCGCAAAATCCCAATCTACAATATTAGAAATTGCAATTAAGCCAGTGGGCAAGAAGCAGAGAGAAAGAAAGAGAGAAGGGGTGGGGGTGGGTTTGTTGTTTATGTTTTGTTTATTAGTAAGGGTATTTTGGTCATTTCACACCCACTTAACACCAAAAGTTAACCCCCATCCGTGCCAGTGACTATCCGAGAACGAAATTGCAAAAGTTAGGGACTAGAGCTGTAATTTTACAAAATTAGGGACTAAAGGTGAAAAATGAGCAAACCACTGGACTATCAGAGCATTTTTCTAAAATTAAAAAGAAATCACATCGTTGCTTGAATATATTATATTCCTTCTTATTTGAATTCGTGGCTTGAATCTGATTTGAACTTTCAGCTTGAATCAAGGAAACAAAATCACATTGTGTGTTGATGTCGTGCAACGAAATCCGATAAGAAATAGCGTAGTCGTCGTTGACGAGAGTTGCGGGAGTAATAAACCAGACACTATCAACCACCAATGGTCTATACCCCACAATCAATCCCTCTCTCATTATCTCTCTCTCTCTCTCTCTCTCTCTCTTTGTGTGTGTGTCACATTTTCTCTCTTTACTCTACAGGTCTTTCTCTCTATAGATTTGTATCTCTCTATAATCTGGATTTTGTAGGAAATAGGAAGTGTGTATGTTAGGTCGTGGTAGTGATGGTGGTGGGGTAGGTTTTGTGGTAGTGGTGGTGGTGAGGTGGTCGTGTGGTGGTGGTGATGGGGTGTGGTGGTGGTGAGGTGGTTGTATGTTGGTGGTGGAGGTGATGGGGGTGTGGTGGTGGAGTAAGAGGTGGTGGTGGTGATGATGCCATGTTGGTGGTGAGGAGGTAGGGTGGTGATGGTTAGGGATGGCAATTGAACCCGAACACGATGGGTAAACCCAAAACCAAAGACATTTGGGACAAGTTTGGGGTCAGTTAATCAAGTATGCGACGGGTTTGGGACTAGGTTTTATTTTTTTTGCGGGTTTGTAATGGGTTTGGGATTTGGTGATGTACCCATTTACCTGACAAGATTACCCGCTAAATTGTACCCGTCTACCCGATTACATACCCGATATAATTTCTTTTATATTTTAAATATGTGTATATACGATACATCCATTTTTAATATATATAGGTATTTTATTTTGTATACGTTATAGTTATTTAATGTATTTTATAATGATAATACTGAATATAACTAATTAATAGTTACTCGATAAATACCAGATGGGTTTTGGGTCGGCTATACCTAACGGTTATTCATTTTGAATTAATGAGTTTACCCGAAACCTATGGGTATACCTGATACCCGATGGGTATTTAGCCGTTATAAACCCAACGGGTTTTGGGACGTGTTTAGAACAAGCTTATCTAACCGGATTTGGGGTTGGGATTACGTAAACCCATCCCAACCTCGACCCATTGCCATCACTGATGGTTTGGTGATTGTGTGTGTATTAACAACTGATAACAAAACATAACAAGAAACCCTAGATCCTTCTCCTCCACCCCTCTCTTACTACCTCCGCCTACCCTCCCCACCGCGGCCCTTCATCGCCCACCTCTCCTCCTCACTGTCCTCCCTTCACCACCGGCCTCCCCTCTCCTCCTTCTCCGCCGCTAACCCTCCCCAGTCGACCTTCTCCACAGCCGCCATCCCTCCTCCCACCGCCAACCGTCCCCCCCCCCATTGACCTCCTCCACAACCGCCACCAACCCTTCACCGCCGGAAATTAATTTCAGCAGCCTATAGAAGTTAAAAAACAAAGAGTCTTCTTTTTACAGATTGAAGATATTTGGTCTACCTCTTCTACTACAGATGTCTGCAGATGTGGTTCGCAAACTCATTACATTTTACCTCTAAAAAGACAAACTAATATATTTAAATTTTATATGAATTCCTTTACGGCCATATTTAAATCAATTTTAATTAATTAAGTTTTACATTGACTAGACCAAATAAATAAATCATACATAACAACCATTTTTAGTTATCCATTTTATCTATTAGTTTTTCATTTCCCGTTAAAAAAACTATTGATTATGGTGTCGATTGTGTCGAGTTGATGGGTTGGCGGATTGATGGGTTGCGGGTTGACGGGTTGGTGAGTTGAAATGTTCAACCCGACCCATATTATTATTTGGGTCAAAGATTTCAACCCTAACCCGACCCATATAAATTTTGGTCAACCCGTATCGGACCCATAAAACTCATATTTTAAATGAGTCATACAAGTTGATCATTTATAAGCGAGTTGTTGGGTTTTAACCGGGTTATCAATAACATGTTTAATGATAAGTACGAGTGTGACAAATAAATAGTATAATGTCTCACTACTAAGATTATTGTAACTAACCATTTAAAACAGAAACGGAAAAAACAAAAACAAAAATATAAAAGAAATTTTTCTAAATAGTTAAACGGGTTAATGGGTCAACCTGTTTTTATGTGGGTCAATCCGAACTCGACCCGTTTTTAATGCGAGTCAACCCGAACCAAACCTGTTTTTAAACAGATCACGTTAGTCGACCCAAACCTGTTTTTTTTTCGTGTAAGGTGCTGGTCGGGTTGATAAACATGTGATACACACCAACTATGATCATTATATAAATGTAGTCTCATACTTTCTACTTCTGAGTTTTGACTTTTGACTTTGCGTTCACTAGAAGAATACTTGATCATTTTGTTGAGGGTAAATTACATTTTTCGTGTTTTATGTTTGTACCGGATTGCAACGGATAGCCTTTAACTTTAATAATTACAGTCACAGTCTTTTATTTGGAAAACCCGTTATACTTTACGTCCTTTAGTACTAACCAGGTTAAAAGTTTTAGTTAACTTTAGTCACATAAGGGTTATTTAGTCTTTTTACCATGTAAAACAGAAACGGAAAAAACAAAAACAAAAATATAAAAGAAATTTTTCTAAATAGTTAAACGGGTTAATGGGTCAACCTGTTTTTATGTGGGTCAATCCGAACTCAACCCGTTTTTAATGCGAGTCAACCCGAACCAAACCTGTTTTTAAACAGATCACGTTAGTCGACCCAAACCTGTTTTTTTTCGTGTAAGGTGCTGGTCGGGTTGATAAACATGTGATACACACCAACTATGATCATTATATAAATGTAGTCTCATACTTTCTACTTCTGAGTTTTGACTTTGCGTTCACTAGAAGAATACTTGATCATTTTGTTGAGGGTAAATTACATTTTTCGTGCTTTATGTTTGTACCGGATTGCAACGGATAGCCTTTAACTTTAATAATTACAGTCACAGTCTTTTATTTGGAAAACCTGTTATACTTTACGTCCTTTAGTACTAACCAGGTTAAAAGTTTTAGTTAACTTTAGTTACATAAGGGTTATTTAGTCTTTTTACCAATTACCTATTTATTTAAAAATTATTTTAATAAACAACACAAAAAAAATCTAGATCTCAAACTCTTAATAAACACATCTCTCTTTCTTCCTCATAATTTCCTCTGCCTCCTAGCAGCCACCCACCACCACCACCACCATCCTACACCACCCCAACCACCTGTCACCACAATCACCTACCCCTACTCCTACCACCACCTCTGCCGCTGCAATCCAACACCACTGTCGCTGCAATCCCTGCACCACCATCGTCGTCGTCGTCGTTGCAATCCTTATACCACTGGTGCTGCATCTCTACACCGCCGCCGCTGCATCTCTTTTTCAACGAGCCCTGGTTCTTTAACAATATACGTATTGTTCTCTTTTGTTGCGTCAAAGCTACTGCCCTAATCTCAACAAAACCCCTAATGTTACATCACCTTGAAATCTGATGACGAATTTAGCAGAACCACCTCCCAAAAATATGCGTGGAACCACCTCTTCAAGGATGCAAAATTGGCCATCAAAACCCTAAATTTTGTAATGGGTCTCCTGAGGTTTCTTTTGTTCTTAATCTCAAATGTAGGATGCGCAATTGGTGTTTTGCATTGTTTATTTTTTTTAAACGGTGCCTTGCTGGGTTGTTTTAAGAATTGTATATGAAGTGTTTATTTTGTTTAAGTTGTAGTTTTGTTCTTAATCTCAAATAAGTTGTAGTTCTGTTCTATTCTTAATCTCAAATCTCAAATAAACTGTAGTTCTGTTTATTTTTTTAAAAATTGCATATAGTTTTTTTTAAGAAGGTGATAATAAATAATTTGTAGTTCTATTCTTAATCTCAAATAAATGGTGCATGTATAAGAATTGTTTATTTTTTTTAACCTCCACTTCCCAAAATGCTGGGTTGCAGATCTGCAAAGGGTTAGAGGCGGTGGGTGTGACGTGGTGGTGGCCCGACTGAAGAACGGTGGCCGGAGTGGTTGTGTCAGTATGTGGTGGTGGTGGCGGCAGGATGAGGTGGTGGTGGCAAGATGTAGTGGTTAGGATTTTAGGGTTAGGAAATTGAGGAAGATAAGTGTATATGCAATTTTTTGGTTTTATTTATTAAACATTTAAATAAAAACATGAATTGACCAAAATACCCTTAAGTGAATAAACTTAACTGAAATTTTTAACTTGGTTAGTACTAAAAGACGTAAAGTGTAACGAGTTTTGCAAATAAATGACTGTGACTGTAATTATTAAAGTTAAAGGCTATCCGTTGCAATTCGGTACAAGCATAAAGGACAAAAAAATTAATTTACCCTTTTGTTGAACTTCGATACTAACGACAAACATGTGATACACACATACTATGGTCATTTTAGGTATGTAGTTTGGTTGTTTATGACTATTTTTACATCATAGGACAGTGACATTTAGAGATAGCTCTCAAGGTTCCATGTAAGGTTATGGATGTCTAACTAGTCGGAAAGTGACCTTTAGGAATGGTTCCCGTGTGAATGAGTTCAAGCACAATCTTTATCAGAATTAGCCAACGGTGTAATGGAGATAATTTAATAAGTTCTAAAGAAAAAAAAATCATTTAATCTCTCATAATTATCAATGTGAGATAACCCATTTGATAGAAGTTCTAAAGAAAAAAAAAATTATTTAATCTCTCATAATTACCAATGTGAGATAACCCATTGTAGAGACGCATGGGGTTTTTTATTCGAATTCGATTCGAATTCGAATTTTTAATCGAATACGAATTGGGTTTTTTATTCGAATACGAATTCGAATCGAATTGGGTAGGTTTTAATCGAATATGAATCGAATTCGAATTCAAAGGAAAATAAAAATTATTCAAATAATTCGATTCGAATAATTTGAAAATTCGATATTCGATTCGATGAACACTCCTATCACAAATATCATGAACCCCACGAAGAAAAATGTTTTACATTGATAGGAACTAGCTGCTTGTTCAACCAATTTAGTCTCGCACGTGATAACTCCAAAGTCTATTGCCAAAATGTTGCCACAACCAACACCAACCATTAAAATCATGGGTGTGTTGCCTAATCGCCACAAATCAGTCCACCTCTCCCGACATAAAATGATGGATGAATAGCAACTTTTAATAATATAACTTTGATATTTAACTCGTATATTTTAATCAAACTAACATTCGCTTTCCATTACTTTTGTCTTTTTTAACTCTCAATTCAAACTTCTTTTTTTAATTATTGACCGAAAATTCCTAGGTACTATTTGTTATTCCACCTTCTAGTACTTCAAGTGGGTGTATAAAATGTAATTAATTAAACTTTTGGATAACTAAAATATTAAGCGCGTTCAATGTTTCAAGATTCTTTAATTGTCTTCTGATTCATAAATATTTTATGTGACTTTATATTTGCTGTGTCTTTGATTAATGCCACTAATCGTTTTTTTATGAACTTTTTGGAATGCAAAATATGAACTTTTTTTACATACTCGGCCCATAAAATCTTTTAAAACACCATCAATCTTGTGATAATTCAACGAAAAAACGATGATTTTGAAAGAAACAACACAAGGAAGGACCAAGTAGCCTATAAACTTAGAACAAACATTACTGTTCACACAATGAGTAATCACGGGAGAAAAAAAGTCGACAATAGTCATAATCATAGCATACACATAGTTGCTGATAGTTCTCCCAGAACAAATCATACTCGCGAACTAAGGTGTTCTTGAAAATCTCACAGAAAATGACTACTTGTTTTAAACATGAAACAACTGGTTAGCATAAAAAACTTTAAACTTTCAAAGTTTCATATCCCAGATACCAAAGGTCAAAACCACAACTCTAAAATTGCGCCATTGGTTTGGATTTGCAGGCGGTTGTGAGGATTGATGTGGACGGTTGAAGCCAGGGGCGGACCTTATGTTGTCCGAGCCGTAGCACGGGCTACGGCTCAACTTTTTATCGGTAGTGTAAAAAAAATTTTCTTTTTCGGTTTTTATACCAAGGATATCCCTGAACAACTACGAGGACACCTCTAAAAAGAGTCTGTAAGCCCAAATCAATTGAAAATAATAAGCTCAAATGGCAATTGCCTAATATGTTAGCCCAAATCAATTGAAGATTGTAAATAACAAGCCCGATTGCCCAATATGTTAGCCCAAAATAATAAAAGATTGTAAATAATTGCCCAATTGTCTTGAAGTTTTAATGCACGACACGGCACAACTACGAGGATACCAATCAATTGAAAATAATAAGCCCAAATCCCAATTACCCATTTCGTCACACTATAAGTGATGGTGATAAATTTGCAAACTTGAATAAAATAAGTGATCTTGCCCGTGTTATGGTTGAAACGGGAACACATAGTTCTTTTCCTTCAGTTTATCGGGTAGTGAAGCTAGCTTTGTTTTTACCAGTTGCAACCACAACCGTTGAAAGATTTTTTTCGAAATTGAAGCTTATCAAGACGGATTTACGCAATCGAATGGACTCGGAATTTTTGAACAATGCTATGGTTTGTGCGGTCGAAAAGGAATTTTTACGCGAAGTAAAAGACGACAATGTGATGGAACGATTTCAAGCTATGAAAAAAAGAAGAGGACAAATCTATTAGATAGTTGTTTTACTTTATTTATTTATTGTCGTTTTTTTAATATTGTACGATTGCACGGTGAAAAAAAAAATTTAGGATACCCTGAGTTAATGTTCTAGTTCCGCCACTGGTTGAAGCGGCCATTGGTGGTTGGAGTTGCAGGCGGCTTAGACCCTAGAAATTTGGGGAAGATGATGGAGTGAGTTTTGAGTTTGAAAGAGTTGAGAGGGAAATTACCATTTTACCCTCATGTGCATTGCACATGACAGTTTTTAACTGAGATTTCTAACCAGGTTTGGCATAAAGGACAAAACGTGCAAGATCTTGAAAGGTTAAGGACACCGCTTGTAAACTTTTGACCAAAGGGATAATTTGATGTAAACATAAAGGATAAAACTTGTAATTTACTCTATATTTTATAAAGTTAACTATTTGATAAAGTAATTACCATAATAGCAAATGTATTGGTCGAGTGCACACACAGGTGCGTGTGCGTGGCTATTTTAATTGGCTTTTGTAAACTTGTGTCCATTTAAGTACACACGGGTTTGAAAGCAATATATGTATGTTTAACACATCATTCTAATGACTTAGAGACATTGTTTGTTATAACTAGGGGAATTTTTTTTTTGCCTAATCACAGGTCATTACAATAGTGATTTAGGCGTACCCTTATAATCAGTAGTGCATCAATATCATTATAAACGTCAAAACGAAAAAGTTGGACACATTGTTACATGGGTTAGACGCACCGTAACAATGATTGAGAAATATATACCAAGTTTTTTTTTTTTTAAACGGCAAGGAACGACGTGCCAACCACCGTGACATTGGGCATTGTGGCTAAGATTGACTATTCGATGGCCGCCAGCCACTTGGCTATCCCAGATGCGCGTAAACCCGACCTCCACCCTTCTGAAGGCACGACAGTGTAATAACCGGTAAAAACTCGCCTCCCCTCCTAGAGGAACCGACACCACCCATATTCGCCCTTCACTTGGATACCGCAGAAAATAATGGAGAGAGTGAGAGTCGAACCTGTGCCACAAGTAACACCAAGTATTTTCCCAACCATTCTACCACTACTTCATTAGCAAATATACAGGGAGTTAGAAGTACATTTATCAATAACTTTTCGTGAGACGTGTTTTAGGGGGTGTTTGGTGTTTGTGTTTTCAAAATTAATGTTGCGTTTTCAAAACTGCGTTTTGAAAAAAGCATGTAGGTACATGCTTCTCCAAAACTGCGTTTCGGAGGCAGATAATCACTTTTTCATCCAAACACTTTTTTAGATTATTTATGTTTTACAAACGCAATAATCAAATAATCAATTCAAAATGTAATCCTAAACACCCTCTTAGATGCAAAAATATCAGGATAGTTAACTTAGCGTTATTGTTAACACGCTCTCAAAGCATCTTTCTTAAATGAAATTTTAAAGATTTTTGTCAAATTAAGGTGAATATAATTACGTTTTTCAAAGTCTAATTTATATGTTATTAAAAGGAAGTACATAAAAGTTATGTGTAATGAAAATTTTGACGGAAACTAATTTTAAATCAAAAAGTAAAAAGGCATACATGTTTTTTCCTCTTTTGCCAATTCTAGTCATATTTAACTTCATTTAATTTCAGTATTGTTAATGTATCAATCTTGATCATTAATTTGTTGCAATCAACAGTTTTTATTTTTATTTTTTTTAATGGCTAAACTTGCATACCATGGGGATTGAACCCATAACCTCCACTTATTCTACACCTTATCTAACTCACTAATACCATTGGGCTATTCCCAACCTCCCTACCCACATATGTTTATTTTTGAATGGCTAAACTTGCATACCATGGAGATTGAACCCATAATCTCCACCTATTCTACACCTTATCTAACTCACTAATACCATTGGGCTATTCCCAACCTCCCTACCCACATATGTTTAAATAGTTAATTATTCGTTACGTATATGTATTCAATGTGTTAGATAAAAACTATTCAATGTGTTAGATAAAAACTAACATTTATAGAGATTTTTGGTACCAAAATATTAAATATATGTAAATATAGTTTTATATATATAGGGGTGAACATATTGATGAACCTGTTTGAGTTAACTAAACTTTGAAAATCTTTATGTAGTAAACCTGGTTTTTTTTTTTATAAAAAACTTAGGAATGTAATATACATATTTTGGAGCAACGAAAGCAAAAAAAATCCAAAAAGAGCCAAGTCATTTTCTTTTAAATAAGTATTTTTTTTTCAAAAAAAAAAAATAATAATAATACTTTTTAATGTAACAGGTGTGTAACAATATTTCCCCCCTAAACAAGTAACAGACCCTTTCGTACGAATGGGTGTTCCCCTTCGAACGATTTGGACTGTTTAAAATACGTAAAGCTTAGTCATAAACTGATTTAAACGTAAACAGTAAAGTAGTTGTTAAACAAATCGAAAACAAGAAGTAAAATGGTCAAACAGCCAAGTGATGACAACCCAGGTGTGCCAACACGACATGGAAAACATGAGCCAAGTGTCGGAGGCTGGACGGGGCTAACTCACTTTGTGACTAGTAAACTGTTTGGGGTTCATCACTGATGAACTGATGCAAAACAGAAACCAAATCGAAAACATAACATATGTAAAATGTCCCTTTCGTACCAATGGGCATGCTCACTAGGACGATTGTGACTGGTTTGTCGAAAAAGATATGTTAGATCCATCCAAAACAGATCATTTCTTGGTGGAAATTAACCCTAATGCAAACCCTTAACTATGAAATGAGTTGAGGGTCTGATGGGTTCCAGATTCCGTCAAGATCGTACAATAATCAAAATAAAAGTTATGAACAAGTTTTAAAAGCGTTTAAGGTTTATAAGTCTTGATTCGAATCTCGTATGTGTGATGCTCCAACAGCAATTTGCCCAAGCAAAGTAGTGGAAAACATCTCTGAGATGTGTTGAATCAAGAAGGTTTTGAAAAAAGTGTTTTAAGAAATCAAACAGGGATGTAAGGATTTATGTTAAAGCAATGAAAAGATGAAAGAATCCCTACAAAATGCTTCTGATCGAGAGTAAGAAGGTTCAGGGCGTTTGGAGAAGTTTGAGTGAAGTGAGTAGTATACTTATTTATAGGCTTAGGGTGAAATTAGGGTTTCCGACAAGTTCGGACGAGTGTGCGGATTGGGACGAGAGGACCCATTTGTACGAAGTGGGCATTCGTACGAGGTGGTCCTTTCCCTTTCTTTCGAGGTTCGAGTTTGATTAAGTTATGCGTTTCAAGAGATTTTACGTGTAACGTGCATAAATGTGTATTGTACAATTATGAAACATGTATAATATACAGTTCAAAATGTCAATTGTGAGTATAAATGTGCAAACAAGTCAAACATAATGTAACTAATTCTTGGGAAAGCATCTACAATCATTTGGTGCAATTACGGGGTTCGAAGAACGCTAAGCATGTGATTGGCAAGATGGTAGTGAGTGCAGCAGGTTACTTTGTTTGGCAGGAAAGGAATGCTCGTTTGTTTTCTACAAAGAAGAGAGGAGCAAATCGGCTTACCGAAATTATTTTGACTACCGTAAGGATGAAACTTCACACCATGCGATTCAAAAGAACGAGTCAAGTGGAAAGCATCTTACAGGATTGGAGTCTCCCGCGTGGCCTGGTGATTGAAGACGATGATTGCGGCTAGAGTCCTTTTATTTGAGTTGTTTTGACTAATCATTGTGTCTGTTTAGTCTTGTTTGCTTGTATGCGTGGTTTTTTTGGGTTTAAACTCTGGTTTGGCATGTCAAATTAGAGAACTGAGGTCTGCATTTTCCTCACTTGCTTTGTTTTGTTGGTATAAAAATTCACCGGGGTAACCCTTTACCCAAAAAAAAAAAAAAGTCAAACATAAATATCGTGAATATGAATAAAAATACTTGCGTTTTCATTATGATCAATTGTCTCGGAGTACAAAATGAAGCGAGATAGAATACAACATGAGTACAAGTGTCTGAAGATAGAATGTACGACAATACTTGCTAAATTGGGAAAGCACAAATATGGAGAGCGTTACATAACTCTCCCTCGTCAACCTTCTCCACAGCCGCCATCCCTCCTCCCACTGCCATTCGTCCCCCCATTGACCTCCTCCACAACCGCCGCCAACCCTTAACCGCCTGAAGTTAATTTCAGCAGCCTCCAGAAGTTAAAAAAACAAAGAGTATTCTTCTTGCAGATTGCAGATATTTGGTCCACCTCTTCTACTACAGATGTCTGCAGATGTGGTTCGCAGACTGCATACATTTTACCTCTGAAAAAACAAACAACATATAAGTGAGTGGGTAACCTGAGTTGACTAAACCATTTAAAATTTATATGAACTAGACTCTCCACCAGCTTCAACATACGAACTGAAAAGGTCACAAACTGGAGAGATTACTTACGACTCCATTGTTACCCGATCGATAAGTTCATCGACGAATGGCCAACTAATCTGGCCTCGTTTCAGGCCCATCTAGCGGAGTATTGCCAGAGTACAAGAAACTTAGCACTCCAACTTATTGTAGCCATTTCAGAAAGCTTAGGACTTCATAAAGACTACATGAACACACAATTAGGGAAGCATGCTCAGCATATGGTCTTGAACTACTACCCAGCATGCTCAGCTATTGTGAATTGTGATAAAGAACGGATATCTATACCGACTTTCTACTGCCCGTCGCCTGAGGCGGTTATCAGGCCTACTTCCGAGGTTGTATCTGATGATGCGCCTGCTGTGTATCGACAATTTACTTATGGGGAGTACTATGAGAAGTTTAATGGGCTTTGAGAAGTGCTTGGATATGTTCAAGACTAGTTGATTACTGGAGATCATCGGTCTGCCCAACTGCTTTGAATAAATCCTACCTTTGGATACATTTGTTGATTTTTATAAGTTTATGATTTGGTCTCTATTTAATCTAGTTGGGTATTAGTTATGTTACTTTTTTATATATTATATAAATAAAGTTACTTAATGTTTTTATATATTGTGTTAGTTGAAGCTCTGTTGAGTTTAATATATTTCTCATGGTAGATTAATATTTAATATGATGATTGATCAAGAATTTAGTTTGTGAAGTATGAAATGAATGTCATATTTGAAATGCCTTTTCCCCTTTTTATATCATTAAAGGGAGTTTAATACTGAATATAACCATGGGTCATGTCACACTTTACACATTGGCACCTGAAACTTTTGACGGTAATCATAGTCATGAAAAGGAAATCATGAAATTAAGGCAAAAACTTTTGCAATATCCATCAAGTTTCAAGGCATGCAAGTCTTGCATAACATGTGAATCCTTGGATACATCGAGATCTTTAAAGGTTAATCTTTTATTGTAGAAAAAAAATAATAGCATTAGTGCATTATAAAACAAACAATGTAAGGAAGAGAGGAGAAGATATTAACCAAGTATCCACATATGACATTACCATGTCAAGAATTATTATTATTATTAATACACATATGCTTTCAAAGTTACCAAGAATAGTGATAACTTTTTAGATATTTGTTTTAATTTTTTTAGTAATTAATTTTGATGATAACTTTTTCGGTAGTTTTTTAATTTTATTTAATATAATAAATTATTCATCATTTATTTATTTAAACGTTAAGTTGGGTAACAGTGATAACTTTTTAGATATTTGTTTTAATTTTTTAGTAATAAATTATGATGATAACCTTTTAAGTATTTTTTTAATTTTATTTAATTTAATAAAAAAATTATTCATTATTGTGATTCATGTGCATTGCATATGATCCAACCGATGTTTTTATAACCGGACCGGACGTCGAATGGGTCTTCTTACCGGTTCAATGGTCCGACCGGTCGCACCAGACGCACGAACCGGAAGGTATCGTAAATATTATAAAAATTAATAGGGTTAAATTTGAAAAAAAAATATATAAAAAACCGGTTGGCCGGTCGGACCGGACGTAAGAACCGGAATGTATCGTAAATATTATAAAAATTAGAGAAAATTGCACAAAACGTCCTTTAAGTTTCACCAATCTTGCTGGTTTCAGCCTTAATCTTTAAAAGTTGCCAAAACCATCCTTTAAGATTATTTTTTTTGCCGGTTTCATTTTTTATCACTAACCCAGTTAATAATCCTTGCTAAATTGCCTGAAACCGTCTTTAAAATCTATTTAATAAACAAAACAATTTTTTTGAAATATTAAAACTATATAAAAATACAAATTAGTCTCGGTCTCTCTCTTTACTCTCTCTCTCTCTCTCTATCTTTTAACTCTCCCACTCTGGTTCTTGGTTCAATCAATAACAAATTCACAGTAACAGATTCAGATCAGAAAACTAAACAACTACGTTTGCAGCTCAGATTTCAACAACCGTGTTGGATCATGTACCTGGAGTTTCGAAAAGTGTGAATTTTTTGGGGTTTTGATTGCTTCGATGGTTTAAGTTCGATCGATTAGTGACCTATGAGCTAGTTGTGAGCTAAATGATTGACGAATCGGAAGATCGTGAAGAATTAGGGTTTGGTTGAAGGGGGTACGAGTGACAAGCAATCCTTGGCAGCATTTTTCTGATATCGATTCATCACACCATCGGCAGAAGCAGGTTCAGTAGTACCTTTCAAATTCCGATCTTCTTTGTGGTTGTAAATCGGGGGATGTTTAGGCTTAATTCCAAGTTCTGATTTGCTCTGTCATTCTTAGGTGTTAGATCTGTTGAATGTGGTGTTAGATCAGAGGGTAATTAAATGGTTTTTCACAGGTATATTTTGGTTTGTCTAAGTTAATGTCAGAGGGTCAGGAAACTCATGTAACAGCAAGGGTGCTCGGCACATTTGATTATTTTGACCCAGAATATACATCAGTAAGTAGTAACTTCATTTATTCTGTGATAAACAGGATTATCATCTTCATTTATGCGACAGGGGTGCGTGTTGAATTGGAGGAGTTAGAGGTGGTGTAATGGTGACCTGAGAAGGTGGGGCTTAAATTGAGTGGTGAGGGTGAAGAATTGGAGGATTTGGGTGGTGGATTTTGATGGTCAACGGTGGTGGTGGCGGTGGTTGTGATGGTTGAAGCTATGGTTGTTTTGGAGGTTGAAGATGAAGAAACTGGAGAGAGAGAGACTAGGGTTTTAATAACATCACAAGCCATGAAAAGACTATTTTACCCTCACATGCTATGCATGTGAGGCAATTTAAAAAGGATTATTAACTGGGTTAGTGATAAAGGATGAAACCGGCAACAAAATTAATCTTAAAGGATGGTTTTGGCAACTTTTAAAGATTAAGGCTGAAACCAGCAAGATTGGTGAAACTTAAAGGACGTTTTGTGCAATTTTCTCTAAAATTAATAGGGTTAAATTTGAAAAAATATGTAAAAAACCGGTCCGACCCTTCCAAAAACCGGTCCGACCGGCCGGTTTCCCGGTCCAACCTCCAGGTCGCTGGTTCAACTCCGGTTCGATGCATTTCCGGCCCGATACCATGACTTGGACCGGCTCAACCCCCGATTCCCGATCCGACCGGCTCAACGTTTAAACTAAATGATGAATAATTTATTATTAAATTAAATATAATTAAAAAAGATACCTAAAAAGTTTTCATCATAATTTATTACTAAAACAAATAAAACAGATATCTAAAAAGTTATCGCTATTCATGGTAACTTTGAAACCACATGGTAACTTTAAAACCATATGTAAAAATGATAAATAATTTATTATTAGATTAAATAAAATTAAAAAAAGTTACCTAAAAAGTTATCATCATAATTTATTACTAAAAAATTAAAACAATTATCTAAAACCTTATAACTATTTATGGTAACTTTGAAACCATATGTAAGCACTCATACTCAATATAGAAATCAACACTTGTTTTACATCCACATAAAACGATAAAAATGAACGTCAGTACCAACACCGAGTTCGATAGAGAAATTAACACGTATTTTACATCAACATAAATCAATAAAAAACAAACACTGGTACTACCATCGACGTTATTCGAATGATATCTGTCAGTTTAGATCGTAAAGATACTGGCACCCAATTAATTTATCGTCACATAAAGGAGTAATGTATTATTAAAATATAAACAAATGCTTAAAATTTGAATAAAAATAAATATATAAACACTTAAGAAACCCAAAACACTGTTCATCAAGACTTTTAATTAATATGTATAAAATTCCTTTTCAGCCATGTTTAAATCAATTTTAATTAATTAAATTTTACATTGACTAGACCAAATAAATAAATCAAGCTTATTTAAATAACAACCTTTTGTTAAGAATGTATCATAATGGTGACTCTCCACATATATAACTCCTACCTCTTTGATTTCTTTTGTATTAATGTATGTGTCTATATATAATGACATTTGTATATGGTGTATACATCTCAATGAATAATAATTCTCTATTCTATCTTTCACTCTATGTTCATTTGATACTTGCGCTTATGTTCATATACTAGTCGCTAGTAGGCCGTTGTTTCACAACACGTTATCAGCACGACTTGCTTTTGAAGTTGGATTGCACAATCACATGGGTGTTCAATCAAACTATTAACGTAAGTTTTATTTTGGTTCTTTGAATTGTTTATTATTCTTGTATTACTTATTGCTATTCATTTCTTGGATGACTAGTTAAATTATTTTATTAATATCATCCTGAAACTGTCGTAGATGTCACCATTTATCGTTTTGAAATAATGTATTCTGACTGAAAAGGAATTTTCCAATATTATGAAGTCACACTTTTTAGATCGAACATGAAAGTTGAAATCAATGAGATTTTATTTAAGTTTTTCAAATAGTGTTTCTAAAAAAACGGAAGACAAATCAAAATAATCATAAACGAGAAAAGCAATGGTTTTTGAAGGCCGTAAAACTTCACTTTCTCTTATTGATTACATGATTTTTTTTTATTTTTTATACTAAACACTTGTGATATGAAAGCTTTGTTGAAACAATTTTCTTGCCTCTCCGGTGTACGTCTCTTTTATCAATTAAATAAATTAATTGACTCATATCGAAGCTTTTATACACAGTCCCAATAAATACAACATGTATGTGTATTTAAAGTTTGGGAAGTTGTTGATATATATCACAATAATTAGTTTTTTTTTATTATTACTTTGTTTTATTTAATTAAATAATTAAATGGCTATGGAATACAACACGAATATATAAACCATTCATAATCATTTAGAATAAGTTGAATGCATAATTTTATAAGATATATTATATTAATAGATTAAAGTATTGGTTTTGGTATATTATTTAATTTGAAAACAAATAGTTATGGAATTAATAGACCTTGATCTATAAATATAATATAATATAAGATAACTAATTATCTTTGGTGAATGTTGATAATAAACTTGCAGGTCACATCAGAATATTTTGATATAATTCATTTGTTTTGAAATTCTTTACTAAAAATATTTTACCTTTACTGAAAATATTTAACGTGAAAAAGTTATGCATAATATCATGTGTGATTCAGTTTTTGTTATTGTTTCTATTCAAAATTTCAACAGTTAAATATAGATTGAGTTAAGTTTAAATTAAGTGACTATGGTATACACGCTGAAATTAAGATGATAGTTTATGAAAATTGCTTATAGTCTATTTGTTTTGTTTGTAATGTTGTAACATATACTTCAAATACGAATGATCAAACCAACGTAGCATATTCGGGTTAATATGAGCTTTATTACTAAGTCACTTTAAAGTGCATTATTTAATTTGTTGATTCATGAACCCAACACTGTTTTTTTTAACATGGGTGTCTATTGAATTGCATGATATAAGAATGTGAAGAGAAGATAATTGAGCATAATATTATCACATAATAAGTCTTTATTGCATATCAATATATTTGATATATGTTTGTGTCCTCCTTTTGTTTCATGGTAGAGTGACAAATCTCTTTATCTAAGATATGCATATGATTGGTTATGTCATGACACTTTATAAATACATATTTTATAAAACTGATGAACACATGTTATATCATAAGGTTGTGTCATAAGTTATTTCTCATAGTGACATAATATAAAGTGATGCATTGTATAACCATCACCTTTACATATTACCATAAACCTTTTTAATAGTGTTCTTGATATATTTTAATATTCAATCATGACAGTAAGGTAAATTAATTATATGTATTTTATTATACTTGATAAGAAGGCGTCTTATCAATTATATATTTTATAATTTGACTTTATACAATATATTTAATATGTTATCGCTTATGCATATAGACAATATTGAATAGAGCAATTACATTAAAATTGTGGTTTGTTATTATTTTCATGAAAGCTTATGAGCATGGTTAGTCACAAAGTGTGAGACTCCATAAAGTTTATTATAAATTTATGGAGCTTGTAAGATTTTAAAACTGATCAATATAAATGACTCGGTCATATAACCACTTCTCAATTTATATCATGTGATGAGAAGATTATTTATAAGAAAAGTTTGAATAAAAAAATTTCTATTCTGGAGTAGTAAGATCATTAAAGAATATATAAGTTTTAAAACAACCACATGTGAAAGTGGTGTGAATCTAATCCATAAAGTGAATGTGGTGATATAATAACCAGTGTAAAGGTGAAGATCATGTACATAACCAAGAAAATTGTGATGATAGTTGTTTAGAATCCATTCCTTGAACTGAATGTGATGATATAATAATTGGTGTAAAGTTCGTAATCATGGTAATTGAGGAAATTGTTATGATGTTCATGTAATGAGATCAACCATGTTAATAATGTGATAACTATACAATGATCGTTATAAAGGTCGTAAGATATAAGATTGATAATTCTTATACGACTTAACTACTTCTCAATTGATGGTATGCAAAGAGAACATTATTTACAAGGAAAAATAGATTAAATTCTTTTCATTTGTTACACTTGAGACATATGCTCCTAAATTAGTAATATCATTAAAAGAGTTATGAAAAAATGAAATGATTTTATACTCATGTGACCGAGTAAATAATGAAAAGCTATGAAGGTTGTTTTGGTTCTATTCCATTCCCAAAAGTGAATGTGATTATATATTAATCATTGAAAATGTAATGATGGACCTAATTGAGACACTTGTAATGATGAGATTAACTATAAGAATTGTAATGACGGCCATTTTAATAATGAGATGGACCATCAAAAGTGGCAAACTAAGGAGTGATTGCATAACGTGACGGTTTTAACGTTGAAGTTATAATATATTCTCTCGTATCATACGTTTTGTATTACATACGAGCAAGTAATACACATACGATCATAAACCAGAAGTTATGGATCATAATTATTTAATTAATTGGCATGACCGGTTAGACCACACCGAGTCAATGATGATGTGAAACATAATGAAGAACTAGAAGATTCTTCAAGCTGATAATTAGCATATATTGTTTGCTCTCAAGGGAAATTTTATTTTTGCCAAATAAAGGAGGGTGTGTATCCCTAAATATTTTGGAAGTGATTAAAGGATATGCATATCCCAACATGATACCATTTAGTGTTTTAAATCGATGCATCGTCTAAATGTTATCAAATCCACAACCTGAAGCTTGTGTGATTGTGGCTTAGCTAATGTGATAACAAGCATACTAAACCAGATTAGTATATTTATTTGATAATAGTGAATTTGATTCCCAAGTTATCAACGATCGTTGGAATAAGTGTTATTGTTGAGATGATCACTAAACGTCTACTATTGGTTACAAACCTAATGATCATGAGAGGTGCAAAAGTTCATTTAGGTACATGTAATTTTATATATAGTACCATCAATTAACATCAAGCCAATAAGTTATAGTTCACCCCATACAGTTGGTTTTTGGTCAGGAACCAAAGATGTCTCATCAAAGATTTTGGTTGTGCGACATATATTGAAACTCATCCACTACCACACCGCACAAAGATGGGACTTCTAAAAAAAGTTTGAGAATATGTTGGGTATAAATAATCGTCTATGATTGAATACTTAAAGCCATTAGTGAGAAATTTGTTTATGGCTCATTGGTTTCCCCTTTAGTGAATGAATGTTCCCAACATTAGGGGGAGATAACAAGCAGTTGGAAAGTGAAAAGTGAAATGAATTATCATGTCATCTTGATCCTCAAACTATAAACTATGAACTAGAAGTTTAAAGTATAATTCATTTACCAATATTAAAGAACAAATTACCAGACAAGTTCCCTGACCTAAATAGAGTGACTAAGTAAGTCACATAATCAACTGCTTATGCTCCAGTTATATTTGTGTCCCAAGCGGACAACCACATATTTTTGTAATGAGTCTATTGCATGCCTAAAGCGTGGTAGACTAGTTGATTCCAATAATAAGATTCCTCGAAAATTGGAGCAAGTAATTAAGATGGTCAAGTCGAGGTTATAGTAATAAGATCTCCTGAAGCGACAATAGACATGATGGTTCAAGAAGAACCTCAGGTACCTGAAAATAAAGAGATCTCGATAAGTTGTATCATGTCTAAGATATGTATGGAATCGAAATAAAAATTGACGTCATTATACTTTTGTATATAATGTAGCGGTTAAAATGATTAAATGATGAGGATCAAGATTTAAGATCTGCCTATGAATGAATATTAAGAAATGATTGGCCAAAAATAGAAAGACGCAAATAAGGCAAAGTTTAGTTTTCTAATGAAATGGAAAGTTTCTGGATCAACAGTCCATACAACTGAAGTTGTAAAATATGTTTGATATAAATGTGTCTTTTATGTGAATTATGTGAAAATCAAATTTAATGATATAAAGAAAAATTGGTGGCACAAGAATTTTCGCAAAAGACCTATGATTGATTATGAGGAGACGTATTTTCCTGTGGTGGATGCATTGACTTTCCAATATATTATTAGTCTGGTAATATAAAGAGAGAGTTGATATGCGTCTTATAAATGTTATGTATCATTGTGATACTAAAGTTTACATGAAAGTTCTTGAAGGATTTAATTTTCAAATTCATGTAAAGTAAGTTATCGAGAATAGTTTGATTATTTTATACATATTCGGATCTGAATACATTATATTTGTTGTATATCTTATCCAATTGAATGTAATTGGAACTCCTCATGAGTTTCCCATAGCAGTTGAGTGCTTAAAAAGTTAAGTTAAACATCTTATGGATGCAAATCTTGTGCACCAATATACATACATAGAATAAAGTGTGCTTGGTGATTTTGATATCTCAACCTACTAGCATGGTACAATATGGATTGGAAATGAATGAGATGTTCCCGATTTCTCCAGTTGTTCTGCTAAATGATATTTATGTACTAAAACTCTTAAAGAGTGAATGCACTTGCATAATTGGTTAAGATGAAAAAAGTCCTTGATGGATTGATGATGTCTGAAGCATTGATATCAATACCTTAAGAAGTATTTTGTAAAGTTAACAAAATATACATGGACTAGAATAGTCAGGTTGAGTGTTGTATAACTCATGAGATATTCTGATACAGAACAATATAAGTTTGATAATATTATCCATCTTTATCAAAAAAAATTTTAAAGTTCATAATAATCACAATTTACAGTGAAGATGTCTGAGCATCATCAAGATAAACTGTCGAGCTTTTAAAAGGGGGATTTTTGAATAACCCTAGTACAGTCTAATTATTACTCGACTTGCAGTTCGAATATATTTGTAATTATACTTTTATTCATCTATCAAACTACATCTAAAAAACGTTGGTGGGACATTTTAGTATGTACATAGCTCAACCTTATAGTATGTTAAAGGTTGTTCAAACAATTTTTATAAGAAATGACTATTATCATCTCCTACCAAAGTAGGGATTCTCATTCCAAAAGTACCATGGCTAAAGAGCAATTGTGCATTAATATTTCTTTCTTTCTATGCATAATATATTTTTCTTATTTGAATTTATCAACATGATATAGCACATGTCCAATGAGGAGACATTTGAATGGTAAAGCAGATATGTCGATACCCTAAAGGTAAGAATGATATGTGTTTATATTTTACTGACCTATGAAAACTAGTTTCGTTAGTCTTGTAGATGTAAAGAATGTAACATAACATAGTAGTGGATCTTATGGTATTTGTTTGCAAGAGGAAGCACTAGAAGTCTCAGAAGAAGATTTTATAACATTACTCAATATAAAGTATTGCACTTCAAGGCATCAAACAACAAATCATTCTACAAAAGTTTTGAGCAACATTCGAGGAAAATGGACACACGTTACTTAAAGGATACATATTATAATGAGGGTAGTTTTGTTCAAGTTGCATTCTTTTTCCCTTAACTAAGTTTTATCCCATTGGGTTTTATTAGTAGGGTTTTTAACGAGGCAATATACCTGATCCAGAAGTATTAGAGGGAGAAAATATGCATTACAAGCTGCACTGTTTTTCCCTTAGCTATGGTTTTACCCCACTGGGTTTTCCTAGCAAGGTTTTTAACGAGATAACATAACCAAGCATATTAAAGGTATGTGGATAGTCAAGGGGGAGTATTATGAATGTATCATAATGGTGACTCTCCACATATATAATTCCTACCTCTTTGATTTCTTTTGTATTAATGTATGTGTCTATATATAATGACATTATATGGTGTATACATCTCAATGAATAATAATTCTCTATTCTATCTTTCTCTCTATGTTCCTTTGATACTTGCGCTTATGTTCATATACTAGTCGCTAGTAGGCCGTTGTTTCACAACACCTTTTTAGTTCTCCATTTTATCTATTACATTTTCATTTCCCGTTAAAAAAAACTATTGATTAGGGGTGTCAATTGTGTCGGGTTGACGGGATGGTGGATTGACGGGTTGCAGGTTGGTGAGTTGAAATGTTCAACCCGACCCATATTAATATTTCAGTCAAAGATTTCAACCATAACCCGACCCATATAAATTTGGGTCAACTCGAATCGGACCCGTTTAACCCATATTTTAAATGAGCCATACAAGTTGACGATTTATAAGCGAGTTGTTGGGATTTAACCGGGTTATCGATAATATGTTTAATGATGAGTACGAGTGTCACAAATAAATAGTATAATGTGTCACAACTAACACTGTTATAACTAATCATGTAAAATAGAAACGGAAAAAACAAAAACAAAAATATAAAAGAATTTTTTCTAAATAGTTAAACGGGTTAATGGGTCAACCTGTTTTTATGCGGGTCAACCCAAATCCGACCCGTTTTTAATGCGGGTCAACTCGAACCAAACCCGTTTTTTAAACGGGTCGTATTAGTCGAACCAAACCTATTTTTTTCATGTCAGGGATCGGGTTGACAAACATGTGATACACACTAACTATGGTCATTATATGAATGTAATCTCATACTTTCTACTTCAAAGTTTTGACTTTGCTTTCAGTAGAAGAATACTTGATCATTTTCTTGAACTTCTATACTAACGACAAACATGTGATACACACATACTATGGTCATTTTAAGTATGTAGTTTGGTTGTTTATGACTATTTTTACATTATAGGACACTGACTTTTAGAGATAGCTCTCAAGGTTCCATGTAAAGGTGGACGGGGTGTACGCGGTAAGTGGTTGCGGTGATGTTAGTCTCCGATCGGGAACACCGCCGCCATCAATGCGGTGACCCGAATCGGTGGGTGAAATAGGTGGGGAGCTGCCGAAGAGAGGGGGAGGAGAGAGGGAGAGGGGACCAATCAAAAGTTTCCTTTTTTTTTTTAAAAAAAAAAAAAAAAAAAACCAATTCACCTAAGAGGGGAGTGCCGCCATCAATTTAGGGTGTTAGAGGAGTTTAAGAGGGGAGTTGACGTGGCACACGAGTATTGGTTGGGCGTAAGAGAGGGGACTCACCTCTTAGGTGAGCACCCTTTACACCCTAAGGTTATGGATGTCTAACTGGTCAGAAAGTGACCTTTAGGAATGGTTCCCATGTGAATGAGTTCAAGCACAATCTTTATCGGAATTAGCCAACGGTGTAATGAAGATAATTTAATAAGTTCTAAAGAAAAAAATCATTTAATCTCTAATTTAATAAGTTCTAAAGAAAAAAATCATTTAATCTCTCTTAATCGTTAATGTGAGATAACCTATTTGATAGAGACACATATCTATTAAAGAGGAGGTCTTAGATTCAAGCCTAAGTAAGAGAAATAATTAAAGGAGTAATATTTGCCATTCAAAAAAAAATTTAATCTCATAATTATACATTTAACATTTTATATTTAAATTTCTAGTATAACTTACATTTTTTAATTCCATCTAAAACCACCGATTACAATGAAATGACAGGTACACATGTGTCACAAATAATAAATGGTTTAGAATAGTTTTTGTAATACTTTTTTTATTCTACTATTTCAAAGTCTTTTTATATAAATGGTTTAGAATAGTTTTTGTAATATTTTTTTTATTCTACTATTTCAAAGTCTTTGTATGTATATTCCGGGCCCGGTGTCACAAATATCATGAACCCCACGAAGAAAAATGTTTTACATTGATAGGAACTAGCTTGTTCAACCAATTTAGTCTCGCACGTGATAACTCCAAAGTCTATGCCAAAATGTTGCAACAACCACCACCAACCATTAAGATCATGGGTGTGTTGCCTAATCACCATAAATCAGTCCACCTCAATTCAAACTTCTTTTTTAACTCTCAATTCAAACTTCTTTTTTAATTGTTGACCGAAAATTCCTAGGTACTATTTGTTATTCCGCCTTCTAGTACTTCAAGTGGGTGTTTAAAATGTAATTAATTAAACTTTTGGATAACTAAAATATTAAACGCGTTCAATGTTCCAAGACTCTATAATTGTCTTCTGATTCATAAATATTTTATGTGATTTTATATTTGCTGTGTCTTTGATTAATGCCACTAATCGTTTTATGCATATACAAAATAGGGGAAAGTGAATACGGCGTTATTGGACACCTAAACTTACACGAAAAACCCATTAAAACTACGTAGTTTTGATTAAAAATTTCCTAAAAACCTTAAATCTCTCTTCAACATGAAACAACCTGTTATAGTTCAGAATTAATTTTCAACTGCTTTTGTTAATATAATTTTCAACTGCTTTTGTTAATGTAATTTTCTAGATCTGGGATTGGAAGGACACTATTGACGACGGTGAAATACAAGGGTTTAAAATTACCACCAAATCAAAACTAGTACGCATACTTGATACTAGTTTTATCCGAAAACGCCATTACAATTTACAAACTCTTCAAACACAAAAAGCAAATTATATCATCTTTAAACACTTTCAGTATCATCTTTAATAGCTTAAGAAAACCCAAACGAATCTTACAAAACATGTAATGTAAAGTTACAAAGACTGATGAGGGTACAAATCCATTGCTGTTCATAAAGAATATAGTCTAAAATCACTGAAAACATTTTAAGTGCTGCAATTTTTAGACACACTCATCAATTTATCATCAAGACTAGTGTCTTCATCCAAGCAAGTAATTCACAAGTTTCGTTTCCATTAAATCATTTATCTGTATTAAGGATGCTTCAGATTCAAGGGCGGGCGAGGTCGTACCGTGAGAAATTGTGACAACGCGGTCCTCAAAAGTGTCGGGTTTCTGCGGCTACGAACCGTCACTGGACACGAGCTTTTTCAGTGGTGGTTTTGATTTATGTGAATCATTCTTTGATGATTCAGGGATGGCTTCAAAATCAAGCTTTTTGACTTCCTCATTGCTTAGACCGGTCACTAATTCATCACCAAATCTTTATTTCAAATTGCATTTGTTTTTCTTTCAATTTTTGATTCTTTTTTAGCCCTAACATTGTTAAAATAGGTGCATGAATTGCGGTTAAGAAGGCCACGAGAAGAATCGTAGGCATGGACTCAATGATGTAATTAAAGTAAACAACAAAAAAGTTGCACGATACCGTTGTTGTTCGTACGGTACCCATGATCAGAGATGAGCAAATGGTACCGGGTAGAAGTACCGAATTTCCCGAACTAATAGATTTTCAAAATCATTTCGGTACTGACTTTTGGGGTTTTCTGTACAAGACTGGTGCCGGCTTTTACCTTCGTGTATAGATAACTGTACCTGGCTAGTGTCGGTTTTTACCTTCATGTACCGATAGCGAACCAGACCGTACATGTATTTTCAACACAAGTATCGGTTGACACAAAGCTTATTCAACTTAAAAAGTAAGGAAATAATTATTATTATTATAATATCAAAATAATAATAAAAGTATTAAAAATTATATATATTACTATAATATTAAAAATAAATTTACTGTTCAAAAACTTGAAAAATTAATATCAGGGTAATTCGGTACTGACTTTTGGGGTTTTCTGTACAAGACTGGTGCCGGCTTTTACCTTCGTGTATAGATAACTGTACCTGGCTAGTGTCGGTTTTTACCTTCATGTACCGATAGCGAACCAGACCGTACATGTATTTTCAACACAAGTATCGGTTGACACAAAGCTTATTCAACTTAAAAAGTAAGGAAATAATTATTATTATTATAATATCAAAATAATAATAAAAGTATTAAAAATTATATATATTACTATAATATTAAAAATAAATTTACTGTTCAAAAACTTGAAAAATTAATATCAGGGTAATGATATATGTCACCTCTAAAGTTGTTCAATTATATAAATTAATTTTACATGCTACAATTCATTATTACAGAAAAAGACAAAAAAGAAAGCAAAATAAGTTGTTGTGTATATAAATCTCAATTCAAACGAAAGACAGTTTACTTACTGTGTGTATATAAAACCTCATTCATTGCTACGTTGCTACAGTATTTGATGAGCGCGGTACTAACCGGTATCGAAAATACCGTTACCGAAATCCCCAAAAGTGGGTACCGGTATCGAATATATCTGGTACGGTACGGTTTGATACCGGTCGGTACTGGTACGACACCGGTATTTGAAGGTAAAAACTGGTGAATACCGGTGTCAAACCGGTACCGAAAATACACCCGGTTTAATAAATTTGATACCGGTACCCGTACCCGTACCTGATACCATTGACTCATCACTTAATAATGTTACTATTATTTTTAACTATTATTTATAATATATAGGTACTGTTCATTCAGTTGTATTTTTAATATTAGGTAATGATATTTAGGAAATTTTTAATCAAAACTACGTAGTTTTGATGGATTTTTTTGTGTAAACTTATGTGTATAACAGCACCATATTCATTTTTCCCTACAAAATATTACTAACTAATATATTTTATAAAGTTAACTATTTGACAAAATATTACTAACTAATATATATTATAAAATACGATATAACACTATCACTCTTTACAACACGCTAGGGCAAGTGCACCAATCGTTGGCGTAGTATAGTGATGGTAAGATATCGAGGTCGTCCAATGACACAAGTGCTTTTTATACCGGAATATCGTCAACGTCTAATCTAAACAAATTTTGAGAAAATATTTTAATAAGTAAAAATAAAGAAAGAAACTAAAGTAATAAAAGAAAGAAATAGACAAGATAGAATCACTTGATTCCAACTTATCTTTTATGTATCCTTTGATGATTTCCGCACTTTGGGTTTTTTAAGAGGTTATCTTAGTTATAGTGGCATGTCCCTCTTTTGGAGGAAACGCTACCCTCGGCCATATTGGTCTGAGTCAGCAGGGATACAGTCCCGCAAGGCCGAAATATTGGAAGATAATTAAGTAAGCTATTAATGCAAAATGTGGCATGTCCCTCTTTTGGAGGCAACACTACCCTCGGCCATATTGGTCTGAGTCAGCAGGGATACAGTCCCACAATGTCGGTTTAAAGTTTTAATAGTAGTTTATTTATAAGGGATTCAAGTTGTTCTTACTTCCCCCGATTTGATGCCTCAGAGGAAGTCCTAATAAGCTTGAATCAAGTCCTTGCAGGATCTATACAATGACCGAGAAAAGAACTTTACCCAAACCACCCTTCTAACCCCCTTCCAGGTAGTTAATGTGCTTTATATTGACCGCAAAGACACGATTGAGTGAATCAACGAAACATGAAGAGATGATAGAATAAAGTTCACTTTCAATATAAAAAACTAGATATTAAAGTCATTAATACAAAACAAATTAAAAAGTTAACCGAAGCTTGGAAATCAAAAGTAATACCTAAAAGACTTGTCTTCACCAAGTGATGTAAGAGATTAGTCAATCATGGCCTTTGTTTGATAAAGCTCTTACGATCAATCTTGGATCCCGAGACTACTACACAATCAAAAGATGGATGATGGATGAATGTGGTATTGTTGTGGTGGAGTGGTGGCAGGTGTGAGAGAAGTGGTTTGCCAAGGGATCGACTGTAATTGAACCAAGAACCCCTATTTATAGTTGGAAACAGACGATTTACACAGCCACGTGCCCCCTTCTGCTTTGTCTTCATTTAATGAGCTGTGTCAATCCGTATGCTTGCACGACTCCGTGTGTCAACGACATGACCCTGTGGCCCATGTACTTGCTGTACTATACAATATTCTGCAAATCTGGGAGTTGACCACGACACGTGTCCATGGGACATGGCCCCGTGTCTCTTGTCTACTTCTATTTGTCTTTCTCTTTCTAGAATCTTTAGTGGGGCACAACACTATGCCTTGGTGGCACGGCCCCGTGCTCGTCTTTTGATTTGTTGTTTTTGGTCTTGGGGTGAAGCTCGGAGGGTTGGTATGATGTATCAACTTCCCTTCTTCTGTATTCATGTTGGTTTTTGACGTTAACTTGTTACTTTTGTACATTTAAGCTCTTTTAATCCAAGAAATCAAAAGTATACAAAGAAACACACTTTTTCCAACATTAGTACTAAAAACGGTTGATTTTATGCCTTATTTTATATAATTTATATGTTGCATTTGATGCATAGCAAATACCCCCAGACTTGAGTCTTTGCTTGTCCTCAAGCAAAACTCTTTAATATTGCTTACACACCCAAATGAAATAGGTAGAGATGAAGTTTTCGGGTCTTGCTTTAGAGTGTCGGGAATCCAAGTTTTATTTATTATTGTTTTTTTACATTATTTACAATCCTATTCGACATGATTTATTTAGAACTCTTTTTAACAAAAATACATAGGCACAACATGCCTTTTAAAATTTCATTAAGCTATATACAAATTCACGCACCTTACTAGTGATCACTCAACATTCGGCCGAAGATGTATAAGTGAAACACTCGGTCCCTGTATGAAACTTACTCCTACCATATGTCTGACAAGTAATCAAACCTCCTCCTTTTTGACATAATCTTTGTAAATATCAAGTGGACTTTTAAGGGTAGTCTTTGGCTAGGGGTAGAGTAGTTTTATTTGAAAAGTGCCTAAAAGCGTAATATGCCGGTTTTCTTTTGAAAAATTTATTTATTTGTGACTTAGTACAAACTAAAGTTTTATAAGCAATAAATTTGCTTATTTTATTTCAAGCAACTAGCAAGATTTTTTTTTTTGATAGAATAAATATTCACAAGATAACCAAGTCACATCTTTTTGTGTATTTCAAAATAACTGAATTTTACTAAAAGAAATGGGTGTAAAAATAAAAAAGGTTTTGGGTGATGGATGATTTATGCAAAAATTTTATTTTGCGGGTTTTGAAACGAAATGTTTTAGGCTCAAAGGGGTTAACTAAGGGAAATTTTGTTTTTGGTGGGGAGATAAAAAGAAAATAAGGTTGAAAAAAAGGGTTTATAGTCCTAATGCATCAATCATTTACTTACTTGGATTAGTTGATAAGGACCAGGGATATATTGTCTTGTCAAGTTCTAGATTGGTAAGAACCATACGAGCTATTCTCACAAGAAATGAAAAGTGAGCATTTAGTAAAGATATGATATTGAATGCTCGGTAAAGGCACAAAACTCACAATTTGTGGGAAAAACGTAAAAGTGTGAAAATATATATACAATCAAATTTTAAAAAGATTGTCATGCTTTTTTATAATTTTTTCTTTTATGGTTTTTTTTATCACGACGCTATTGGTTGTAAACTTGTAAAAAACTTAATTTTTAGAACTTGTTTTTCTAACTTAAACAAAAAACAATACATAAAAAATTGTTTTTAAAACAGATTTGGGGTGTTTTAGCGGTTCCAAGTAGAGTTTTGTGTAAGGTTTGTTTTAGGACAAACAAATTCAAGTTCCTCCCACACTTAAATTACACATTGTCCTCAATGTGTCCAAAACAGGTTAGATTTGATGTGGGTTAAAAACATCAAGTTTTTCAAAAATCAGATACTGGACACGGGGGCGTGTTTGGGGGACACAACCCTGTGCAGAAAGTGCCAATATCATGACTTATGTGAAAATTTTTAGAAGGCAGACACGGGGGCGTGCCAGGTTAGCATGACCCCGTGTAAAAGTGCTAGTAACGAAAATTTTCTAAAAGAAAGGTATGGGGGCGTGTCTAAGAGATACGGCCCGGTGTAACAGTTCTAAAAACAAATTTGTTTTCTGTAGACTTGAGGCACGACAGTGTGCTTACCTTACACGACCTCGTGCTGCACTTACTGTTTTGAAGATTTTACGTCGGGAGACATTTGTTTACGTGCATGGGGTTATGTTTCAATGTCTTTTGGCCATCTCCAACCTTCTTTTGAGTGTATCTTATTCCAACAAATTGAAAACTCGGAAATAAAAGCATTACTAAGAGTAAACTAAATTTTAAACATAATTATTCTTTTTCAAAAGGAAGCCATACTTTTTGAAATGGAAGAACTTATGTTTAAGTAAACTACTTTATTATTGGATAGTCCATGGAATGTCTCTATGGTGCGCTACGTTTATAAGGGTCCTTGGCTAGACCCAACGTTGGTCAAATGTTACCCGAGCGGGATGACTCGCACCCCAACTTGCACCGGCTAAGGGCATAGTCCAAACTCAAGTCTATTACTTTGATGTAGTTGGCCGGATCATTCTCTACGTGTTGTCCCACTTCAAACTTTATTTCCTTGTCGCCTACCCTCAATGTTAGTCTTCCGTTCACTCATATCTACCATGGCTCGAGCAGTGGCAAGGAATGGTCTTCCTAATATGAGCGGTATCTCGGTGTCTTCCTCCATATCAAGGATTACAAAGTCGGTCGGGAAAACAAATTCCCCAACCTTAACCAAAAGATTTTCTACGACACCTTGGGGGTATTTTACCGACCTATCCGCAAGTTGGATGCTCATCCTTGTAGAATGTGGTTTCCCAAGTCCAAGTCTTTTGAACATAGAGGCATGCATTAGGTTGATGCTAGCCCCTAGGTCGGAAAGCGCATTGCTTATTGGTGATCCTCCAATGGAGCAAGGATTGGTGAAGCTTCCAGAATCAATCTTCTTTTGGGGGAGTTTATTAAGGAGTACCGCCGAGCATTCTTCACTTAGATTGACTTGTTGAATAGACTCAATCTTTCTTTTGTGAGTGAGGAAGTCCCTCATGAATTTGGAGTATTTTGGCATTTGTGTGAGGACTTCAACAAAAGGAAGGTTGATGTGAAGTTGTTTAAGTAAGCTTACAAACTTGGTGAATTGCTCGTCGGTCTTTTGGCGAAGTAAACGACCGGGGTAGGGGACTAGTGGTGGTTTGGTTATGGGTTGTGTAGTCATTTGGAGTGAAGTTGGTTCATTATTGGATCCTACTTTCCGGTTTCTTAAATTGATGACGTTTACTTGGGCTTTTGTGTTTGGTTCAGTGTTACTAGGCAAGGCTCCTTGTGGTCTCTTGGAGAAATTTTAGGCAAGTTAGCTGACTTGTTTTTCAATGTTTTGAATGCTAGCCCATTGGTTCCTACTTTCGACTTGGGTTTGTAGGAACCTCTCCGAATACCGTTTTTCAGACTCGGAGAATAGACGAGTGATGAGATCCTCAAGTCTTTCTCTTCCTCCTTGTTTTTGTGGTTGGAAACCGTGTTGCTCATTTCGGGGTTGTTGTTGAAAGTTAGGTCGTTGATTTTTATTTTGTTGGTTGCTACCTCCCGATTCCCTCCAACCAAAGTTAGGTTGATTTCGCCACTCGGGGGTGTAGGAGTTGCTTGGGGCTCTCGATGGTCGTGGACGGTTATTGAGGTAGTTTACCACTTCTCTTTTCCATATTTTTCATACAACTCCAGTTTTCGTGTGGTCTGTCACAACCTTCACAAGCCATAACCTAAACCGTTTTATTTAATTCAGGTTTCTTTATTTTTGTGGTAAAGCTTCGACTTGGGCTTGTAAAGAGGTGGCTTCGTCCACTTTATGGGCTCCCATGGCTATTGATTTTGAGCCCCTAGGAGTATGCCATTGAAATCTGTTTTGAGCAATTTCCTCAATTTGATTATAAATTTCGTCAGGTCGCCGATTCCGAAGGAGTCCCCCAGAGTTAGAATCATGGATTTGCCTTGTGTGTGGTAAGAGCCCATTATAGAAAATGGACACTTGTTGCCAACATTCAAGACCATGAGGCGGGCATTTCCTTAATAACTCCTTGAGCTTTTTCCATGTTTCCAACAAAGATTCCCCGTCGTTTTGAGAGTATGAATTAATATCGGTCATGAGTTTGGCAGTTTTAGTGGGAGGGAAATATTTTTAGAGAAATTTTTGGGGAAGTTCATCCCAAGTGTGCACGGACCCACTTGGGAGGGTATTTAGTTTAACACACCGAAAAATCGATTTGGTAATTAAACCAAATTAATCAGGGATGAGCGGGTACAATATCATTAGTGGTAAAAATTAAGTCGATCAATATTAGGACTTAAGTAAATAAACCTAATGGTTAAATGAAGATGAATAAACGTCTTCATAAGTTAAAATTTATAAAAGACCTGGGTTATCAGGACTTAATCTAAGCCGGGTCATACTACCCCGACTATGATAAAGTGAATTATTATGTTCATTTGTTAAGAGACAAAATGTATACAACTACGGATAACTAACTTAGTTAGTATACTTGTTTATTTAAAAATATAAAGGGTTGTGACATGAAATTAGATAATAAAACATGGAGGGGCTAAATGGAACACTCTTAAAAGTTGAAAATATAAAAGGATAAAAAAATAAAACACACACAAGTATGTGTGTGTATGTCGTATGAAGAGGGGGAGAGGGAGACAACCTCCCTTAACCTAAAACAAAGACATCTCAAGAAATGAGGGTGAAATTGGAGCCAAATCCTTGCATGATCAAGGGGTTTTAATCATCTAAACTTACAAATCACAAGGTATGTGATGAATTTGTGTAAGATGAATTTGTATGTTAAATGGGTTTTGATGATATGATGAAATTGGTTATGTATGGATGTTCATAAGCATCATACTAGTTTGTAGGTGTAAAATACTTGAACAATTTAGAGGTTTAAATATATGTTCATACTTGACATGAAATGGGTTTTGTATGATATAAGGAAATCGATGTTATATTGATGTTGAAATGTGTTTGAAATCATCATGTATACAAGAATGTGTAAAGAACTTGAATAATTTAGGTGTTCGGATGAATGTCTAATTATATGGCGAAATGGGTTTTTGTATTTGAGATGAAAACCCTAATTTCTAGTGTCATAGTTTGATGAATTAGTTTATGATGCTTGAAAGTTTATGTTAACCTGATGTTGTTAAGTATATAATTTTGTTGAATTGGAAGATATAAGGTAGTTTTGTATGATAAAGTTAGCTAATATGATAGCTTAAAAATGATGCCTACCAAGTGCATGATAAAATACTTAAATGAGTTTATTGAACTTGTTAATGCATTTGCATATATCATTTGACAGTTTGACTTATAAAAGTCAAATTGACCCATAATAGATTTGGATGAAAAAGATAGCATAAAAGTCCATAAGGTGATGGTCATGGCGTAGGATGACTAATCTAACCATCTTATAGATATTATATAATAGTTTGACACTTGACAAGCTAGGTGGGAGCTTGGAAAGGAATGGGTCAAACGGATCAAAGGCGTGAGGAAGCTTGAATGGATGCAAGCCAAGTAAAACTTACACCTCGTATACTAGAATTACTAATTAAGAAATACGAAGTAGACGGAAATAAACATGACTTGTTAAAGTCGAGACCTATGGTGAAGGCCAAATAGGTCAAAATGGGTATGTTAGATCACGTTTTGGTGATTGAATAAAAAATTTTAGAATTTGAACCCTAAGGTGTAAATGGAAACGGGTCAAACGAGTAAAAATAAGTTTTTGATATAAAACACTTGTTGACGTGAACCAAAATGAGTCGAGCAAGTAAAAATATTATTTTTAGTATAAACACATACTGACGCGAACCAAAACGGGTCAAACGAGTAAAGATAAGTTTTTAACATAAAACACTTATTGACGCGAACCGAAATCGGTCAAACGAGTAAAAATATAGTTTTTGGTATAAATACTTGCTGGAGTGAACCAAAACAGGTCAAACGAGTGAAAATAAGTTTTCGACATAAAACACTTCCCGACGCGAACCGAAATGGGTCGAGCGAGTAAAAATATAGTTTTTTATATAAACACTTGATGACGCAAACCAAAATTGGTCAAACGAGTAAAAATAAGTTTTTGACATAAAACACTTGCTAACGCGAACTGAAAAGGGTCGGGCGAGTAAAAATATAGTTTTTGGTATAAACGCTTGTTGACGCGAACCAAAACGGGTCTAACAAGTAAAAATAAGTTTTTGATATAAAACACTTGCTGACGCGAACCGAAATGGGTTGAGCGAGTGAAAATAAGTTTTTGGTATACACACTTCTTGATGCAAACCAAAATGGGTCGAGCGAGTAAAAAGACAAGTAAATCATACGTTAGTGATTAAACTAATGAGTGAAAAAATAGACCCAATGACCTAAGTGATAATGGGTCAAATAAGTGATATCATAAGTAAATCACATGTTAGTGATTTAAACGATATAAAGCGTTGTGTAGTTGTCTAAAGACTAAACCAATAATGGTTGAAAGACCAAACGATTCATACGGGTCAAATGGTGATGATATAACCATTTGAGCATAGTATTTAATGCGTGTTATTGTTAAGTGTCATACTTAAAGGTAAGCTTATTATACGGACAAGTATTATGATTAGTGAAAAGTATTTGCAAGGTATTGAAAACGGATCATTGCTTTGAACCATGCTAGGTATGGGTAATGGGTCAAACTCTTGGTGAGGTCTTACGGTCCGACTAGAGTTGGTTTTGTCAAGGTGGACTCTAGATCACTTCAAGTGAGGTATATCTAGTTTTTGGGTAAAACGACAACTAAAGCCGAAAACATGTCCTTGACGCAAAATATGACTAATTGAGTTTTAAATCAGTAAACAAATGGAAACTTCTATGTCCTTAGGGACATAATAAATCTAGAAGTGATGACGGGTTAAAAATGCTCGCTAGTTTTAATCTAAACTTTAAAAGTTTTCCGGTTATAAAAAGCACCAAAATTGACTAAAATGCCTCGGATGAAATTAATAAAAAAAGATAAGGTTTGACCATTGTAAATAACCACAATCGAGTTGAGGTTGATGGAAATAATTATAATGTCGATATGAAAGTAGAAGGCATGATTTAGATACGAAATGCCTCCTAACGGGTCAGTTGAGTAACTAATTTCTAACTGAAAAAGTGATTTAAAAGCTAGAGGATCCGGGTTTGGATCAAGGTATTGAAACCTACAAATGTAGGGGAAGGTTCTAAAAATGATAAACTTGAAGTTGGGTCAAGTTTGCTATGAAAACTGCGAAATTTTGGCTTGTTTCTACACAGGGGTAAAAACTGTTAGTTCTGGAAACATGCTGAAATAGGTCCTTTTCGCGCCACGCGAAGGGACAAGAGTGCTCCGTCGCGTGGCGTGAAGGAGCCCTGTTTCCACAAACTTGTTTTTCGTTGTTGTTTTAAATTGTGTTGATTGTTTAACTTAAACACTAATGGTTTTTGGTTTTTATGATAGGTTTTCTCTAAGACGGAACTGGACAGAAGGACGACCAAGCACGTGAAGAACCGAAACTTTAAAAAAAACTGGGACCTAAATATCCGAAACTTTAAAATATTATTGTATTCGGGTAAGAGTGTTACATTTAGCCAAGCTTTGGTTCGGTCTTTGAGGGAAAAAAGGGAACATACGGAGCCGGATATCGTCGTTGGAGGCTCCGTTGATTCAAAAGGTGTCACATATTTCCAAAAATTTGGTAATATGTTGATGGGGATCTTCATCGGGTAGGCCGTGAAAGGTGACGGAATTTTGGAGCATTTGGATTAGGTGAGGCCGAAGCTCAAAATTGTTAGCATCGACATTAGGTGGGTTAACAGTTGCTCCAAGATTATCGGCCGTAGGCTGTAGATAATCCATGAGATTTCCGCACTTTGGGTTTTTTAAGAGATTTAATAAGTAAAAATAAAGAAAGAAACTAAAGTAATAAAAGAAACAAATAGACAAGATAGAATCACTTAGTTCCAATTTATCTTTTATGTATCCTTTAATGATTTCCGCACTTTGGATTTTTAAGAGATTATCTTAGTTACAATGGCCTGTCCCTCTTTTGGAGGAAACGCTACCCTCGACCATATTGGTCTGAGTCAGCAGGGGTACAGTCCCGCAAGGCCAGAATAGTGGAAGACAATTAAGTAAGTTATTAGTGCAAAATGTGGCATGTCCCTCTTTGGAGGCAATGCTACCCTCGGCCATATTGGTCTGAGTCAGGAGGGATATAGTCCCACAAGGCCAGTTTAAAGTTTTAATAATAGTTTATTGATAAAGGATTCAAGCCATTCTTACTTCCCCCGACTTGATGCTATCTGCCTCAAAGGAAGTCCTAATAAGCTTGAATCAAGTCCTCGCAGGAATCAAACACTGACCGAGGCAAGAACTTTACCCAAACCACCCTTCTAACCCCCCCTCTAGGCAGTTAACACGCTTTATATAGACCGTAAAGTCACGAATGAGTGAATCAACGAAACTTGAAGAGAAGATAGAATAAAGTTCACTTTGAATATAAAAAAACTAGATATTCAAGTCATTAATACAAACCCAATTAAAAAGTTAACCAAATCTTGGAAATTTAAATTAATACATAAAAGACTTGTCTTCACCAAGTGATGTAAGAAATTAGCCAATCATGGATCCCGAGACTACTACACACTCTAAAGATGGATGATGGATGAATGTGGTGGATGATGGTGGTACTGTGGTGGTGGAGTGGTGGCAAGTGTGAGAGAAGTGGTTTGCCAAGGGATCGATTGCAATTGAACCAAGTACCCCTATTTATAGTTGGAAACACAGGATTTACTATTAGTGCATATGCCTGTCGCCTACGTCTTGGTGTAATAGGCTAGAAACGTCATATATGAGTTTATATTGTAAAACCTAGCTCATCTATAAGGAGGAGTATATTCTGTCACAACCCCCGATTCCTTATACAATTACAGGAACAGGCGGCCGTGAGCCAGTTTCGGTGGTATCGCGTATTGTCTAATTTGGCAGCGGAATTTTTCATCAGGACCGTAGTTAGGAAATATTTTATCAGAGTAAAACCACCATATTTTCATAATATTAAATACATGGGATAAAACCCAAGTTTTGCAGTACATACATTTATATCGGAATAAATCCTATTTTATTTAATAAAAACATCTATTTTATTTTAGGTAACTTTTATTGCCACTTTTCCAAGCCTTCAATGCTCTCCAGTTGGCTTCTATTGACTTCACACTAAGTTACCTGAATACGTGTTTAAAACATTTTATCAGCAACAAATACTGGTGAGTGAATCCCAGTTTAATCAAGAAACATTTTATCGATTAAAGCAGTATCGAGGACGATTACAATGTTTATGTCTACACAATTACTCCATTTGGTACTATCAATCCTGACTTGTGGGTCATATTACCCATTGGCTAACTCATTGTCCAATGGTAACGTATTGTCATCCCGACTTACTACTCGCAAGTAGTACAAATTTTGTATACAAAACCCCAACATACCGGCAGTAATTGAAGAACTACAAAGACTCAATCACCGCTTAATCACATTGTAAAACATTTAAGGTTTTGTAAATTATTCCAAAAACATTAACAAAAAGAGGATAACTCACATTGCTAGTATAGGGCTTTCCTTTGTGATTCCCTGGTTATAATCTAAGTAATAAACAATGCACACGCGTTAGTATAATAACCCATTTTAACATTAGTAATACTTTCCCCGAGACGGCATTCCAACGACTACGTCGGGCAGAACCACGACAGCCGTTACGGAACCCTAGATCAATCGGGCAGAGTATCTAATACGTATCCAGGGGTTATGATACTTACAACGAGGCAGAGCTTCACTAGTTAGGGGTATAATACCCAACTATAATATCTTCTACTTCAGAAATTCGTTTAGAAAGAAAGATGTGAGCGACGGAAAGTGAAACCCGATGGCCTTCTTATATAGTGCTGAAACTGGTTCCCACGCGACCCGCGTAAAGAACAGGCAAGGCTTACGCTACCCGCGTCAATACTAGGTCAACGCGTAACTTGTCCTGGTCATGATCTAGCCTCGCCACGATGATGACACGTGTCATCACCGGGCTGCGCCACCAATTGGGACACTCGCGGCCCGCGTAAACTAACGGTGTGGCCTTACACGGCCCGCCTGGACTTAAGAAACCAAAGGAGTCTGGTTCTAGCTTTCATACCGCCCGCGTAAGGGTTTGGGGTGGGCTCACGCGGCCCGCCTCAACTTACTATTTCTTGTTTTTCATTTATTTTTAATGCTATATTGTATTTCGGGCTCGGTTTTCACATACGGGGTGTATTTTAGAAAGTGTAGGGTGTCAGGGGTGTTTTAAGAGGGTGGTTATATTTTGGGTATCACTCCTGGGTGCTTTGATAAAATATATAGTGCACTCACACTTAAATATAGTAACCAAATTCCACTTTATCCCTACGTCACGAGACAGAACCCCAACGAATTTAGGCAGAGCCTTGACATACGTTACGGGGCCCTACGTCACTTGGACAGGGCATCAGTGGACAGGGGTTAAAATACTTAAAACAGGTTAGGGCTTTGAATTTTTTTATAGGTGAATAAAAGATGGAAGTATACAGAGGGAGCGAGGTAGAGACGGATGGAGTAAATTGAATAGGTTGTCAAAATGCCTATTTATACTACACTAAACTTTGAGGCCACGAAATTGGTATACACGTATCAATCTATCATTAATTGTGGGACAGTATTTCAATGTACACGTATAGGATGCTTTGGTTTGGATTAATTTATTATTATATTATTATTATTATTATTATATTATTATTATTATAATTAATTTAACTACTTCACTCATGTGGCGCTTATAACTTCTAAAATATGATGTTTTATAAAACAGTGAATATGCCATTAGGACGAGCATATTTTTATCTACATTTTGAATCAAGTTTCATTAAAAACAGAGTAGGTCCAAATATAATGTATTTTTATAAATTAGTTATTGAACGGTTCCTACGCTTGCCCAAAATATCTCATATTTCCATTGGTCAACTTACCCATGATGTATTCTTTTAATAACATAAGTTTTTATATATTTTATATAAATAAAAATTTTGGAAATGTTACATCCTCCCCACCTTGTTTTAAATCTCGTCCTCGAGATTCCCTGAAATATGGATGAATATTTAGTTAGTTTAGTTTCTAGGTATATTCTAGTCCTTGTTTTGAATTTCATTTTACGATGACCAGAACTATTCTCTATGTGATTCTTATCTTTAATTTGTATGATCTTTTTATGGATTTAAATTCTTCATTTACCTCTATAACTTTGAAGATGTACAATTAAAGATTTATCAGTTAGGTATGTATTCCTGTCATTTCAAATAAATTTAAGGATCCCGAATGGTAAATCTTAGTAGAATTATAAGGAAAAAGAGTTCTTGTAAGTATATCTAGTCGTAGTTACTCTTATCTTCTCAAGAGCTTTTAATAAAGGCAAAACGACTCTCTATAAGTTTTTATATGTTTTGTGTCTTAGCACAACTTTTGGTTACAGGCTTCCTAATGCATTAATAATCGCAAGGGAAATCTTATACTTTTCATGGCGTCCCAACTTATAGGGTTCCCGTTATCACACGAGTTTCGAGACTGATGATCAAACGAAATAGTGTTTGATATCGGAATTATAAACGTATACGAGGGATTCCTAATAAATAAACCTAAAATTATCATTGATACAACTGTTCGTGATTTATTCCTAATTGTCAATCAATATGGTCCTTGGGTTTCCTCATAGACATACATGTCTATATAATCATATATTTCACATATTGGTAGTATACACACCGTTCATCAGGTCAATGTATTTAACAGATTCATATTTCCAAAAACAGGCTATGTCACACCCCCAAAATCCACCTGCGGACAACACCCGCTTCGAGGGCGTGACTGACCAGGATCCAGCCACCAATTATACTAAGCATTGGTTATTAGTAAAGTAAATTGCTATCTTTAGTGGTTTAGCAACATCTTAGTTGAAGTTCGATAGTACGTTTAAACAAAACAGCGGAAGCATAAACCAAATAGTTTTAAAAGACAGTTCATGGTTCAAGATAAATAAAACCCAACACACGGGTTTTGACGATCACTACACATTCCCAAGCAGCAGCTCCTCAGTCACTGGTTACCTGCAAAGCATGCAGTAAGGGGTCAACAATAATGCTGAGTGAGTTCACTAGTTGTCCAGTTTTAATTACCAAAAACTTGTTTCACCAGTTAATTTATCCGTTTATACATGCCATGGGGAGCTACCCCAAAAGTTAGCGACTAAACTGTTTTTCCAATACCGAACACTAGGTAACCGTTTGCGTTTCCGCAGGATGCCCCGATGTCAATGTTCTATCATCATTGACGGATGCCTGAGTACATTAGTTCACGACCGATCCCATACCATGGCACGGTGTGAGGTTGGTAAAACCTAAATAGCGCTATCAACTAATAACCCGTTCGCCTGGCCCCTGCGACTAATCGGTATTATGTAGTAGGGACTTGAGTGATAGAGTTGCGTTTAGTGCCGTTTGGTTGCATTCCGTATAAACAGTAATTAACTAAAAAGGTTTCCCAATGACAAGGGAAGGAAAAGTAAGTTTGTTCCCAGTAACTAGGGAAGGAATGTAAATGGTGTCCCCTTTACAAGGGGATAGGGTTGTTTTAGTCTCGTGTCCCAAACCACCGGGACGCATGCTTTTAAGTTGTGAACTCACCTTGGGTTGCTCGGTAGATTATTTTACCCGGTCAAGTATGTTGGTCACCACGTCCTAACATGGTTACCAAGTATGGGTCAAGTTGGGTACAAATAAACACATAGCGAACACGTACGGCAAACACATATAGCAAACACGTATAACATGCGTAGCAACAAACAGTTGGGTTATTGGGTCAGCCCTAAACATACAATCAGCAGCAACAACACGTAGCCCAGTCAACAGAAAGCCCAACAGTCAAAGCCTAATAACAACAAAGTAGCCCAGTCGAGACAAGGGTGGTTGCGACTCGCAACCGAGGTTACGACTCGCAACCGAGGTCACGGTTCATCACGTTTTGGTTACGACTTTGCAGCAATGGTTACGTCTCGCAACCGGATTCGACACGCGTTGATTGCGACTCGCAACTGGGAGGTCTCGACAAAGCTTGATGTGGTCTTGAGTCGCAACCAAAGGTTGCGACTCGCAACCGTGATTACGTGCACAACAATCATCTAGAACCTGCAATATGTACTGACCAATAGGATTGTATTTTTGTGTGAGTTTGTACTATCCAATAATAATCCTTAAACATGTTTTCTTGTCTGTTTTGTGCACAATTCGGATCAAACTTAGCATATTTGAATGTTCATAAAATCTTCATACATGTTCTTCATTTATTCAAACATCCGAAACATGTATTTTACAACACTATCATGAGGACTTAACCAATCAATCATAACAAGCCGGATAACACACAATTCATGAACATTCAACCCTAAATCATACATAAATCCTCTAACCAAACCCTTATCATTACCCGGATAACCAAACCATTCAACATCACAACCATTCTTGCATTTAAAGCACACAAACAAGATATCAAAGCAACACTAACCGTTTACCCATATTACACCTTTTTGATTCACACAATGAAGCATCAATAAGCATACACAACAAACATCATAAAAACACTAACCAATAGAGATTCAAGGTGTGAGGGTATGATGGATCGATGAGTGAGCTTCCGGTTGGTGATTCCGAGCTAGAGCCGAGGTGTTCTTGTTGTTGGTTGATCCGAGAGGGAAAAGGAGAGGAGAGGGAGGTGATTCTTTGTGAGGGTTTTAGGGTTTTAGTGAGAGGTAGAGAGTGTGTGTGAGTGAGAGAATGTTGGAGTGTCAAAATGAGGGAAGTGTGACTTATGTGGGGATTTTATAACCCATTCAAGGGCCATGCTCCCTCATGGGTTTCCGATTTCGTGTGAGGCTAAAGGAAGCGGCCCAATCGGCCCATCAGTTCACTATTCACTCGAGACCGGGTGGTCTCGAGTCGGGTTCGCGGTCTCGACTCACTTCTACTCTAATATATATATATATATATATATATATATATATATATATATATATATATATATATATATATATATATATATATATATGTTTATATCATACATACACACAACACATTATCGGCACATAGCACAAAGGAGTCACCATTTTCATTTTATAACACATATGCACGCAAAGTTACATCAAAAGGTTTCCCGGGAAAATCCGAAGTGTCACATTATCCCCAAGTTTTAAGAACTTTCGTCCCGAAAGTTAAGGCAGTCACTGTCAAGCTAGTGTAAGTGAAAACGTTTCAACGGGGTGTCACATCATCCCCCCGTTAGTTTGGAATTTCGTCTCGAAATTCGGTTGTAGCTTCAGTGCTGGGGTTTTCGTTTGGGAACAACTGGGGATACTTGTGCCTCATCTGGTCTTCCCGCTCCCAGGTATACTCTGGGCCACGTCGCGAGTTCCAACGGACTCGTACAAGAGGTATCTGGCTACGTTTGAGGATTTTGATCTCTCGATCCGTGATCTCAATCGGTTCCTCAGTAAAGTGTAGTTGTTCATCAATAGTTAGTTCCTTGAAAGGAATCACGAGCGCTTCATCTGATAGACACTTCTTCAGATTAGATACGTGAAATACGTTGTGTACCGCGCTCAGCTCTTCAGGCAGGTTCAATCTATAAGCAACCTTACCGATTTTCTCGGTGATTTCGAATGGTCCGATATATCGCGGATTAAGCTTGCCCCGTTTACCAAAGCGAACCACACCCTTCCAGGGTGAGACTTTAAGTAGAACCCGGTCACCGACCTGGAATTCCAATGGTTTCCTACGCTTATCAGCGTAACTCTTCTGACGGTCACGAGCTGCCGCCATGCGTTGTCTGATCTGGGCAATCTTTTCCGTTGTATCTACCACCATCTCTGGGCCCGTGATTTGACTATCACCGATTTCCGCCCAGCAGAGAGGTGACCGGCACTTACGACCGTACAATGCCTCAAAAGGTGCTGCCTGAATACTAGTGTGGTAGCTGTTGTTATAAGAGAACTCTACCAGCGGTATATGCTTCTCCCAATTCTTGCCAAAGTCGATCACACACGCTCTAAGCATGTCTTCTAGAGTCTGGATGGTGCGTTCGGACTGTCCATCCGTTTGCGGGTGATAAGCGGTGCTCATGTCCAAACGTGAGCCAAAGGATTTGTGCATAGCTTGCCACAATTCCGAAGTAAAACGAGCGTCTCGGTCGGAAATAATTGAGGTTGGCATCCCGTGCCTCGAAACTACTTCCTTTAAGTAAATTTCCGCCAAGGTAGAAAACTTGTCTGTTTCCTTAATAGCCAGAAAGTGCGCGGACTTGGTCAATCGATCTACTATTACCCAAATTGTATCATTTCCGCGTTGAGACCTAGGTAGCCCTGTAACAAAATCCATGGAAATTTGCTCCCATTTCCATTTCGGGATTTCTGGTTGTTGGAGTAGGCCTGCTGGCTTCTGGTATTCTGTCTTGACTCTCGCGCAAGTCAAACATTTGCTGACATATGTTGCTATGTGGGCCTTCATGCCAGGCCACCAATATGTAGTCTTCAAGTCATGGTACATCTTGTCCGAACCAGGATGTACTGAGTAGCGGGACTTGTGGGCTTCATCCATCACGAGTTTACGTAAATCTCCATAGAGTGGAACCCAAATGCGCCCTGTTACATAGTAAGCGCCATCTTCCTTCTGTTCTAGTCGCTGCCTCGACCCTCGCAGAGACTCAGCCCTGACGTTTTCCGGTTTCAATGCTTCGACTTGAGCATGTCGGATCTGGGTAGGGAGGTTAGACTGGATGGTAAGTTGCAATGCTCGCACGCGCTTTGGTATAGTGTCCTTTCGGCTGAGGGCGTCTGCCACGACATTGGCCTTGCCCGGATGGTATTTGATGGCGCATTCGTAGTCATTCAAGAGTTCGACCCATCGACGTTGTCGCATGTTTAATTCCTTTTGCCTAAAGATATGCTCGAGACTCCTGTGATCGGTGTAAATAGTGCACTTGGTACCGTACAGGTAATGTCTCCATATTTTAAGAGCAAAAATCACTGCTCCCAGTTCCAAGTCATGCGTCGTGTAGTTCCTTTCATGTGTCTTGAGTTGTCGTGAGGCGTAGGCAATAACTTTCTCGCGTTGCATTAACACGCAACCGAGTCCATGGATAGACGCATCGCAGTAAACTACAAAGTCGTCAGTGCCTTCAGGCAACGAGAGAATAGGAGCGCTACAGAGGTTATCCTTAAGCCTCTGAAAAGCAGATTCCTGTGCTTCATTCCACTTGTAGGCGATGCCTTTCTGAGTGAGTATAGTGAGGGGTTGTGCAATCTTTGAGAATCCCTGAATGAATCTGCGGTAGTAGCCTGCCAAACCCAAGAATTGGCGAACTTCAGTGGGAGTCTTAGGCGTGGGCCAGTTCTTTATTGATTCGATCTTAGCTGGGTCAACATGAATTCCGTTCTTATTAACTACATGGTCGAGGAAATGGACTTCTCGAAGCCAGAAGTCACATTTAGAGAATTTGGCGTACATCTGCTCGTTGCGAAGGAGTTCCAGAATAAGGCGTAGGTGTTGTTCATGCTCCTCTTGACTTTTCGAATAGATCAGGATGTCGTCGATAAACACAATCACGAATTTGTCGAGGTAAGGCTTACATACGCGGTTCATAAGATCCATGAACCTTGCCGGCGCGTTGGTCATTCCGAAAGGCATAACGAGAAATTCATAGTGACCATAACGGGTCCTAAACGCAGTCTTGGAAATATCTTCGTTACGTACTCTCAACTGATGATAACCTGACCGTAGGTCGATCTTAGAATAGTAGCTTGATCCTTGCAGCTGATCGAATAGGTCGTCGATGCGCGGGAGAGGGTAACGATTCTTGATGGTAACCTTGTTCAGCTCACGATAGTCGATGCACATTCGGAACGTGCCATCCTTCTTCTTAACGAAGAGTACCGGCGCTCCCCAGGGTGATGAGCTAGGACGGATAAATCCTTTATCCAATAGTTCCTGTAGTTGCGTAGAGAGTTCCTTCAGTTCTGCAGGGGCTAGACGGTACGGTGCACGAGCTATGGGTGCTGCTCCGGGAGCTAGCTCGATTTGGAATTCGACCTGACGGTGGGGAGGGAGTCCAGGTAGTTCCTTAGGAAATACCTCGGGATAGTCACGTACTACAGGGAAATCTTCAATCCTCTTTTCCTTTTCGTGGGTGTCGGTGACGAGTGCTAGGATAGCGGTGTGCCCTTTCTGCAAACACTTCTGGGCTTTTAAAAGCGAGATAATGCCTGTGACTTCTCCACCTTTGTTGCCTTGAACGATGAGGGGTTGGCCAGAACGACGAGGTATACGAACTGCTTTCTCTTGACAGAGGATCTCAGCGCGATGTTTGGATAACCAATCCATACCAATGACGACGTCGAAGCTTCAAAGCTTGACAGGGAAAAGATCGATACTAAACGTGTGGCCAGATAATTCTAGTGTGCAGTCGTGGATCACGTGCGTGGCCTCGATGTTCTTACCATTAGCTATCTCGACGATGTGCTTAGAACTTAATAATGCAGGCGGGTGCTTAAGTTTCTTACTAATGCGAAGGGATACATAACTGGCATCGGCACCGGAATCAAATAACACAGAAACATAACGATCATCAAGTAGGAACTTACCCGCCACGACGTTGGGGTCGTTCCTTGCTTCTCCAGCTCCAATCACGAAAGCTCTTCCCCTTGCACCATTCCCAGCGTTGTTGTTTTGCTCATTGTTCCCAGCCCCCTGATTGTTGTTGCGATTCTGATTCAGCTCAGGGCAATCCTTTCGCATGTGCCCTGTTGCCCCGCATTTAAAACATGCTCGGTTGTTTCCCTGCTGCTGTTGCTGTTGAGGTTGTTGCTCATTCTGCCTTGCTGGGAACTGACTCCTACAATCCTTGGCTTCGTGCCCCATCTTGTGGCATCGCTGACACTGGCCCTTGTTACATGCCCCATTGTGGTGCCTGTTACACTTGTTGCACTTAGGGTAGCTTCCCCGGTAGCCACCCTGTTGCTGAGTGCCTTTGTTGTTGTCAGTTTTCCTTTGCTGGGCTGGGGCCTGAGTGGAGTTAGCATCCTTGCCCTGATTTCCATTCCACTTTCGTTTACCATCACTAGAAGATCCTTCCGCAGCACTGATCCTTTTGGGCAACCTGCCCTCCTCCACAGCCTGGTTGGTGAGTTTGTGGGCAAGACGAACCACAGGCTGTATGGTAGTGAGGTTGGCCGAGGTTACATGGCTCCTGATTTCCGGGACTAAGCCCTTGACGTACAATTCGATCCTTCGGTACATAGGTCGGGACATGTTTGGACAAAGAGCAGCATAGTCGTTGGACAGCTTGGTGTAGGTCTCAATCTCTGACCCAACCATCTTGAGTTCATAGTACTCGTCCTCGAGTTTGTGGATGTCATCCCTGTGACAGTACTCTTCCTTGATCATATCCTTGAAATCTTCCCATGCAGTAGCGTTAGCAGTCTCCAAACCAAGCATTTGAATTTGCGCCTTCCACCATGAAAGTGCGCTTCCTTCAAGAGTACCAGTAGCAAACTTCACCCAATTAGCAGGGGGACACTCGCAGACAGCGAAGACAGCTTCGACCTTCTCGATCCAGTGCAGGAGACCTATGGCACCCTCAGTGCCACTGAAAGGAAGAGGCTTGCAATCCATGAAGGTCTTGAAGGTACAGACACGTGGTTGCACAGGCGCAGGCTGACCTGTTGTGAGGAGTGAAGCGAAATAGGTTTAGAGGCGAAAAGACGATGTGGCGGTAGGATCTAAACATCCTAAAACAACGAGCTTACCTATAGGGTGAGCTGCGAAAGCTGCAGCCACCGTGTTGAGCAGGTTAGTAAACTGAGCCTGAGTCATGTTGACGTTTACTCGTCCGCGTCCACTCATTGTCTTCATAACCAGAAAACACAGTATGAGTGTGGTGTCGTAACATAGCGAGAATGAGATAGAAGAGAGGAGGCGTATCTATCTAATCAGGCAAACTAGTACGTATAGTAAAGCAGAAAGCATAAGACAATTAAGCAAGTTAATATGGGTCCGAGCTATGAGGTCAGATAAGTCGAGCCTTGCACTTGGAGTGTAGTGTCGTCACGAGTCACGGGTTATAGTCTGGTTTTTCTCAAAAAGATTTTTCCCTTTTTAAAACCAAGTTCACTATAACCAATGGCTCTGATACCAATCTGTCACACCCCCAAAATCCACCTGCGGACAACACCCGCTTCGAGGGCGTGACTGACCAGGATCCAGCCACCAATTATACTAAGCATTGGTTATTAGTAAAGTAAATTGCTATCTTGAGTGGTTTAGCAACATCTTAGTTGAAGTTCGATAGTACGTTTAAACAAAACAGCGGAAGCATAAACCAAATAGTTTTAAAAGACAGTTCATGGTTCAAGATAAATAAAACCCAACACACGGGTTTTGACGATCACTACACATTCCCAAGCAGCAGCTCCTCAGTCACTGGTTACCTGCAAAGCATGCAGTAAGGGGTCAACAATAATGCTGAGTGAGTTCACTAGTTGTCCAGTTTTAATTACCAAAAACTTGTTTCACCAGTTAATTTATCCGTTTATACATGCCATGGGGAGCTACCCCAAAAGTTAGCGACTAAACTGTTTTTCCAATACCGAACACTAGGTAACCGTTTGCGTTTCCGCAGGATGCCCCGATGTCAATGTTCTATCATCATTGACGGATGCCTGAGTACATTAGTTCACGACCGATCCCATACCATGGCACGGTGTGAGGTTGGTAAAACCTAAATAGCGCTATCAACTAATAACCCGTTCGCCTGGCCCCGGCGACTAATCGGTATTATGTAGTAGGGACTTGAGTGATAGAGTTGCATTTAGTGCCGTTTGGTTGCATTCCGTATAAACAGTAATTAACTAAAAAGGTTTCCCAATGACAAGGGAAGGAAAAGTAAGTTTGTTCCCAGTAACTAGGGAAGGAATGTAAATGGTGTCCCCTTTACAAGGGGATAGGGTTGTTTTAGTCTCGTGTCCCAAACCACCGGGACGCATGCTTTTAAGTTGTGAACTCACCTTGGGTTGCTCGGTAGATTATTTTACCCGGTCAAGTATGTTGGTCACCACGTCCTAACATGGTTACCAAGTATGGGTCAAGTTGGGTACAAATAAACACATAGCGAACACGTACGACAAACACATATAGAAAACACGTATAACATGCGTAGCAACAAACAGTTGGGTTATTGGGTCAGCCCTAAACATACAATCAGCAGCAACAACACGTAGCCCAGTCAACAGAAAGCCCAACAGTCAAAGCCTAATAACAACAAAGTAGCCCAGTCGAGACAAGGGTGGTTGCGACTCGCAACCGAGGTTACGACTCGCAACCGAGGTCACGGTTCATCACGTTTTGGTTACGACTTTGCAGCAATGGTTACGTCTCGCAACCGGATTCGACACGCGTTGATTGCGACTCGCAACTGGGAGGTCTCGACAAAGCTTGATGTGGTCTTGAGTCGCAACCAAAGGTTGCGACTCGCAACCGTGATTACGTGCACAGCAATCATCTAGAACCTGCAATATGTACTGACCAATAGGATTGTATTTTTGTGTGAGTTTGTACTATCCAATAATAATCCTTAAACATGTTTTCTTGTCTGTTTTGTGCACAATTCGGATCAAACTTAGCATATTTGAATGTTCATAAAATCTTCATACATGTTCTTCATTTATTCAAACATCCGAAACATGTATTTTACAACACTATCATGAGGACTTAACCAATCAATCATAACAAGCCGGATAACACACAATTCATGAACATTCAACCCTAAATCATGCATAAATCCTCTAACCAAACCCTTATCATTACCCGGATAACCAAACCATTCAACATCACAACCATTCTTGCATTTAAAGCACACAAACAAGATATCAAAGCAACACTAACCGTTTACCCATATTACACCTTTTTGATTCACACAATGAAGCATCAATAAGCATACACAACAAACATCATAAAAACACTAACCAATAGAGATTCAAGGTGTGAGGGTATGATGGATCGATGAGTGAGCTTCCGGTTGGTGATTCCGAGCTAGAGCCGAGGTGTTCTTGTTGTTGGTTGATCCGAGAGGGAAAAGGAGAGGAGAGGGAGGTGATTCTTTGTGAGGGTTTTAGGGTTTTAGTGAGAGGTAGAGAGTGTGTGTGAGTGAGAGAATGTTGGAGTGTCAAAATGAGGGAAGTGTGACTTATGTGGGGATTTTATAACCCATTCAAGGGCCATGCTCCCTCATGGGTTTCCGATTTCGTGTGAGGCTAAAGGAAGCGGCCCAATCGGCCCATCAGTTCACTATTCACTCGAGACCGGGTGGTCTCGAGTCGGGTTCGCGGTCTCGACTCACTTCTACTCTAATATATATATATATATATATATATATATATATATATATATATATATATGTTTATATCATACATACACACAACACATTATCGGCACATAGCACAAAGGAGTCACCATTTTCATTTTATAACACATATGCACGCACAGTTACATCAAAAGGTTTCCCGGGAAAATCCGAAGTGTCACATTATCCCCAAGTTTTAAGAACTTTCGTCCCGAAAGTTAAGGCAGTCACTGTCAAGCTAGTGTAAGTGAAAACGTTTCAACGGGGTGTCACAGGCTAGACATCAAGTCATGGTACTATTTAGGGAATTTCATCATCATAACATATACCCCATCTCACCCGGTCTTGCCGGAGAGGTACCCCCATCTCACCCGGACAAGCTGGAGTGTATACCACATCATACCCAGACTTGCCGGAGAGGTAGTTATCATTGTATTTCTCATAAATAGAATTTTCTCAAACCATGATTTCAAAAGTGCATCATTTATTAGGGCTTGCATCAAGAAACAAGGAAATTAGTATTCTCATGATGGATCATATTCTAGAACCGAGTAGTATCAATAAACAAGAAATAACAGTGGCCAGGTGTTATTGCTTATTTATCATACAGGCACTGTTCTAGTCATCATCCTCACGGGATACCAATAACCATCACACTTTATCTACGCAAGTAATTAGCTTATCTTTATACTAAGGCATTTTTCTTAGATTCAAGTCTAAATACTGCCCTGGTTGTTACCAGGGAATATCAATATCCTAACTCTTCCATATAAGCATAGATATTATTATGATTGTGGCTTTCTTTTGCTTGGAGTTTTGATAAAAATATCATTTTCTCCATTGACTCTATGGTTTGGTTAAATGTGAAGAGTATGCTTACAGTTAACTTTATTAGATTCCGTCACAAGGAATATTTTATTGAGACAGATGGCATTTTAAACATAGTAGGTTTCATGATTTATTCTTATAATGGCTTCATGTCTTTGTAAGAATTACCAGTGCTATTTTCTTTTCTTATGTTTATCTTCAGAAGATATTTGATTATTATATTGTGTATACCATCAAGAGATTCTATTATGTATGTATATCAAATTCAAATCTCTGGTTTAATATCAAACTTACGGAATATATACACACATAAAATAATAACTATACATCCGATGGTACTAATCATCAAGGTTATTTCCATGATTTTATTTTATCCTCTTATAAAAGTATATAAATTTCTGTCAAATATAATATTTTTGAAATTAAAAGTTTAGGTAAATAAATTATTCAAAATATAAATTTTTCTGAACTCATAAGAACAATTTCATTTTTAACTAACGGGTTAAACTATACCAGATTCACTATTTATATTACCTTAATAATTTCTTTTCAAGTAACCATCTATATATCTATTTCAATTATCACATTCCTACCTTTTCCTTTATAAGAATCCATTATAATATACATTTAAGATTGAGAAGCATTATTCAGAAGACTATGTGCATATGTGACCCATGACATTGTATTTATGAGTTACCAAGAGATGTATATACTATACATAAATTAGTTTCTGTAATTTGAAAACTTTAGTTATAACAATATAGCAGATATATATATGATTAAATATTAATAGTATAAGCTTAAAACACAATTTTTTTTTTTTTGAACTTTTGTATAAAATCTAAAGTATTTAGAGAAAAAAAAAACATTATTTTGTAAAGAGAACAACGTTTATTGGTGAACAAAGTTTAGTAAAACTAAATAACAATAAACCCCATATATACGTATAATAAAATGAAACTAACAGACTAAAACATAATCATCATACTTGGTCTGATGATAAAACCTTTTGGAACCGAACTTTTGTATACCTTTTCCAAGTTTGAAAGAAAATCATATATTTTTATATTACTAAAATATATTTTTACATATTCATTGAATGAGGAGTAACATAAAATATTAAATGTTTACCACTGTGTAGTCTATGGAATAAATATATAGCGATATTTTATAATATATAAACTTATGTTAATATAAAGTACACAAATGATCAATAGATGCTATGTTGTTTCCAAAAGATGTCATTACCCTTTCTAAACGGTATCTTATGCCTGTTTTAAAAATTAAGATTCAATAGATGCATAAACCAATAATAAAGTATTCTAACATTTTTTTTTCGTTTTAATATTATAATAATAATGACGCTTATTAGTAGTGGTATCGTTATTATTATAACTATATTTTCTCTTTCTTCGATTTACACAACCCAAATCTCTAAAAAAAATTTTTTTAAATGATTTTATTTAATCACGAATACTCATCATATTCATTTAACCATTTACTAAGTATTTTAATAGAATTCTTTAAAATTAATCCCAGCAGTAGTTATTTCGTAAAATTATGAATGTATAAAGTCTTATGGTCAACTAGTTACAAACCATAAGGGATAAAATGAAGTGGTAAATTGGTACACCTGGGTTTCAAAACATGCTTTGTCTTGATTCACTAAAGCAATCTTTTAAATTAATTCTTAAAATCCTTTTGGTTAATTTGATAACTTCGGTTTTATTTATTTAAATATAAATTATTTTGAAACAACATTATTAAAACCACAAAACTTTATATCATATATTTCTATATGTATTTTAAACCAAAGTAAATGATTGGTTTTAAAGAGAATCATAAACATAACTGCTTTATTAATAACTAACTTAGTTTGATGTATATTATGATATTATTTGAGTAGGTGGCATTAATTATTACAGACAAATTTCTAGTACAAATATCTGGGTACAATTATAAAAATAGATTGATTAAAAATGGTGAACATTGCGACTTATATATTTATTATAACTACAATTGGAATTTAAAATATACTAGTGATTATACATTCATAACTTATTTTAGTCTATCTAGATTATAAGAGTATTATGCTCAACATGCCTTTATGTAAGGTTTATTCTATCAATTTCCTCTACTAAGTTGTTTATTTAATGGGCAAAGTTTCTTTAAAATTTCTGACTCATAGGTGACATGGGTGCTGGTACTGGTTTGGTGGTTCAACTATTTAATATAAGTTAGCATTTACTGCCGTAGTGGCTAACATATGGAGATTTACCCATAGTTTATCTAATTCATTTTCCTATGGTAGGTTATAATGAATAATGGTACCTTTGATCATGAGAAGTATTCAACACTGTATCATATAATTATATTCCATAATATAATTTTGGGTTTACCTACTATAGCTATAACTAGGGGATGTAATTCAATATTAACATCAAATATCTGTATGAGGGATATACCATTTTTATTTTGTATAACTACAATATAGTGTGCTTAAAATAGTCACGAATAATTCAATAGTTTATATTGAAATAAAACTATATTCCATTTCTGTTTATATTGATAAATTACAGATAGCTGTAACACTTCTATTTGATATCAAATAATTTAAGTTTGTATTTATTGTTTTATAAGTAATTAAATAAAGTTTTATATCCCTAAACTGTGATATTTGAAATGTGGCTTTGACAATATGATATATATATATATATATATATATATATATATATATATATATATATATATATATATATATATATATGTTTTTACGCGTGATTTGCACTTCAAATAATAAAATTTCAACTTATAAATATATTAGGTAAATTAAGGCACTTACCTACTTAGGGAACAAATGACTATTGTAAACTTAATGCAATTTAACAGTACGACATTACTATTAGAGACTTAATACATCTGCCTATGTAGCCTATGGCTACATTTAATTATATTGATCACTCATATTGTAGACTAACAATTAGTCAAATAACATAAAGCACATAATCACATAAGTTATTTCCTAACACATAATTTAAAACTTAAGTGTCAGCAGAACACTTCTTTGGCTTGAACCAGTGGCATAGCTCTGATACCACCTTCTGTCACAACCCCCGATCCCTTATACAATTACAGGAACAGGCGGCCGTGAGCCAGTTTCGGTGGTATCGCGTATTGTCTAATTTGGCAGCGGAATTTTTCATCAGGACCGTAGTTAGGAAATATTTTATCAGAGTAAAACCACCATATTTTCATAATATTAAATACATGGGATAAAACCCAAGTTTTGCAGTACATACATTTATATCGGAATAAATCCTATTTTATTTAATAAAAACATCTATTTTATTTTAGGTAACTTTTATTGCCACTTTTCCAAGCCTTCAATGCTCTCCAGTTGGCTTCTATTGACTTCACACTAAGTTACCTGAACACGTGTTTAAAACATTTTATCAGCAAGAAATACTGGTGAGTGAATCCCAGTTTAATCAAGAAACATTTTATCGATTAAAGCAGTATCGAGGACGATTACAATGTTTATGTCTACACAATTACTCCATTTGGTACTATCAATCCTGACTTGTGGGTCATATTACCCATTGGCTAACTCATTGTCCAATGGTAACGTATTGTCATCCCGACTTACTACTCGCAAGTAGTACAAATTTTGTATACAAAACCCCAACATACCGGCAGTAATTGAAGAATTACAAAGACTCAATCACCGCTTAATCACATTGTAAAACATTTAAGGTTTTGTAAATTATTCCAAAAACATTAACAAAAAGAGGATAACTCACATTGCTAGTATAGGGCTTTCCTTTGTGATTCTCTGGTTATAATCTAAGTAATAAACAATGCACACGCGTTAGTATAATAACCCATTTTAACATTAGTAATACTTTCCCCGAGACGGCATTCCAACGACTACGTCGGGCAGAACCACGACAGCCGTTACGGAACCCTAGATCAATCGGGCAGAGTATCTAATACGTATCCAGGGGTTATGATACTTACAACGAGGCAGAGCTTCGCTAGTTAGGGGTATAATACCCAACTATAATATCTACTACTTCAGAAATTCGTTTAGAAAGAAAGATGTGAGCGACGGAAAGTGAAACCCGATGGCCTTCTTATATAGTGCTGAAACTGGTTCCCACGCGACCCGCGTAAAGAACAGGCAAGGCTTACGCGGCCCGCGTCAATACTGGGTCAGCGCGTAGCTTGTCCTGGTCATGATCTAGCCTCGCCACGATGATAACACGTGTCATCACCGGGCTGCGCCACCAATTGGGACACTCGCGGCCCGCGTAAACTAACGGTGTGGCCTTACACGGCCCGCCTGGACTTAAGAAACCAAAGGAGTCTGGTTCTAGCTTTCATACCGCCCGCGTAAGGGTTTGGGGTGGGCTCACGTGGCCCGCCTCAACTTACTATTTCTTGTTTTTCATTTATTTTTAATGCTATATTGTATTTCGGGCTCGATTTTCACATACGGGGTGTATTTTAGAAAGTGTAGGGTGTCAGGGGTGTTTTAAGAGGGTGGTTATATTTTGGGTATCACTCCTGGGTGCTTTGATAAAATATATAGTGCACTCACACTTAAATATAGTAACCAAATTCCACTTTATCCCTACGTCACGAGACAGAACCTCAACGAATTTAGGCAGAGCCTTGACATACGTTACGGGACCCTACGTCACTTGGACAGGGCATCAGTGGCCAGGGGTTAAAATACTTAATACAAGTTAGGGCTTTGGATTTTTTTATAGGTGAATAAAAGATGGAAGTATACAGAGGGAGCGAGGTAGAGACGGATGGAGTAAATTGAATAGGTTGTCAAAATGCCTATTTATACTACACTAAACTTTGAGGCCACGAAATTGGTATACACGTATCAATCTATCATTAATTGTGGGACATTATTTCAATGTACACGTATAGGATGCTTTGGTTTGGATTAATTTATTATTATATTATTATTATTATAATTAATTTAACTACTTCATTCATGTGGCGCTTATAACTTCTAAAATATGATGTTTTATAAAACAGTGAATATGCCATTAGGACGAGCATATTTTTATGTACATTTTGAACCAACTTTCATTAAAAACAGAGTAGGTCCAAATATAATGTATTTTTATAAATTAGTTATTGAACGGTTCCTACGCTTGCCCAAAATATCTCATATTTCCATTGGTCAACTTACCCATGATGTATTCTTTTAATAACATAAGTTTTTATATATTTTATATAAATAAAAATTTTGGAAATGTTACATATTCGCACGGATGTAGCTCATCCGCACGGATGAGCTGGTCCGTACGAAGGTGATGTACGTTCGTACGAAGGTAGTTGATTACTCTACACGAATGTAACCTACTATATATAGGTGTTCAGACTGAGTGTTCAGTAGCTGTTGGTGTAGACTTAGTGGCGAAGCGCTGTCAAATTTGTACCAGAACTGTGAATTGTTAATAAAACTTAGAAAATTGTGAAATCTTATGTTTCTACCTATTTCTGATGGATTTCACACATCAAACTTAGGTTTAGATATCATCGTGACGTAAACAAGCGATCCGAAAACCCGAACCTATAAGTGGTATCAGAGCAAGAGGCTGATGTCTATTGAAACCAAGACTTGGACAATTAGAACATTCTTTCTACACATTTTTCTTTGTCTTTGATAATTTTCATGGTTAAACTGGACTGATTTTTCCTAGGATTATGAAAATTTCAGTTTTGAACAACATTTTGTAAAATCAGCTTAAAATTCAAACGTTTTCATGCCGCAATTTTTAAAAAACGAGAAAACCCAAATTTTACACCTCCGTACAAAAGTATTCTTTCGCACGGATTAGAGCTCGTCCGCACGAACTAGGCACGTCCGCACGGGAATAAAATTGATTATTTTGAAAGTTCTTATTCGCACGAATTAAACACATTCGTACGAAAGTGTTTTGATCCGCACGAAGGAGGTTACATTCGTTCGAATTGCTCGTCCGCACGTAAGAATTTTGAAAGTTTAAACGAGTTTAAAATTGTTTTTATTGACAAAATTTGTTAAAATGCCTGAAAGTGATTATCAAAGGTATAAAAATCAAGAGGCTTTAAGAGATATATTTGAAAATTTTAAAATCAAAGAAGATGAAACGATAGAAGAAGGGTTAGACATATATAGAAAATTATTGAAAGAAATGAATAAATTTGGTGTCTATAAAACTCCTGAAAAAAGAATGAGAAATTAACAGAACCGTTATCATCAGATTGAGATGAAGTGTTGAAAAATATAAGGAACGATTCGTATGAGTATAATGAATATGATTTCATTGATAAGATCAAATCAAAGATAGTAGAAGTTGAAAGAAGAAAGCTTTGAGGTTAAAATTGGAGAGAGAAAAGATGGCGGTGAAGAACCGTGTAGTCAAAAAATCCGTCATATCTACAAATGAGGCTTCATATTCTGAGCCAGTGTGCTTAAAATGTGAATAATATAGATCAGAAAATGTCCAACTCATGAGGAATGCAGAAAGTTTGACATTAGAAAACCAAAATTTAAAAAAATAGAAAAAGATTTGGAAAATCTGTTGGTGCATATGTCTGTCGACTTCGTCTTGTATCGAGTCTTGAAATAGATTAGATAGATTAGGGCACGAAATACGAGAAATATGTGAGTGTGACCATTTTGCACGAAATGGAAAAGACCATTTCGCACGAAATGGAAAGTCCATTTGTACGAAATGGAGATGGTCATTTCGTGTGAACTGATTCGTGCGGAATGGTTGGCCTATAAATATGTGCCTTGGTGATTTCATTTGTAACGTTTCGATTCCGGTAGCGAAACTCTGCCGAAGTGTCTCCAGCATTGTAAAACGATCTGATATCAATCCAAGAGACATTTAAAGTGATTCTATGTGCAAACCAGCTGAAACAACTCCGATACGTCTGTTTCTGCCTTTCGTATTGGACGAGATCTCTTCTGAACGACTCGTTTGGTCGTGCAAATGATCCCTACAAGTGGTATCAGAGCTCAGGAGGAAGAGTTCTTACCATTTCAGCTGAAAATTTCTGATTTCTACTCACTTTCTTCACATTTTTCAAAATTAAGCATAATTTCACGGATAAAATGGCTTGATTTTCAAATATGACGTGCGAAACAGTGTTTTAACAAATCCTTGAAAAATCAGACCTTAATTCGAAGTAAAACTTGATCAATTTGTTGAAAAACTGTCCGAAAGTGTGACGTCAGATCCTTTTCGCACGAATTGGATCCATTTCGTTTGACTTTGCATTCATTTCGCATGAGACAGCTTCCATTTCGCTTCAAGGATTCATTTCGTTTGAATTTGCCTTCATTTCGCATGAAATAAGCTTTCATTTCGTACCAAAGACCATTTCGCTTGAAACAGTATTTCATTCCGCACGAATTGGGAAACAGGTTCATTCCGTTTGAAAAGTTCATTTCGCTTGGAAAGATCATTCCGCTTGAAAGATTCATTTCGCTTGAAAGATTCATTTCGCTTGAAAGGTTCATTTCGCTTGTTGAGGTTCATTTCGTTTTAAAGAGTTTAGTTTGTGAACTTTTGATAATCGAATCATGGAAAACGAGTTCTATAATGCCTTTGCTTCTCCGATCACTATAACTCAGAATACAATGCTAGAAAATGAAACGGGCACAACGTAAAAACCGCCTAAGCTTATGAGTATTGAGGAGTATAGTGGATGGGCCGAACGTTTTGAAAATTGGGTTCAAGCATATTACCTAGATGCATGGGATTATACTGAATTTCGATATATTAGACCAGTTAAGGACGACAGAAAGAAGGTTGATATTAAAGATTTAAGTGTTGAAGAGAAACATAAATATAAAAATGAAAAGTTGATGGTTAGTCTCTTGCAGCAAGCTATTAAGGAAGAAATCTTGATTTTACTACAACACAACGGAAGTGTACATTCAATATGGAAAGAACTAAAATCGAAGTTTGTTGGTAGTAAAGAGATGATCAAGAACAAAACGTTGCTTATGAAGAAAGAATTTGATCTATTCCGTGGATTAAGAACTGAAAACACCAAGCAGATTATAGAAAGATATTGCAATTTGGTGAAGAATATGAAAAGATTGAACATCAATAAAGATAAAGAAGAATTAATTGAAAAGTTGGCTGATGCGTAGCCACATGATGTTTGGGGCACGTATCTTATGATGTTGAAGAATAAACCTGAATTTGACAATCTAACGCTGAGTGATTTTATTGAACAACTCGAAGCTCAAGAGATGGAACAAAGAAAGATAGCGAGAATGAAGAACTATGATGGAGAACAAGATATTGGTCTGTATTACAAAGGTGGTGTTAGTGATAAGACCAATATTGCACCAAAGATTGAAACTGCTTTCAATGCAAAAAGTTCTTCTGAAAGTTCATCTCAAGGATCAAGTAGCAAAACAGGATTTTCTTTATATCCATCATTCGATCCAAATTTTTCTGCAACCAAGAGTGGCAAAGTTCTTCAATGCAACATTGCTTTAAATCTTGAGAATGATCAAAATTACTCGGAAGAACTTGCCAAAAGTCATATGTCTCTATTGGTGACTTTGTTAGAATCTTATGGGAGTTTAGTTGCAGGAAGGATCGGAAATCCAATGTTGACAAAAGACGATTACGATCAGATTGATGCAGAAGAGATGGAGTTGATGGATATAAAGTGGTGTTTGGCGAGCGTGTTGAGAAGAGCTGAAAAGTTTAAACAAATTACGGGAAGAGATGATTTTCTTGATGCAAATGTTTCTACTTTAGGATTTGATAAATCTAAAGTTACTTGTTTTCGTTGCAGGGAAAAAGGACATTTCAAGCGAGAATGCACAAACCGCGAAGCAAGTGGAGCTCAAAATCCTTTCAACAACAATGATTATTATCGGAAAGCGATTTATCATCAAGTTGCTCAACAGTCGTATCAACAACAACAGCCACAAACTGCTCATGCTAGAAAGGAGACTGAAGAGTCAAAGAAAGCTTATCTTGTTAATCAAGATGTTGGAAGATCGTCAAAAGGATTTAGTTGGGATAAATATATTTCTGCTGAGAGTAAAGCATGTTTGACAGATCAAGATGATGAAAGGCTTCCAAAAGATTTCAGTTGGGATGATTTTGATCCTAATAGAACAACAGATCATAAAGCTTTTGTTGCTCAAAAAGTTGAAGATGATGATAATGATTATTGGGCAAATAGTATGAAAGAGCATTTAAAGTATCTAGCCGAGAGATATGCTGAAAGAGATGCTGAAAATGCTCGAATGGCAAAGAAGAATGAGGTTGAAAAACAAGATGATTATTGGGAAGATAAAATGAAAGAGCATTTAAAATTTTTAGCCGAAAGAGATGTAGAAAGAAGGAAAGAAACGAATAATGAAGAAGAGGTCCGAGTGATAAAGGTGAAAGAAATTCCAACTTTCGAGATTAAAAAAGAAGTTAATACAGAAAAGGTGTCTGAAAATTGTGAAAACTGTGAGACTCTGAAAAAGTACAACAAAGAGTTGATTCACAAAATGAACAGGCTGAAAGAATCGTATGATGTTTTAAACAAAGCCATGAATCAATATAACGAGTCGAGCAGTGAACAAGCTACAACTATGAAGACACTCAATGGAGCATACATGATAAAGCAGGAAATGATCAATTATTACATTGGGATGTGTGCTGAACTTGAACAGAAATTGGAAACTCAGAGAATTGAAACTGAGAGAGTAAACAAATTATTGAAAAGTTACTCATGTTCTTCTTATGTGATTGACATGATTTACCCGACAGTTGAAGGCATGAAGGCATTTGAAGAAAAGACATCTGAAGAGAAAAATTCTGAAACAAAAGAAGATACTGAAGTGAAGAATTTTGGTAAGAAACAAAGTGTCAGTTACAACAAGTGTCCACCCCCGCTTGAAAATGGATATTCTCCACGAAATCCAAATTCAGAAAGAGTCAAAAAGGCAACCAACTTACAGTGGGAGTCTGAGTCTTCAGATAACTTGCCAGACAACATTGATGTCACGTTCACATCATCCGACACTGATCATGAGTCCGAGATAATTAGAAAGTGTTTGATCAGGTGTTGGATAAAGATGAAACGAAGGAGTCAAAGTCGGAGTTAAAGTCTGACACGTCAAGTTCAAAATTCAAACAGGGCAAAAGAGTTTATAATAAAGAATTTCTGTTATCACAAAATAATTTGAATGATGAAACAATCAAAGTAGCATATGCTTTGAATGATTCTGACAAGTTATATTTTGATGAAGAATTTCCAATAAGAGGTGTTAAAACTGAAATGATTAAAAAGGTTTTCAAACTAACAGAAATTAATATTTCTGAAATAAAAGATGTAAATCTTTCTGGAAAACCTAAACAATACACCTCAAGAGTTCAACAAAAATGAAACAAGAAAAAAGGTTACAGTTCTGGTTCAGGTTATCGAAAGAAACCAAACCATAACGGCAATTTCAAAAAGAAACGATTGGGTTTTATTCCACCAGAAAATCATAAGAATGAAAAAGTTTATAAACCAAAAACTGTTTTTGTTTCAGGAGCATCACCTGAAGAAGAAAAAGAGCACTTGTTCAGGAATCAGACAAACAAAGAATTCCTTGCTAAGAAGCAAGAGGAAATGAAGAAGAATGTTGCTCATAAGAAAGAGACAAGAGCCTATTTTCAATGCAAAACAGTTGGTCACATTGCCAGGAACTGTCCAAAGGCAATCCAAACAAAACTGGGAGTCTTTGAAAAACTGAAAAAGAAAGTTGTTGATGTTGAACCACCAACTGAACAGTTTAAAGTTTTCAAAAATTCAAAATTTGAGGCTGGTGAGTGTTCAAAGAGTTTTTACCAAAGAAAAGCAAAGCTTAACAACCAAAGGTGGGTTGTTAAAAAATCGGATAATAGTTCTAGCAATGATTCTGATTCGTCAAAATCAGAGGAGTTATTTTCTGGCGATGAATCTGATTTGTCAAAGTCAGAGGAGCCACAAGATGAGATGAAAGGTGAAAGATCAGTACCGCCAATAGATGATGCAAATTTTCCACTATTGCGGGCTGAAAACTTTAAACAAAAAATTGGCAAAGTTGAGATTTCAAATTAAATTTTTTCTGAAAAGAAAGAATTTAATGTTGAAAAAGCCTTTAACCCCACAGTTCAAAGTATTTTTGGAAAAATGATTGACGGGAAGGTCAAAGGGGTAAAGGAATTTTATGAGAAGAAAATAAAGAAACCAGATGAAGATGGGTCATCCCAGGTTAGTAATTGGGATAGAATATATCATGACTAAACTTTCTACTTGCCGGAGCTCCCAAGTTGGTAATCGTGGAGCATGAATCGGCATTTTTCTTGAGAAATTCACATCTGTGATATTTCGCTCTACATGTGGTAGTTTTTCTCAAAATTGTCATATTTCAACTTTCAAAAGTGGTATGGTTGATTTGTGAACCTACAAGTGGTTGAAAAGGAAATTTTCATCTACAAATGGTTAATCAAGGTCATTAAGTTGAACTTGATTTAACTATCATACAAAATGATTGATTGAACAGTGTGTTGAGTTTATCCCCATTCCTAACAAGTGGTAATCAACAAAACTTATTTTCCGGAAAAACCATTTTGATTAAAACAAACTTAAGTGTTTTGAAATCATAATGGGAAAATAGTTTGTTGTTAGGGGGAGTTCTGATTGTTTATGCCAAGTGAATGGAGAATTGAAGCTTGAAACATCGGTTTGTCAAATTTTTGCTAAATGATTTTGCATTTTAGGGGGAGTAAGAAATTTCAGAAAAATCCAAAAACATTAGAAAATTTGAAAAAGCAAAAAACATCAAAAATGAAAAATGAGTTTTGTTGTGAAAAAGAGGAAATGATAGTACATCTGTGGACTATCACAACACGCTAAAGATTTGGAAAGTCAAAAGTGGTAAACGATCTCACTACGGATATGCCAGTAGGTTTTTATACATTTAGTAGATTGTTTTCGAGATATAAACATAAATATCAAACTTGCTTATTTCGTGGGGAACATCTCTCGGATATATAGGTAACCCCTGAAATCTTGTTTGAAAGGCTTTCTATTTCTGACATACTAGGTCTTTGTGCGTGATGATATTTGGGGTATTATACCTGGACTTCTGATTTTGCGGAAGCAATAGCCTAGTCCTCGTATAAAGCTCTGCACTGCTTAAATTCTTAAGCCCACCCTCAGCATAAAAAATGATGAAACATTGCAAATTGCTAATAATGTGCTGTTGAAGAAAAGATCCCTAAACGGGACGCACCTAAAGTCGAGCCATCATCTCTATGTCTGAACGGAAGTTCTAACCTGAGCTCTCATGGTCTCACATTACCCGTTTACAGATATCATTAGTGTACATTCACCTGTAAGACTGAATATAGGAGTCTGGATATGGGAGTATATTCTGAGGTGGGACACGCGAATAAGGTTAAGTCTATTAAAACACTAAACTCGTATCTCGAAACAATTGAACTTTGTGTGAAAATTTAAGTGGATCAGTATACTGACAATCTAAGTGAATTGTTTAGAACCTAAAATGTTTAAAGCTTAACGGTGTTGGTGATTTGTCTCATAAACTGATATGATCCTCTTACACAAACTCACAAAAATACTGTCTGTAAATATTTCTTTACTGTTTTTCAAAAACCCAAAAAGATTGTATTTAGCTTTAAAATTTTGAAAATCCAAATAGATTTTGTTTCATCTTATTTTTCGACAACTGATGTTGAACAGCTGGTTTTCAAAATTCCAAGTGCTGAATATGATGAACAAAAGGTTTGGGAGAGTGTTTGAAATGAGAGATTGTTTTTACAAGTGTTTCTTTAGAAATTAAAATTATAAAATCATTTTTTGATTGATTGATACCTAGAAGTGGTTTCTAAATTTGTCAAATTTTAAATTTGAGAAATTTATTTTGAAGTAGAGGATGTGCAAGTAGAAGTAGTCAGGTTCCGATTCCTGAGGACAGACAGACTTATGCCAGGTTCCAGATTTTGTGGCTATGAAGAGCCAGGCAACGTTCCTGAACCTGTGAAAGCTGCAAAGGTTGAGCTAGGATCAACATTCAAGGGGGAGTTTGAATGTTAGAGAGCTAGATTCAAATCCTGAGGTTCATGCAAGTTGATGATGCTGATGAACTTAAGGAATCAAAAGATCTGATCAAGAGAATTAGAAAGCTCAAAAGCCAGGTTATGGTTCTGATCCTGTAAAGAAAAGAGACAGATTGAGATTCTGGAAGAGAAGAAAAAGATTGAGGTTGTTTACAATGTCAGATATTTTGAAAGAGCGAGAAGACTGATAAAGACTAAAGACTTTGAAGACTCGACACCGAAGGCTTTGTCAACATCCAAGGGGGAGTCTGTTGGTGCATATGTCTGTTGACTTCGTCTTGTATCGAGTGTTGAAATAGATTAGATAGATCAGGGCACGAAATACGAGAAATATGTGAGTGTGACCATTTCGCACGAAATGGAAAGTCCATTTCGTACGAAATGGAGATGGTCATTTCGTGTGAACTGATTCGTACGGAATGGTTGGCCTATAAATATGTGCCTTGGTGATTTCATTTGTAACGTTTTGGTTCCGGTAGCGAAGCTCTGCCGAAGTGTCTCCAGTATTGTAAAACTGTTGGGATTGAACCCTACCAGAGGAACAGATAATGAAAGCCAAAACCGGATCACAAAAATGGATTCACAATAATCGACTGTTTACTATAAGCTTCCCCTTGACTATGGCTCCAACATCTGATATACTCCAAAGTATTGCCTTTATCAACAACTGCTGACAATGAAAACTGCTGATCTGCTCAAAGACCGATGAAGACTAAAGCCCTGCTGCCCAATCTACTGCCTTGAGTCAAGCACTGCTGATCATGACAAGTACTGCTGGGTTCACAGCAGTGGAAGGATGCTGCAACAGTTTTATTCATCTTGTATAATGTAATGTAACATCAGTAGTTAGCAAAGCAGTAGTTGTATAGATCAGTAGATAGAGTTTGTTAGTTTATTAGATGTCACTTTCATGGTGACGTCAGCTGAGATGCCCAGTGGTTTGGACTGCCTATAAATGTAACAGTACTCTATACTGTTACATTTGATTGACTGAGTGAGTTCTTTTCCTCATGTCTAATCCTTTCATCTTGTGCAACCAACCCTGGAGTATCAGGCTAAGGGGGAGCTTAGTTTTGTAAGCATGCTTGTAAGCATGCTTGTAATCATTTGCTTTGTAATTCAGTCATTCAATTTAATGTGAAGCATTTGTTTACCAAATTATTTTCTTCCTTGATTGTGTTTACAAAGTTTGTATTCATTTCCGCTGCATTTAATTTTAGCTTATATCCATTGTTTTGTCAAAATTATACAAACAAACACAATCATGACAGCCTCCGATCCAAACAATTGGTATCAGAGCCCGGACAGTCAAATTCGATCTAAACAATCAATTTGACATAACAGTTCAGCTCAAAACTCATTGATACTAAGGTTGATTGTATTTTGTTAAAAACAGAGTAACGAGAAATCATGTTCAAAATGATTATTCAGTCACTCTGTAAAACAACCAAGATGTCATAAGATTCACAAATTTCAGACAATAAGTGATGTCATGCACAAATCACCCATATTTTTTAGATCTGAAAACATATCTGGTAACTATGGTATGATTATCATCTTTCAAAATTGATTTCAACTGTTGTTATGAAATTTGTGATGATCTCATCATGTTTAATGCTAAAGTATGAACCTTAGATTAACAAAACCTATGTTCATATAAACATTAGTGTTTTGCTAACAAAGAAAGAGGGAAATAAAACTTTAGTCATGAAATCTTATGTGTTAAAAAGGCAGGTTGAGAATCCTCAAAAGGACTGAATTAACCCTGTCAAAACACATTAAGAAAATCAGGGGTCAAAATTGTCCAAATCATACGTAATGTGAGATTTGGTAATAAAACATGTTCAAATGTGACCAGATCTCTCAAAACATTACTGCAATATGATTTTGGATTAAGTATTTCCTCAATAAAATCTCCCAGTAAGTATTTTCTGTACTTATGAATGGGAAGGGCAAAAAGGGAAGAAGAAAATAACAAAACTCAAAAGTGTGTTTATCTCAAAACTTTTGATGTCAAAAGAAAAGAGTATAAACATAAAACACTTATGAGTCCAAAGTTGGGTAAACCATGGTCATCAGGCAATTGTGTACATGTATTGATTCAGGGAAGTTCAGGTAAAATTAATATCCCAGTGATTGAACTTAGAAGAGGACTTTGCAATCAATTGGTAAGAAAATGGTTCCAAACAGTGGTTATAAAAACTTGAGAATGATATGATTGTGGACTTACTTGAAAAGTTGCCAGATCCCTTTGATGTTACTTTCAAAACATCCTTTAATTTTTTTTTCTAAAAAGGTGTTTCTCTCAAATAAAACCGGATATATTATTCATTTTTTTTAATAATATATTTTGTACTTTTACTCATTTTTGATAGTAAAAGTTTTCTCTCCGGTCAGGATGTAATTTCCTTATTTTTGTGTGAAATTACTTTTCTTAAAATTGATCAAAAGGAAGTGGTGCACATGTCAAGGTGATATTAAGTTCAAGTTTGTCAAAAATTGATTGCAAATTGATTTCAAACTACTGAGATACACATGTTCTAGTTCAAATAATTAGACACAAAATGTGTAGCCTTAGTAAAGAAGATTTCCTCATCTGGGATGCTAAACCACTGTCAGAAAATAGTGAACATGTGGAAAACCTAGAACAAAATTTCCTAGAAAAACTGCTGACAAATTAATCTTGATAATTTGCATCTAAAATGTAATTATTAAGTATAGCATTTTTGCAAGATAACAGATGTTGGACATAATATTGTGTTTACACAAGACAAAATCAATCCTCACATCTGAACAAGCAGATGCTCAAATTTTATCTGTCAAAAGTTTAAACACTGCTGCATTAACAGTTGTTACACTAGTGGTTTTCATTTTGTTTTCTACCACTGTTTTCCCTTAACTACTGCTGTGTCTCAAACAACTGCTTTCTAAAGTCTGTCCACTGCTGAAAGTCAACCCCTGTTCCTTCAATTTCTTGATAAGCACTGTTGTATAACATCAGTGTTCTATCCACTGATGTGCTATCCACTGATAGTTAAAATCACCCACTGATCCATTTATTACCGTTGTAACTACTGATGGTTGATCCATCAGTGGCTCCCAAAACAACTGTCCTCCATTATTTACTCTTCCATCAGGGGTTGGCACGTGGTCAGTTTTTAGTCGTCAGATCATTATAACCGCTGCCACGTCAGTATTTACTTTTTCCCTAAATAAAACCCTGATCAAAACCCCAAACAGGGTTTCACTGTCGAATTGAATTCCAAACATTCTCTTCACAAAGCAGTTTCCTACTCATAACTCCAAAACATTCTTCGATCTTCTTCATCAAAAATGACGAAATCAAAATCAAAATCATCTTCTTCATCCGCTTCTAAAGACGCCACTCAAATGGCCGCTGAACCCACAAAAATTCGCTACAAATACCCTCACAACTATTTGGGTATACTCACAAAACCCACAACCAACAACACCTTTGACTCCATCATTGACACCTTATCTGCGTCAAAGTACAAAACTTTGTTAATTGCAGACGCTCCCATTTATCTACAAACCCAGAGAGAGTTCTGGAACAATGCTACCATTGAAAAACAAGGAGACACTGTCACAGCCATAAACTCCTCGATACAGGGTAAAAAGATTCAAATTTCTCCAAAATCCATTTCAGAAGTCTTTAAACTCGATGATCAAAAAGGAAAGGTAAAACTTCTTTCTCAAAAACCGAGTTGAAAAAGGATTTCATGAATAGGGGTTATGCAGAGCAACCAAAAAGGGATACCTTACAAAAAGGTTTCTTCCCTTCTGCATCAAGGTTTTTATTTCACACTTTGTTGATGTGTGTTTCTAATAAAACAACTGCTTTTAACGAAATACCATCAACAATTCAATGCCTGGGATATGCAATTTTAAATAATGAAAATTATAATTATTCCTAGGAAATTTTTGATGATTTGGTAAAAAATGTTGATAGCAAAGCATTTCTGCTGTTTCCAAGGTTTCTATGCTATTACTTTGAACAAAAATTTGAAAGAGAAGATGCAGAATTGCCCAAACAAGGTGCTCATTTTAAAATAAATGGTTTAATGCCTGAAACATTCTCTAGAATGTTGGCACCTATAAAAACAAAAGCAGAGGTACCTGAGCAGAATTTAGCAGATGAAACTGCTCCTCAGGTATCGGCTGCCGAGCCCACTGCTCTAGGTGATCAAAGCAGCACACCCAATGTTTTGAAACCCACACCTGCCACCACTAAAAAAACCAAAAAGAAAACATCCAGAAAGCCCCCCAAACCCAAAACAAAGGCACCTCTGGAAGATGAGATCCCAGAGCAACTGCCAGTGACAACACAAATGTCACCAATAACCACTGCTGCTACTTCCTCACAGCAGTTGGATGAAAGATCTCCACCCTTGCCTCAAACTCCTCCTGCATCCTCACAAAAGGATCAGGTTGTAAACACAGGGACCCCACAATATGAAGCTCTGGACCCACTCGGATCCATCTTCCACAGTCCTGATCCCAATGACATGTCTCTTTCAACTCCTTTATCCTCACCCCTCATATTACCATAATCCATGCTACCTTTGTTGCAGGCAGTGAATGTAGCTCAGACACAAACCAGTTCCTCTCAATCACCTATCACTGAGAATATACTCCCACAAGTGACTGGGTCTGATGTCTATACCTCTGCTATCCCAGCAACAACTGAGGAGGTTACACTGCAGGAATTACAAGTAACTCCTGTCAGTAGTTCAAGTGGAGCAGCCACTACAAATGTTGAACCCACTGGTTTACATTTGGACAGTGGTTACATTCATAAGACTCCCTTGAAGGCAATTTCTTCAATAGCACCTCTGAGAACCACCAGTGAGGTTATTCTGCCCACTGGTACCCTCAAAAGGTTATCAAGTGCTGAAGAAAGAAGTCCCCAGTACTAAGAACAAGGGGCATCAATGAATGAATTTTGGGATTCTGTTCCTAAGTCATACATTGGTACAACCACTGCTGGTGGGGATTCAGATGATCCCATTAACTTGGGTGATGATTCAAAATATCAGGAATTGACGGGGAGAGTTGAAAATCTGGAGACCTCAGTTGCTGAAATAAAGGATATGGTGCAACAGCTGTTAAAGGCTCAAAAAGCACAATCCACTGCTGCTTCAGCTCAAGCACCTGCACAACCTGCACCTGCTGCAAATGAGCTATGGAACATGTTCCAACCACTGCTGGAAAGACAAAAACAGATGGCTGATCAGCAACATGCTATACATGTTCAAAAGCTGACTAACATGGTGGAATCAAGATTTAAAGATACTCAGGCAGACATTAAAGCTATCAAAGCTCATATCCAAAGTGCCTCTGGAAAAATTCCTCCCACTGTTCTTTTCATGAATGAACCCTTCCTAGATAATGCCAAAAAGGGGGAGAAGATCAAGTGGAAAAAGAAGGGAATTGAAGATGGTATCTACATTGAGCCGGAAAAGAATAGCCAAACCAAAGCAGCAGTATCAACACACACCACATCACCACACACCACCACAACCACTACTCCACCAGCATCATCATCATCATCTGTGATCACATCACCAAAACCAAATTCACCACTAAAAACAGCCACCCCATCATCACCTCCTGCCAAAAAGCAGAAGACAGCAGATGTTACAACATCTGCTGTAATGACAACAGTGGTTGAAACACCTGTTGTTTCAACAACTGTTAGTCAACCACAAACCACTGCCACCGAAATCACTACCATTCCAACCCCTGCTCAAAAGCAGAAGACATCTACTGACACATCAGTAGTTGTAATGACAACAGCGGTTGAAACATCAGCTGTTAGTCAACCATCAACCACTGCTCTCACTATTCCCACATCACAACCAAAATCCCTTTCATCCACAAAGCTTTACATCAGAAAGAGAAAAATTACTCAGGCAAATGAGGACAAACATGATCCAAATGCTGCAAAATATCCGATGGAACTGGAAGCTATGAAAAATGAGATGAGACAATTTTACACTGAAGATGATCCTTCAAACAGAAGATTCCCTTCACTCATAGGCTTCATAGTCCCAGAAGATATAGATGAATATCTTGAGCTCAAAGCAAGGCAGGCTAAGATAAGAGCCAAGATTGAATATGAAGGTCAAAGTGATGAAGCCATCTCTGAAAAACTGGAATTTCTGCTCACAAAAGTTAAGCAGATGGAAGATTTTGCACAAGAATTAAGCAAAGAAAAAGCTGATCAACGAAATAAATTAAGAAAAGAATATCTTGCTTATATTATGAAAGAAAAATTCTATCCTGCTGAAGAAAAACAGTTTGAAGAATGGCCAATGGTTGCTTTAAAGCATGAGGCAGATAGGATTGATAGAATCAAAAACGATCCTAGAAAGAAGAAGACTGCTCCAAATTGGAGCAAATACAAAAAGCTCATAGCTGACCTAACATCTGAGTACAAGAGAAAGAAACAGGAGCTGGTGGATGCAAAGGTGGACACTGCCACTGCCATAGCAAAATGGTCAAAGCAGCATACTGATGAAGCTTATGAAAGGCTTAAGAAAAGAAGGATAAATGTCTCAAGAAGCCTGACTACAAAAAGCTTGAACAACAGATTGAAAATCTCAAAACACTGCTCACATCAGCTGATAATTCTATTCTTGTGTCAAACAAAGAAGAAGGAAAACAGTTGTCTAGTGAAGAATTAAAGAAAAAGGAAGCTGAGTACTTCACAGAAACCATCAAGAAAATGGGTCTAAAAGAAGAGAGCTCAGTAAAACTTCAAAACCTTTTCAAAAAGGTATTAACCAAGCCTGCATCACCAAGCACTTCAGAAATATCAGACATTGAGCCAGATCAACAAAAGAGACAAGAGCAAATTGAAAAAGAAACTGCAGAAGACGTAGCTGCAGCAAATGATGTCATTGAGAAGGCCCTCAAACAAATGTCTGATAGCTTACAACTTTTCACAAGGCCAACATCTCCAAACTCATCAGGAAATAAATCTCTCCCAAGAAACCCATTAGGATTAAAAATACTTAAGTGGATGTCTGATCAAAAGACCCACGTATTGACCTTGGTCAGATCCAATAGTGAAGTGAAGTACATATCAAGGAAAGAAGCACTAGGCCTTGGTGTTTAAGATTTGCAGGATCTCCTTGAACTTTCACTGTGTAGGGATGAGGATGACTCAAGTTCCAATGCCTTTGAAGAAAAATTTAAAAGACAAGCTAGGGAACTTTTGATGAGAAATAAAAATCCAGAATAATGAAGGGTTTTGGCATTATCTGTTCCAGGGGGAGATTGTTGGGATTGAACCCTACCAGAGGAACAGATAATGAAAGCCAAAACCGGATCACAAAAATGGATTCACAATAATCAGCTGTTTACTATAAGCTTTCCCCTTGACTGTGGCTCCAACATCAGATATACTCCAAAGTACTGCCTTTATCAACAACTGCTGTCACACCCCGATATCCACGTGTCACCGGTGGGCCCGGTGTGGGGTACAGTGACGTAGTTGGCATCGTCATAGACAAACAACACAATATAATAATGCACAGCGGAAGCAAAATAGATACATTTCAACTTTAACTAAAATGACATAATAAACATCATAAGTAGTTGAAACGGATACACATGCGGATCAAATAAAAATAAGAATAAATTGTTCAACAGTTATTTGTCGTCCGAGCTTGCGAGACTATAGTGGACGCTCTTAGGAAACAGCCAGCCTAGTTCGTATAGTACCTGCACTTAATCTTTTGGGAAAAATACGTCAGTTTACACTGGTAAATACAAATCGACTGACTCATTTTGAAAAATGATTAAAAATTGATTTAAATGCACAAGGCATAAATATTTTTATTAACTCATTTTAAGCGCACGATTAAGCGAAAGACCGGATAGAATGTGATTTAGACCCGACAAGTTTGAATACTTGTATAATATGGGTATACTAAATACATTCTGGATTTTGAGATAAAAATGATAACGTTTGACCCGTTTCGGTCAATTTACGCAAACTAGTTACGTAAACCGAACCGAACGCTAAAAAGGGCGTTACGGGTAGCCAAAGAGTCAAATGCAAGTTCCCTGAGATAATATGCTTTAAATATGATATAATATCAGTAAGTTATGTTCTATATTGCCCGGAATAATTTTAAACTCAATTTATGCCTTAGAAGGGCATTTTGGTCATTTAAAAGATTATAAAAGAGTCAAATTAGAAATCTGAGTTTCGGGTCTGGTTTATACAGTAAATATACTTTATTTAACATGTTATAGCAGTAGGGTATGACCCATATACCAAACTTAGCATTTAAAATCAAACTATGCACCGTAGGGGTATTTTAGTAAATTCACAAGGGCTAAAACTGCCAAAACTGGAAACCTGAGTTCATATACTTATACTTACTGTTATTATATGAAAATATACTAATTACATCAGTAGGTATAAGTCTTATATGTTAAAAATGTGTATAACGCTTACTATGCGCTAAAAATGCTTAAAATGCGATTTAACGTCGTTTCCGGGTTTTCAAAATAAATCTGGGATTTTTATATTTCCAGAATACTTAAAATAATTTATTTAACATATAAAATCAGTAGGAAAAGGTTTCGGGTCAAAAGAGTGCATAAAACTCATTTTATGGCCTAAACGGTCAAAACCGACATAAACCGAAATAACTAAGCGATGTAAGATACGACCAGCCAAAAATTAAATAAAAATCATCTAAAATCCCAAAATATTATATAACATCAGTGGGTAAAAAGTTTTATCTCAAAACGTGGCCTGAAATGGGTTATACGCGAAAAGGGCCGTTTATGTAACTTAAGAATATAGTTTTACGCTAATGGCCATAACTCAAAATCTGGACCACCAACTGATCCGAAATTTTCGGTGCAAGTTTATATATTAGAAATAAAGATTTCTACTCTTTCACTTTTCCAAAAATCACGTTTTATATCAAAAAGGGCAAAATAGTCAACTTTTAAGCATAATCGGAAACATGTAAATGAATCGGCTAAGTATAGACTCAAGCAACAAAATTCCAGAGAGTTTTACCAAAATAAAAGTGGTCAAAAATACTCTCAAATACAGATCTCAAATATGCATGTACGAATCCGAATCGATAGTCTACGAAAATGTCGTTTTACACGACTTTCGGTTCCGATTCGTATTTATACTAAAGATTGTCGAGTTGATCATTGTAAAACACATTCTTATATTCATTATAAAGCTATTTATGATGATCAAACAGATTGCATGTCCTTTACATTACCATTTAAGCTATTTTTCACAAAAACCATTTCTGTTGACTTTTTAAGAAAGCCTTTGACTCGACAATTAGCATGCAATAAGTGGGAATCAGAGAATACCCTTTTGAGGGTTTGTTTCCCACATAAATACCAACATATTTGTGGTTTCAATTCGAGAAATGACTGAATAAAACTCGTTTAATCAGAAAGTCAAAGTATAAGAACATTCAGTTTGACTTTTACTAATAATCGATGCAAGAACGAATTAAGGACTGAATTAGAAGCTTACAAAGGTCCTATTGATGCTTAGATAACACTAGGAGTCGGCCTTGATGTCCAGAAATGCTCCAGAGATGCTTTGAGAGTTCTTGAGAGTAGAGAGTTCTTTGTTCACAATTTCAAGTGCCAAGAAAATGGATGAAAATCTGATTTAAAGCTCAATTCAGATGTTTGTAAGGAGGTTACTGTGGCACTAGGCATGCATGGCATCTTATTGGGGCTTTTGGAGGTGAAAAACAGCTGTTACACACTTAAATTTGGACCCAAACCAAAGCAGTTCGCGAATTCAGTTACTGGCAGCCCCACGCGGCCCGCTTGGGTCTGCCCAGGCGGGTCGCCTGACCCCTGATCAGCCAAACTATTTTCCATTTTGGCAGCTTTGGTCCCTGGACTTGCACGCGATGTTTCGGCCTCTTATCTTGACCCGTAAACCCCCAAACTTGGTTTTTAAGAACCTTGGGACATTTACCTACATGGTAATGTCCTCAGATAACTTTGCGCTCAACCGAAAAGCCATGAAATTCGACGTTGACGCTTTTAACCCCTCAAGTACGGTTTTGGCCATAACTTTCTCATACGTTGACGAAACTTCACGAAATTTTAACCACGTATTCTAGTGAGTATATTTTAGCATTATAAAGCTTCGGGTCTGCCAAAAGTTCACTCAGAGGTATAAATTAAACATGTTGACACTTTTGGCCCCTATAGTTTGCAATTCCTCACTTTTGTGCAATTTCCGCGTCGTATGATCCATGAACCATCCGTTTAAGGTTATAAACATTATGTAGGGTTATCATAGAGTCTATTTATCCATTGTTGACACTTTGGACCCTTACGTTCCATAGTTTTCACCGTTTGTCACTTTTAGTCCCTCTAAAGTTTGTTTTCACATACCGGAACCTTATGACACGTGTCAAGACATTATTGGACGAAATTTTTCGAGGTGTTACATCCTCACCCCCTTAAAAGAAATCTCTCCCTCGAGATTTACTGAAACAAATGAGGGTATTTCTCTTGCATCGTGGATTCCACTTCCCACGTGTATTCGGGACCTCTACGGGCATCCCATTTGACCTTAACAATAGGCACGTGCTTCCTTCGAAGCTTCTTTACCTGCCGATCCTCAATCGACAAAGGTTTTTCCACAAATTTCAGACTCTCGTCTATGTGTATATCTGTATGCGGTATAACCAGTGAATCGTCAGCGAAACACTTCTTCAAATTACAGATGTGGAACACATTATGAATAGCACTAAGCTCTTCAGGCAAGTTTAACTTGTAAGCGACTGACCCGACACGTTCGATAATCTCGAAAGGTCCTATATATCTCGGGCTTAGCTTGCCTTTCTTTTCGAATCTCATCACACCCTTCCAGGGCGATACTTTGAGCAATACCTTATCACCTACATCGAAGTGAAAATCTTTGCGCTTAGGATCCGCATAACTTTTCTGCCTATCCCTGGCAGCTTTCAAACGATCGCGAATCTGAACGATCTTGTCTGTCGTCTCAAAGACGATATCTGGCCCAGACAACTGGACATCCCCAACTTCTGCCCAACAAATGGGCGATCTACACTTTCTACCGTATAGGGCCTCAAAAGGCGCAGCCTTGATGCTGGAATGGTAGCTATTGTTGTAGGAGAATTCAATCAGCGGTAGGTTCTTATCCCAACTACCACCCAAGTCGATCGCACATGCACGAAGCATGTCTTCCAAGGTTTGAATAGTACGCTCACTCTGACCATCGGTCTGAGGATGATAGGCCGTACTAAAATTCAAACGAGTGCCCAACGATTGTTGGAAACTCTTCCAAAAATGCGACGTATATCTAGTATCTCTATCGGAGATAATAGATATAGGTATACCATGCAACGCTACAATCTTATCGACGTATAATTGAGCTAACATATCGGAGCTATACATCTCCTTGATGGGTAGAAAATGAGCTGACTTAGTCAGTCTATCTACTATGACCCATATGGTATCATTTCCCTTTTTCGTCTTCGGCAACTTGGTGATGAAATCCATTGTCACCATTTCCCATTTCCACTTGGGAATTTCAGGTTGCTGAAGCAAACCTGACGGCTTCTGATGCTCGGCTTTGACTTGCGCACAAGTCAAACACCTAGCCACATGCTCAGCTACTGACTTTTTCAAACCAATCCACCAGTAGTTTGCTTTCATATCCTGGTACATCTTATCAGCTCCAGGATGAACGGAATATTTAGAGCTGTGGGCTTCCTGGAGGATAACATCCCGAAGTCCTCCATAGACTGGAACCCATATTCGTCCGTTTAGTCGTAGCATTCCATCTTTGTCGTAGGATAACTGCTCCTCAGTTACTCCTAACTTTTCTGCAGGATAGTTAGCTTCCAGCACAGCTTCCTTCTGTGCAGCTAACACCCTATCATTCAAATTATTTCTTATTTCAATGCGCTTGGCATTGATTCTGATCGGTTTCACCCTTTCCTTTCTGCTTAAGGCGTCGGCAACCACATTTGCCTTGCCTGGATGGTATCTTATCTCACAGTCATAGTCATTTAAAGTTTCCATCCATCGCCTTTGACGCATGTTCAATTCCTTCTGATTGAACAAGTGTTGAAGACTCTTGTGATCTGAATATATTATGCACTTGGTTCCATACAAGTAATGTCTCCATAACTTCAAAGCAAACACAACTGCACCCAATTCCAAGTCGTGGGTGGTGTAGTTCTTCTCGTGCACCTTGAGCTGGCGAGAAGCGTAGGCAATGACTTTGCCTTTCTGCATGAGTACACAGCCCATGCCAGTATGTGATGCATCACAATACACCACAAATTCTTCAATACCATCGGGCAATGTCAACACTGGAGCATTGCTCAACTTTTTCTTCAAAATGTCGAAGGATTCCTGCTGCTTAGGGCCCCAATCAAACTTAATCTTCTTACGAGTCAACGAAGTTAGGTCGCAGCAATTCTCGAAAAGTTCTCGATAAATCGCCTATAATATCCTTCCAATCCGAGGAAACTGCGAATCTCGGTAGGAGTCTTCGGCTCCTGCCAGTTCATGACTGCTTCTACTTTAGCGGGATCTACTTGGATACCACGCTCGCTTACCACATGTCCAAGAAACTGGACTTCTCGAAGTCAAAATTCACACTTCGAAAATTTGGCATAAAGCTTCTCCTGATTCAGAAGTTTGAGAATACAACGAAGGTGTTTCTCATGGTCAGCTTGGCTCTTCGAGTAGATAAGGATGTCGTCAATAAAGACAATGACGAACTTATCTAAATAAGGCTTGCAGACCCGATTCATGAGATCCATGAATGCGGCTGGTGCGTTAGTGAGTCCAAAAGGCATCACTAGGAACTCGTAATGTCCATAACGAGTCCTAAACGCTGTCTTGTGCACATCTTCGTCTTTGACCTTCAACTGATGATAACCGGACCTCAGGTCGATCTTGGAGAAATAGCTTGCTCCTTGCAACTGGTCGAACAGATCGTCGATCCTGGGTAACGGATATCTATTCTTGATAGTGACCTTGTTAAGCTCACGGTAATCGACGCACAGACGCATCGACCCATCCTTCTTTTTAACGAACAAGATTGGTGCTCCCCAAGGAGATGAGCTAGGTCTAATAAAACCTTTAGCTAACAAATCATCCAACTGCGTCCTCAACTCCTTCATCTCCGTTGGTGCCAATCTGTATGGTGCTCTTGCTACAGGCGCAGCGCCTGGAATGATGTCTATCCGAAACTCCACTTGCCTATCTGGTGGTAAACCGGGTAGTTCTTCAGGAAATACTTCAGGATATTCCGAGATAACAGGGATATCCTCAATCTTCGGCTTCGGCTCATCAATGGTAACTTGTGCCATGTAAACGACACATCCCTTCTGCATGCACCTGGATGCCTTGAGCATGGACACTTGCTCAGGCAATCCATGCTGGGTATCTCCTTGAATAGTAAGTGACTCACCGGACGGAGTCTTAACTATTACTTGCTTTCTATTGCACAGAATCTGGGCTTGGTTACTTGACAACCAATCCATGCCTATCACTATGTCGAATCCAGCTAGCTTAAAGGGAAGCAAGGATAACGGGAAAGAATGATTCCTAATGGATATAACACATCCATCTAGAACAGTCGAGGCGGTTTCTATGGTTCCATCGGCTAATTCCACCTCATATTTCACGCTTAAGGTTTTAACAGGGAGGTTCAACAATTTACAAAACTTATCATCTACAAATGACTTATCGGCTCCTGAATCAAACAAGACTCTAGCAAAAACATCATTTACAAGAAACGTACTTGTAATGACGTTGTCGTCAAGAACTGCTTCCTTGGCGTCCATTCTGAAGACTCTCGCATTAGTCTTCTTTCCTTCATCGGCTTTCTTTGCATTCTTTGGGCAATTTGGCCGGATGTGCCCTTTCTCGTTGCAACCAAAACAAGTTGCGTCCTTAAGCTTCTTGCAGTCCAAGGCTTTATGGTCCGTGGACTTGCAGATTCCACACCGTTTTTCTTGAGACTGGGATTTCGCCTCCAAACGACATTTCCCAAAATGGTGTCTCTTGCAGGTCTTGCATCTGGGTCTCTCACCCGATTGATGATCTCCTTTCTTAGATCCCGACCCTTTCCTATGGTCGTTGTTTCCTCTGTGTCGTTTCTCAGATCTTCGTGAGGTGTCATCCTCACGTTTCCTTTTGTTCTCCTCTGAGCTCTTCATAGCTCTCAATCTGACAACATCTTGAGTGAGGGAGAGGGATAGATCAGCTACGGATCTAAATGTCGTAGGCATTGAAGCCTTGACGCTTGCCTTTATCTCCGGTGCCAGACCCCCAATAAATCGAGCAATCCTTCGCGGCTCCGGGGTCACCAGATAAGGCACCAACCGAGATAAAGTGTTGAACGTAGTAAGATACGCTTGACAATCGAGGTTCTTCATAACCAGAGATACAAAATCCGATTCAATTCTCTCAACCTCATGCTGCGGGCAGAAGTTCTCCTTGATCAGGGCCACAAACTGTTCCCATGACAAACCGTACAGTGTGGCCTTACCGGCAGCTTGTAGGAGTGACTTCCACCATGCTAACGCATCTCTCTTAAACGACTGGGACACGTACTTCACGACGTCCCTATCAGCACACCCGCTGATATCAACCACAGTATCCATCTCATCGATCCACGTCATGCAATCTACTGCTCCTTTTTCCCCAGTAAAATCTCTGGGTTTGCAAGATACAAAATATTTGTATGTACAGGACTTGCTGTGCGTATCATGTTTCAGCTTGATCTCTTGCTTAGGAATACTGCTGTGGTTGGAGGAGTGATTATCATCCTCATCTTTCTTCGGCTCACTCTTTTTAGAAGGTGGCTTACTATGAGCCTCAGAGTGAGTCTTGGGCTTTACGTGCGTTACTGTTCGGGTCCTACTCCGAGTACCGCTAGATTCCCTGAATTGCCTATCCATAGCTTTGGCAACAGCGTTATCTATCAGTGCTTGCAATTCTTCACCAGTGACGTGAATCCTGGTATTATCTGGGTGTTCTCCAGAATGACTGTTGGTCTCCTCCGATTTGGCCATTGTAGCTTTAAGCTACATAAAAGGACAAGGTCTATTTAGAACCTAACAGTATTTTCGTTCTAGACGATTTATTAACCATGGTATCAGAACCTTAACAGTTAATTTAATAAATTTCATTCAGGCTCTTACTAGCAATCAAGGAATGAAAATATATATATTGGCACCATAGGCCTAGTCACATGGACAATTACTAAATTGTAAATTTAGATTTTTATAGGATTATAAATTGTATAATTAAACAAATAATCCTTTACTAGACAGAGAGTCATAAACCACAACTGCCACTATATGACATAGTCATAACCCGTAGGTATCAAGTCATTAATAGACTTGTATACAGATATAATCTGTAGATAATTTATTAAAAAGGGTGGCTTGTGTGATTTTACAGATCACGCTTAGCCAGGAATGTTAACATGTTTTCAGATGTTAACAGGGAGTTGAATCTTTTCAACCAGGTTTTACCATCACGGCCAGGCATGTTAATAAGGCATTCAAGCTAGGTTATACCTTACTAAGATTCTTATAAAATGGCAAATCAAATAAAAATTGATATTTTCCATTATTTAAATATTAAATTCATACACATAAATAAAATGAGAAATTCAAATTAACCATTTCAAATTTTAAATAAAGTACTAGTACATCTTTGCCCTAAACGGGACTTTAATTCAAATAACATGAATAACATGCCCGCGCAGGGGCTAAACAAATAACGACAACAACAATTAAAACAAAACAAACCCACGCAGGGGTTAACAGAATAACATACCCACGCAGGGGTAGAATAAGGGAAATATACCCACGCAGGGGTGGAGTACAGGAATAGATGTCCACGCAGGGACATGAGTAAATGAGATAACAATCAAAGGATTCAACGATCCTTCTTACTCTTACCCTTGAGTAAATCAAACATCTTCTTGAACATGCCATCGTTGCGTCGGCGATCAGCTCGCATCTCATGTTGCAAATCACGTCGTACACTGTTTATTCCTTGCAGGATTTCCTGAACCTGCGGCGGCGACATCATAGGTGCCGGCGGTGGTGGCTAGTACTGCTGTGGCTGTGGAGGCTGCGGCTGCTGGTATCCCTGCGATGGGAAACCAAAAGCTCATGGTCCCGTAGCCCAGGGACCTCCAAAAGTACTCTCCTGGTTGAGAGGGTTGTAGCCTGAGGCTAACCAATAGGGATCTCCCGTATAATCATAACCGGGAGGGAAAGTCGGCTCAAACGGGTTAAACTGCGCTGCGCTGGCGTAAGCCGGAATCGGCTCTACGAAGTTCTGCGGCGGCAGAGGCGGAATCGGTGCAGAAGTGACCTCCGAAACGGGATGCGGAGACTCCCCCATCTCGGACTCCTCATGAAGAGGTGAGTAGCGGCTGCTACCAATGTGCGGAGGGGTACCAATGCGAATCCCTCCTCGCGTAGACATACGCGCATTCCTCCGTGGCCTCTGAGGCGGAGGTGGCAAAACTGGTGGTAGCGGTGGCGACGGAGTGATCACGTCGCGCCAGAGGGCCTCAGATAGGTCCTGCTGCAAGGGCGGCTGCTGAAGCTGCTGCTGCTGAGAGTGGTGCTGCGAGTGCACCGGCGAACCATGGCGAGACTGGAGCATCGGAGAGTTGTGGTGGCTGGGGGTGTAATACCAATCGTGCTGCCTGAACTTCTCCTCAAAGCTATCCACACCATTGTAGGGTGATCCCCTAAATGGTGACCCATCCGATATCTCGATGGGATGGTTGGGCGTACCTGACGGTGGCAGTGAAGGGTCCGTGTCCTCGTCAACCTCCATCTCGTGACCACCAGAGAAGTGGTCTTCAGGTCCTAGTGGGTTATGACCCACTGGCTCATCCAAGTAAGCATCAGGGTTGTATAGGCCCTGATAAGCTGGTGCTGGGTATTGGTGAGGCGACTGATGAAGGGGTATATAAGATCCATGGGAACCATGGGGCCCATTTTCCGAGTGGGGCCCAAATGATTGGGGTAGTGATGGCGAAGTGCTCGCAGATACCGAGTGCCTGGCTGGCTCGGCAAATGATCTCCAAAGATCGTTGGCTGCGGTGTTGTGCGAAGCTGATGGAGCTCGCCTGTGTTAGGGTCCTGCCTCATGATCGTGCGATGTGGCGAATCCTCCTCGTCCTCGCATACGTGGCGGCATGATGAACCTGTCAAAAATTTAAACAAGTTGCACAACAAAATATATAAGACAAAGCTAATAATAAAAAAAGATAAAATAAACAAAATGTTGAACATTTCCTAAGTTCTTTGTCTAGACTCGAAAATCGAGGAATGTGCAATTGTGTAACTGAGATTAAACACAAAGGACTAGTGTTTAATTCACTCAGCGTTGGCTCTGATACCAACCTGTCACACCCCGATATCCACGTGTCACCGGTGGGCCCGGTGTGGGGTACAGTGACGTAGTTGGCATCGTCATAGACAAACAACACAATATAATAATGCACAGCGGAAGCAGAATAGATACATTTCAACTTTAATTAAAATGACATAATAAACATCATAAGTAGTTGAAACGGATCCACAGGCGGATCAAATAAAAATAAGAATAAATTGTTCAACAGTTATTTGTCGTCCGAGCTTGCGAGACTATAGTGGACGCTCTTAGGAAACAGCCAGCCTAGTTCGTATAGTACCTGCACTTAATCTTTTGGGAAAAATACGTCAGTTTACACTGGTAAATACAAATCGACTGACTCATTTTGAAAAATGATTAAAAATTGATTTAAATGCATAAGGCATAAATATTTTTATTAACTTGGGATAATTATGCAATATAAACTTGTGAACGAATTACATGCACTCGTATCTTTGGTGGCCCGGGATCTACTGTCCAGGCTAAAGATTAAATGACACACCACATTAAAGAGTTATACACGCCGAGTGTACGCCTACACCCCGTGCTCTGGTCGTGGCCATCTCGTAAGATAATGCCAAGGATATCCGGGACACGGTCAATAACCCCCCAAAGCCTAAAGTAAGACAAGACTGTTTAAACGAGTCGCACAAGCTATTCAAGACTGTACACCCATAAGGCGCAGGACGTGTGCGCCCGATCAAGCGGTATTTTAAATACCGTACCCCAAGCCCGTATAGGGAAAATAAGTCAAAATGTACTTACCTGAGCAAGTATGTAACACAAACGGTAAGTGTGGTAGCTTTTACTGGTCCTCCTAATCTGGAACAAAGGTTTATAATAACCTATTAGATTTCTAACGGGTCTTTTATTTAAGCCTAAGCTTTGACCGGTTAGTTTAAGGACGATACGGTACAAGCGCACGATTAAGCGAAAGACCGGATAGAATGTGATTTAGACCCGACAAGTTTGAATACTTGTATAATATGGGTATACTAAATACATTCTGGATTTTGAGATAAAAATGATAACGTTTGACCCGTTTCGGTCAATTTACGTGTCACACCCCCAAAATCCACCCGCGGAATACCACCGCTTGGGAGCGTGACTGACCAGGATCAAGCCATCAATCATATCAAACATAGCATTTAATATAAAAGTAATTAACGTAAGTCTCCATGACATGATTGATGTTTCAAAACCAAATACTGTTTTAAGTAGCGGAAGCAATGTAAAGTAAACCCAAACAAAGTTATAAGTTCAATAATGTTCATGATCCATCTGCCCACAACGACCTGCTCCTTCCTTGTGCAAGCTCCATAAAGTACCTAAGGTCCTGCAAGGCATGCAGCAAATAATCAACAAACTAGTTGAGCGAGTTCACAGAAAGTAAGTTCATAACATGCATAAGTATAGCTAGTGGGGGCTTCCCATACTAGTGTGTACTAAAGGTGGGGGCTTCCCATGTTCATCCTGGTCAATGAGGGCTTCTCATTAACGGTACTTACTAGACTAACTTCCGACCGTGTGTTCTTCTTTACCGAGAACAGGAAAACGTACAGGGTCACGTAGGCTTTACGTGACGTGCCCTTCCCCGAGGACAGTGGTACGCGTGGGGGCTACGTAGGCTTTACGCAGCGTGGCCTTCCGACCTGGAAGCCAGTGAATGGTATTGGGTTACGTGGGCTTTACGTAACGTGTCCTCCCGACCCGGGAGACATATGGCAAATATACTGGGTTACGTAGGCTTTACGTAACGTGTCCTGACTAACCTGAGGACGATGGTCTATAGTCTGGTATATGCGTAAGTACGAGTAATCATTCCAAATTCAACATATCCAACCCAATTCCCAACCCGGGAATCCCATGCCTTGGCTGTGTGAACTCACCTTGGTTTGCTCGGCAGATACACAAGGAATATAAGTAGCAAGTAAATGGTCACTCACGTCCTATCATGGTTATTATACGAGTCAGGTTCGTATATAGTACGTATATAGCAATCACGTATAGTCATGGCAAACATGTACGCACGTAAGCAGATAAGACATAGCATGTGAGGATCCAATTGTCTAAGTCCAACAATACCCGGCCCAATAGCATAAGCAGCCCAATAACAAAACAGTCCAGATTCTCAATCGGCCCAAATAGTAAACGTATATCGGTCCAATAGCAAACAGTCCACAATTCAAATCGTTGGGCTCAATAGATTGGGCCCATGACAGTGAAGGCCCAACAGTGTGCGTGCAACGGTGGTCTCGAGTCGCAACGGAGATCTCGAGTCGCAACCAATGGTTTCGGTTTGTCATGGCCCGGTTACGAGTCACAGCCGGAGATTACGAGTCGCAACCGCTGGTGGCGAGTCGTAATGGTGATCTCGGTTCATCATGGTCTGGTTACGAGTCGCAACGGGACTCGCAACCGTGGTCTCGGCTGATGTTGTTCGTGGTCTCGAGTGGGGTTCCGACTCGCAACGAGTGATGCCGAGTCGCAACCGCGTGTGTAACTGGTTTCCATAATTCCTGCATTGACTATTCCGTGATTCTAGCAAACATCTAAGGCAGTTTCGAAATCAGATCAATCACAGAAATTTATCAACAGTTGATTTAATTTTCATGCATATTCATAACCATTCAAGAACATCGAATCAACGTGAACTGCATTCATATGAACAATAATCTATTTCTATGAACATGTAACCGTGACTAATTACCTAGCCCAAAACTTAGCACATCCACAAGTTAACATCCGAATCATATAGCATAACAACAGATTTCATCGAGTTTCATCCGATCCGTATGAACATGTTAACAATCCGAAACACATATTAACATTTAATTTATAACAAAGCACACATGTAAACCGGTTCTATCACAATCAACCATACTATCATCATCCGAATTACATCATGTAATGTTCAAGAATCATATAAAATCATCATGTAAACGCATAGATCACAATATCATCATATACAATCAAATAACCATGTACACTAACCGGTTGGAATCAAAGAGAGGGTGAGCCGAGAAGTGTTGTTCGTCGTCGGGTTCCAAGTAAACGAGAGAGAGAGCAAAGCTTCTAGGGTTTGTGTGTGTTTGTGATTTTGCAAAAGTGGTAAAACAAAACCCCTAAACTCGGTTTTGTGTTGCGAGTGGGGAGTGGGCCGAGCCCACTCGGTTGTCTAATGGACCCGAGAACAAGGAGTGGCCCAAAGGGCTTTGTGTGGTCGGTTCACAAACATACGACATACATACACACATAATGCATATAACATAACATGTATCATGAAATCAATTAATCATTCGGGTTTATAAAATCACATATCGTGCACAAACGTTACATCAAAGCAAGTCTAAAGTTCGAGTTGTCACATTATCCCCAACTAATTGGAAATTTCGTCCCGAAATTTGGTATGCACTCACTGAGGAAGCTAGGTAAACTGTACTGTTCACTGATTTTCCTGGGGTGTCACATCCTCCCCCCGTTGATCTGGAATTTCGTCCCGAAATTCCGAAGTAGTAGCTTCAGCCTCAGTAGTGGTTGCCTGGTTCCCGAATAACTGGGGGTACTTTTCCGTCATCCTGTCTTCGCGTTCCCAGGTGTACTCTGGACCACGTTTGGAGTTCCAACGAACTCGAACAAGAGGGATTCTCTTGTGTTTGAGGACCTTCACATCCCGGTCCGTGATTTCAACTGGTTCCTCGACGAACTGCAACCGCTCGTCGATAGTGAGTTCCTTAAAAGGAATGATGAGGTTTTCATCTGATAAGCACTTCTTTAAGTTCGACACGTGAAAAACATTGTGAACTGCCCCGAGTTCAGCTGGTAGTTTCAACTTGTAGGCTACTTTGCCAATCTTTTCTATGATTTCGAATGGTCCGACGTATCGCGGATTCAGTTTACCCCGTTTGCCAAAACGAACTACACCCTTCCAGGGTGAGACTTTCAATAAAACCCGGTCCCCGACCTCGAATTCCAATGGCTTTCTACGCTTGTCCGCGTAGGCTTTCTGACGGTCGCGTGCCGCTGCCATGCGTTGTCGTATCTGTGCTATCTTTTCCGTGGCGTCCACTACAATCTCTGGACCCGTAATCTGACTATCCCCCACCTCTGCCCAACAGAGAGGTGACCGGCATTTACGCCCGTACAATGCCTCGAATGGAGCGGCTTGAATGCTGGTGTGATAACTGTTATTGTAAGAAAACTCCACCAAAGGGAGGTGCTTTTCCCAGCCGTTGCCGAAGTCGATAACGCAGGCCCGAAGCATGTCTTCAAGCGTTTGAATCGTTCGCTCAGACTGCCCATCCGTCTGAGGGTGGTATGCTGTGCTCATGTCTAGTCGTGAGCCAAAGGATTTATGCATCGCTTGCCATAGTTCTGATGTGAATCGTGCGTCGCGATCCGAAATGATAGATGTGGGCACCCCGTGCCTCGAAACAACTTCTTTAAGATAGACGTCTGCAAGTGTGGAGAACTTGTCCGTTTCCTTAATCGGTAGGAAGTGTGCAGACTTAGTGAGTCGATCCACGATCACCCATATAGTATCATTCCCACGCTGGGATCTAGGTAAACCCGTAACAAAATCCATGGAAATTTCCTCCCATTTCCATTGCGGTATTTTAGGCTGCTGCAGTAGGCCAGCTGGTTTTTGATATTCGACCTTGACTCTCGCACAAGTCAAGCACTTTCCAACGTACGTAGCGATATGTGCCTTCATACTAGGCCACCAATAAGTAGTGCTAATATCGTGGTACATTTTATCCGACCCTGGATGTACCGAGTAGCGAGACTTGTGTGCTTCATCCATCACAAGTTCGCGTAGACCGCCATAAAGAGGGACCCAAATACGGCCCGTTACATAGTAGGCGCCGTCTGCCTTCTGTTCCATTCGTTGTCGTGAGCCGCGTAAGGCTTCAGCCTTGACATTTTCGGGCTTCAATGCTTCTACCTGAGCATCTCGTATCTGTGTAGGAAGGCTAGACTGAATCGTAAGCTGTAGTGCTCGCACGCGCTTCGGTAAAGTGTCCTTTCGACTAAGGGCATCAGCCACCACATTGGCTTTGCCTGGATGATACTTGATAGCGCATTCATAATCGTTTAGTAATTCGACCCATCGCCGTTGACGCATGTTCAAATCCTTCTGCTTAAGGATATGCTCGAGACTCCTGTGATCGGTGTAAATCGTGCACCTGGTACCGTACAGGTAGTGTCGCCATATCTTAAGCGCGAAAACAACAGCTCCCAGCTCTAAATCGTGCGTCGTGTAGTTGCGTTCATGAATCTTGAGTTGACGAGAGGCGTAAGCGATAACCTTGTCGCGCTGCATTAACACACATCCAAGTCCCCGAATGGATGCATCACAATAAACCACGAAGTCATCTGTGCCCTCTGGCAATGAGAGGATAGGTGCACTGCAAAGTCTATCCTTTAGGTGCTGAAAAGCAGTCTCCTGGGGCTCTCCCCAGCGATAGGTAACACCCTTCTGTGTCAGTAGCGTAAGCGGCTGAGCAATCTTCGAGAAGTCTCTAATAAACCGTCTGTAGTAACCTGCCAGACCCAAGAATTGGCGTATTTCCGTTGGCGTACGCGGTGCAGGCCAGTTCCTGATCGAATCTACCTTGGATGGATCGACATGGATCCCATCCTTGTTTACCACGTGGCCTAAGAAGTGGACTTCACGAAGCCAGAAGTCGCATTTAGAAAGCTTGGCGTACAACTGTTCCTTCCGAAGGAGTTCCAAAATAAGGCGAAGATGCTGCTCGTGCTCCTCCTGACTCTTGGAGTAAATCAGGATGTCGTCGATGAACACAATGACGAACTTGTCGAGATAGGGTTTGCACACCCTGTTCATAAGATCCATAAATACCGCAGGCGCGTTCGTTAACCCGAATGGCATGACGAGAAACTCGTAGTGACCGTAACGAGTTCTGAAGGCTGTCTTGGAGACGTCCTCATCCCGGACTCTCAACTGATGGTACCCAGACCTCAAGTCTATCTTCGAGTAGTAACACGACCCTTGCAATTGGTCGAATAAGTCGTCTATGCGTGGAAGAGGATAACGGTTCTTCACCGTCACCTTGTTGAGTTCACGGTAGTCGATGCACATCCTGAACGTACCGTCTTTCTTCTTCACGAAAAGCACTGGAGCTCCCCAAGGCGAAGAGCTTGGTCGTATGAAACCCTTTTCCAAGAGTTCCTGCAGTTGCTTTGACAATTCCTCCAATTCTGATGGAGCCAGACGATATGGTGCGCGAGCTATGGGTGCTGCTCCTGGAGCGAGCTCGATCTGAAATTCGACCTGACGATGAGGCGGTAAGCCAGGTAAGTCTTCAGGAAACACCTGAGGGTAATCACGTACAACTGGAATGTCTTCCAATTTCTTTTCCTTTGCTGAGGCGTCTGTAACAAGAGCCAAAATGGCTGTGTGACCCTTACGTAAGCATTTCTGAGCCTTCAAGAAAGAGATGATGCCCACCACTGCACCACTCTTGTCGCCTTGAACTTCTAGAGGTTCCTGACCAGAACGAGGAATGCGAATAACCTTTTCGCTGCATAAGATTTCTGCCTGGTGTTGGGAAAGCCAATCCATCCCAATCACGACGTCGAAGCTACCCAAAACTATGGGAATGAGATCAATGGAGAAGGCTTGACCAGCTAGGATAAGATTACAACCCTGAACTACGTGCGTGGCTTCTAGACTTTTACCGTTAGCTAACTCTACTACATGTTTGGTGGGTAAAAGTGTTGGTGCACGTTTTAGCAGTTGACACATTTTCACAGACATATAGCTTGTATCCGCACCCGAATCAAATAATACAGTAACGTAAATATTGTCGAGGAGAAACTTACCCATGACAACGTTGGGATCGTTCACTGCGTCACCTCGACCTAGCACGAATGCACGACCACGAGCTTCATTGCCGTTGTTGTTGTTGTTGTTTCCGCCGTTGTTGTTGCCGTTGCCCTGGTTATTGTTGTTGCGATTCTGGTTCAACTGAGGGCAATCGCGTTTGAAGTGACCTTCAGCCCCACACTGGAAACATCCCCGGTTTCCACGCTGTGGCTGCTGTTGCTGCTGCTGGTTCTGTGGAGCTGGTTGCTGAGGCTGCTGATTCTGATTCGCAGGACGAGGGCTCCTGCAGTCTTTGGCCTCGTGCCCCATCTTAAGACACCTTTGACAGCGACCCTTGTTACATGGGCCGTGGTGATGCCTGTTGCAGTTGTGGCACCTGGGTTGACTACCCTGATATCTCCTCTGTCTGTGACCACCAGAGGATTGCTGACTGGGACTCTGATAGTGGTCGATTTTCTGTTGCTGAGCTTGTGGCTGAACGGTCGCTGAACCTTTACTAGAATCTCCATCCCATTTTCTTTTACTGTCACCAGATGTAGCAGGAGTAACTGAGGTGGTGACGTTAGCAGTAGCGTTAACACGCTTGGGCAGTTTATTCTGATCAACTGCCTGATCGGTGATACGGTGAGCAAGGCGCTGGATTTCCTGGATGTTTTCGAGGTTAGCCGACGTCACGTGGCTCTGAATTTCTGGCGCCAATCCCTTGAGATACAACTCAATGCGCTTGTATGGAGGGTCCACCATAGTAGGACACAGAACGGCCAGTTCATTAGACCGTTTAGTATACGCCTCGATTTCCGATCCAACCATTTTCAGGTTATAAAGCTCGTCTTCCAGCTTGTGAATATCCTCACGTGTACAGTACTCACGCTTGATGAGTTCCTTGAAATCGTTCCATGGGGTGGCGTTAGCAGCTGCCAACCCTAAGATCTGGACTTGGGCGTTCCACCAAGTCAGTGCTATTCCTTCCAAAGTGCCGGTGGCAAACTTGACCTTGCGAGCCTCAGGGCACTCGCACATTTCGAATACCGATTCTAACTTTTCAAACCAATGGAGGAGTCCCACTGCCCCCTCTGTGCCGCTGAAAGAGTTTGGACGACAGTCCATAAAGTTCTTGAAAGTGCAGACTGGCTGCTGCGCGTGTTGACCTATTGTGTACGAATAGGACGAAGTTAAATACGAGAGTTAATGTAGGATCTAAAGATCCTAGTGTGTGCCTATACTGCAGGATATACTACCTGCTTGAGCTGCTGCAACTGCCGCAGCAACTTGAGCTTGAACAAGAGCCTCTAGCTGGGCTTGTGTCATGTTGATTCGTCCAGACATGATCTTCATAGTAACAAGTAGCATACGTAAGAATGGTTCGCGGGTAGGGCGATGACAGAAAAGCGTAGGCATATAGGTGTTCTCATGTAATCAAAGCATGTGTATCTAAGCGTAATGCGAGCAAGGTTCTAAGCAGTTCTAGCAAACAGGCAATAAACATAAACCTTATTACCTAAGATGTCGAGTCTTGCACGTGGAGCGAAGCGTCGTTGTGGATCGTTGAGAGCACTGTTCTGGTTATAGTCCGGTTTTAATAAAAACGTTTTCCCATATTAAAACCAAGTTCTCTATAACCAATGGCTCTGATACCAATCTGTCACACCCCCAAAATCCACCCGCGGAATACCACCGCTTGGGAGCGTGACTGACCAGGATCAAGCCATCAATCATATCAAACATAGCATTTAATATAAAAGTAATTAACGTAAGTCTCCATGACATGATTGATGTTTCAAAACCAAATACTGTTTTAAGTAGCGGAAGCAATGTAAAGTAAACCCAAACAAAGTTATAAGTTCAATAATGTTCATGATCCATCTGCCCACAACGACCTGCTCCTTCCTTGTGCAAGCTCCATAAAGTACCTAAGGTCCTGCAAGGCATGCAGCAAATAATCAACAAACTAGTTGAGCGAGTTCACAGAAAGTAAGTTCATAACATGCATAAGTATAGCTAGTGGGGGCTTCCCATACTAGTGTGTACTAAAGGTGGGGGCTTCCCATGTTCATCCTGGTCAATGAGGGCTTCTCATTAACGGTACTTACTAGACTAACTTCCGACCGTGTGTTCTTCTTTACCGAGAACAGGAAAACGTACAGGGTCACGTAGGCTTTACGTGACGTGCCCTTCCCCGAGGACAGTGGTACGCGTGGGGGCTACGTAGGCTTTACGCAGCGTGGCCTTCCGACCTGGAAGCCAGTGAATGGTATTGGGTTACGTGGGCTTTACGTAACGTGTCCTCCCGACCCGGGAGACATATGGCAAATATACTGGGTTACGTAGGCTTTACGTAACGTGTCCTGACTAACCTGAGGACGATGGTCTATAGTCTGGTATATGCGTAAGTACGAGTAATCATTCCAAATTCAACATATCCAACCCAATTCCCAACCCGGGAATCCCATGCCTTGGCTGTGTGAACTCACCTTGGTTTGCTCGGCAGATACACAAGGAATATAAGTAGCAAGTAAATGGTCACTCACGTCCTATCATGGTTATTATACGAGTCAGGTTCGTATATAGTACGTATATAGCAATCACGTATAGTCATGGCAAACATGTACGCACGTAAGCAGATAAGACATAGCATGTGAGGATCCAATTGTCTAAGTCCAACAATACCCGGCCCAATAGCATAAGCAGCCCAATAACAAAACAGTCCAGATTCTCAATCGGCCCAAATAGTAAACGTATATCGGTCCAATAGCAAACAGTCCACAATTCAAATCGTTGGGCTCAATAGATTGGGCCCATGACAGTGAAGGCCCAACAGTGTGCGTGCAACGGTGGTCTCGAGTCGCAACGGAGATCTCGAGTCGCAACCAATGGTTTCGGTTTGTCATGGCCCGGTTACGAGTCACAGCCGGAGATTACGAGTCGCAACCGCTGGTGGCGAGTCGTAATGGTGATCTCGGTTCATCATGGTCTGGTTACGAGTCGCAACGGGACTCGCAACCGTGGTCTCGGCTGATGTTGTTCGTGGTCTCGAGTGGGGTTCCGACTCGCAACGAGTGATGCCGAGTCGCAACCGCGTGTGTAACTGGTTTCCATAATTCCTGCATTGACTATTCCGTGATTCTAGCAAACATCTAAGGCAGTTTCGAAATCAGATCAATCACAGAAATTTATCAACAGTTGATTTAATTTTCATGCATATTCATAACCATTCAAGAACATCGAATCAACGTGAACTGCATTCATATGAACAATAATCTATTTCTATGAACATGTAACCGTGACTAATTACCTAGCCCAAAACTTAGCACATCCACAAGTTAACATCCGAATCATATAGCATAACAACAGATTTCATCGAGTTTCATCCGATCCGTATGAACATGTTAACAATCCGAAACACATATTAACATTTAATTTATAACAAAGCACACATGTAAACCGGTTCTATCACAATCAACCATACTATCATCATCCGAATTACATCATGTAATGTTCAAGAATCATATAAAATCATCATGTAAACGCATAGATCACAATATCATCATATACAATCAAATAACCATGTACACTAACCGGTTGGAATCAAAGAGAGGGTGAGCCGAGAAGTGTTGTTCGCCGTCGGGTTCCAAGTAAACGAGAGAGAGAGCAAAGCTTCTAGGGTTTGTGTGTGTTTGTGATTTTGCAAAAGTGGTAAAACAAAACCCCTAAACTCGGTTTTGTGTTGCGAGTGGGGAGTGGGCCGAGCCCACTCGGTTGTCTAATGGACCCGAGAACAAGGAGTGGCCCAAAGGGCTTTGTGTGGTCGGTTCACAAACATACGACATACATACACACATAATGCATATAACATAACATGTATCATGAAATCAATTAATCATTCGGGTTTATAAAATCACATATCGTGCACAAACGTTACATCAAAGCAAGTCTAAAGTTCGAGTTGTCACATTACGTAAACTAGTTACGTAAACCGAACCGAACGCTAAAAAGGGCGTTACGGGTAGCCAAAGAGTCAAATGCAAGTTCCCTGAGATAATATGCTTTAAATATGATATAATATCAGTAAGTTATGTTCTATATTGCCCGGAATAATTTTAAACTCAATTTATGCCTTAGAAGGGCATTTTGGTCATTTAAAAGATTATAAAAGAGTCAAATTAGAAATCTGAGTTTCGGGTCTGGTTTATACAGTAAATATACTTTATTTAACATGTTATAACAGTAGGGTATGACCCATATACCAAACTTAACATTTAAAATCAAACTATGCACCGTAGGGGTATTTTAGTAAATTCACAAGGGCTAAAACTGCCAAAACTGGAAACCTGAGTTCATATACTTATACTTACTGTTATTATATGAAAATATACTAATTACATCAGTAGGTATAAGTCTTATATGTTAAAAATGTGTATAACGCTTACTATGCGCTAAAAATGCTTAAAATGCGATTTAACGCCGTTTCCGGGTTTTCAAAATAAATCTGGGATTTTTATATTTCCAGAATACTTAAAATAATTTATTTAACATATAAAATCAGTAGGAAAAGGTTTCGGGTCAAAAGAGTGCATAAAACTCATTTTATGGCCTAAACGGTCAAAACCGACATAAACCGAAATAACTAAGCGATCTAAGATACGACCAGCCAAAAATTAAATAAAAATCATCTAAAATCCCAAAATATTATATAACATCAGTGGGTAAAAAGTTTTATATCAAAACATGGCCTGAAATGGGTTATACGTGAAAAGGGCCGTTTATGTAACTTAAGAATATAGTTTTACGCTAATGGCCATAACTCAAAATCTGGACCACCAACTGATCCGAAATTTTCGGTGCAAGTTTATATATTAGAAATAAAGATTTCTACTCTTTCACTTTTCCAAAAATCACGTTTTATATCAAAAAGGGCAAAATAGTCAACTTTTAAGCATAATCGGAAACATGCAAATGAATCAGCTAAGTATAGACTCAAGCAACAAAATTCCAGAGAGTTTTACCAAAATAAAAGTGGTCAAAAATACTCTCAAATACAGATCTCAAACATGCCTATACGAATCCGAATCGATAGTCTACGAAAATGTCGTTTTACAAGACTTTCGGTTCCGATTCGTATTTATACTAAAGATTGTCGAGTTGATCATTGTAAAACACATTCTTATATTCATTATAAAGCTATTTATGATGATCAAACAGATTGCATGTCCTTTACATTACCATTTAAGCTATTTTTCACAAAAACCATTTCTGTTGACTTTTTAAGAAAGCCTTTGACTCGACAATTAGCATGCAATAAGTGGGAATCAGAGAATACCCTTTTGAGGGTTTGTTTCCCACATAAATACCAACATATTTGTGGTTTCAATTCGAGAAATGACTGAATAAAACTCGTTTAATCAGAAAGTCAAAGTATAAGAACATTCAGTTTGACTTTTACTAATAATCGATGCAAGAACGAATTAAGGACTGAATTAGAAGCTTACAAAGGTCCTATTGATGCTTAGATAACACTAGGAGTCGGCCTTGATGTCCAGAAATGCTCCAGAGATGCTTTGAGAGTTCTTGAGAGTAGAGAGTTCTTTGTTCACAATTTCAAGTGCCAAGAAATGGATGAAAATCTGATTTAAAGCTCAATTCAGATGTTTGTAAGGAGGTTACTGTGGCACTAGGCATGCATGGCATCTTATTGGGGCTTTTGGAGGTGAAAAACAGCTGTTACACACTTAAATTCGGACCCAAACCAAAGCAGTTCGTGAATTCAGTTACTGGCAGCCCCACGCGGCCCGCTTGGGTCTGCCCAGGCGGGTCGCCTGACCCCTGATCAGCCAAACTATTTTCCATTTTGGCAGCTTTGGTCCCTGGACTTGCACGCGATGTTTCGGCCTCTTATCTTGACCCGTAAACCCCCAAACTTGGTTTTTAAGAACCTTGGGACATTTACCTACATGGTAATGTCCTCGGATAACTTTGCGCTCAACCGAAAAGCCATGAAATTCGACGTTGATTCTTTTAACCCCTCAAGTACGGTTTTGGCCATAACTTTCTCATACGTTGACGAAACTTCACGAAATTTTAACCACGTATTCTAGTGAGTATATTTTAGCATTATAAAGCTTCGGGTCTGCCAAAAGTTCACTCAGAGGTATAAATTAAACATGTTGACACTTTTGGCCCCTATAGTTTGCAATTCCTCACTTTTGTGCAATTTCCGCGTCGTATGATCCATGAACCATCCGTTTAAGGTTATAAACATTATGTAGGGTTATCATAGAGTCTATTTATCCATTGTTGACACTTTGGACCCTTACGTTCCATAGTTTTCGCCGTTTGTCACTTTTAGTCCCTCTAAAGTTTGTTTTCACATACCGGAACCTTATGACACGTGTCAAGACATTATTGGACGAAATTCTTTCGATGTGTTACAACTGCTGACACTGAAAACTGCTGATCTGCTCAAAGACTGATGAAGACTAAAGCCCTGCTGCCCAATCTACTGCCTTGAGTCAAGCACTGCTGATCATGACAAGTACGGCTGGGTTCACAGCAGTGGAAGGATGCTGCAACAGTTTTATTCATCTTGTGTAATGTAATCTAACATCAGTAGTTAGCAAAGCAGTAGTTGTATAGATCAGTAGATAGAGTTTGTTAGTTTGTTAGATGTCACTTTCATGGTGACGTCAGCTGAGATGCCCAGTGGTTTGGACTGCCTATAAATGTAACAATACTCTGTACTGTTACATTTGATTGACTGAGTAAGTTCTTTTCCTCATGTCTAATCCTTTCATCTTGTGCAACCAACCCTGAAGTATCAGGCTGTGGGGGAGCTTAGTTTTGTAAGCATACTTGTAGTAATTTGCTTTGTAATTCAATCATTTAATTTAATGTGAAGCATTTGTTTACCAAATTATTTTCTTCCTTGATTGTGTTTACAAAGTTTGTATTCATTTCCGCTGCATTTAATTTTAGCTTATGTCCATTGTTTTGTCAAAATTATACAAACAAACACAATCATGACAGCCTCCGATCCTAACAAAAATGATCTGATATCAATCCAAGAGACATTTAAAGTGATTCTGTGTGTAAACCAGCTGAAACAACTCCGATACGTCTGTTTCCGCCTTTCGTATTAGACGAGATCTCTTCTGAACGACTCGTTTGGTCTTGCAAACGATCCCTACAAAATCAAACAAAAATTTTTAGAAAATGAAAAATTGATTTTGAATAAAAATGTTTTTGAAAAACAAATTACAATAAACTCACATCTTGAGAAAATAACTCAACTTGAACAAGATGTTGAGACTGCTAACAATAAAATTGAGGATTTAGAAAATAAATTGAAAGGTTTTGTTGTTTCATCTTTAAAACTAGATCATATGGCCGATCAAGAAAAATAAAGAAACTAGGGAGGATGACTACGAATTTGGTAATCATTGTATTGGGTATAAACCGTCGGGAAAAGGTAAATAAAAACGGCTGTATCTTATAACACTAAAAGCAAAACTTTCTCAGTTGAAGTTCCCATAAGTCATAATTGAAGACTGTGATGATGATACCAATGATGAAAATGATAAAAAAGAAATATTTTTAATATTAAAAGAAAAATTTTAAGAAACTTTTCCACCATTTGCTGCATAAGGTGAATGTTCAACTTCTAAGCAAAATGGGGAACACAAACAAAATGAAAATGTAAAGAATTCTAAAAATTTTCAAAACCACAATAAAAGATCATCAGTTCAATCATCCAATCATTAAAAAAACAAAAATTCACAAAATTTGAAAATCAAAACTCATAAAAAGTTGGTAATAAGTGGTGCAGGATTGACCATAGAGCTCAAAAGACAAATCAAGATTACAGGAGAAGATGGAATGATGACTATTATACATCAAATCAGTGTTATGATTTGAGTGTTTGGTCAAAGAGAGAATACTGGTTCGATAATAGGGTGTGTTACAACTGTGGATTTAGTGGACACATTGTTGTTAACTGCCAGAGAAAGAGATTTGTGATGAGACGATGCTATAATTGCCAAATCAAAGGTCATGTTGCTAGAGATTATCCAATGAGATCAAAGAGAAGATCGTTGGATAAATCTCACAAGAAGGCCAAGAAAAAGAAAGAAGAAAAGAAAACTGAGAAATCAGGAGAAAAGCCCAAAGATCAAAAAGTCAAATTATCACAAGGGAAGAAAGATAAATTGAGAAAGAAGAGAAAGAAAGTTAGAGAGTATTTGAAGAAAATTTTGTCCTCTGATACAACTGTTGATTCAGATAATAGTTCTAAAAAATCGTTTTACTCAACAAAGAGTGATCTGTCAAGTAAAACACATTCGTCAGATACAAATCTAAGGACAAAAGAGAGAACAGTGGGAAGAAAGTTATTCATCAAACAGTTGCGAAACTAAAAAAAGTTTGGAAAACAAAAGTTTCAGATGAAATTTCTACTCCAGTGGAAATTTCAAAACTGTTCGATGATAAACGAGATTGTGAATGGACTGTTGTTTCTTACTTAGATGAATTTGGTCAACCTAAATCCGATATGGATTGGGTTCCAATTCTTAACTAATTAAAGTTCATTTGCATGTGCAGGATAACCAGACTTCAATCAAACGTCTATTTAGAGGCAGTGGTTGTTCATGCAGAATTTGAAGGAAGTTTTGATTTCCACACAAACAAAATGATAGTCTCGCGTTCGCATTCGTAAAAATTCGTTATTTGGTTAAAACAGAAGATTTTTGTTTTCGATTTCGAAAAGATGTGTTCAATTTGAGGGGGAGAATTTTTTTTTTCAAAATTGTCAAATTCAAAATTTCTGTCAGATTGAAAACATTCATTTCAAAAATCATTTTAGATAGATAAAAATTTTCAAAAACCCAAAAACAATAGAAAATCTCAAAAAGTCAAAAACATTGAAAAATAAAAATGAGATTACTTGTTGCGAAAAGTGGAAATGATAGTACATCAATGGATTATCAGTGCATGCTAAAGAATTGTAATGTTTAAAATGGTTACACAATGTCACTAAAGATGTGTCGGTAGGCTCAGCTAGACTAGTAGTTTTGCGAAAACAATATAAACTAAATAGAAAAGCCTAGTTCTAGTGGGAAACACGATTGAAAGCATAGTACTTAGTTTTGTCTTTCGTGACTGTGTACCTACTCGGTAATCGCTAAATGCTGAAAAGTATAAAAACCGGTCAGTTTGTGAGCTTTCACAACTTACTAAAAAAGTCATTGTGATTGTGTTTTTGTTTTGCAAAGATTTAAACTAGTTTTATTTCCTTATTTTGTTTAAGCGTTGGGCATCCTCTGCGCGTACGAAAGTATCGAACTGGATGTTAGTGCCTAAACATTTCTACTTTATTTTTCTTGGTGTTCCGTTTAAATCTTGGATCACCTCTGTGTATATGAGAATATCAAACTGGTGGTTAAGATCTAAAAAAATTTAACTTGTTTTTATTTTCTTGTTTTGTTTAAATATTGGACTTTCTCTGCATATCGAAAGATGGACCTGATTGTTAGTATCTAAACGTTCTGTGTTATTTTTACACAATTCACAGTTGGATGAAAGTTTAAAGGCATTATTTGAGTAAGTGTATTACATGATGAGGGGATATGCTGAGATCGTGGGGTCCATATGAACTTAGTGCAAATTAATGTACCTTAACGTATCGATAAACATTACGAAAGTTTTTATTTTGAGTTTAAGAGGACAACAATACCGACAATCAATGTGAATTGTTTAAACTAAGTGTTTCTTAGATCAATGTAACTGTAAATATTACATTTTAGTTTGTTTACATTTTTTCATTTAACATTCAAAAATTAAAAATGTTTTTCTTTCTAAATCTTCCATTGAGACTGGATAATGTTGAATGTGAGCGAATAAACGGGAGTATTTAGATATTGTTTATGTGAAGATCATCATTCAAGGGGGAGTCTGTGGTTTCCACTTGAAGATGTAGAACAAGATCAACGATCAAGACTGCAGCAACAGCCAAGGGGGAGACTGTTAGTGCATATGTCTATCGCATACGTCTTGATGTAATAGGGCTAGAAGCGTCATATATGAGATTACATTGTAAAACCAAGCTCATCCGTACGGAGGAGTACATTCACACGGATGTAGCTCATCAGCATGGATGAGCTGGTCCGTACGAAGGTGATTTACGTTCGTACGAAGGTGATGTACGTTCGTACGAAGGTAGTTGATTAGTCCGCACGAATGTAACCTAGTATATATAAGTGTTCGGACTGAGTGTTCATGTAGTTGTTGGTGTAGACTGAGAGGCGAAACGCTATCAAATTTGTACCAGAACTTTGAATTGTTTATAAAACTTAGAAAATTGTGAAATCTTATGTTTCTACCTATTTCTGATGAATTCCACACATTAAACTTAGGTTTAGATATCACCGTGACGTAATCGAACGATCCAGAAACCTGGACCTACATTTACACGGCCCCGTGCCCCCTTCTTCTTTGTCTTCATTTAATGAGTTGTGTCAGTACCTATGCCTGCACGACCCTGTGTGTCAACGGCATGGCCCCGTGGCCCATGTACTTGCTGTACTATCCAAGATTCTGCAAATCTGGGAGTTGACCACGGCCCGTGTCCATGGGACACGGCCCCGTGTCTCTTGTTTGCTGCTGTTTGTCTTTTTCTTTCTGAAATCTTGAGTGGGGCACAGCCCCATTCCTTGGTGGCACGGCCCCGTGCTTGTCTTCTGATTTGTTGTTTTTGGTCTTGGGGTGAAGCTCGGAGGGTTGGTATGATATATCAACTTCCCTTCTTCTGTATTCATGTTGGTTTTTGCCGTTAATTTGTTCCTTTTGTACATTTAAGCTCTTTTAATCCTAAAAATCAAAAGTCTACAAAGAAACACACTTTTTCCAACATTAATATTAAAAAGGGTTGATTTTATACCTTATTTGATATAATTTATATGTTGAATTGGTGCATATCATTATATTTAATAATTATATACTTAAGTATTTAAATAAGATCATACTTAGTATAAACTAGTATTAAGTTCCCCGTGTTGCGGCGGGGGCGTAAAAAGCGTGCCAAATAGCACCAATGTCACACAACCGCCACACTGATGTTGTGTGTTGTTAATGCTAGGAAATTAGACCTAAACGTAAAATATATAAGAGAATAACTAAGTCGACTTAGGACCCGCGCGTTGCTACGGGCTTGGCAAACGGAAAAAAATTAGACGACCTAAAAACGTTAACCCACACACGCACATTGCGCCGTGATATCTCGCAAAATTTAGAACGAAGCGTAAAAACATTGAACTACACACGCATAATTTAGAATGAACCGTAAAACAAAAAAGTTGCAAAATATGGAAAGTAAAAGGGAAACAAAGTTGAAAGTAAAAAATTGGTGTGATGTTAAATTGTAAAAGATGAAAACATTTGGGTTAAAAGTAAAAAATCAAATAGTTTTGGGTTTATGTGTAAGGCCAAAAATGTTTTTGAAAACCTCTCTAAGCATTGGGTACAACTCCTCTATCCACAAAGATGTTGCAAATTTATAATATGTAAATAGTATTTAGTATTTAAAGTAGAGTTAATTACACAAATGGGTCATGTGGTTTATACCTAATTTCGCCTTCGGGTACTAACTTTTTTTTAACAGGTTTAGGTTTTATGGTTTCAATTATGTAACACCTTTGGGTACTAACACCAAAATTAGTTAATTAATGACTAAAACACCCTTGCATTTTTTTAAGTTTATCAATGTTACACATTTGGGTAGTAACAACTAATTTTATTTAACTTTAAATCAATTTTACAAAATCTAGTTATTTTTTTATTTTTATCTTTTTATTATATCTCTTAATTAGCATAAAATCTATTTATTTTTTATTTTCATATTTTTATTAAATTTCTTATTTAACATAAAATCTACTTGTTACACAAGTATTTTTTTAAACAGATTTTTGAAATAAAATCTACTAGCTATATAATTTTATGTAAATTAATTTTCTTACTCGTTTTAAATAATGTAAACTTTACTCGTTTTCAATATTGGATAGATATGATTGATAATAATAAATATCTTTCATGTAAAAAAAATTTAAGCCATTTTTTACTTGTTTTTTTGTTCATTTAGATTTTACTATTTTATAAAAATATTTAAATTACATAAAATCTTCTAGTTGCATCAGTAAAATCTACTAGCTATATAGTTTTATGTAAATTAAATATCTTTTTTTTTTACAAAAAACGAGTTAAAAAAGGCTTAATTTTTTTTTAGTTTTATCTATAATACCTAGCTATATAGTTTTATCTAAAATACCTAGCTATATAGTTTTATGTCAATTAAATATTTTTCTAAAATAGTAAAATGTAAATGAACAAAAAAAGACGAGTTAAAAAATAGCTTAAAATTTTTTTACATGAAAGATATTTATTATTATCAATCATATCTATCCAAAATTGAAAACGAGTACGGTTTACATTATTTAAAAGGAGTAAGAAATTTAATTTACATAAAACTATATAGCTAGTAGACTTTATGTTAAATAAGAAATTTAATAAAAATATGAAAATAAAAAAAATAAATAGATTTTATGTTAATTAAGAGATATAATAAAAAGATGAAAATAAAAAAAAAATAAATTTTGTAAAATTGATTTAACTTAAATAAAATTAGGTGTTAGTACCCAAATGTGTTACATTGATAAACTTAAAAAAATGCAAGGGTATTTTAGTCATTAATTAACTAATTTTGGTGTTAGTACCCAAAGGTGTTACAAAATTAAAACCATAAAACCTAAACCTGTTAAAAAAAAGTTAGTACCTAAAGGCGAAATTAGGTATAAACCACAGAACCCATTTGTGTAATTAACTCTTTAAAGTATAAATATTTAATGTAAATTTAAATTTAAATCTTAATTTAAAATATTATAAGTAAGACATGTACAGAGAAAAGAATCTCAAGTGCATTAAATAATGTAATAGTTAGGAAATGTTTATATTAAATAATGACAAATTAGAAACTGTTGCATAAAACATTTGTACCATTTGCAACAAAATTTGTCTTAGGTGTCTTAAACTTTGAGGTATATTACAATGACGCTATCCTTAAACGTGTTATATATCAATATACATAATATATTACATGTATATAATGAACTTATAATAGAATGATTAGTTGTGAAATCTAGGAGGTTGGCTCGCACGATGCAGCGGGTGTTACTAAAGCTCTTTTAGAGATCTTAGTCTAACCCGATCTATCTTAAACACTGATTATATTTGTATATTATTACCACCACTACCACCACCACCACTACTACTACTTAAGTATTTAAATAAGATAATACTTAATTTAAAGAGTAGTCACTAAGAAAAATATAAATACTGAATGTAAATTTAAAGTATTATAAATAAGATAACACTTAATCCCAGGTTTGAACCTGATGGGGGCGAGGGTTTACGAATTCCATCTGGTTCCCGCACAGGGGGAGGGGGAGCACGGTCATATCATAGCCCTGAGCAAGGTTGGTTTACACGTGAGATTTTTTGTCGTTAAAAAAAAAGATAACACTTAGTGGAGATGCTGGTTCGATTCCTGCTTGGGCCATTTTCGAGGGACATCTGGTTGAAGGGACGAATCGGGGCTTTAATCCCGGATTCGGGGGGGGGGGAGGGGGCAAGGGTTTACGGATTACATCTGGTTCCCACGCATCAAGGGGCACAGTCTTATGGCAGTCGAAGAGTCGACCTTGGATATAGCCACAAGAAGGGTGGGTTTACACGTGCGATTTTTTGTCGTTCAAAAAAAAAAAGATAACACCCAATGTAGTGAATTAAATAATTTCATGTGCATTAAATAATGTATTAATTAGGAGAAACTTATTAAATGAGGGCAAATTTGCATATAGGAGTTGTACCATGCACTGCAAAATTTGTCTTAGGCATCTTAAACATTGAGGTAAATTACAATGGTGCCCTTGTTAAATGTATTATATAGTAATATTGGTCTAGATAAAGAGGTTTAGATTCCTCTACAAATGACCAAAATTTTAAGAAGTGTAAGAAGGTTTAAGATATTAACATGTGACAATTACTAAAATTAAAAGGGGGGGGGGTATAATAGTAAATTAAACAAATATTCAATTATTTTATAACATCATGTTCCTGCGAAATAAAACACCATTTACCATTTGTTATAAGCAAAATATAACATCATCTACCCTTTGTTAATTAAAAATAAAATAACATATATATATTACTACTAAAAACTACACAATGAACCATTTATTACATACAAAATGAAACACCATGTACATGCGACAAATAAAATACCATTAGAAAAACAGAACAAGAAACACCATGGACTAAAAACATTAAGCTGAAACATATTTTTTTATATGACAATATAGTACTCATTATAAAGACAAAAAAGAATCAACATTATGGTGTATTCTAAGAAAAAAACAATGACATACAAAAAAATTATTGAGTTTGGAAATAACTTATTAAATTATTGGAGCCAATAAGTCATTTGAAAAAGCCCAAATCCTAGTTTTTGGAAATAACTTATTAACTTAATGATTTTTTCAAAAATCTAATAAGTCAGTAAGTCATTTCCTAACTCAATCCCAAACACCCTCTAAATTTAAGACAAACCAAAATTATATTTAAACCCATATCTCATTAAATCAATCAATAAAACTAAAAACACGATTTTCAAAAATGCCACTAATCAATTCATCCAAAATTACAATATAATAGTAGAAAGGACTTCTTAAGAAAGATAAGTTTTGTAAACTAACTCTACACTATATAAAGTTATAGATTACGTTAAAGTTGTCATCTTAAAACCAACTAAAGTACATTTTCAGATTCACACAATCCCTGATCTCTATATGCACTCCCCAAGTATTGAACTGCCCATTTGCTATGAATACGATAAATTACCCAAAAATTACAAAGTGTATAAATTCGAAGACCACCAACTTTCAATAAAGCTACTAATTATGATCTGCTATATTGACTATCCCCATAATCCACACCAAACAACGATTGTCAGGATCTGAGTTTGATATTTGCAAATTAATATTGATTATCACAATACAATTCACAAATAGAGAGATATTATCATAAACTGTTTTCTATTGATTCAAATAGTCAAAAGTTTTACAAGAATGATTTTATAATCTCCCCCTTAGCCGATCACTTGCTAAAACTATTCGTACAAAGAGAATGTGTTTGAAGTGATGAATAGATCACTAACAGGTGTGATCTATTTATACAAGCATCAAAGCTTTGTTCGTGATGTGCTGACGTCACCCTGATAGTGACATCTAACATTTCTAACAGAAAAGATTCTTAGATGTTTGCAAACATCTAAGCAAATCTTATCATTTGATGTAGGCTATACTAAACACTGATGAAAGAAACACTGTTACATTGAGAAACCACTGTCTAAGCTATACTCTCTTGTAGTTGTCCAAACATTTGCTTGTCCTAATAGATGTTTGGTCTTCTTCATCAGACCTTTGGCTTGATCAGGGATTTGGTCTTCAACAAATGCTAGCCTTCAACAGATGTTGGTACTCTTGAACATCGGTTCCAAGTCTTCATCAGATGTTAGCCATGCTATTGAACAAATGTTTTGAATAGGTGTTCAAGATTCACTATCTTTGAGGGGAGAATTATTTCATTAACTGTTTATTTCTTGATCTAAGAATCATGTCTTGGCTTTTGGATATCATGTGTTCTTTTGTAGGTCCAACAGATTTGCAATATTTAAAATACACAGGGGTTACCATATTTAGGATTGAACTGGTATATTGAATCGTAATTGAGACACACCGGTAAAATGTTAAAAGTCAAAGTGGGAATCAAATAAAAATCGTATTCTCAAAATCAGCCACGAATATGGACAGAATGCTCTTCGGTGAATAGTTCCGTCTAAAGACAACAAATTTGGTTGTCGTATTAAAACTTCTCTTCGGTGATCCATCAGTAACTATTAGTCAAATCAACGACAGAACTTTTGATAATCTGTTGGTGATTTCTGACGTAATTATGGTTTTCTTTTTTTCCTGTCTTTCATCAGAGATTACTAGGTATACCAACATAATTTTGTGTAAGCAATACCCCTTTTCTAGTAATACATTGTAAGTTTGGAAATTAAAATATATGTTGAATAGGGATGACAAAATTATCCAAGCCTGACCGGTATACCTAAAACCCGAATTTGAGACGGGTGACGGGTGGCCGGGTGCCGGTTATGTGTATAGAAAAAATATTTCGCAGGTATGGGACATATATAGGATTAGACGATACCTGACCCAATTACTCGAAACTATATACCCGTTTACACGAAATATATAACCGGAAACTTATAAGTTTTATATTTATTTTTCTTTTGCTAATGTTTACCAATATTTCATTCTTTTAGTTTTATTATTTGAAATATATATTTTGATGACATTTTTCATATTTATATGCTATGAAAAAAATTATTATTTGAGATTTCTATATATATATATATATATATATAGGGTAGGGATCCTGTACATTAATCCAGAAGTGTGAGAAGTGTATTATAACACTATATATAACACTATATAACACCATATAACACTATGTAACACTATATAACACTATATAACAATATATAACACTATACATCTATCATAGACATGCTTTCAGACAAAATATAGTGTTATATTTGTTATATAGTGTTATATAGTGTTATATGGTGTTATATGGTGTTACATAGTGTTATACGGTGTTTATATGGTGTATATAGTGTTATAATACACTTCTGGATAAATGTACAGGATTCACATAATATTTGTAATAGTATCGAGATGGTGACCTTTTTACAAGAATAACAAATCATATAGTTTATCTTATAAGGTAAATTAAAACCGGTCATATTTAAAAACTCCATTAAATTTGGCTATTGGAGAAACATAGACAAGGTTCCCTTAAATTACTTAACTATTGACTTGTAATCTTAACTTTATACCAAAATTACTTATAATATTAGGACCATTTGTAAAAGAGGGTAAGAGGATGTTACTTATGTCATGACTCAATACTTGATGAGCTTAGCTCATCATGATTTTTATGAACAGAAGAGAATTTAAAACTGTCTTACTTGAGATCAAAAAGAGATTACTTGAGCAACTAAGAGTCTTCAATGCTTGAAGATTTTATTTATTTATTATTTTACAAGTACAGAAATAAGGGAAAGATACAGATGCCCAAAATTGGCGTGCCTCCCATATTACACAAATCACCTATTTATACTAAAAGAAAAGAAAAGATAACTGATAAGATACTCGGGTACTCATTGGGCCCCATAGATAGCTATCTTCAATCAATTTTTCTTTTCTTTTGATACACACCACACATTTTTGAAAGTAGAATAAGATACTATGTTAGTGGGTATAGCCCACCATTAGTTCTTGTCTTCTGCTTTCATTATTGTTATAGTAATTATTCGATGCTGTTGGGATTGAACCCTATCAGAGGAACAGATAATAAAAGCCAAAACTGGATCAGAGCAGTAGATCCTGAATAAGCAGATGTTGATATACAATTCTCTCCCCTTGAAAGTGATTACAACTACTGATGACCTCCTATCTGCTGATCTTGCTAAACTGCTGACCCATAACTGCTGCTCAACTAAAGATCTGATGGAAGACTAAAGTCCTGCTGATTCAATCTACTGCCTTGAGTCAAGCACTGCTGATCCGGACAAGTGCTGCTGGGTTCACAGCAGTAGAAGGTTGCAGCAGCTGTTCTAAAGTCTGTTTTGTAATAGAATGTATTAGCAGTAGTTAACACAAGCAGTGTCTGTATAGATCAGAGGTTAGAGTTTGTTAGGAGGTTAGATGTCACTTTCATGGTGACGTCAGCTAAGATGCTCAGTAGTTTGCAAGTGCCTATAAATAGTTCAGTACTTTGTACTGTTCTATTAGCTCTTTGCATCATTCGTCTTCTTTGCACGAACAAACTACTGAGCTCTGGCTGAGGGGGAGTTTGCATTCATTCATCAATCATTGTAATCGTGTTTGAAATAAATTCAATCTTTCGGTTCATTGTGTAAAGATGTTTGATAAAAGTATTACTCTCGTTTGATTGTATGCAAAGTTTGTTTTCATCTTAATTTCCGCTGCACACTCATCCATCTTCATCTTATTTACAAACATAAAATACAATCAAAATCAAACTCAGATCCAACAAGTGTTATAAGTGTAACAGGTTAGGACATTTTGCTAGAGAGTGTAGGAGTCAAACAACTGGTCCCATAATCACTCACCCTAGTTCAAATCCTAGACCTCAAAATCAAAACACTGTGCACTATGCCCAATATGCCCCAACAGCACATGTGAACACTGCTCACTATGCTGTTGCTCCTGTGCCAGTGCATTATGTCCAAACAGCTGCTCCACAGATCCAATATGCTCAAACCCCTGCTCTCCAGGCACAAGTGCAACCTGCACCACAAACCACTGCTCCAGTAGCAACACAACCAGATCAACAAAGTTTCTTTACTCAAGAATTTGTTGACTGGAGCAGTATGCCTGAAGACCTCAATGATGAAAATTTTGCACTCTATGCTTCTAATGTTTCTTCTCATGATGAATTTTGTTTGATGGCATTAGATTCAATACAGGAGGGTGTTGAATCTGAAGAGGAACAGCTGGTCTCTGAAACAGTGGATGAGGTGATTGATGAAGTGGTTACTGCTGTGGCTAATGAAGTACTGTTGGAAGGAAGTTCAGGCACCCTGATTGAACCATTGACAGATCCATGGTCCGAAGAAGAGAAGACAGGTGAGAAAGAAGAGAGAGCTGGTGATGAAGAGAATCCTCATTGTGATTGTGCAATGATGGCTGCTGCTAAGGTATCACCTCAAGTTCTAGAAAAACTATGTTCTGACAATTGCATTATTGCTTTTGCTAACATCAAAGAGGTGAATGAGAACCTTAGAAACAAACTCTTAACTGATGAGGTCAAATTTGAAAGATCTTTTAAAGAACTTAAAAACAAGTTGACTAAAAAAGAAAAAGAGATTAGCAGCATGAAAGAAGAGCAAAGCATAACCAAAACCCAACTCCAAACTATGGTAGAAAAATACCAAGTTTGCAAAAAGGAGTTGGAATCCACCCAGATCACATGTGAGAAATGGGTGGAATCATGCAAAGGGTATGAGGTTATGCTTGAGAAACAGATAAAAAGCAATGTGAAATTTGGGGTTGGTTATAGAAAACATGATGATGAAAACACTGCTTTTGGAAAATCTGTTTCAACCACTGATGTAACTGCTGAGTTCATCCCCACAAACAAGAATGGCCAAGAAGTGAAAATCACTGACAAACTTGGTAACAAAATCACACTTGACAGACCAATGGGCCCCTCTGCTTTTGAGGAGATTGAAAATCATCAATTTAAACCAAAATGGTCTGATGAGTGTGATATTCTTGAAAATTTCAAGCCAATGGACTTTACATCAACTGATGGTGTTAAAGCTCCAAAAGCTAAAGTCATTCCTCTCAAGGACATCCCAGCAGTGGTTAAAACCTCTGTTGCAAAGGAGTCTGAAAGGAGGAAGAAGAAAGAAAAAATTGATAACTTGTTTTGTGAATTCTGTGAGAAGAGGAACCATCTAACAAAAGATTGCTTCCACTTAAAAGCTTATGATTTAACTAAAACAAGTGTCACTACTTCAGCTGAAAGTTGCAGTGTTTGTGGTAAAACAAACCATGAAACTCAGGCATGTGTGTATCTCAAAAACTTTAATGAGAAGAAGAATGAGTACATGGCTAAAACATCTTTGAGTTCATTAGCATCATCACCATCTGTCAAATTCACAAAGAAACAACCACTGTTTGTGCCAGTTCAAACAGCTGTCACAAAACAGCTGAACCAAACATCTGTCAAAAGAGATGTTCAGGTTACTGATGCACCTCCTGCCAATCAGTTCAGAAAAGGCAAGGAAAAACAGTCTTACCAAAGGATTCCACACGTTTATGAGGTCTACAAAAAGCCCTCTAAACCCAGAGTGAATAGGCATCCTTTTGGGTATCAGCAGGTGATTGGGCAAGACCATCAACAGTGGTTAGCAAGGAATAGTAGTAAAACTGTCCAAACCCCTGACTTAACCACTGTCCATCACACTGCATCCATACCAGACACTGTTGAGACTCCATCCAAAGCCCTGTTGGCTTTGGAGTCCTTAATGAAGTAATCCTTTTACTTCATGTGCAGGGAGCTTCTGCATGCTTTGATAGCCTTTTGTATGTAGATAGTGGAGGCTCCAGGCACATGACAGGATGTAAAGCCCTCCTCAAAGACTTTAAAATCCATGGAGGGGGTGATATATCCTTTGGAAATAATAGTAAAGGGAAAGTTTTGGGGTCTGGAACAGTGCAATCTGGTAATGTAAAATTTGAAAATGTCAATCTAATAGACAATCTGAAATTCAACCTTCTGAGTGTATCTAAAATGAGTGACAAAGGGTTTGGGTCATTCGTCACAAAAGACTGTTGTAGGATTGTTGGACCAGAAATGGTAAAAAAGACTGAAGCAATAATCAAAAATGGTCAAACTAAACTTGTTGCTCAAAGAAGTGGCAATGTTTATGTTGTTGACATGTCTAAAGAGTGTCCCAGAGCTGATGCCTGTCTGTTCTCAGCTGCCTCTAACAAAGACACAGAACTTTGGCACAGAAGACTGGGGCACACAAATCATAAGACAATAACAGAAATTTCAAAAAATGGTTTGGTGAGAGGCCTACCACAAAAATTGTTTTCATGTCCTGAACATTGCATTTCCTGTTTAAAAGGAAAACAGCATAAAAGTTCTTACAAGTCCATTGAAGAGTCCAAAACAACCCAGTGTTTGCAAATGCTACACATGGATTTGTTTGGCCCAGTTCAAGTCATGAGCCTCAAAAAGAAAAGATATTGTTTGGTTATAGTTGATGACTTTTCTAGGTTTACATGGACTTTCTTTTTGCACTCTAAAGATGAAACTGCAGGCATTTTGCAAGACTTTGTGACACAGGTTGAAAAGCAATTTAATCTTCCAGTAAAAAGCTTTAGGAGTGACAATGGCACAGAAATTAAAAATAAGGAGTTGGATGCCTTCTGTGTGAAGAAAGGGATTGTAGGCAGTACAACATCCCTAGAACACCAGAGCAAAATGGGGTTGTTGAAAGAAAGAACAGAACTTTGATTGAGGCTGCCAGGACTATGCTTGCAGATTCAGGTTTGCCATTAACTTTCTGGGCAGAGGCTGTCACACCCCAACCAATGGCGGAAACATCGGGATGAGACGAAGTGTGAAGATTGCTCGAGACATCATAACGCTATTTGTGACAATAATTTAATAATCCAAATTTCATTTCCAAACTTCAAGTAGTCATCAATACAAGATCCCAAATAACAACAAGTTTAATCAAAATAACAAACCAACATAACCAAAATTCGATACAACATATTTAAATCTAACGTCTAAAGTGTGTATCTAGGCATCGTGCTACCTCTTTCATTTCATCATCATCAACCTGTAACATGTTTAAAAATACTATTCAATGCAAAAGCAAAGGCGAGTATACAAGTTTGGTACATACATAGCATAAGATAAAAGTGTGAACAATCCCTCATAGCAAGCATGCGATTCAAGATAAACATTAAATATGGCATGTGTCTAACATATCAAACCAAGAAAACGCAACTTGCTCATGACATAACCAAAGTTTCAGTAGAGGCGGGTCGTTAATCCTATAGCGCTACATATGTCAAGGTTTGGCTCGTACGAAGTTAATGATAAGTTCAACACATAAGAATCACCCAAATTTAAAGTATCAAGTCATCACATATACAAGCATGTTATAGGAATGTTCATGTGTTTAGACAAAAGTTCATGTGTAAGTTTCAATAGGTAAACATGTTACACCCCAAAAGTAGTAAAAGTAAAAAGGGGAAAAGTACGAGTATACTCACAAAGTTTGCATATGTTTTCCGATTATCCAGTTGTTGACGAGTAGAGATTTAGAGTCCGAATGTATAAGGGTTAAGGTTCAAGTATGTTTAGAGTCAAGATTCGGTGTTCAAAACAACATAAAAATAAGATATGAGAATAACATGGAAAATAATCATTTAGTACATATGATGCTTGTTCTTGACACTAGGAAACTCGAAGGAGTTTAGATGTTTTCATGGAAGAAGGTTCCATTAGAATCGTGACAAGTTATCATAGTCTAGGATGATGTAATCTAGTACCCCGACATATGAACACTAGTTCATCATCAAAGATTCGATTATTCGAATAATATATTTAGGTTATATAATATATGTCCAATAGTTCAAGCATGAGGTAGAAGATTAAAATCTTCATTTTGGTACCTCTAAATGTCATAGAAGTCATGTAGGAGGTAGGAAGATCAAGTCTTCCATTTAGGCACATCTATGTGTTCACCACTACACTTGATGTAAAAAAAACAACCAAGGAGGGTCATGAACATACAATAAAGAATAAGAAATATACACACTAACTAAGAGAAATCATCAAATCATGTGAGGATTGTATGTTTGGACAACCCAAGTTGTTCCATAATCACTCATGTATCAAAGACAAAGTTTGACATGACTTGTGGGTTAAAAACCCTAAACAAAACACCAAGTTTATGAGGTTTAATCCTCTGATTTTAAATGTCTCAACCTTGTTTTTAAGCTTAACCAACCATGGGATAAGTTGTAAGCATTAGGACATAGGTATGAGATGTGTTAGACACAAGTTGCATAGGTTTAAACAAGTTTTTGATGAACATAAAAACAAACAGAAAGTTTATGGACTATTTCGGGGCATTTCCAGGTCTGATTTCTCCAAGGAGAAGTCTAGGAATCGAACCCCATGATTATACAAGCAAGTAGGAAAAAGAATCGAGTGAATCGGATAAGAATTGAGTGAGTTATGCTCATTTTCGTGAAGGGGTGTCAATCTACTCGAACCCTTGCTTTCAGCTACGGTTTGGTGGATGTTTTGTGAGTTTTTAGGGTTGCAAAAGTGGTAGGGAGGCTGGTTATAAGTGGTATTTATAGGGGGAAGGATTAGGGTTTCAATGGGTTGGGCTTTGGAAGTGTTTAGAAGGGGTTACACCTTGAAACTAGCCCACAAAACCCAACTATATGGGGCTGAATTTTGCTGAATTGGGCTGCCATATTTCTTTATTTTTTTTTATTTTTTTAAAACATTATAATGAGTAATTTTGTTAATTAAGTTGTGTAATAATATGCAACAATGTTTCCCCTAACTTGTAACAAGGTGAAATATGAAATAAAACATGATTTAACTAGGTAAAAAGTGTAATGTACAAGTTTTATTTACGAAGCAAGTTCCGTATTTTACAACGATTACGATGAAAGAATGGTTATAAGAACACAAGATTTCCAAAGATAGAATTTCACGTAAGGTTTCTAAATGTAGGATGTTTGAAAACGCAGGGCGTTACAGTCTCCCCTCCTTTAGGAAATTTCGTCCCGAAATTTATTCAAGAGGAAGGCTTGAAAGAGTTTTTGGCATAAAGGTGATCATTAAGAGTTGAAACTTGGGAAGTTTGAAAGTTTTGAAAAGTACCAAATTTTGGAGAACGTCAAGGTAGATTTGCAAGGGGAAGTTTTTTAAGGATAGTATAAAAAAATCATACTTTCGTAAAACCTGTTTATTAAGAGGAACGAAAAGGTTTGTTACTTTAAATAAAGCAATAGAGGTATACTAAGTATAGTTTCACAAGAATCAAGAATAGGGAGGCTATTTTATAGGTAACGAGGTAAGTTAGGACTCAAATGTTTAAACAAGCTGGATTGCGAACGAGTTTTGTATAAAATAATACGAGTATAGAATGAACGAATGACTCTTAAAGAGTACAAGTATGTGAATAGCATAAGTGTTGGATAGATGAACGTAGTGTGTTAAGGATGAAGTCTCGTCATGAATAATCGGATATAATGCGTTTGTGAGTTGCGTGAAGTTGTATTAGGTCCAAAAGGTCTGCAACACACTGAATTTCTCATGGCACGTTTTACGAAAGTTTGGTAACATGGTGAAAACACTTATATATAGGAAGTACCAGCGGCGTATCCACCATGTTTTAACCACATTACGTCCGTTTCGTTACTTGGGGTCATGTTACGTTCCGTGTCTTACCATACACAGTAGTACACTCTATGGTTCTCATACGCCTATCACTATAATCCCGTGTGCACCCGCGATTATACTGATTGTCGCATGATCCACATAGCTTGTACTAGTTATGTATGAATCAAGGTATACATGAATTTGAAAATAAGAATGTGTACGTAGAAGAATGTCGTATGTAAGCATGTTTATGTTTAAGCATGTATGGGACCCACGTAAGCGAATCCCTCGGATTACACTCGCGTATAGGTACGAATGTACGAATCATGAGTAAGGATGAAAGTATGAGCATAAGTTTAAGTATGAATACGCATGTATGTATGAGCATAAACATAAAACGTGTAAGTAGTATGTGTACAAGCAGAAGCGTAAAACGTATAAGTAGTATGTGTATGAGTACAAGCATAAGACGTATGAACATAGGTGTAGGTATGAAAAATAAATATTGCGTATATGGTGTACGTTGAGACATTGCGGAGAAAAAAAGGTTAAGTATGTAGATACGAACGATATAAATGATGTTATCGCGAGATATCGACTAAAATGTGTATGATGATGTGCATGTATAGTTGTTTAAACAAAACGTTGAGTTTGTCGAATCAAAATTAGATTGAGCTTGGTTTGAAAGATAGAATATAGTTTGTATATGTAAAGGAACATAAAGTACTCATTGGTCATGCTTAACGTATTTTGTAATGATTGAAATGCTACTTTTGTTTAAAAAAAAAAAGGAGTTCACGTATGTTGAAAATTGTCGGTCCCCGTGAAGTCTTCTAGCCCACGTGTTTTGAAATTTGGATGCCGAGTTAAGCGTTGTAGAGAAGGTTTTTTTTTTTTTTTTTTTTTTTTTTTTTTTTTTTTTAAATAACGGGTTTGTTTCATTTGCATCAAAACATGAAAATTTTGGACTTTGAAAGTTCTTGTGAAAACGTCGACCCTTAGAAAAGAAATTTAGTAAAAGAACTTAGTGATTGTTTAAAAATAATTTTAACAAAGGATTTATTGATGTTGGAAAGAGTATTTGGTAAAACAATCATATAACATCTATGAGGTCTTATAAGTAATTGAGAAAGGTTAGTTTGATTTCGATTAAGAGTGGAAGTCTCTAGTATGATGATATAATGTGAACGTGTTTCAGTTAATAAATCAGATGTGAAGTTCATGGGCAAGAGATTCATTAGACCGATTAAATTGATAGGTAGCATTTCGTAAGGTTTGGAAATTCATGTAGTAAAACGGTAAAGACATGATTAAGAATCTCGTGTATATGATTTGAGTGAAAATGGATGGTAGAATAAGAAGTACGTTTGATAAACAATGTATTTTGAAATCGGTATAAGTAGGTATTTTGAATAATGATAAATGATTTAGGTATAAAACATGATCGGGTTTGCATAATAAAATATTTTGAAAGAGAAGTTTTGGGTAACGGTCACCTAAGTAAGGGAATCACCCCTAACTCGTTGGTGAGGTCGTTTTAAGGGAAGAGGGGTGGAGTCAATCGTCAAGGTAAGGAAGTCACTCCAATCTCGATGATACCTCTCCACTAGTTGTTACAAGGAATATGAATTTAAATTATATGAAAATCATGCATATATAAATGTATCGAAAAGGTTCGATATGTTGTGCGTGTGAAAAGAGAAATCAAAGGTAAACTCGAGGTTGAAAGATTGCATCGTATAAAATGAACAATAGAAACACATGTTTGACCAAAGTTTGGAGTGTTCCAAATGAAACTTTGACTAACCAAAGTGGTCGAAAAGTCTTTTGAATTTGAGGAGCATGCTTTGGCCTAATAGGTAAAATACTCTCGCCGACAAGTCGGTTAACGGTATTTACCCTTCCGGTTACTACATGTCCCAAATTAATCGAAATTTCGAGACTTGGCGGGATTTATGAAAAAAATCAAGGAGTGGAACTAGTCGACAAGGTGCGGGTTTCACCCCTATCTTGACGATTTCGTATCCTAAGTGTGGTTGGTACTCGTCGGGTCAAAATTTAAATTTCGACATGTTGACGAGGGTCCACTAGAATTTGAAATTTGAGATTGGCCATTTAGATGTGGATTTCACTCCTAGCTCAATGGCGATATCTCGTGTAAAAAGAAGAATAGATAGATTGAGAGTCGTTCACTAAATTGTGGGTTTCACGCCTATTTTGGTGAATTCGTCTCATTTGTACAATATGAGTGTTGTCGGATTTAGAATAATCGAGTAAAATGCATGAGGGAAGTGTGTGTTGAAGGAAATACACAAGCAAGTATAAACACATAAGAAAGCATATCAAGAATGGTACTTAAATAATGAAATGATAAAACAAGTGTTAACACATAATAGAACAAGCTTTAATGCGTACGAATAACATGTCAAATATTACACATGAGTAACATACATGTTTAAAAGAGCATAAATAAGTAACAAATAAGGTATCATGTAGTAGTCCAAGCAAAGCATACGAATAAGGCTCTAAAACTATAGACTAGGTGAAAGCATTCCTACTTTTCCTAATTCCCTATAGTTATGGCTCTGATACCAATCTGTCACACCCCAACCAATGGCGGAAACATCGGGATGAGACGAAGTGTGAAGATTGCTCGAGACATCATAACGCTATTTGTGACAATAATTTAATAATCCAAATTTCATTTCCAAACTTCAAGTAGTCATCAATACAAGATCCCAAATAACAACAAGTTTAATCAAAATAACAAACCAACATAACCAAAATTCGATACAACATATTTAAATCTAACGTCTAAAGTGTGTATCTAGGCATCGTGCTACCTCTTTCATTTCATCATCATCAACCTGTAACATGTTTAAAAATACTATTCAATGCAAAAGCAAAGGCGAGTATACAAGTTTGGTACATACATAGCATAAGATAAAAGTGTGAACAATCCCTCATAGCAAGCATGCGATTCAAGATAAACATTAAATATGGCATGTGTCTAACATATCAAACCAAGAAAACGCAACTTGCTCATGACATAACCAAAGTTTCAGTAGAGGCGGGTCGTTAATCCTATAGCGCTACATATGTCAAGGTTTGGCTCGTACGAAGTTAATGATAAGTTCAACACATAAGAATCACCCAAATTTAAAGTATCAAGTCATCACATATACAAGCATGTTATAGGAATGTTCATGTGTTTAGACAAAAGTTCATGTGTAAGTTTCAATAGGTAAACATGTTACACCCCAAAAGTAGTAAAAGTAAAAAGGGGAAAAGTACGAGTATACTCACAAAGTTTGCATATGTTTTCCGATTATCCAGTTGTTGACGAGTAGAGATTTAGAGTCCGAATGTATAAGGGTTAAGGTTCAAGTATGTTTAGAGTCAAGATTCGGTGTTCAAAACAACATAAAAATAAGATATGAGAATAACATGGAAAATAATCATTTAGTACATATGATGCTTGTTCTTGACACTAGGAAACTCGAAGGAGTTTAGATGTTTTCATGGAACAAGGTTCCATTAGAATCGTGACAAGTTATCATAGTCTAGGATGACGTAATCTAGTACCCCGACATATGAACACTAGTTCATCATCAAAGATTCGATTATTCGAATAATATATTTAGGTTATATAATATATGTCCAATAGTTCAAGCATGAGGTAGAAGATTAAAATCTTCATTTTGGTACCTCTAAATGTCATAGAAGTCATGTAGGAGGTAGGAAGATCAAGTCTTCCATTTAGGCACCTCTATGTGTTCACCACTACACTTGATGTAAAAAAAACAACCAAGGAGGGTCATGAACATACAATAAAGAATAAGAAATATACACACTAACTAAGAGAAATCATCAAATCATGTGAGGATTGTATGTTTGGACAACCCAAGTTGTTCCATAATCACTCATGTATCAAAGACAAAGTTTGACATGACTTGTGGGTTAAAAACCCTAAACAAAACACCAAGTTTATGAGGTTTAATCCTCTGATTTTAAATGTCTCAACCTTGTTTTTAAGCTTAACCAACCATGGGATAAGTTGTAAGCATTAGGACATAGGTATGAGATGTGTTAGACACAAGTTGCATAGGTTTAAACAAGTTTTTGATGAACATAAAAACAAACAGAAAGTTTATGGACTATTTCGGGGCATTTCCAGGTCTGATTTCTCCAAGGAGAAGTCTAGGAATCGAACCCCATGATTATACAAGCAAGTAGGAAAAAGAATCGAGTGAATCGGATAAGAATTGAGTGAGTTATGCTCATTTTCGTGAAGGGGTGTCAATCTACTCGAACCCTTGCTTTCAGCTACGGTTTGGTGGATGTTTTGTGAGTTTTTAGGGTTGCAAAAGTGGTAGGGAGGCTGGTTATAAGTGGTATTTATAGGGGGAAGGATTAGGGTTTCAATGGGTTGGGCTTTGGAAGTGTTTAGAAGGGGTTACACCTTGAAACTAGCCCACAAAACCCAACTATATGGGGCTGAATTTTGCTGAATTGGGCTGCCATATTTCTTTATTTTTTTTTATTTTTTTAAAACATTATAATGAGTAATTTTGTTAATTAAGTTGTGTAATAATATGCAACAATGTTTCCCCTAACTTGTAACAAGGTGAAATATGAAATAAAACATGATTTAACTAGGTAAAAAGTGTAATGTACAAGTTTTATTTACGAAGCAAGTTCCGTATTTTACAACGATTACGATGAAAGAATGGTTATAAGAACACAAGATTTCCAAAGATAGAATTTCACGTAAGGTTTCTAAATGTAGGATGTTTGAAAACGCAGGGCGTTACAGAGGCAGTAAACATTGCTTGCTATGTCCATAACAGAGTTTTAATAAACCCCAGGCACAAAAAGACTGCCTATGAAATTCTGTATAAAATCAAACCACTGATCTCATACTTCAAGGTGTTTGGCTGCCCATGCTTTATTTTGAACTTAAAAGATTCCATTTCAAAATTTGCAGCCAAAATTGATTGTGGTTATTTTCTGGGATACTCAACCACTGCCAAGGCCTACAAAGTGTTCAATGCACGGACCAAGGTAGTGGAGGAGACTTTGGATGTAAAGTTCAATGAACTTTCATCAATGAAAATCCCAGCAAATCCTGCTGATCTGTTTGATCTTGAAAAATTCACTTTTGAAAATACTGCTGTCAAGACTAACAATGCAGGTCCAACAGAGGATACAACACCAGACTATGGGTATGAAATAATCATCCCTCAAAAGTCTGCCACAAATGGAAAAGCATCAGTTGTTCAAAACAGCTGTCAAAGCTCAACCACTGCTACCTCAACAGTTGTTGACCAAAGTAGCCCTTCTACCACTGCTTCCACATCCTCAAACACTGCTGACAAAAGTCCCCAAACAGTGGATAAAAGTCAGCAGTGGTCCACTTCATTACCACCCATTCCACCACCTTTTGAAGCCACTGCTGGGTCATCAAAGTCACCAGCAGTGGTTAGCTCAGATGATACACATTTGCAGCCTTCACCAACAAATGCCATCATACCATACCAAGGAGACTTAATCTTCTTGAGATCTCATCCATCTGATCAAACATTGGCAACATAAATGAAGGGGTGCTCACAAGAAGCCAAACCCAAAACATTTGTCTTTTTGCTGGTTTTCTATCACTCCATCAGCCAGTCAAGTACCAAGAGGCACTAAAAGACAACAGCTGGGTAGAAGCCATGCAAGAGGAGCTCCAACAGTTTAAAAGACAACAAGTATGGGAGCTTGTACCACTGCCAAAAGAGGTTAGTCCCATTGGCACAAAGTGGGTCTTCAAGAACAAAACAGATGAAAGGGGCATTGTTGTCAAGAACAAAGCCAGGCTTGTGGTTCAAGGTTACAGACAGGAAGAGGGGATTGATTATGATGAAACATTCGCCCTTGTTGCAAGATTGGAAGCTATCAGACTGTTCATGGCCTTTGCTGTCAACCACAACATGAAGGTGTTTCAGATGGATATCAAAAGTGCTTTCCTCTATGGTACATTGCAAGAAGAGGTGTATGTATGTCAACCTCCAGGCTTTGAGGATCCATTTTATCCTGATCATGTCTACAGGCTAAACAAAGCCTTGTATGGCCTGAAACAAGCACCAAGGGCCTGGTATGAAACTCTTTCCAACTTTCTACTCTCGAATGGTTTCAAAAGAGGTACCATTGATAAAACACTGTTTCTTAAATGGAGAGGGAAAGATTTAATGATTGTCCAAATTTATGTGGATGACATTATTTTTGGAAGCACATGTACCAAAATGTGTGAAGAGTTTAGAGAACTCATGACAGCTGAGTTTGAAATGAGTGCAATGGGTGAGCTGCAATGCTTTCTTGGTCTCCAAGTACAGCAATTGCAAAATGGAACATTCATTCATCAAAGCAAATATGCTAAAGAACTTTTGACCAAATTTGATATGAATGATTGTAAACCATGCAGCACACCCATGGCCACAAATAAGCTGGTCATGTCTGATAAAAAGGATGAGCTGATTGACCAAACACTTTATAGAAGCATGATTGGGTCTTTATTGTACCTAACTGCATCTAGACCAGACATCATGTTTGCAACATGTGTCTGTGCAAGAAGTCAATCAGCTCCCAGAAAATCAAATCTCATTGCTGTAAAAAGGATTTTTAGATACATAAAAGGTGCTCCCACACTTGGTATCTGGTATCCAGCTAATGGGAATATCAAGCTTTCAGGTTTTTCAGACAGTGACTTTGCTGGATGTCATACCACAAGGAAGTCCACTTCAGGAGGGTGCTAGTTTCTAGGTGATTGCTTAGTCTCTTGGCAAAGCAAAAAGCAAGCAGCAGTTTCAACATCCACTGCTGAGGTTGAATACATTGCTGCTGCAAGCTGTACAGCCCAACTCCTGTGGCTTCAAAATCAGTTGCTGGATTTTGCTATCACTGCCTTAAAGACACCACTCATGTTGGATAGCCAGGCAGCAGAAAATATCATCAAAAATCTAGTTTCCCATTCTACCACAAAACACATCGACATCAGACATCACTTTGTGAGGGATTGCTATAAAAAAGGTTTGATTTCTCTGCATCATGTCCCAACTAAAGACCAGCTGGCAGATGTGCTCACAAAAGCACTTGATACAGCCACTTTTGAAAGCTTGGTCTCTAGGATTGGGATGCTAAACATGGAATAACAAGCAACATCTTGTTTTTCTATGAATAAAAGCAACAAAATATTTTCAGAAAATAAAAAATCCATCCTTAAAAATAGCTAAAAATGAAAATTTCATTAAAATCCTTAAAAGTCTGCCATAACCACTGATTGTTCAAAAGTCTGCTCTACTTCAAAAACCTGCCCACTGCTGAAAGGCAACCTCTGTTCTCTCATTTCGTGATAACCTCTGTTGTTCAAAAGCAGTGTCTTATCCACTGATAGTGAAAATCATCCACTGCCCCCCTTTCCACTGCTTTCATCAGTTGCTTTCATCAAAAGAACTGTCCTTCATTTTCACCAGTGGTTGTCACGTGGGCAGTACATAGCAGTCAGACCTTTTGTAACGGCTGCCACGTCAGCATTCATTCTCTTTCCTATAAAATTCCCCACTCACCACCAAAACAGGGTTTTACTGTCAAATTGAATTGTTAAAAATTCTCTTCTCAAAGCAGTTTTTCTTCTCATCTTTCACAAATTCCTTCGATCATTCGTTTCAAAAATGATAAAATCAAAGTCATCTGCAAAATCCACATCAAAATCATCGAAAACAGCCTCTAAAAAGGCAATCTCCACTGAAATTCCATTCAAAAAATCTCACAATCTCCTGGGTCTTCTCACAAAACCAGGAACCACAGATGTTTTCGATTCCATTATTACCATCATGGCAAAATCAAAGTACAAAACTTTGCTCACCGTCGATGCACCAATCTATTTGGCGACCCAAAGGGAGTTTTGGAAGAATGCAACCCTTGAAAAACAAGGAGATATTGCAACCGCCATTCACTCTTCTATAAAGGGTAAAACTGTCCAAATCACGCCACAATCCATCTCCGACGTCTTTCAACTCGATGACCAGGCAGGTAAAACTTCCTTCACTAAAAAAGAGTTGCACATTGACTTCATTGAAAGAGGGTATGAAGCCACAATGATGACGAAACTAACCTTAGAAAAAGGTTATTTTCCTCCTGCGCCCAGATTCCTATTTCATACCCTCCTACTATGTGTTTCAAACAAAACCACTTCTTTTAATGAGATCCCTATAAAGATTCAAAATCTGGGATATGCAATTCTTCAAGAAGAAAATTATAATTATTCTCGGGAAATCTTTAAAGATTTGGTTAATAATGTTGAAACCAAATCATCCTTACTGTTTCCAAGGTTTTTAAGTTACTATTTTGAAAAGAAATTCAGTAAGGATGATTTAGCTTTAATAAACCAAGGTGAAATAACTGTAATAAACTGCCTAACGTCTGAAACTTTTTCACGAATGTTAGCACCTTGCAAAACACAAGCAGGGGTGCCTGAGCAGAATTTAGAAGCTACCACTGCTCCTCAGGTATCTGCTGCTGAGCCTACTGCTCTAGGTGATCAAAGCAGCAGACCAACTGTTTTGAAACCCACACCTACAAAACCCAAAAGGCTTTACAAAAAGAAAAATCAAAAACCCCCCAAACCAATCAAAACGGCAACTCTGGAGGATGAGATACCAGAGTTAATGCCTGTGACAACACAAATGTCACAAGAAACCACTGCTGCTTCTTCCTCACAGCAGTTGGTACAAATATCTCAACCCATAACCATAACTCCTCCTGCTTCTTCACAAAAAGAACAGGTTGTACACAAAGGGCCACCACATTATGATGCTGTGGATACACTCGTTTCCATCATCCACAGCTCAATGCCCGGAGCAAGTCCGCCTTCTACACCAACCATCACATCCACAATTCCACCAAAAACACAACTACTGTTGGATGCAATTGATTTGAACCAGGCATTACTCAGTCCTTCTCAATCACCTGTCAATGAGAATATGCCTCAACAAATGACTGAGCCTGCTGTATCATTCATTGCTAACCCACCAACACAACCTGAGGAGGTTACACCCATTGAGTTACAAGTAACTCTTTGTGGTAATCCAAGTGAAGCAGCCACTACAACTGTTGAACCCACTGGTTTACAGTTGGACAGTGGTTACATCAATAAGACTTCCTTGGAGGCAATTCCTTTTATAGCACCTCTGCCAAACACCAATGGATTTATTTATCCTACTGGCAACATCAAAAGGTTGTCAAGTGTTGAAGGAAGAAGACCCCAGTACCAAGAAAAAGGGGCATCAGTGGTTAATGTTTGGAGTAAACTCCCTACTTCTACCACTGATAAAACCACTGTTAGTGGGAAATCAGATGATCCCATTCAATTGGGTGATGATTTAAAGTACCAGAAATTGACGGCTCGTGTTGAAAAACTTGATAACTCTGTTGCAGAGCTCAAAGATATGCTCCAACAGTTGTTACAGGTACAAAAGGTACAATCCACTGCTGTTCCACCTCAAGCACCTGCTCTCCAACAGGCACCTGCTACAAATGAGCTCTGGAATCTATTTCAACCTTTTCTCCATCATCAAGCACAAGTAGCAGATCAGCAACATGAAAAACATGTTCAAGAGCTGAGAAATACTATGGAGTCTAGGTTCAAAGACACTCAGGCTGATCTCAAGGCTCTCAAAACTCAGATCCTGCACAACTCTGGCACTGCTCCTCCACCAGTGTTCTTCATTGATCAACTCCCCGAAGATAATGCCAAAAAGGGGGAGAAAATTCAGGAGTGGAGAAGGAAAGGAATAACAGATGGTCTCTACCTTGCACCAGAAAATTCAAATATGACCAAACAGATTCCTTTGCCAGATGGGAGTAAGAAAATTGATGTGACCACAAATGCACTTGCAGAAGCACTTGCATGTGTGAAAAGGGATAGAGAGACCAAAAAGAAAGCCAGGGTGGATTATCCAGATCAGGGTACTTCAGGGTCAAGAGATGATGAAAATCTTATTGATGAAAAGAAGAAGCCTACAAGAAGAGTAAGGCTACCCAAATCCATTCCAGTCAGACGTTCAAAGTCTGCTCAAAAACCACCACCTAAAACAGCTGTTGTAACTCCTGTTGTATCAGCTGCTGTTGGTACTTCAGTAGTTTCAACATCTGCTCCCACTTCAACACACACCATCTCAACACACACTACATCCACTGCTTTACCACCATTACCACCAAAATCAAAATCACCTCCTGTCAAAAGGCAGGGGACAGCAGTTGTTATAACTTCTGCTGTAAAGACAACAGTGGTTGGAACACCAGTTGTTTCAACAATTGTTAGTCTATCACAAACCACTGCCACTACAACCACCTTTCCATCCAAAACATCATCAGTCCCTCCTCAAATAAAGAGGAGAAGGCTAATCCCTAAAGATGATGTCTCTTCACCATCACAAACATCTTCAAAACCTTTAGCTCTTGTCAATATACCAAAACCAGTTCCACTCTCTTCTGTTCCAATGCACAAGCCCTTACCTCCTGCAGGTGCTCAATTTCCTCTTGAACTAGAAGCTGTTAGAGAAGAAATAAAATCTTTTTATACTGAGGATGACCCTGCCAAAAGGAGTTTGCCTTCAATCAAAGGATATCCCTGGCCCAAAAATATTGATGAATATTTGAAGATAAAGGCCAAGCAAGCAGAGGATATCTCGAAAAGAAACACACAAGGGAAATCTGACAAAGAAGTATCAAGATACTACCAATATCTGCTTACACAAGTCAGTTCCCTAGAACGTTTTGTAAAAAATGTCAGTCAACAAATTTCAGAAAGAGCAGCTGAAACTTTGAAGAAAGACTACATTGAAAGCATTATGTTTTACAAAAGATACAAAGGAGAGAGACATATGTACAAAGAGTGGACTGTTCCTGAACTTGAAGCTGAAGCTGCAAGAATTCAAGACATGATAAAAAGGAAAGTCACTCACACTCCTCCTGATTGGGCAAAGTTCAGAAAGAATATACCTGATAAGCAAATGGAACTGAAGAGAATGAAAGAAGAACTAGTTGTTGCTGATTTTGGTACAAAAAGACAAATTGCTAGATGGAAAGAAGATGTGGCCAGGTCAACCTACAAAAGGTTGGAGGAATTAAGAAAGAAAGATCCAAAAATTCCTCAAAAACCTGACTATCCTGAAGCAGCGGTTTCAAAAAGACCATCAAAGCTGCAAATCAAGAGAGCCACTGCTCCAACTGGTAATGCCATATATAAAAGAAGAAAACAAAGCCAGTTAGGAGCTGAAACAGTTCAAGATATTCTTACTGCAAATGCCGTTGTAAAAGAAGGCTTGTTAAGAAAGTTAAAAGAAGAACTTGAACTGGAAAACTCTGCTACCACTGCTCAGCCAGTGATGAACAGGCCAGCCTCACCAAATACTTCTGCTAATAAACATCTCCCAAGAAACCCACCAGGCTCAAAAATACAAAAGTGGGAAACTGACAAACAGACCTGCGTATTGACTTTGCTCAGGTCTGGTGGAGAAGTGGAGAAAATATCAAGGGAACAAGCTCTTGGTCTGAGTCTTGAAGATTTGCATGATCTTCTTGATCTTCCACTTAGCAGGGATGATGAAGATACAGATGCCTTTGACTTTGAATTACAATTTAAAGGTCAGATAAGGGAGCTGTTAATGAGGCAATAAAATGTTCACAAATAATGAAGGGTTTTGGCATTATCTGTTCCAGGGGGAGATTGTTGGGATTGAACCCTATCAGAGGAACAGATAATAAAAGCCAAAACTGGACCAGAGCAGTGGATCCTGAATAAGCAGATGTTGATATACAATTCTCTCCCCTTGAACAACTAAGAGTCTTCAATGCTTGAGATAATAAAAGCCAAAACTGGATCATCATGATTTTTATGAACAGAAGAGAATTTAAAACTGTCTTACTTGAGGTCAAAAAGAGATTACTTGAGCAACTAAGAGTCTTCAATGCTTGAAGATTTTATTTATTTATTATTTTACAAGTACAGAAATAAGGGAAAGATAGAGATGCCCAAAATTGGCGTGCCTCCCATATTACACAAATCACCTATTTATACTAAAAGAAAAGAAAAGATAATTGATAAGATACTCGGGTACTCATTGGCCCCATAGACAGCTATCTTCAATCAATTTTTCTTTTCTTTTGATACACACCACACATTTTTGAAAGTAGAATAAGATACTATGTTAGTGGGTATAGCCCAGCATTAGTTCTTGTCTTCTGCTTTCATTATTGTTATAGTACTTATTCGATGCTGTTGGGATTGAACCCTATCAGAGGAACAGATAATAAAAGCCAAAACTGGATCAGAGCAGTGGATCCTGAATAAGCAGATGCTGATATACAATTCTCTCCCCTTGAAAGTGATTACAACTACTGATGACCTCCTATCTGCTGATCTTGCTAAACTGCTGACCCATAACTGCTGCTCAACTAAAGATCTGATGGAAGACTAAAGTCCTGTTGATTCAATCTACTGCCTTGAGTCAAGCAATGCTGATCTGGACAAGTGCTGCTGGGTTCACAGCAGTAGAAGGTTGCAGCAGCTGTTCTAAAGTCTGTTTTGTAATAGAATGTATTAGCAGTAGTTAACACAAGCAGTGTCTGTATAGATCAGAGGTTAGAGCTTGTTAGGAGGTTAGATGTCACTTTCATGGTGACGTCAGCTAAGATGCTCAGTAGTTTGCAAGTGCCTATAAATAGTTCAGTACTTTGTACTGTTCTATTAGCTCTTTGCATCATTCGTCTTCTTTGCACGAACAAACTACTGAGCTCTGGCTGAGGGGGAGTTTGCATTCATTCACCAATCATTGTAATCGTGTTTGAAATAAATTCAATCTTTCGGTTCATTGGGTAAAGATGTTTGATAAAAGTATTACTCTCGTTTGATTGTATGCAAAGTTTGTTTTCATCTTAATTTCCGCTGCACACTCATCCATCTTCATCTTATTTACAAACATAAAATACAATCAAAATCAAACTCAGATCCAACAGATGCTATATAATGGCACCTATGACCCTAATCAGGTCTAAAATGCAGAGATTCCCTCACATAATGGAGGGACATTATATCGTCTTTTTCTTTTTGTCTTCTTTCTCTTTGTCAATCTTATTTTGAGAAGACTGTTCTTGTGGGTCATCTTGTAATTCCCCAAACTCTTCTTTCAATTTTTCCAAATATTCATTTATTTGGGTATCAAGATTCTTGTCGTTAATTTCTTTGGTTTCTTGCCCTTTTCCTGCTAGACATGAGAATTGATTATAATCTTCTTGGCTGTTTGATGATATGGACATGGCTTTAGACGAATTTTCTGTTGAGAAATGTTTTTTAATTTCCCTCTTCATCTCTTTCATATAAGACTTTATAATTTCATCTTTTGAAACATCTTGCTTTTTCGTGATGAGTCTTCTAGAAATTTGCTCCCATGGACTAGGAAGTTGTCTTTGTTGTTTCTTTGCGATCTGCAACTTATAATGTTCGATCTTGGTATTAATCAAATTTACAGTTTCTTGAGCTTCTATAAGCTTGGTGGATTCCTTTGTTTGAATCATCTTGTTCCAGAACTTTGTATAACAAGTACTTTTGAGACATGGAAAATTATCTCTTAGGGTATAACCTGTAGTTGGCTTCCACTTCCATATCCATGGAATAGAGAATTCTATAAAAAAGTACATCGAAGCTATGCCTTCAAACCAAGTGTTGTTATAATTTGCTTCTATAAGATCTGGTGATACACGAACCCATTCTGTATATAAACTTTTGAATGGTTCAGGCAAAATTTGAACTGTTGGTCCATATAATAGGAACCATTTTTGAAACCAGCAGGGTATTCCTTGCTTGAACACATTATCACTGATTTTTATATACCAGAAATGTTTCTTTTTTGAGTTTTCGTAAAACAGACATTTTTCAAAACTCTGGATAATCCCAGTAATTATACTTGTAAGTTTGTCTATTATTTGTTTCTGGATATATAAATTCCCTTTCTTTTAGGGTACTCAGCCCCCATTTTTGTGGAGATATGATACCCTTTATAAAAATTTTACTGAAATTATACATATGTTTTTCCCTTCACTAGGATAAAAATGTCTATCTTCAGCTGTTTCCGTTAATTGGAGAATATTTTCATAATACTGACGAGTTTTATAAGAAGTTGCATCATAGGATGCTGAAAAATATCAGAGGGAATTTTTATTTTAAACCTTTTTGTGTTCTTGACAAGAATAAAGGAAGACCAGTACATAAATACAGGGTGGTTTAGGCATGAAACAAGGGAAATAAAACAATACATGGAAACTAAATATATGGTGATATATTTTGACGAAGAAAATATCTCCAATGCTCCCCCTCAAGTTGGAGCATGAGGGTTACAAATGCCCAACTTGTCGAGTAAAAACTGCAGCTGCTGGGACCCCAAAGTCTTTGTAAAAAGATCTGCAATCTGTTTTTTGGAATTGACATGTACTGGTTCTATTTCCTTGGAATCGACTCTCTCACGAACGAAATAACAGTCCATCTCCACGTGTTTTGTTCGCTCGTGGTAAACCGGGTTATTGGCAATATGTTTCACAGCTAAATTATCAAAGAATAGTTGTGTGGGACTTTGCTGTTCACAATTTAGCTCCTTTAGAATCCATTGCTCGGTATTCAGCCTCAGCGGAAGAGCGGGACAACACCGATTATTTTCTAGACTTCCATGAAATGGGAGCTCCTCCAAACAACAACAAATACCCGCTTCTTGATCTTCTTGTGTCAGGACATCCTAACCAACTGAATCTGTGTATGCCACCAAGTTCTGACCACCCTCACTAGGAAGGAGGATCCCTTGCCCAACGGTCCCTTTCAAGTATCGTATCACCCTTGTAGCCGCATCCATGTGAACTTGACGAGGGTCAGCGACAAACTGGCTTAAGACGTTGACTGAATATGTAATGTCTGGTCTAGTAGCTTGTAAATACAGTAATCTTCCAACAAGCCTCCTATACTTACTAGCATCAACCTTTGCTTCCTTTTCACTCTTGCCAAGTTTGTTGTTTTGCTCCATTGGAAAGGCACTTGGTCGACATCCCATCATACCTGAATATTCAAGGATATCCATAATATACTTTCTTTGGTTTAGGACCAATCCTTTCTTGGTTTGAGTAACTTCTATTCCCAGAAAATATTTCAAGGTTCCCAGATCTTTGATGCTGAACCTCTTGTTTAGAAATTCTTTTTTTTCTTCAATCTTTCTTATGTCATTCCCCGCGAGTACCACATCATCAAGGTATATAACGGCAATGACGAAGGATTCGCCTGTCTTGTAGATGAACAAGGAATGGTCTGCCTTAGATTGATTGAAACCGATCTCGTTAAGAGATGAGGTGAATTTTTTGTACCAGTTTCTGGATGCCTGCTTCAATCCATATAGAGACTTTCTGAGACGACATACCTTCCCTTCCTTCCCTTTTTCAAATCCTTGTGGGATTCGCATGTAGACCTCTTCATCCAATTCACCATGCAGGAAGGCGTTGTTCACATCAACCTGATTAATAACCCACTTTCTTTTGGCTGCAACCGCTAAAAATGTACGCACGGTTACCAATTTTGCAACGGGTGCAAACGTATCATGATAATCAACTCCCTCCATTTGAGTGAAACCTTTTGCCACCAACCTCGCTATGATACCATGAAAAATATCAGAGGGAATTTTTATTTTAAACTTTGTTGTGTTCTTGACAAGAATAAAGGAAGACCAGTACATAAATACAGGGTGGTTTAGGCATGAAACAAGGGAAATAAAACAATACATGGAAACTAAATATATGGTGATATATTTTGACGAATAAAATATCTACAATAGATGCGGGGTCCAAATATTTTTGCATGAGGACCCATGGATCATCAAGAAGTTTTATGTCTTCTTGGTTTAGAATTATTATCTTCTTTTGCCTCTCGGTTATGAACCAAGAGTCATCTTCATCATTGTCTTGTACCGTTGTAGCATAGGTAGGAGGTTTTGTGATCTCTTTCTCCTTTTGAGCCTTTATAAGGTCCATGATCTTTTCATATAAGGAATCATTTTGATTAATTTGGATATCTCCTGTATTTGTGCTGCTTATGACCTCATTTGAGCTAGAAGCGATATTTGAAGCTATGAGTCTTCTGTTTCCTATTTGGGCTAAAACCATATCCTGCCTGTTATTATTAGCAGAATTGTGACCTCTCCCCCTATAAGAAGGAGTCTGGCTTCTTCCATAAGAGGAGGATTTTCCTCTTCCCCTAGGAATCGTAGCTGAGAAAACAAAATCATAAAAGTTATCCGAAGGAAAGTATAATTTCCTTATCATACAAGGCTTTTTTTCTGCCCTGTGCTTTATAAATTATTTTATAATAAGACCTAATACTCATTTCTTTATGAAGAGGATGTTGAGTAAAATCATGTCTGATGTTATTGATTCTGATCATTTGATCTCTTATAATTAGATCCTGAATATTCATGTCATCCCATATTTTATGAATTGAGATTCTCATGGGGCCTTTAATTTTCATCTAGATATTCCCTGGAAAAAAAATCAGGAAGACTATTATCACTCCCTTTTTTATATGATATCTCAAAATCAAATGGGGCTAATTGGGATTGCCATCTAGCAAACATTTGCTTAGATACATCATGTTTGAAGTCCTTATTGAACATAAACTTAGCTGCTTGGCAATCTGTTTTTATTAGAAATTTTTGATTGTATAATTCATCTTGAAACTTTAATACGCATTTTAAAATAGCTAGTATCTCTTTTGCTATAGTAGCATAGTTCTTTTGGCTTTCTATCCATTTTCCTGAATGAAACCTTACAAGATATTCTTGTTTATTATGAGGAGAAATTTGTTTTAATATGCCTCCATATCCTATTTCTGGGGCATCTGTTTCAACTACCTTTTCCCAATTTTGATTTGTAATAGATAAACAAGGAAGGTTAGAAACCTTTTGTTTTATTTTAATAACTGCCTTGGTATGATTTTCATTCCAAGGTTTCGGACTCTTTTTTAATCTATCATATAATATAGACGAATCTCTAGCCAAGTTTTCATAATAAGGGGCTATATAATTTAAACTTCCTAGAAATCTTTGAAGCTGATTTTTATCTATAATTTTGTCTGGAAATCTATTAGCAAATTCTATACTTCTATTAATAGGAATTATCTTTCCTTTTTCTATAATATGCCCTAAAAATCTAACATTTGTTTGGAATAACATCATTTTGGGACTAGAGATAACCAACCAATCCTTATAATAATATCTTTAAATAAATTTAAATGTTTAAAATGGGTTTCAATGTCTTTTAAAAATACTAGAATATCATCTATATAAATTATTATAAAGTTTGAGAAAGGAATGGATATATCATTCATAATCTTTTGAAATTCTGAAGGGGCATTTTTGAGACCGAAAGGCATAACATTCCATTCATATTGTCTAAAAGGAATATTAAAAGCTGTCTTATATCTATCCTTTTGATCTATTTGGATTTGCCAATATCCTGACTTTAAATCAAATTTTTTGAAAATATTAGAGCGTCATATAACCTATCTAGTAAATCTTTCTTGTTTGGAATTGGGTATCTTATCCACTTTAAAACTCTGTTTAAAGGTTTATAGCTTATAACTAGTCTTAGAACACCTCTTTCTTGTTCTGAATGTTTGTTTACATAAAAAGCAGTACATGACCAAGGTGACTTGGAAGGATTTATTAATCCCTTTTGTTGAAGAGAGGCTATTTCCTTTTTGCATAATTCTAAATATTCAGAATTCATTTGACAAGGTCTCGCCTTAGTTGGAACATTACTCTCCTGAAAATCCTTTTCATAAGGTAGAGAGACTATATGTTGTTTCCTATTCCAAAAACCATTTGGATGATCATTACATATTTCATTATTAAATTGGTTCTTTATTAATTCAATTTTTGATATGAGTTTTGGATTTTTTTAAATTATCTTCTATTGTATGTATATTGATTTCTTCTTTAAGAAAATTTATTTGATTTATCTTTGCCTGTATTAAGATTTCATTTATCATTTTTTCAATAGGTTGAGTTATAAACATAAAATGAAGGTTTTTCCCCTTATAAGTTGCTGAAAACCCTTTGTGGTCAACTTCTCTTAAAGGAAATATCCTGTATAAAAAGGGGGTTCCTAAAATAGCTTCATTTGAAATGTTTTTAACAAGGACAAATGAAGTAGGAACACATTCCCCGTTATTACAAATTTTTACATTGGAAAGTTTATACTTTACTCCATATCCTTTTTATCAGCTACCTTTAATACCTGTGTAGTTTTTTTAAAATATTTTATAGGAATAAGACCCTCTCTTAAGCAATTTAAATCTGCTCCTGAGTCTATAAGAGCAATAAAATCCTTTTGGAAACTGTTTTCGATTAGCAAGGTTATTTTTACTAACCATTTTTGAGAAATAATAGTTTCCATAGCTTGCAAATATTCCTCATTTGTATTAGTTTCTTTTCCTTCTTTATTATCATCCTTTTTAAATAATTGTGCCCATGTAGAAGGTTTTGACGAGGTCTCTCCTGTATTTGATATCTCAGCATGTTTTTTAAGATTTAATATTCTTTTTTCAAAATCGAAATTTTGTTTTTTTAAATTAATTAATTCTCCTTTTAATCTTATAATCTCAACCTTCAAATCCTCAGGGGTTTGAAGAAGATTTTTCTTTTTTATTATTTAACATGTTATGAACATATTTCATCGAATAAGAACCTTCTGGTTCTTCAATATTATTTTCTTGGTATATCATATCAAGGATTTTTATTTTTTCTTCAGGATTTTTTTTTTATTTTTTTTAGAACATCTTCCAAAGTCTTGCTATTCAAGACATTTATCTCACTACTTTCTCCTGTATTAATCTCATTATCCTGAAATTGAGATATGATCCTATAAATCATGTCATCTGTTTTTTCTTCTTTACAGCAATTTTCACAATCCTCAGAATTCGAAGTTGGATCGGAATCATAATCGGTAGATTCTTCTGATTCAAAGATTTTATATAATTCATTTTTGGTTTCTTCTTCAATATTTAGATTATTAATTTTCTTTTTTATATTTCTTCTTTGGTAGCATTTATTTGCCATATGGCCTTTCTTTTTACATATATAACATGTTGATGTCCAATTTTCTTTTCTAGTTTGCTTTCTCCTATAACGTTTTTCTCTTCTTTTCTGGAAATATTTATCCCTTGAAGATTTCTTATGATATATATAATTTTCTCTTCCTTTTGTTTCTTTAGTACATTCCATACCAAATTATTCACAGAATTGACCCAATTGTCTTTTTTCTGTTAAATTATGTTTTTTAATTTGGCGGGTTAGCTTTAATTCGTTGCATAGAGCTAATCCTTCTTGCACAGAGACTCCTATAAGTCTGCCATAGGTATAATTATCATATAAAATCTGAATATTATCTCCTCTAAGAGTTTTCCTAACTCTTTCCGCGAATAGAGGAGGAAGACCATCAATAAATTTTGATTTCCAATGAGGACTATTGTAACAACTGCCACTAAAATCCATAATTAGGATGGTAATTAGCTATTAAGGAAACCCTAATTGAGAAACCCAAGTGATTCCGCATAAACCCTAAAATTTTCATAACAATCGGAATCAGGATCAGGGCCCCTAAAACTCAGGGGGGGGTTAAACCCTAGTGATGTTTATCTTCTAAATTTGCTGTAGAAACGAAATTTGTTCGTTTAACTTACTCACCAAGGCTAATTGGGACACGAAACAACCTAGGCTAAGAAATAGACCCGTCGCGCCACGCGACGGGTACACATGTCTTCTTCGCGTGGCGCGAGGGAGGACAATTTCCAGCTATAAATAGGGGACGTTGGCACTTGAACTTTGGTACAAAATCGACGTCCAAATTCTCTGTAACCATCGAGTTATAGCGAATATCGTTCACACAAAACACACACCGATCACGAAGTGCTGCCGCAATCAGGGTAATAACTCGATCGCTATTACGATTCAACGTCCGATCGATTATAACTATCCAACGATAGTCCAGGTGCTGCTCAATCGAGCTTGTACTTTGATTATTCGTCGTGATTTCGACTTGAATATTAGATTGCTGTTCGAATTCGGACTATGCTCTGTTATTCGTTGTGAATCCGATTGAATTATCGAGTGTTGCACTGATTAATCGTTGTGAAAGTTTAATCTCGTGAATTGACGTAATTGCTATATTAGTTACTAACCTGCCTGTGTGTGCATTGTGTTAAATTAGGTTTAATTAAGGCTAATCAGTAGGCTTATATCTATTGCTCGTTAATCTGCAAGTGAGTCATTCTCCTTTTTAAATTGTTTTCTCACAGTTTGTGAGTAAGTATTACAATACCTCAAATTATTTTCAAGGTTATAATTACAGGGATTAAGTCTTTGTAAATCACCAAATTACAGCTGGTATGTGGGGTATTGTGCACATTACTATGTTTATCACTCTAGGTGAGTGAATATCACTCTGTGTGAGTGAACCGTCACTATTGGGGCGACGGGACCCAATAGTGGTATGACCACAGTCACAGATCCGGTCGAGTGACAAATACCCATTCTTGATAATTGGTTGATAGAAACATTGTAATTGCTCTTAATACTGTGAATTTATAACTAACGGGTCGTTTTAGAAAATAGAATGATTCACTCAGTATTTCCCCGCTGACAAAACCATTTTCAAACATGTTTCAGGTGATCTGTGTGATCCAGGAAAAGTGTAGTAAAGCACTGTCAAGCTCAAGAAGTGGCCCAGTGTAAATAAACCAATAAAACGTGTTTTGAAAAATAAAGATTTCTGTGTGAAATCAACTTATTGTAAATTATGGGATTTATCCCTTAAAACTTTGTGTAATATATTAAACGAGCATTTTACGGTGAAAAGATCCTGTAAATAAAAGACTTCCGCTGCCGCATAAATTAAATACCACGGGTACCACTGGAACTGCTCGCGGCCCCCGATTCCGTCCAGGGTGGGTCGGGGGTCGTGACAGAAGGTGGTATCAGAGCTAATAATTAATAACTATTGAGCCACTGATCGAGCCACTGATTTAAGCCTATTACGGAATTAAGTATTTGACAAAATACTTAATCCTACTAGTTATCATTCTGTGATTATTTGTTTTATTAACTGATTATTTGATAGTTACAGTATGGGTAAACAAAAGCTGTCTGCTATCTACCACAAACTAGATGTTGCATCTTCTTCTAAAAACCCAGTAAATTTAGAAGAAGGAATCTTTGTCCGCAAGGCAAACTATGAAAATCCTCTTTCCCCAGAGAAAAGGGATTCGATACTTAAAAAGAGTCAGGAGAAAAAGAAACCCCGAACCAAGAGAGTTAGGTTTAACCCAGAAGTCCAAGAGTTGGGTAATAGTACACCTTGGGAAGATAAAATAGACAAGAAATGGGCAAATCTCTATATGCTAGCTACTGTAGCAGAAAATGCTAATCTCTAAATATCCGATAAGTTGGGTCTAGTAAGAGAAATCACAATCCAGTAAATAAATAAATAAAGTCCTAGTGTGTTTATTTCTGTTGTCCTTGTATAAATTGGTATGCAATAAAATTTCAGTGTTTGTTTGTTAAACTTTGTTCCAAAGTTTTAACATTGCATTCTTGTATTTTGCATATATACTATGCAGCATGAATGAGATATCGGAAGCATTCCAGAATCTCAACTTATATCCAGTGCCTATCGAAGTCTCTCACGACTTTACTGGTTACATTGCTGACATAGAAGAACCTGTGGAATTCAAAGCTCCACCGTTGGAAAAAGCCAAACCTAAAAAGAAAAGGAGATACGTAGGGTGGAGGAAAGTACGCCGTAGGAAACCAACCACTAGGAGACTTCCTAAAATAGAAAATCCTGTGAGCATGAACAAGGGAAAAGAAATAGAAACTGGAGAAAGTTCGAAACCACCAGAAAAGGAAATAGGAATAGACCTTAAGCAAAAAGGAATAGAAATTGGCAAAAGCTCTAAACATTCTGAGGAAATCACATTCCAGGACGAAATAGACCGCCTACTGGATAACTGTGATGTTATAGAGCCTATCAACAATAATCTTTTCTCTTATCCTGTTACAGCCCAATTTCCACTAAACCTAGGACCAGCTATTCCAGACCCACTAGTTCACACTAGACCATTAGGCCAAATGGAAGAATGGTGGACTAATGACTGGCAATTCCAAAATATAGTTAATAATCCCTATAGTTTTCTCCCACAGTTTGATCCAGAACATATCCCTAATCCGCCAATGAGCTATGAAAATTTAGCTGAGTTACGTCAGTTCGGTGAAGAACTGATAGGCACCGGGAATAGGATCCGGGAAATGGGGGAGCAGATCTCTTGGAAGTACGACGAGAGGGAGCGTCGTTACTAAAAAACTGCCAGTGGACCAAAAGATAGGAAGGGCTGGAAAAAGTTTGTCTGTATTATAACTAATATAGTAAAAACTGATTCTGTAAAATGGGCAATAAAATCTTGTAAGATATGGTGTGTACGGAGGCATATACAATATACAATAACAAAATGACAGTCGAGAAATCGACAATTTTGGTTATGTTTGTATGTTGTAGTAATTTATATGTTCATCTGTGCTAAATTTGTTATTAAGTTAGACACTAATAATTCCTACTAATTAGTAGATGGAAAACGCTAACAATGAACCAATTAATGAAGTAAATCAATCTGAGCAAGAACAGGAAGATCAATATATAACCCGACAAGATATTGAGCACTTTATCGCCCAAGGGATAGCCAATGCTATTCCAGAAATTGTAGCTGCTGTTCAGAAACCTGCCGAACCACAATTAATTCCTAGTAAACGTATTCCAGAAGATAACGGCAGTAACAACATAAATGGAGGCGGTAATCATGATGATCATGATCCGCAGCAGGCCCCACTCCCTAAGAGAATAAAAGCTGCAATGCCTGGTTGCACTTATAAAGAATTTCTTGCTTGCAAACCCACAGAATTTGCAAGTAATGAAGGGGCAACTGCAACACTGCGTTGGTTAGAGAAAACCGAGGCAGTAATTGCAATATGCAAATGTGCCGAAGAGGATCAAGTGATGTATGCATCAAATCTGTTCAAAGAAGGAGCACTCGAATGGTGGAACACGATCCTCCAGGCAAAAGGAAGAAGAATAGCCTATGCCATGAGTTGGGAAGAATTTAGGAGTCTTGTAGAAAGAAAATTCTGTCCCGAATACGAGAAGGAACAAATGGCAAACAAGTTCCTGAGTCATCGTATGTTAGGTGTAGATTGCCGGGGCTATACTTCGACATTCTTTGAATACGCGAGAGTAGTGCCAACACTGGCTTCGCCAGAACCGGTACTCATTTCTCGTTACATCTGGGGGTTAATTAGTGAAATCCGAAACATCGTTAAAGCTTCGAGACCTCGTACTATTGACGATGCGGTAGAATTAGCTAATACCCTAACGGATGAGTTGGTACGCACAAGAGAGGAAGATCGTAAGAAGGAAATAGCTCAGAAGATTACCCAAGGGTTTCGTATGGGTAATATCAAGAAAAGAGGACGGGCAATCCTCATCACCTCCTTTCTGCAAAACTTGCAAAAAGAAGCATTATGGACAATGCAACATGGTTTGCAATTTTTGCAAGACCAAAGGACATCGGGAAGAAGACTGCAGGAAGAAAACAAGAATTTGCTATAATTACAGAGAAAGAGGTCATTTCCAATCCGAATGTCCTAAGTTAGCTAAACCTGTAACCAACCAAACCAAACCAGCTGAAGGAGCAACCAAGAGAAATGCCCGTGCATTCCAGCTAACCACTCAAGAGGCCGAACTCATTCCAGATGTGATAGCCGGTACGTTCCTAGTACATGACGTATTTGCAAAAGTATTATTTGACTCTGGTGCGAACCAAAGTTTTATTAATACTTCATTTTGTCAAGCTCTTAAGTTACCGTTAACCACTCTTAGGCAAATTTTCACAGTTGAAACCGCAGAAGGAAATTCTGTGAACATAGATAAAATCTGGCAAAAAGGAAAAATAGAATTATTAGGCCATATGTTTTCTGCAAATTTGTTACCAATGAATTTAGCCGGATTCGATGTAGTATTAGGAATGGATTGGTTAATAGCCAACCATGCACGAATCCTATGTGACAAAAATGCAATAGAAATTCAAACCCCTACAGGAGAAGTAATTTTGATTACTGGAGATAAGGAAAGCCACTGAAATTTATCTCAGTAATGAAATTGGCAAGCTATTCGAGGAAACAGGAAATGGTGTATATGATTTCAGTAATCATTAACACTAAAGATAAGGAACTTCAGGACATCCCCGTAGTCTCAGAATATCCAGACGTTTTTTCCAGAAGAACTACCTGGATTACCACCTGATAGAGAAGTAGAATTTAGAATTCATTTAATTCCAGGTACTGCACCAATAGCTAAAGAACCATATAGATTAGCACCTACCGAAATGCTAGAATTGAAAAAGCAATTAGATGAATTATTAAGCAAAGGATTCATACAACCAAGTTCATCCCCTTGGGGTGCACCAGTACTGTTTGTGAAAAAGAAAGATGGATCAATGAGAATGTGTATCGATTATAGAGAATTGAATAAGGTTACGATTAAGAATCGATACCCACTACCTAGGATTGATGATCTTTTTGATCAATTGCAAGGAGCTAGGTATTTCTCTAAGATAGATTTAAGATCTGGATATCATCAGTTGAAAGTACAAGAAGAAGACATACCTAAAACTGCCTTTAGAACTAGGTATGGTCATTATGAGTTTTCAGTCATGCCCTTTGGATTAACTAATGCCCCAGCAGCATTCATGGACATGATGAACCGAATCTGTAAACCATACTTGGATAAATTTGTGATCGTTTTCATCGACGATATACTTATTTATTCCAAAAGCCAAAAAGAACGTTGTGAACACTTGCATGCACTCTTAACTTTGTTAAGAAAAGAAAGGCTTTATGCCAAATTCTCGAAGTGTGAATTTTGGCTGCAAGAAGTACAATTCTTAGGTCATGTGGTAAATCATGAAGGTATCCATGTAGATCCTGCTAAGATAGAAGCAATTACAAAGTGGAAAGTCCCACAAACAGCTATGGAGATAAGAAGTTTTCTAGGCTTAGCTGGATACTATAGACGATTTATCAAAGATTTTTCTAAGATAGCCATACCATTAACTAAGTTAACCTGTAAAGCTGCTAAGTTTGAATGGGGACCTAGACAAGAAGAAGCCTTTAAGATTTTAAAGCATAGATTGACGAATGCACCAATCTTAGCTTTACCCGAAGGAACAGAAGACTTTGAAGTATATTGTGATGCTTCAAAATTAGGCTATGGATGTGTGTTAATGCAACGCAAGAAGGTAATTGCGTATGCTTCTAGACAATTGAAAAAGCACGAAGAAAATTATACGACTCATGATTTAGAATTAGGAGCCATAATTTTTGCCCTTAAGATATGGAGACATTATCTGTATGGAAGTAAGTTTACTGTTTATACAGATCATAAAAGTTTAAGATATATATTTGTGCAAAAAAAGAGTTAAACATGAGGCAAAGAAGATGGATGGAGATGCTGAGCGACTACGACTGTGATATTCAATATCACGAAGGAAAGGCAAATGTAGTTGCAGATGCCTTAAGTCGTAAGTACCATGAGAAACAGAAACGAGTCCGTGCTCTGAGGTTAAATCTACAAGTAGATTTAATGGCACAAATTAAAGAAATTCAGAAAACAGCAATCCAAGACGATGCTGAAGGAATGAAAGGTTACCTAAAAGAACTAGAACAAGGAAATGATGGAATTTGGAAATTCCATAAGAAACGAATTTGGGTACCTAAGCAAGGAGAGTTAAGAAATAAGATTTTAGAAGAAGCTCATAAATCTAGGTATACCATGCACCCAGGAAACAATAAAATGTACCAAGATTTAAGGAATAATTTCTGGTGGATAGGAATGAAAAAGGATATAGCCGAATACGTATCCAAGTGCTTAACTTGTTCACAAGTTAAAGCTGAACACCAGAAACCTTCAGGACTACTACAACAGTTAGAAATGCCTGTATGGAAATGGGAACTCATAACAATGGATTTTGTTACAAAGTTACCCAGAACCAGAAAAGGTAATGATGCTATTTGGGTAATTGTCGATCGATTAACCAAATCAGCTCATTTTCTACCAATAAAAGAAACCTTTAGCATGGAAAGGTTAGCACAACTGTACGTGGACGAAGTAGTATCCCTACATGGAGTCCCGCTCTCCATTGTATCGGATAGAGATAGTCGTTTTACTTCTCATTTCTGGACAAGTTTTCAGAAAGCAATGGGAACTCGACTAAATCTAAGTACTGCTTATCATCCACAAACAGACGGACAAAGTGAAAGGACAATACAAACTCTAGAAGACATGCTCCGAGCATGTGTAATTGACTTTGGTGGTAATTGGGATAGCCATTTGCCATTAATTGAATTCTCCTATAACAATAATTATCATTCAAGCATCGAAGCTGCACCATTCGAAGCACTGTACGGACGTAAGTGCAGAACTCCAGTATGTTGGGCAGAAATCGGAGAAAGTCAATTATCAGGTCCTGAAATTGTACAAGAAACTACTGACAAGATAACTCAGATTAAGGAAAGACTGAAAACAGCTCGAGATCGTCAGAAAAGCTATGCAGACAATCGTCGCAAGCCTTTAGAATTTCAGGTCGGAGATAAAGTACTTTTAAAAGTTTCTCCTTGGAAAGGAGTAGTACGATTCGGTAAGAAAGGAAAGCTGAGTCCCAGATACGTAGGACCATTTCCAATAAGCCAACGAATAGGACCAGTTGCTTATCGCTTACAACTACCAGCAGAATTAGCTGGAGTACATGATGTATTTCATGTATCCAATCTCAAGAAATGTCTATCAGATGAGTCCCTGGTAGTACCTCTTCAAGATGTAGAGGTGAACGACAAGTTGAAGTTTATAGAGAAACCACTACAGATCGAAGATAGAAAAGTCAAATTTCTCAAACACAAACGACTGGTGTTGGTTAAAGTCAAATGGAATTCCAGGAGAGGACCAGAATACACTTGGGAGCTAGAATCAGAAATGAAGCGTAAATATCCTCATTTATTCCCATAAATCTCGAGGACGAGATTTTCTCAAGGTGGGGAGGATGTAACAACTGCCACTAAAATCCATAATTAGGATGGTAATTAGCTATTAAGGAAACCCTAATTGAGAAACCCAAGTGATTCCGCATAAACCCTAAAATTTTCATAACAATCGGAATCAGGATCAGGGCCCCTAAAACTCAGGGGGGGTTAAACCCTAGTGATGTTTATCTTCTAAATTTGCTGTAGAAACGAAATTCGTTCGTTTAACTTACTCACCAAGGCTAATTGGGACACGAAACAACCTAGGCTAAGAAATAGACCCGTCGCGCCACGCGAAGGGTACACATGTCTTCTTCGCGTGGCGCGAGGGAGGACAATTTCCAGCTATAAATAGGGGACGTTGGCACTTGAACTTTGGTACAAAATCGACGTCCAAATTCTCTGTAACCATCGAGTTATAGCGAATATCGTTCACACAAAACACACACCGATCACGAAGTGCTGCCGCAATCAGGGTAATAACTCGATCGCTATTACGATTCAACGTTCGATCGATTATAACTATCCAACGATAGTCCAGGTGCTGCTCAATCGAGCTTGTACTTTGATTATTCGTCGTGATTTCGACTTGAATATTAGAGTGCTGTTCGAATTCGGACTATGCTCTGTTATTCGTTGTGAATCCGATTGAATTATCGAGTATTGCACTGATTAATCGTTGTGAAAGTTTAATCTCGTGAATTGACGTAATTGCTATATTAGTTACTAACCTGCCTGTGTGTGCATTGTGTTAAATTAGGTTTAATCAAGGCTAATCAGTAGGCTTATATCTATTGCTCGTTAATCTGCAAGTGAGTCATTCTCCTTTTTAAATTGTTTTCTCACAGTTTGTGAGTAAGTATTACAATACCTCAAATTATTTTCAAGGTTATAATTACAGGGATTAAGTCTTTGTAAATCACCAAATTACAGCTGGTATGTGGGGTATTGTGCACATTACTATGTTTATCACTCTAGGTGAGTGAATATCACTCTGTGTGAGTGAACCGTCACTATTGGGGCGACGGGACCCAATAGTGGTATGACCACAGTCACAGATCCGGTCGAGTGACAAATACCCATTCTTGATAATTGGTTGATAGAAACATTGTAATCGCTCTTAATACTGTGAATTTATAACTAACGGGTCGTTTTAGAAAATAGAATGATTCACTCAGTATTTCCCCGCTGACAAAACCATTTTCAAACATGTTTCAGGTGATCTGTGTGATCCAGGAAAAGTGCAGTAAAGCACTGTCAAGCTCAAGAAGTGGCCCAGTGTAAATAAACCAATAAAACGTGTTTTGAAAAATAAAGATTTCTGTGTGAAATCAACTTATTGTAAATTATGGGATTTATCCCTTAAAACTTTGTGTAATATATTAAACGAGCATTTTACGGTGAAAAGATCCTGTAAATAAAAGACTTCCGCTGCCGCATAAATTAAATACCACGGGTACCACTGGAACTGCTCGCGGCTCCCGATTCCGTCCAGGGTGGGTCGGGGGTCGTGACAACTATTATTTTCTGGGAGCTCATAAACTCTGCTTAAGAAAACATCCTTATACCATCTAAATGATGTTAAAGTGTTACACCTTAGGCCATTTAATAATGTTCTTATTGTTTCAGAATTATCTGACCATCTTCCAGTAAAATGCTCTATAATTGTTACCATCAAAGTGTAGACAGCATCAGAGATATCTCTTTTATTTTCCTTTTTAACATGACTATAAATTTGAGCTTGATTTTCTGGTTTTATATAATTATCCCACCATCCTTTTAATTGGCCTGTAAATCCTGCAGTTATCATTTTACAAACGGTACTATCAGTATTTTGATTATTTTTTGCTATTGTTGAATACATCATCATTCGATATGTCATCATATATATTTGCCTATCAGTGTATCCGTCTAGATTCCATTCATAAATGGATTTTCCATTATAGGAATTAGTGATCTCATATTCATAAATGTATCCGTCTACAAAAATTTTTATTTTTATTTTTTTGAAAATTTTTTTTACATACTAAAAGTAGCGAAAATTGGTATGCAAAAAAAAAAATTGGTATGTTTTTTTTTGGCTTTTTTAGTTAGTTTTCGGGTTTTCGCGTTAACTAGTGGTTTTTATTTGAACCTTCCCCTATATATATATATATATATATATATATATATATATATATATATATATATATATATATATATATATATATATATATATATGAACACACACATTTTTAAATATATCAAATATTATTATGGTGATGATGATATGTATGATGATATCATAGTAAATTCATGATTGTCGGGGCTGACTAGACGAAGACCAGCCCCTGCGCCGTCATTGTTAGAAGCACCATCTGTATGCAAGATCCAAACACTGTCGTCGAAGACTGGAACCAGGTTCTGTATAGCTTCGCATTCTTGAATTCTATCGGTCGGAACTTCGGTAACGAAATCTGCCAAAACTTGGCCTTTGATAGCTGGGCGCGACTTATACAAAATATTGTGTCCACCCAATTCAATGTCCCACTTTGCCAACCGGCCAGCAACATCCGGTTTGGATACAACCTGACCCAAGTGATAATTTGTAAGAACTGTTATGACGTGGCCAGAAGAGTACCTTCGTAGTCTGCGCGAGGCATGAACTAACGCCAGAACAAGCTTCTCCATGATTGAGCGAGGCATGAACTAACGCCAGAACAAGCTTCTCCATGATTGAATAGCGGGTTTCCGGACCAGTCAACATCTTGCTGATATAATAAATTGGCGTTTGGACTCCGTCTCGTTCCACCAATAACACTGCGGCAACTGCAATATCAGATGCGGAGAGATACAAAATTAATGGTTCTTCTTTCTGCGAAGCCGTTAAAGTAGGTAACTGAATTAAGCATTCCTTCATTTCCTGAAATGCTTTCTCGGCCTCAGGAGTCCATTGAAACTGACTCTTCTTGACACAATTGCGCAATGTGCTTATGAAAGGGTAGGACTTAGCAGCGTGATTCGCCAAGAAACGATTAAGCGCAATAAGTCGACTAGCTAAGCACTTCATCTCTTTGATAGATGCTGGTGGCGGCATCCGCTGAATAGCCCCCACTTTCTCTGGATTTACTTTAAAACCTTCTTTGGTTACGATGAATCCCAAGAATTTAGCCTCCTCCATGCCAAACGAAATTTTACTGGATTTAGCTTCAAATTAATTTTGCGCAAGGAATCGAAGGTGCGCTGAATATTCTTGAGCATTAATTCTTCATCAGGACTCATGATGACAAGGTCATCAACATAAACTTCAGACGTTGATATGTAGCTCCCGCATTGTGGAGGCTAAAAGGCATTTTTGTATAACAGAAAATACCTTTGTCCGTGCGAAAAGCTGTCTTATCTTCGTCTTCTTCTTTCATTTGCACTTGATGGTAGCCTTTGTAACAGTCGAGAGAACATTTCCAGCAGAACGAGACCAATGAATCGACCTTCTTTTCAATCTCTGGGAGAGAATAACAGTCCTTTGGACAAGCTCTGTTAAGTTCCTTGAAATCCACACACATACGCCATCCGTCGTTGTGCTTTTGAACCATCACTGGGTTAGCTACCCATTTTTTATATCGAACCTCTCGTAATATTTCTGCTTGAAGCAGTTTTGCTACTTGTTCATTCATTGCGCGAGTCTTCTCTGGACCTAGACTGCTCTTTCCTTGTACCACAGGTTCCACTGAATGACGAACATTCAAACAGTGTTCTGCCACATCTCTCGGTACGTCGGTCATATCCGCTGGGGACCATGCAAAAAAACCATGTTCTCAAATAAAAGTTGTTTCAATCTTGCGCGAATCATTGGAGACACGCGACATGTCCTAGCAAAACAATTTGCTCAGGATACTCACCGTTGAGTACCCATCTCCCCGGTTCGTTGGAAGATGGTTTCGCGATTTTAACTGGAGGTTCATCATTAACAGACATAACCTCCTTTCTTGAATATAAAATTGCTACGCCCGTTTTGTTGGAAAAACCGCAAGCAACATGTGGTATGGAAGTAATCATGCTAAACTCCCTTTGTGAACGCCTTCCCAACAAAACATCATGGCGGGACGTAGCTGGCATAACCGTAAAATTGACCGACACAGTGCGCGAGTGTTTGCCATCAGAAAGTGTAACAGGAAAAGAGATCTGACCCAGCGGAAAGACGACTTCATTGCAGAAACCAGTTAATGGGAAATCAACTGGTTTCAAGCGCGTCTTGGCCTCCGGGTCTAATTGCTTGAAACACTGCTCATAGATAATATCCATAGAACTACCCGGGTCGATAAACATATAATCAGTACGATAATGACCAAAAATACCAGTAATGACGACCGGTCGTTCTTCTTGAGGACCCCTGGTACGACAGGAAAGATCACTTGCTGCTCACGCCATCATTCATTGTGACTTCGTTTGTGATTGCGCCTGCGCGCCGGACCTCCTTGAACCATGCATGTTTTCTTTGCTTTCTTGTTACTTGGTCCTTCATCTCCGCAGATAATTTGATGAACCTCCTTGTGCACGTTTTGTACCAAGTGAGTGAGTTTCCCGCTTTTAAGTGCCTTTTCGATCTCGGTGCGCAAGCTGATACAGTTGTCAGTTGTGTGACTCGTATCCTTGTGATAATCACAATAGAGATTTAGATCCTGACCCTTCTTGTTTTTCATCTGCTGTGGTTGTTTAAACTGATAATTCTCCGTACTGAGAACCTCTGCGGGAGTTTTGGTCAGAAGAGTCCACTGCCTCTCTCGATTCTCTTGTTTAATTACTTTTTGGGCAGCAATTTTGTTAATCATTGCGCGAGCATCTTCTGAAGAGTATGTGCTCGAACCTGAATCCTTCCAACTCTTTTTGAATTTTCGACCACTGTTCCTGCTCATGTCTTGTGGACGATTCTGAGGCAATAGAGGTCAATTAAAGCTTAAGTTGCGCTCAGTTTGAGCGTAAACTTTAGCTGCTGCCATAAGTTTCTCTCAACTCTTCGGTAACCCTTCAGTTCCCCATAACACCTTGATCATGTCATCACATCGTACCGCATACTTGAACTGTACGCGAATCAAATGCTCATGTACGTCATCGATCTCGAGTACTTCCTTGTTATATCGCGTAATGAAATCCTCCAGACTTTCATTATCTCTCCGCCAGATGTTCATGACATCTGTGGAGTCTCTGATGGAACTTAGCTGCTGACTAAAATGAACTAAGAATTTCTCCTTAAGATCAACCCAGGAAGTCAGTTTACCTATTAGCAAGTTGTCAAACCAAAGGCGTGCTGCTCCTGTAAGGGTTTGAACAAACAGGTGACACCACATCAGTAACGTCCATCCGCCAATTAGGCCCGCGCTGGTAAATAAGAGCAAATGATCATCAGGATCTGATAATACATTAAACTTCCCCACGTTGGATGGTAATTTTGCACGCTCGAGGGGAGATCCATCTAAGAACTTTTAATTGATATCTGAAATATACTAGGTTGCACAAAAAGTCAGGCGAGTTGCAGCCTGCAATCCGAACTGAGGACGGGTTTTTGGAGTTAGCTCACCCTCGCGGGATCGCGACCCTTTGTCCCGGCCATCCATGGATTCTTTATTCATACTCATTCAATTGGACGTATTGATCCAATTTTAAAATTTTGTTTCGCAATTTCAGGGTTTTTTCAGCTTTGGCGAGCATCTGGAATAACTAGCGAATTACAACTCTATTGTACCGCAATTGGTGCATTGATCTTTGCAGCGTTAATGCTTTTTGCTGGTTGGTTTCATTATCATAAAGCTGCTCCAAAATTGGCTTGGTTTCAAGATGTAGAATCTATGTTGAATCACCATTTAGCGGGGCTACTAGGACTTGGGTCTCTCTCTTGGGCGGGGCATCAAGTACATGTATCTTTACCTATTAACCAATTTCTAAACGCTAGGCCTTTATGGCCCTGGCCCGTAAATGGACCTTTATGAGCTTCTAAAATATCTTTTAGACCATGACCAATGCCCCAGTTGGTCCTATACATGTGACCCGCTATAAGAAAAAGAATTGCAATAGCTAAATGATGGTGTGCAGTACTTCCCTAATAAAAGAGTCCACCGCCTGCCTTAGTAGTCTCAAATAAGGCGTGCGGGCGATCCAGTGGAGACGCAGTGGGGCCTGTAGCTCAGAGGATTAGAGCACGTGGCTACGAACCACGGTGTCGGGGGTTCGAATCCCTCCTCGCCCACAACCGGCCCAAAAGGGAAGGGCCTTTCCCTCTGGGGGTAGGAAGCGATCTCAACAAAGAAGCATAGCTCAGTGACGACTATCAATTCAAGAATTCTCACTATTTCTTAGATTCCTGGACCCAATTCAATTCAGTGGGATCTTTCATTCACATTTTTTTCCACCAAGAACGTTTTATAAAACTTTTTGACTCCCGAATTTGGAGTATCCTACTTTCACACAATTCACAGGGTTCAACAAGCAATCGATATTTCACGATCAAGGGTGTAATACTCTTTGGAGTAGCGGTCCTTATATATCGTATTAACAATCGAAATATGGTCGAAAGAAAAAATCTCTATTTGATAGCACTGAATTAGAATGAGAGGTTCACCACCACATCATTGCATGCAAGGGGAGCTCGCTCTAATGGATAGGACAGAGGTCTTCTAAACCTTTAGTATAGGTTCAAATCCTATTGGACGCAATTTTTTTCCAGATATTTTTTAGATTTCGAGATCCAAAAATAAATTTTGAATGATTTGAGTCCGTAGCGTCTACCAATTTCGCCATATCCCCCTTTTTGAGATGAAAATCTCATTGCGATCTCGTTCCCCTTTTTCTTTCATTTATACCGGAACCTTTGAATTCCTTAGATAGATGCCGATTCCTGTCTCGAAAAAGTGTTTTCTCCTCTTTGTCTTTGATTTCTTGTCTATCTTCTATAGGAGGCTCATATTCGATGCAATCAAAAACGATTTTATCATTTCTGTATCCGCAATTCAATATAGTTGGATACATACCCTAAAAATCTGTCTCTCTTCCACTGATTTTCCCCAGAAATTTCAAATACTTGAACGATCGATTCTTTTTTTCAAATCCAGAGGTTAATCGTACTCTGGCAACTTTACGTAAGGCAGAGTTTGGTTTTTTGGGGGTGATAGTGGAAAAGTTGACAGATAAGTCACCAACGTCTAGATCCAGAATGAGTAGACTCATATCTGGTCCTAGATTGAGCGTAAACTTCTGTATCTTCGACCGACATGTATGATGGTGAATCATAATGCAACACTCGAGGTGCAGATGGAGTTCGCACTGGAGATGCAGATCTACGTGCCTGCGGTGTTGTTTGAGTAGTTTGTGCACAAAGCTGCGCATAAACGACATTAAAAGCACCCTGGGATTAAACATACCAAGAGATCGGAGTTTCACCAGGAGGTAAAATTGAACTGATCGGAATTTCAGGCTGAACTCCTGGAGCGACAGGATCGTTCACATGATTTGCATCATGTTGAACATCGTTATCATCGGATGTTCTTCCACGATTCCGGTGACACAAGAAGCATAAGCAAAATTGCCTCTGTTCTCAGATCGAGGACCTGGTGGTTGATTTGACGGATCTTCTGCCATAGAAACAGAAGAGAGAAAGAAATCGAACGAGAAGATGAAAAATGAAAGAAGTAATCGGTGGGCGCCAATGAAGAAACACCAGATCTAAATGACCGGAATCAGTTCAGATCTGGGGGTAGGGTTTCTTCATAAAGGGTTAATCCTCTCGCCACAGGGAGAATGGGGGTTCTCTCCGTGACCACCCTCCGGCGTGAGAATAAGTACAGTGATCTCAAGAAGAAGATGAAGTAGTAAGAGTGAAAGTAAGTGAAAAGTGAATGAATAACGTGTACCTGAATTTCCATATTTATAGCCGAAGTTTGGCGCCAAAAATATCACGGAGGAAATAACAGATGCACCTTTTCCATTAACAGTTATCTCCCCATCCATGCACATAGAGCGCGATTCTGATCAACGGCTGGGGAGATGCCACGTGGAAAGTAGCTTGATCTAGATTTGCAAGTAAATTGTTGCCATCATTGTGACTTAGATGAAGGTCCCAGATGTTACCACGTCACATTCGATTATAACCGAATGAGGTTGTGCACGATGGACATTTAATGCCTTCTAGAAGATATACAGCTGTAAAACATTGATCTTTTGCCACGTGTCCATTCTGTTATAACAGAAAAGATTCCTTTTGTTCAAGTCCTTATTCCATGCGCGTAGATATATTCAAGACTTGTCTTTGTTAAATCTTCAAGCTTAACCGTACCCTTGCGCGGGCCCACACAAGGTTGTTAATTGAATATTTGTCTTTCCTTTCCTCGGCGCATGGTTATTGAGGTCTGATCTTTCCAAATCCCATTTAAACTCGTTGCGCGGCCGCACAAGGTCTGCCTGAGATGAATTTGGAGTGTAATTATGGTATGGTCCTCTGCGCTTGCGCAGGGTTTTTGGGACCATACCCCTTCATTTAGAAGTGTTCTTTTTGTTCTCGCAATAATTAGTGTTCTTTAATAATCCTTATCCTATATATAAATATATATATAGGGAGAAGATCATGCGAGAACCACCTCTTATTGTGAGAACCGCGAGAACCAATGTGAACACACCAAAAATGCCTAAAAATAGCTAAAAATCACACAAAATTTTTTTTTTTTAATATTTTTTATATAAAAATCGCTACTTTTCGAAGCCAAAAAATTTTTTTTTTTAATTTTTTTCCACTAAAAGTAGCGATTTGAGCATAAAAATATTAAAAAAAATTTAGATTTTTTTTTTGATTTTTTTAGATTTTTTTAGGTTTTTTGGGGGTTTAGTTTTTAGCATTTTAGCTTGGTGGGGGGGGGGGGGCGGTTTAGGTTTTTGGGGGGTGGGGGAGGGGGGTTTAGGTTTTTTTTTGGAGATTTTAGTTTTTAACATTTAGCTTTGGGGGGGGGGGGGGGTTTAGGTTTTTTGGGGAGGGGGGGAGGGGGGGAGGTGGGGGTTAGGTTTTTTTAGCTATTTTAGGTTGTGTTCACATTGGTTCTCAAGGTTCTCACAATAAGGGTCGTTCTCGCATGAGCCCCTCCCTATATATATATATATGGACACACACATTTTTATATATATCAAATATTATTATGGTGATGATGATATGTATGTTATTTATCATAATTTAATATATTATATAAATTTTTAAACATAAAATTATAAAGGAAAGTAAACAATATATATATGAAAGTCCCAACGAGTATACTCGATACCCGGCAGGTAAATACCCGCCAAATACCTGACAAGTAATGAACTGGGTATTTGATAAGATTTTACAACCGGGTATAAGTATGAGACTAGACATACCCAACACATATCCGGCCCATTGCCATGAACGTATTTGTTTCAATCGCACCCGTAAAATGCTAGTGCATTAGTTCCATTGTTATTGTATTGCGTTTAATTAAGTAGACATGAAGGTTCTCACAATACTATTGCTGGAGGCCATTATGATAGGGGTGGGCTAATTAAATGTCCCCCTTTGTTACTTTTCATATATCCCCTGTACAAATCATTATTATAAAAAGTTCATAAACAAAAAATAAAGACGTATTTATAGAAATAAGAAAAAAAGTGTTTTTTTTTAATTCAAACAAAAAAATTCTATAAACTATATTAATTACTGTATGGGTATGTTATTGACCAATCGAAACCATTGTATTAGACTTCAAATTAAAATGAACATATTCATGGAGCAAAACAAATAGACAAGGTTGATTCACAAATATTTTTGTCTTCTTTGAAACTTAAAAAAAAAAATATTAAATTGACGGACTTCCAAATGTTCGTTTAGATATTTGTGTATTATTGTTTATACATACTCAATTAGATAACACTTCAAGTTGTTCTTAGGAAAGAAAAAAAAAAACAATGAAAAAGACCCACTTCAAATTGTTTATACATACTCAATTAGATAACACTTCAAGTCGTTCTCACAAAAGAAAAAAAAAACAATAAAAAAACCCACTTCAAAATTAAAGTGACTCACTTCAATTTTATACACCTTTAAAAAATAACAACAACGTTTTCTTTTTTGATGATAAATGTTTTGAAAAGAAAAAGACAAACACTAATAATGCTGAAAGATACCCAAATGAAAAAAAAAAAGGTTTGAAATGTATAAATACTAGTTAAAGGAAGAGGGTATGTATAGTAATAATAAAGGAAACCCGAGTAAGTTTTAACAATACCTTTGTGCTACTATGAATTTGATATTTATGTATTAGACCAAATAAATCTAATAATTGCACACTGAAAATTCTTGCAATGTCGTTGTTGGAGGCTATTTCATGATATTATGAATTTATTCATTTATTTATTACATCAAATATGTACTTTTTTTGTTTATTTAACCATATTGAATAGTCAAGGGAACTAAACAATGAATTGAATGTTGTTATGGGTAAATATAAAACTTTAAGGTTAAAACAGGTTTTCTGTTTGCGAAACTTTAAGGTAAATTTAATATATAAAAGTTTGGAGAAACATAAAAAGTACTATCATAGTCATAGTCTTTTTTTTTTCCATTAAAAAAAGTTATTCTTTTTATTAGACGGGTAAATATGTTAAAATTCATAAGAAAACTCTCACTTTCGTAGAAACTAAAAAACTTCATACTAGATATAGGTATATCATACACTAAATATAAAATATATAAAGTTTCTTTGGTTTTATATTTTTTTTTTCTAGAAAACACGAGTTTTTTCATGATCCCCAGTATACACAACAATTTTAGACTACACGGTGTGTAGGGGCATGGAGAGAGGGTATTGTATTAACCGCTACATGGCAGCCACGTCAGCAGGGTTGTGATAAAAAAAAAACATGTGACGGAAGGAGCTAAAAAGTGGCATTTAAATAAAAATTAAACACCGTCCAATCAAAATTCACCCACATAACAACAGTCAATCAAGAACCGCCACGTCATCTGACTTCTCCCCCCCACGCCAGTGAAATTCTCCAAGTCCTCTTCTCCACACCACAATCACGCCGAACTACGGGACAGTGTGCAGACGTGGTTAAAGACTCCACACCGCTCCACACTATGTAGATTTAACTATTAAAGTTAAACTCATTGATCGTCTTAAATTCTTCCCCAAGTTTTTTTTAGTTATCTCAAGTCATTTTAAATGAATTTCTTCCCCAAGTCATTTTTAATTATCTCAAGTCATTTTAAAAAAAAATATTCATAATATATACATATATATTACTCTGAATCTCATAAAAAGTATCGTTTTAATAGTTAAGTAGGTATGCTTTGGAATAAATTTCTTAACATATTCGGTCAAGGGAATCCATCCACCAAGTATTCCACCACGCGCGTCCAAAAATGAATCAAGTCAATTTCATCAACCCACCCAAACTCCGTACATTGTATTCAAAATAAGATGGAGAGTTAGAGACAAACCCTCCTTCCAAGAACATCCAGCTCTTCCAATATTCCCCTCTCTTTCCTTCTTTCATCCATATAATTAATATAACTTCCTATTGATACCAACAATCTGTATGAATTTCTATCCACCGTTTTTTAACATGAATTTTAGTTCCAACAGGCCAAAAAATCTTCAACTTATTTCTTTCTTCTTTCTCCTGTCCATTCTTCATGTGTTTTCTCAGTCAAATAACAGTAGTATTAGTCATGGAAACGTGATAAGAGATGGAGAAATCATTGTTTCTCCAGGTGAGGTTTTTGCTCTAGGATTTTTCAGTCCTGCAAATTCCAGTTTAAGATATGTTGGAATATGGTATTACCGAATACCTGGCCAAACAATCACATGGGTAGCTAATAGAGATGCTCCAGTCTCTGGCAATTCAGGTGTTTTCGGCATCCAAAACAACGGTAGTTTGAGTCTTTCTGATGGGAATGGTACCATATACTGGTCATCAGATAGTTTTCCATCGGATGGTAATCTTACTGCTATGCTAGTTGATACCGGAAACTTTATTCTTTCGACCGTTGAGAATGCTGGAGATGATCAAAATGCATTATGGCAAAGTTGTGAGCATCCAACTGATACTTACTTACCGAACATGAGAGTTTATATGAATATCACTAGAGGAGATAGTGTTTCATTTGTTTCTTGGAGGTCTAGTAGTGATCCTTCAAGAGGGAATTACTCCATGGAAGTCGATCCTCGTGGTTCGCCACAGATTATCTCTTGGGACGAATCGCGTCGTCGGATATGGAGATCTGGTCAATGGAATCAGCAGATATTCACTGGAGTGCCACAGATGAGATCCATATTTTTGTCTGGTTTTAGACTAGTTCAGGTAAACGAAGATGTCATGTACTTCATCTTTAACAATCCTAATCGGACACTTTTGATGAGGTTCATGATAAACTGGAATGGTGAAATAGAGCAGTGGACCTGGGATGAAAGAAGGATGGAATGGATCACATCCTTGTCACTGCCTTCCACTGAATGCCAAAAGTATAATAGGTGTGGTAGTTATGGAATATGCAACTTAAGGAATACTCCTTCTGTATGTTCTTGTATGCAAGGATTTGAATTCAATTCTGATAATCAATGCATTAGAAGAACACCTCTAGAATGTGGATCAAGTTCTTCTAGCACTAATGATGGATTCCTAAGAAGAGATGGACTAAAACTGCCTGATATTGCCACCAATACTTTGGATGCACAAAATCAAGACCAATGTAGAGATATATGCTCCAATAATTGTTCATGCAATGCATATGCCTTCGTCTCCGGAATTGGGTGTCTAACCTGGGGTGGTGATTTGATTGATATCGAGGAATTTGATGAAGGTGGAGAAACAATTTTTATTCGTCTTGCGGCTTCAGAATTAGGTAACTTCTATATATTCCTCCTTTTCGCCTTTTTAGTATATATTCAATTCCACTAAATTCCAACCTCAGTGTTATCACTCATTGGATAGGACTGAATACAATATCTGTTTATAATATAACTAGATTTCATCATAGTTTAAACTAATTCGAGCAAGTTTTTGGTTTTAGGTGGCGGAAAAGCATCCCACACCGCAGTTATAGCGATATCAGTAACTGGAATAATTGTTTTTGGTCTAATTGTATGGCTAGTGTGGAGGTACAGGCGAAACATTAAAGGTAGGCTTCATTGGATCTTAGGCTATAACAACCTGCAACCTTAATTTTCAGAGTTTTGCACATTAAACACTACAAAACACATCATCAAATGCTAGTTAGTTTAGTCCAACTTATTGCCTTGGATAGAATCTAATATTTGTTAAGAATGAACCAATCCTTATTGAGGTATACATGGAGTACAAATTGTGTTCTTTTAAATTGATTGTCTTGTAATTAATCATCCTTTATGATGAACAGGAATCTCGAATCTGTGGAGACAAAAGAAGAATTCGCCCCAACTTTTTCAGGGGCCAACAACACTAGACAATTCCGCGGGTACAACAGGATCAGCTGATCTTTCAGTCGAAGGAAAACCACTTGAAGGCACATTGTTCAGTCTAATATCATTAGAATCTGCAACAGATGGTTTTGCTAATAAAAACAAGCTCGGCCAAGGTGGGTTTGGCCCTGTACACAAGGTTAGTCTTTCTTTATGGTCAAATTCTTTATCCTTTGGAGACCGTTTCATGATACACTAGAGGTCATAAGCTAAGATCCTACCATATATTTCGGTAAACTAGAACTGGGAGTATGTTTGCTGAAAAGTTTTATTCCATGGTTATGATTGCTTGAGGTTTATTAAGGAAATGCATATCAACTTATATAATGATCCAATTTGGATCCCAAATGAGACAACATGTTTGTAGTGTTTCTAGAAATTTTGGTATTATAGATTAATGAAGACTTAACAAACTTTTATATGCTTCTTTTTTCCAGGGAATCCTTCCTGGGGGACAAGAAATAGCTGTGAAGAGGCTATCAAAATGGTCTGGACAAGGCATGATGGAATTCAAGAATGAGATGATTCTTATTGCCAAGTTGCAACACAGAAATCTTGTTAGATTGCTGGGGTATTGCATTGAAGGGGAAGAAAATATGCTAGTTTATGAATACTTGCCAAACAAAAGCCTTGATACGTTTCTTTTCGGTATACCTTTCTCCCCATTTTAATTTTACAGCAATTTCTACACCATCTCAATACAACTGATGAGATCCTTGTACATGTAACGACAGATGCACAACAGAAAGTGCTTCTAGATTGGAAAACACGGTTTCTGATCATTGAAGGGATTGCTAGAGGCATTCTTTATCTCCATCGAGATTCTAGGCTTCGTATCATTCATCGTGATCTGAAAGCTAGCAACATTTTGCTTGATGGAGATATGATCCCTAAAATTTCAGATTTTGGCATGGCTAGAATATTTGGAGGGAATCAACACGAGGCAAATACAGTGCGGATCGTAGGCACATAGTAAGTTAAAAATCATCAAACAAAGTCCTATTATTCTTAACTGTCTTCGTTTGTGGGTTTGTCTATGAAACAGCAACTCATTAAATGAAAAGAAAATGTCGAAATCGACTATACAGATAAAGCCTAGAAAACACTTTCTAACTAACTTTTCCATTTCCTGTAGTGGTTACATGTCTCCAGAGTATGCAATGGAAGGTTCCTTTTCGGTGAAATCTGATGTTTACAGCTTCGGGGTTTTGCTCCTAGAAATCATTAGTGGCGAAAAAAACAATAGTTTTCGCTCTCATGATTCCACAAATTTAATAAAACATGTAAGTAGTCATTCCTTCTTGTATTAAATTTTCTCTTAAAATACATTACTTAGTTGTTCAAGATTTTTATTTCTTTTGACCATACTGATAGTTAGCAACATTTTGCAGGCGTGGAATCTATGGAAGGATGGGAAACCCGAAGAACTAATTGATCCATCAATTCTAGATTCATGTAACATGAAAGAAGCATTACAATGCATCCATGTAGGGATGTTATGTGTACAATTTTCAGCTGTTCATAGACCAACTATGTCATCAGTGGTGTACATGTTGGAGGGTGAAGGCACAAGTCTCCCTCTACCAACACAAGTTGGGGATATGTCACTAAACGCTGCTGAAATGGATTTGATCATGGAAGGTAGAGAAATCACTGTTTCCTCGACTGATGTTACAGTTACAGAAGTGATCGGGAGGTGATAATAGAAAATAAAAGAGCAAATATTGTATGTATGATTTTTGTGTTTTTAGTGTCCATAGATACAAAGAGAAAAAGGTTCTATTGTTTGTAGTTAGTTTCTGGAATTGCCTACCAAAAATATGAACTTAGTATAGTCATTTATTTATTTGACAACAAAACGATAAATGCTAGAGAAATTGAAAAAACATGGGGTAGGGGTGGTGATTACTTATCACTCACTCATCACTCACAACATTCAATCAAGTTTCGCCATGTTATCAACAATTATTCCATCACTCACAACATTTTTTAGTGGAAATGGTCATCACTAGTGATGAAATTTCATCACTCACAACTTTTTTTATTTTTATTTTAAAGTATAAATTAACAATAAAACACTAAAATTATAAATTATAAATTTCATTTAAATTAAAACATACTAGTTCAATTAAACATACTAAAAATATTTTAGACTACAATAAAAAAAAACATACATAAAGAAACTCTACTCCTCGTCCGAATTAGGAAATTACGAACCTGAAAAAACCTACTCGTTCAATTGTCCAATTATTGTAGGATGTGTGATATGTGTTTGTGTTTTGGTGTGGGTGAAACGGCATGGTATAAAAATTGTGAAGTATATATATATTGTTTAAAGGTTTTTTATTATTAATTCAAACGTTCAAAAAATAACGGTCAAAATCAACAAACGATCGGATTTTTTTGTTTTTTCACGCGTGATATTTATCACGCATTAAAACTTCCACGCGTGATAAATAATGGTGGCGGCGGTGTGCTAAAGTTTTTCACGAGTGATGGGGGTGTATCACTCACCACCCCGGGTCCCCTAAGAGTAACAACTAGGGGTGTGAATGGGTCGGTTATGACCTAAAACCATAACCATAACCGCGTTGTCAGTTAATGGATAACCATAACCGATCAGTTATGGTGGTTATGGTTATTCGATTTTGATAGTTTTAGTGGGTCGGTTATGGGTGGTTAACCGTGTATTTAGCTTAGCTAAAAATAGCTTAATTTTTTTAACATGCAATAATTTGTTATTGCATATTTGTATATATTAGTATATTACATAGGATAAAAATTATATATTATGTTAGATGAATGGCAAATGTTTCTCACATAACCACGAGCCTATATGTAAAACGAAGGAAAAAATAACTAAGTCGATCTCTGACTCGCACGTTGCAACAGACCTATCAAATGGGGGAAAAATAAACGCGCTGCGACGAAAATGTCAAACAGGAAAAAATAGATGAAAAAACGTTGAACCCCACACGCACGTTGCAGCGTGTTAAGTCGGAAATTTAGAACGACACGTTAAACAGAGAACTTATGAAAGATGAAAAGTATATAAGAGACTAAAGTTGAAAGTAAAAAAAATGTTGAGATTAAATTGGAAAAGATGAAAAGTTTTGGATTGAAAGTAAAAAAAATTAAAGGGGTTAAATTGCAAAAGATGAAAACTTTTGAATTAGAAGTGAAAAATCAAATTAATCAAAGGGGTTAAAATACCAAAGATTGAAACTTTAGACTTAAATTGTCAAAAATTGAAACTTTAGAGTTAAAAAATAAATCAACTAAACAAATGAGATAAATAGATTTAGTTAAATTGATGTTTAATATTATTAGTATTATTTAATAAAAGAGATAAATAAGAAAATAAGGGTGAGAAATTACCAGAGAGTGACACGTGTCCAAAAAGGATTTTTGTTTATTAGTATAGAAAGATTACATAGGATAAAAATTACGTATAATCTATAATATTAATACCAAATATTATTGAATAACGAAATAAAGTGATATGATACATTCAATAAATTCAAATAAACATCTAACCAAAATCACAAAACGATATGAAAAACCTATAAATACTAAAAATCTTCAATAAACAACATCAAAATATGGTGAAATGTCCTAAATCCTACAAAAATTTATTACATGTCGGTTCGGTTCGGTTCGGTTATGGTGGGTATCGAAAAAATGATAACCATAACTGACTCGTTACTTTCGGTTTTCAAAAAAACCATTAACCGACCCACTGGTTTTTATTTGGTTCGGTTTTTCGATTTGGTTTTGTCGTTTAATTCGTTTATAGTTCGATTAATTCGGTTTTTTGCACAACCCTAATGACAACAAAACTTTAAATGCTAGAGAAATTAAAAAACATGTGTTCAGAGTAAATTATAACTTGATGTTCAGTTTTTTTATTTCTAATATGTAAATGTGACGTTGAATGGAAACAATAAAAACAGCTAGATATGTTCTAGCAAATGTTTAGAGATGAAACTCATATGAGAGAAAATATATTAATAGTAACAGTTGTCTCAAACATTACAATTGAGCTTGAGCCTTTATTTATAGGTTGTATTCTTCTAACTCCTAATTAAGTTCGATCAAAGTAACCAAAACATTGACTTGACTCAAATAGAAAGCATAACCGGAACATTAATTTTGATCAACAAAACCTAAACTCTAGACTTTATTTTAAATAAATAAACACTAATAATATAAAATAAAAGTAAATAGTTTTAAAAGGTTTATTATGATAACTCTGTGTGTTATTGATTATTTTATCACCATTCTTCCGTATTCCCACTAATTCACAAACGGATGCTGGTTTGATTTATCAGTCCCCTTTCATTCTTCCTCACTTGAAAAGAACTCCAGTAGAGAGTTTTACTTGAGGAATTGTTTTGTCTCTCCACTTCCAAATGTTTCTCTATCGCCACCTTTGGTTTTTACATGTAACATCTTCTAAAAACGGGCTCTAGAAAAAACCGACTCGTTTGTAATACCGAATCTGAAACATATTAAATAAGAATGGGAATGTTAACATATTTTATTATTTCTAATAATATTGTGTGCTAATTTAATTAATACTATGACATCCGTCAACCGTCCGTATTCGTAACCTGGCCCAGTTTCATGTCCAAATTTTTAATCGGACAATAGAACTTCGAAAATTTTAAGTTGATATATTTGTTTTGTGACACACACTAATCCTTAATCCATACATGCTTTATACGCGTTTTTAAGTTTAATTACTTTCTCTAAATAATAATAATAATAATAATAATAATAATAATAATAATAATAATAATAATAATAATAATAATTATAATTATAATTATAATAATAATAATAATAATAATAATAATAAAGTATATTTATTTTAAAGATGAATTCGATGAATTTAAATGTCTTCAACGATTTTAAACAAGAAGCAATAAGTTTCAATTTATAATATAAATATATACTAGGTTAGAATCCCGTGTATTACACGGGTCTGAATAATTATAATTTTATATACGAAATAATAAAATAATATATCTTTAAAAAAACTCATTTATTACACGAGTTTAATAAATGTAATTTTATATATTAAATAATCAAAAAAGTCATATCTTTAAGAACCCCATATATTGCAATGGTTGAATAAATGTAATTTTATATATCAAATAATAAAGCAATATATCTTTGAAAACTTTTTTTTAATACACGGGTTGAATAAATGTAATTCTATTTATGAAATAATAATAAAAATATATCTTATGAACCCCGTGTATTCTACAGGTTGAATAAATGTAATTTATATACCAAATAATAAAAAAAGTTATATCCTTAAAAATCTCATCTACTACACATGTTAAATGAATGTAATTTATATAATCTTAAAGTACAATGTCGGTTCCATTTACAAGTTTGGTCCCTGCTTTGATTTTTACATTTTGACTCTTTTACTTTTGTATATTTTTTCCCTTCGTCCTTCCTGGGTTGTCTAGTGGTTTTCTTCCAAAGCATTTACAAGATAAACTCTATTCATGAAAAAGCTTCAGTTCCACCACTGCCTCTACCAAAGAAGAGACGGAAAATATTGTTGTTGTTCCGATTGGGGCTCATGGACAAAGATCTTGACTTTTTTACTTTTCTTTATCATCACCGTCATCGTAGTACTCATCTCCATCGACCAAACCGGCGTCGGCGGCGGTAGAGCTAGGGTTCCAAGAATTGGGTCTCTAAATGTTGCAATGTTGGTTGCTCTAAAGCGCATCGTTAGCGGTAACGTGCCCGATTCCCTGCGGTATGCATCTCTTTTAACGACCGAACCCTAATTTTGAGAGAAAATATTAAATAGCTTATATGCAATCTTCTTGGTTTTTTCATGATAAATCTTTTGAAGCATGTTTATGGAAATGATTTTACCATTTCAGTTGAATTAGATATGTTACTAATTCATTTGTTCGTCTGATGAATCTAAAGAAAATGGTTTAACTTTATTATGTTTTTGTTGATGTTCATTGATTGTAGACTTGATAATTTGGAATTTTGTTTGAATCTTTTTTTTTCTTTTATCCGTCTATTTCATGCCATTCATCATGGAATTTTATAATTTATTTGTTTAATTAGGGCTTTGTATATTTGTTGATAGGATTATCTGCAGAGATGGAATAGGAGTTTGGTTCAGGAGTTTTGCTACAATCTATGGTTATAGTTTCTTTGTGATATATACTGGGTTGGGCGTATGGGTCGGCATGTATGGGGCGGGGTCGTATATGTCCTGGGTTATTTTGTGGTGATAGGAGATGCTTCGTCGCCCGATGGAGAACCGTAGAACCCCATAGATTGCTGTTCGTGCGGGACCGCATAGAAGTGTTGAGAGACTGCATTTCAGCCAAAAGCCTCTTGAACATGGTGTCATGCTGGACAAAACGATCGTGGGTTTGTTGTTGGAATTTGGCATTGGTGAGTTTCGGTTTTCCATTGGATCTAGACCACTCTAATACCACTGATGGGTTCAATCAGTGGTTGAAATGGCTAAAGAAATAAGACAAGGACTTGAAAGAAGTTTAGAGGGAAGACTTGGATCAAACTTTCTCATGCATCGAGATGGCCTTTAAATAGGAAATACATGGGACTTGACTCAACTCGCCTACTAGTTTTATATAGTAAATAATAAAAAAAGTTATTGAATAAATCTAATTTCATATACCAAATAATAAAAACATTATATCTTTATAGCTTGTAAAATAATTTTTATTTTATATTAAGAAAACAATAGTAATAGTAAAAAAAAAAAACTTCTACATGTGTATAATCATTTAAGTAATTAATATACATGTGTCCATACCCCCAACATATGACAAATCTATACCCAAAAGGTAACTTATAATGCTCAATTTGAAACACTAACATTCATCCTAATCCGTTAAGTAAATAAAAAATAGATTTGTATATGGAGATGGATTTATAGACCCCAAAACTCTATATGTTCTCTTGTAGTCCCAATCAAAACGAATTGAAGAAATTGAAGAAACAAAGTACATTCTGTTTTGGTGTTGAAGCATGACTATGAATTTAAAAGGTATAATTCATCTCTATCATTATAAACAATTAAACGTTATATATTTTTTATCTAACAATTAATATGTTGTTATCCGTTATCCTTGTCATTGTCATCAAAATCTCTTCTATAAATTTTAAATTTTATATTTAATATTATCAATAATCGATTTTCCATAATAAATGTTTGCCTTTGCGGGAAAAGAGAATTGAGAACGCACCATAGACCGTCACTTGTCCCTCAATTGGTTTCTTTTATTATATGTATAGATACTAATGGCGTTGTATGTAGTCTAAATCTGGATCACAAAGATATGATATAGTATCATTAACATAACTGGAGAAGCAGTTGAACAAATTATTTGAATACCATGTTTATTTTAAATATAACTAGGTTTAAAGAAGTTCGCCGCGTTGCGGTGAATTTTCTTTTGTTATTTAGTCTGTTTTTACATGTGTTTTGAAATCACTACTAAGGTGTTGCGAACGGAACTGCTGACAAGAATAAAAGAAAAATGTAGAAAAAAACACTAAAAGATAACCGAAAAAAATCAACCAAAAAAGTTGTATGGTAACCATATTGTTCGTATGAAACCCGTGGTCAGAGATGAGCAAATTGTTCTGGGTACCAAATTTGCCGAACCGAAAGATCTTAAGTACCAATTCAGTACCGACTTTTGGCGTTCCTAGTACCGGTTCACTGCCGTTTTTTACCTTCATATACCGGTACCGTAACCGGTATTTTCGGTATCGGTACCAATTCTGTATCGGTTGGCACCGAGCTCATCCCTACCACTAAAACTAAAAAAAGAAAAAATTAAAAGTTGAAGAAAATCAACAAAAAAAAGTTGTACGGTGCCGTTGTTCGTACGGTAACCGTGATCAAGGATGAGCAAATGGTACCGGGTAGCAGCACTGAATTTCCCGAACCAAAAGATTTCCAATATCAATTCGGCACCAACTTTTAGCATTTTCTGTATTAGTGCCGGTTTTTACCTTCATGTACTGATACCGAACAGGACCGTACCGGTATTTTCGATACTAGTACTAGTTCGATACCAGTTGACACCATGCTTATCCCAACCCCAGATAGTAAAAAAGAATTAAAGTTAAAAAGTAAAGAAAACAACTATTATTATAGTATTAAAATAATAAAAGTATTAAAAACTATATATTATTATAATATTAAAATCACTATCAATTTTAATTCGTTTATTATATAATAATAATAATAATAATAATAATAATAATAATAATATATAGTAATATATAGTAATAATGAATTAAAACTTAGGGTGTGCGGGGTGGGTTAGGCAACCCCCTTCGGTAATACCCTTGCTGCACGATAAAGACCACTGCAAACATAAGTTTGCCTATCGTCAATGATGATGAGGGTGAGATTTCGGCATGCATATGCCGCATACGGCAAAGAGAAGAGAGGGAGAAGTGGTGGGGTCCATATCCAAATCAACCAATCACATGTTTTTGTTTTTTTTAATGGTTTGCCTAATCTCAATTTAGACATGCACCCTTTGTACTTTTGGGTAATAAGCAAAATAGAAAAATTATATGGCACAATTCAATTGGATGGGGGGAAACTTTGCCTAAAGGGATTAGGCATGCACCCCCTTCACCCTTAGGGCAGGGGGTGTGGTCTCGCGCCATCCCGCCACATCAACAATTTTGGCGTCCCTTGGCGCCCTCCCCCCTACCTGTATGTTACCAAGGGGGTACTACCCCTTGTCCGCCAGCCTACTAATGGGCGTGAATGGGTGCATCTGGTGGACCCCTTGCCTCTTAACCAAACAGATTTTTTTATTTTTTCTTTCTTTTTTATTATTTATTAGGTGGGGGTGCTAGTGGGGCTTTATCCCTCACCATCATTGTTAAAGGAGGCGTCATTTTTATCTCAAAATCTACGTGGCACTTACGTGGCGTGATAAAGTCTCAAAGGGATTTAAACCACATCCACCAGTCTTATAGTCCATTTAAATCATTTTGAAAACTCAATTCTCTTTCCCCACATTGAAACTGTCACTCTAAACGCTTACGTAACTGGGAACCATAAATGACAATCATTTAAGGGGCGCGGACCGGTGACCGTTGGCCTGACCTCTTAAAGGAAAATAATTCAGCAGTCACTCACACAAGAACATATGAGCAGGGGCGGACCCACCCCATGCCAAGGTGGGCAGGCGCACCCTCGGGAAAAAAAATTAGTATTATTATCCGACCAGAATTCCGTCCGCACCCCTTGGATTTATTCGTCCGCACCTCTTGGAATTTTTCGTCCGCACACCTTAGGTAAAAAAATATTATGGATTATATTTAAAAAAAATTAGTAAAGTCTGAACCTTTTTTTAAAAAAAAAAAACTACCTATATTATATAAACTTATACTACCTAAACCCAAACCCAAACCAAACCCATTATATAAACTTATCAATAGCCCACTAATAATCTAGCCCATTAACCCACCTAAGTTAAACTAAAACAATTAAAATAAGCCCAAAAACCTTTCAATTCCTCTCCCGCCCTCCCTCTGTGCAACTGCCAACGATCTTCATCAGTGATCAGCCATCACAACATTACAGCAACAACATTGCAGGCCTGCAGCAGCCGATATCAGCCGGAATCCGACATCAACGTGACCGGAATCCACTCCAAACCAACCGGACACCGACAAACGGTAAGTTTTAATATTTTTTATATGATTTTTCTTGATATTATATGAGAAAAGGGGTAATAAAAAACTTAAATATATATGAAAAATCGTGTGTTTTGACGTTGCGTATGGTTGTTTAGATGATTTTTAGGATGATTATGTTATTTAGATTGATTTTTAGGGGTGATTACAGAATTCTAGGGCTTGATTGCTTGAATAGTTGAAAATTAAAGTTGAAACATTATGTTATTGGAAACCATGAGTAGGGACGTTATGGCGCGATTTCTCGTATTACCCGTCGCAACCGCAACCGTTGAAAGATGTTTTTCGGCAATGAAGAATGTAAAGATCGACTTGCGTAATCGGATTGGGGATGAGAATTTAAGTAATAGTTGTGTATGTTATATAGAGAAAGACTTGCTTAAGAAAGTAGCTTTAGATGATGTTTTGGATAGATTTCAAAAAATGAAAACCCATAGCGCGACGTTTTATTTATGTTTGTAACAAGGTTTGACGTGTTTGACAAATATATAAATTTAGTTTGATGTTTTTTTGTCTTACATGATCCAATACGACCCGATACAACCGATTTTTTTACTTATGTACCTAGCGGCCTAAAATTTTTAAAAATGTTTCGCACCCCCATGGAAAAATTATTGGGTCCGCCACTGCATATGAGATACTTTTTCCTCCCACCCTCTCAATCCATAAATGCAACTAGGAACTCCAACCATCGTGTTGAGTCAGAATCATAGTTATCGAGGAGCTATGCGCATCAACCGTCGTGGAACATAGTGGTGTTCAATCTGGTACGACGACTCCGACACAGCCAAACCACCATGCATCTTCGCTGATGTATTATACCATGTCTCGACTACACCATTCATGGCACTATCCACAACCTTTGTTTCGTTCCGCTGCAATCGCGAAATCACCAGCTGCATTGTTTCTTTTGCTGTTGATAGCATCGCTATCGCCATAGGAAGGAGATTATCGAGCTCTCGTTGTTGGTCACGTTCATTCCTCCGCACGGCATTTGTTGTTCCGGTTTATTCACCGTCGCTAATTAGTAGGGATGGCAAAAGTACCCGTGTCTGACGGGTATACCCGAAACCCGACACAAATGGGACGGGTATACCCGATACCCGACAGGTATGGGGCCGAGTATGGGATTAGTTTTAAAAAAATTTGCGGGTATTGGATTAGGTGATACCCGAACCATATACCCAATCATATACCCGTATTTTTTAATTTATATTTTATTTTCCATTAACACTTGTCTATTAGTGATTTATTTCAGTATATTCATAATATGAAAAAAATAAATTTTCTTTTAGTATATGTGTTTGATGATAGTATTTATATTTTGTATGCTGTGAAGTATAAAAATATAATAATTATAATAGTAAAAAATGTATAGTAAACTGTCAAAATAGTCCCTGAGGTTTAGTCATTTTTGTCACTTTAGTCCAAAACTCAAACCTTTTGAATCTAGGTCCCCATAGTTTCAATTTTGTTGCCATTTTCAACCAAAATCAAATTCTCGTCAAATTTTTCAGTTAACATTAACGTTTTTTTGTCTTTTTTCTCCGTTTTAATAAAGGGCAAAATGTTTAGATTTTTTTAATTTGTTATAATAAAACGTTAAAAGACCATTTTACCCTTCATTAAAACGGAGAAAAAAGACCAAAAAGTTGGATGTTAACTGAAAAATTTAACCAGATTTTGATTTTGGATGAAAATGGCAACAAAATTGAAACCACAGGGACCCAGATTCAAAAGGTTTGAGTTTTGGACTAAAGTGACAAAAGTGACTAAACCTTAGGGACCATTTTGGAAGTTTACTAAAAAATGTATTTGGAACCCCCCAACTTATATCTTTTAACAAATTAATGGGTATACCCGATACCCGCGGGTATATCCGACGGGTATTGGGTCGGGTATGGGACATGATTTTACAAGCGGGTATGGGTATGGGATTACCAATACCCAACTTGAACCCGACCCATTGCCATCCCTACTAATTAGGTATTATAACCAACCTTATTTCTTTATGCTATATAAGAATCACATACAATGTAACACCACAACTGATGGCGGAAACATTAAAGTGAGACGAAAACGAGATTGCAACAGACTTCATAATGCTAATGCTAATTGCTAATTGTGACAATATTTAATAATCAAGATTTCATTCATAGTAAAACAAAGTACAATGTTTGGAAGTAAAGATACAACACTTGAACAAGGAAAATAAAATACAACAAGTACTAAAACTAAAAATGGGTTTCTAGTCAATCTTACTAGATTCCGTTCATCATCATCATCATCAATTCCCTGCAATACGTATTAAGTACATGTCAACAAAAAGTATTGGCGAACATTCAAGTTTGATTACTAGCATAAGTATAAACGTTTAAACGAATCCACATGGCAAAATTCGGATATTAAGACCTAACATGGCAATGCTATCATGCAATTTATAGTCGTCAACCCAAAGATTCCCGCTAGCATAATGCTATCGTAGCAATGATAAGACCGTTTTGTTTACTTAACATGACCTCAAGAATACGGTCGGTGCGTTAATCCTATAGCTCTATACATGTTAAGGGAGGCTCGTACAAAGTTAATGACAAGCATAAAGCAACAAGTATCATATATGAGTTCTAGTATATCGTATAAAGCATGTATATTGAATTGTTTGTTTGTAAGCATGTTTATAAGTGTATGTGTGCGTTTTTTATAAGTTACATGTATTGCACCCAAAAGTGTTAAAATAAAAAAGGGGTCATGTACACTTATGGTTTTGCAAGCTTTCCGAGTAAACCGCGAATTGAAAAGTTGTTGAGATGAGAACACCGAGGTTACCCTACATGGGGAAAACAAAGGTGTGTGAATATTCAGAGTTTGTGGGAAGTTCGGATTCGGAATTAAGTACAAAAAGTATACGTATAAAAATATATTTCGTCTATACACTCGTTTGGACACTAAGTTTTAATGTGTTTTCATGGGTCCTAACGTATCCATTAGAATCACAAACGAGGAATAAAGAACAAAGATAATATAACCTACCTTCATGACATATAACCATAACCCGGTTAACATTAAGAATTCGGTTAAGTATATTATATTTTACATAGGATATATTATAGGTTGTTTATTTAGTCCATCATGTATTAATCATAGATATCATGTAGGTCAAAAATGGAAGTAGGATGATAAACATCCATTAAACATCATTGTATGAATTCACCAAAGCACAAAGTTATCAACATAGTTGATAACCCGGTTGGTCATGAATGAAAATAAAAGTATAACTAATCTAATAAGACACTAAGTAGCCAAATAAGAACAACCCGGGCGTGTCATACCTAACATGGCAAATGTTGGAGGCGAGGCGGGGTTGACTTACTTTAGGACCAGGAAACTACTTAGTTGAATATGATAAATCATCAAGTGAGGTGGTGGAACAAGTTTGGATAGCCAAGGCTTCCGTGGTTCACACCTTTACCAAAACACAAGTCTTGCCATATGAACTGTGGTAAACTTGGAGGGTCTCAACACTTATAGGTTGTCTAAACCTTGTCAAAACAGAAAGTTTAGAGGGAATTTGCACCTCTAAACTCATGATAAATAATGTGCTGTATATGGTCTATAAAAACTAACCTAATCTAGACACCCTAGTTTTAAATTTATAAACTAAGACTGTCTAAATGCTAGACCACTGACAGGCAATTGTACCTATCGTACATAGTAAAGCCTAATGAAGTCCGAGTATCGAACCCACGAGACACTAGCGACACTAGCTAGACCCTGACTCAACTAATTACTTAACTGGTTTTAATATTTTGAGAGTTTTAATTAATTCATTAACTAACTTGCAATAAGACCCGTGCGCGTTGCGGCGCGGTACGTCGCAAACATCGAATGGATTAGTCCAAAAGTTATGTGATGCATTAACCATATGAAAACATGCGTTTCGACATATCTGATTGAACTCAACGGGAAAAAAACAGACAAAAAAACATTGAACCCCTCATGCACGTTGCTGCTTATTGACTCGCAAATTTCGAACGAAACGTAAAACGAAAAACTTGCAAAAGATGAAAAGTATAGGGGGACCAAAGTTGAAAATAAAAAAGTGTTGGGGTTAAATTGAAAGTTTGAAAAGCTTTGGGTTAAAACTAAAAAAGTCAAAGGGGTTAAATTGCAAAAATATATAACCCTTTGGATTAAAAGTGAAAAATGCAATTTTTTAAAAATTAAAAAAGTCAAAAGGGGTTAAATTGCAAAAATATAAAACCCTTTGGATTAAAAGTGAAAAATGCAAATTTTTTTGACAAAACTCCCAATACATATATTATAACTACATAAAGCAACAAAATGTTGCTAATTTATAATTTGGAAATATCCTAATATTAACTAAGATGAACTAGACTACCTAAACGCAAGGTTAAAGCTATTAAGGTGAAATCAAGGATGAGGAAGTACTACCCAGGTTTGGAATCCTATCTGTGACTCTCGATTTTCTCTCGGCAATGGTAACTACGATGGAACCAGGTTCTAATGATACGACACTATAAGGCTAAAGAGAGGCTAAATCTCCTCCCGGTCTCATCAACTTCTCCTAAGGATCCTAAAGGTCAAATAAAGCTTACTGGTATGGGTAGGATCACCTCACGGTCTCTCCAACAATACTAAAGTAGCCAAAGACTAGATCTCCTCTCGATCTCACTAATCACAATACACCCTAGAGCATACAGGGTAACCTAAGAACACTTGACAAGACTTAGGAAAACAAATAATACTAAACACTTAGACAGATCTCCTCTTGGTCTCACTGCACCTAAATACCTATCAGCAAAGACAATCCTAACTATCTATCTCCTCCTGGTCTCAAGAATAGGTAGAACACTAGACTCCTCTAAATTATTAAACAATTTTCCTATGGGATACGTGCACATAAACCATAAACTAGTTATAAACAAAAACTAAGTAACCTAACATGCATCTATACATGAAAGACATTCACAAAGACACACGAGGAACAATTACAAGATAATAAATTAGAATAAAGTATGCACACACATCTAGTAAAAAATAATTCGGTCTCTTACTTTAATATTTAACCATCAATAAATTACCAAAATTGAGAAATTGCTGATTAATAACAAATAATCCTCACGAACCCGGGTAGAAAATAAGTTTAGCCAAGTAACATAATCAAGAATGTGAAACAAGTCTTAAATAGCAAACAATACATACTATCAAGTTTGAGAATACAAAGTATAACAAGCCAAACACGAACTCGTTGTGACCCTGACCCAGTTCTTGAATCCAAAGCCTTGAACTTGAACCAATCTGTTTTCCTTCTCCTAAAGTCGCCCCTTCGTAGCTTTCTGCTCGTAACGGCCGCTCTTCTCTTTTTTCCTTTTTCGTGTGCTATAGCGCAGCGTCTATCAGTAGCGTTCCCTTTTTATGATACCTTTTGCGACATGTATTCACGAACTGGACTGTGACTAGCAATACAAGGTCCAATAGGCCCGTAGCCTCATGTGATGCTCCAATCGGCCCAACAGCAAGAAAATATATGGCGGTGGCTTTTCATCCTTTGAATTTCGTCATATAGTAGGCATGATATCTCAATGATTCCCTTTTTGGCCCATATAATTCTCATGATCTCGTTTGCTCTGCATTCCAAATCTCTCCCCCCCCCCCCCCCACCCCCCCCCCCCAACCCCCCAAAAAAAAAACAAAAAAAAAAAAAACAAACAAACAAACAACTAAGATTAACAATTAAAACTAGTTTTTAACTCTAAATGCTAATTTAATTTCATTAATTGCATTCAGACTTGGTTATACGTCACCTCCTCATCTAAAACAATTTACACACAATTAATTCTAACAAGCATTTATTAATTATATTTTATCATGATAGAGAACTTATAGGATATAGTTAAGTTCAATAAGATACTATTTCTCACCTCTACTTGTCCACTCTGTAAAATATAAAATAATAAAATACCAACCTATAAAGACTAAAAATGATACAAAAACTATCTAAATAATATACAAGATACATGAATAAATGACGGTGTTTTACAACATATTAAATATTCTCATACTTAAATATTTTTTGTCCCTGAAAAATATACAATGAAATCATAATTGGAAGAGTCGGTTTCAAAAGCTTTAGATTAATTCATTAAAAGTCATAAACACGTCTAAATCACGATTACCGGTATTGTTATCCACCTAAACCCAACTGCTAACTCATCAAACCCTTTTCATGCTAGCATTATTTTTAAGTTAACAATCCATCTAAGGGTCTCACACTCAAGGTCCACAAATCCTCCTAATCCTATATCAAGTTTATAAGGAAAAGATTAAAATCTACCATATTATATAAATAACCTTTATATATTTAAAATTAATTTTTGATGGACTGATGGATGATTATTTTGAGCTTTATCATTTTTTCCATGTTTAACTCAGAGGGCATCATCACCAAGACTATCCCAGTAGGAAACACCATGAGCATCACATTTTTTCTTATTTTGCTCAATCAATAGAATGATGGAATTTTTTAGGCGCCAACAAAACCCGGATTAATTCTCATAAAAAGTATAAGATGTGCCAATTTAATTTACAATACTTATAGGTTGATTTACTTATAGTGGTTCCTTTTATACTATCAAAAGTTTCGACTTTTTTTATTTCTCCTAGAATAAGAACACACAAGACTTCATGATTAATAAGGTATATTTAAGAGCAATCTAGGGAAACCCTCTAAGTTCGCTCGGCCTACCAGTACATCCTAGAAAGTACGTCTTTTATCTGTTTTGTTCTCATATATATAATATTTTGAAAACAAAAAATCCCAATTTTTCCTATCATTTTCCATTTATTTGCAAAAATTTTCAACATTTTTCTATTTTCCAAATTTTTTATTAATTTCTTTTACTCAACTCTACCTAAAAAGATGTAGTCTCCCATCCCCACACTTAAATCTCACATTGTCCTCAATGTGGAAGGAAAACCAACTAAAAATAAATAAAAATAAACAGCTAAAACATGGAACAAACTCGCCTGGTAGGAGCCCATGGTCTTTAGATGTCAAGTTCCATGCAAGCACGACCGTATAGCATTTTCTTCGTAGTCTGCTGAACAACTAGTACACTTGGGTTGCATTTACATAGTGATAAACAGCTCCAAAATCCCCGTCCAAATGGAGGTTGAGTACGGACGGGTCAGTTCAACCTGCACAAGACAAAACAAACAAACCCCAGCATAATATCGTCTCGAAAATAAAAATGACTCATAATACAAACTCTACAACTTGGGTGACATCCCCACACTTAATCCTCAATCAGGAGGCTTCTACTTTATCCTACCCCGGTCTAACCCGTTTAATTTTAATCGTTCATCGTCTTTTATTTAAAAAACTAACTTTGAAACTAGAAAATATTTTAAGAGATTCAAATGGGTCAGTCCACCAAAATTTAAATTTACCTGGACCAAACCTGATATAAGACATGTAATGATGAAGATGGTTGTCTCTGCAGTTTAATGTTGCCATATGCTTCCTTTTGTACCATTTCTGCACCCTTAGACTATGTTGATCCAAACTTATTCGTGCCTTCTCCCATGTTAGTAACTGTGGTGGTGATCCATCTTCTAACCTCTCCACGGGCCAGCCATCAAATTCCCCAGCCACTTCATCTTCTTCTTTGTTTTGTGTATCTCTGATCTCCATGGTCGGCTCCCCTACAAGTAATATCTCTAAATAGGCAAGATCACCGACCGGGTCAAATTCTACTTCTTCATGAGATGGTAAACCCACCAACTCTTCACCAAACTCTTCTTCCCAAGATGGTACATGTTCTTCAATTTCCTCATCATCTATTTTGGTAAATGGCTCTTCTTCAGCTTCTTCTCTCTAATCATCATCTCTCCAGAAGTCATCATCAATGAGTTCAGGACCGTAATATCATGGTGTGGAATACCAATTAGGTGTCACGTCCTGTTGAACCAGAGGTGGGATTGAATCGTCCGTTGTCATCTCCAATTCTACGTTTGACAACTATAGATTACTAGGAAGCTCCTCTTCATCCTCTTCCAACTCTACTTCATCTTTTTCTACTCTTTCGTAGCTCTGAAAGCCAATACCATCATCATAGTAATCATCCCATGTAAACCATATTGTACTTTGATTTTTCTTCTGATTTACGTGTTGATTCATGCCTTCCCTCAACATCTGGCCTAGTGTCTCGAACATTCGCTCAAGAATGGTGAGCATTTTGGGAAACCTCGGATCTCCTTGGTCCTGTGCTGTTGACGATATCTGAGCGAAGACTTGACATGATTCCACGAACGGACAAACATAGGGAGGGTACTCGCTATGATAACTTGCCATGAAAAGAGTAGTAAAATCAGCACAAAGTAGAGAAAGGAAAGAAAAACTAACTAATAAAAAATATTTGCAAAATTAAAGACTTGACACACTACAACTAGACACAAGCTCTAAGACTCAAACCCTAAAACTCAAATTACAAAGAAGACCAATTAAACAAATAAGATCAATGAAAGCTAATAACGTAATCGCATAAGTGTCCCTGGCAACGACGCCAAAAACTTGATGTGCTGAATATGGTCTATAAAAGCTAACCTAATCTAGATACCCTAGTTTTAAATTTATAAACTAAGACTCTCTAAATGCTAGACCACTGACAGACAAGTGTACCTATCGTACTTAGTAAAACCTAATGAAGTTTGAGTATCGAACCCACGAGACAATAGCGACGTTAACTACACTCTGACTCAACTAATTACTTAACTAGTTTTAATATTTTGAGAGTTTTAATTAATTCATTAACTAATATCCTAATATTAACTAAGATGAACTAGACTACCTAGACGCAAGGTTAAGGCTATTAAGGTGAAATCAAGGATGGGGAAGTACTACCCAGGTTTGGAATCCTATCTATGACTCTTGGTTTTCTCTCGACAATGGTAACTACGATGGAACCCGGTTCTAATGATATGACACTATAAGGATAAAGATAGGCTAAATCTCCTCCCAGTCTCATCAATTTCTCCTAAGGATCCTAAAGGTCAAAGAAAGCTTACTAGTATGGGTTGGATCGCCTTTTGATCTCTCCAATAATACTAAAGTAGCCAAAGACTAGATCTCCTCTCAGTCTCACTAATCACAATACACCCTAGAGCATACGGGGTAACCTAAGAACACTTATCAAGACTTAGGAAAACAAATAATACTAGGCACTTAGACAGATCTCCTCACGGTCTCACTGCACCTAAATACCTAGCACCAAAGACAATCCTAACTATCTATCTCCTCTCGGTCACAAGAATAGGTAGAATACTAAACTCCTTTAAACTATTAAACAATGTTCCTATGGGATACGTGCACATAAACCATAAACTAGTTACAAACACAAAGTAAGTAACCTAACATGCATCTATACATGAAGGACATTCACAAACACACACGAGGAATAAGTATAACATAATAAATTAGAATAAAGCACGCACACACATCTAGTAAAAAATAATTAGGTTTCTTACTTTCATATTAACCATCAATAAATTACCAAAACTGAGAAATTACTGATTAATAACAAATAATCATCACGAGCCCAGGTAGAAAATAAGTTTAGCCAAGTAACATAATCAAGAACGTGAAACAAGTCTTAAGTAGCAAACAATACATAGTATTAAGTTTGAGAACACAAAGTAAAACAAACCGAACACGAACTCGTTGCGACCCTGACCCGGTTCTTTAATCCTAAGCCTTGAACTTGAACCAATCCATTTTCCTTCTCCTAAAGTCGCCCCTTCGTAGCTTTCTGCTCGTAACAACATAAAATCTGTCCAAAACGGGAAGTTTTATGTCAGAAGTTTATTAAATGCATAAAACGCGGATTTTGGTAGAAGTGTGAATAGAATGTGGTTTATAACCATTTGAATCTCATATATATAGTTGACTCATCATTTAACCCATCAAACTATATGACCATAAGTTATAACCTCAGAGGGTTATTCCCTATATCACTATGGTCATATTGTTGGGCTTGATTGGGTCCTAAAGTTGACCAACCTGGTCAGATTCGAAAGTCAAACTACTTGGCTATCGACTAGGAATTGAGCACTAAACTAGAAATGACGAGTTGGACATGATAAAACATGTCTTATGATGTTATATAAACTGATTTGGTGTCAAAACTTTTAATTTTAATACTTCAAACTCTTTCCTTGTAAAAATGCAATTTCTACGTTTTTTTACTTTTATTTCGTAAAAGTTTGACTAGTAATTTGGCGTACTAATCTTGATGATCAGAAGGTGTAATCATAAGGGATTAACACCTTCATTTTGAACTTTGACTTGAGCGAAATGGTCAGAACCGAAAGTTAAATAAAAAAGTCAATTTGCTTGACTTTTGGCTCATAACTAGCTAAGAAAATGAAATAGACTAGGAGAAACACTTAATTGTGTTTGAAAGAAGGATTAGAACTTAGGAATGGAGGCCTCAGGTGTAACAGCAAGCACCAAGAGTGTTTATAAGTAGAGAAGAAAAGAACGGTGTGAAGAACTCAAAGAATTCAAGCCTATTTATAGTGATATTGGATCAAGGAGGTAATGCCAAGTATGTTTTGATGATGCTTAGCATCCTAACATGTGTCACAACCAGATTAGAGGTGGCAAGATTCGTGCTAGGTGTCAAAATTTGAAGATAGGTGGCAATACTTTGTGATTAAGAAAATATTTTGCATTCGGGCACCCCATACGAACCGTATGGGTAGCCTTACGACACATAAGGCCCTCTAATGCAAAATATTTTCATTTTTGATAGTTTGGCCCCTGGACTTGTATCATCACCTGTTAGCCATTTTTAACTCTTCTAACTTATTGTTTAGGCTATATGAAGGGTATTTAGGGTATGTGTAACTTATACTTTTCTCTCGGTATGTTTGTTATGTTAAAATCAATATGTTCAAATATCAATTAATGAAATATTACGAAAGAAATATAAAAGTTTTTTAAAGGTTCAAAGTTTTCATGGGGTTACAGTCTCCTCTACTTTAGGAAATTTCTAACTGAAATTTATTTGTTGGAGACGGTTGTGGAAGGTTGGAAAGGTTGAAGTGTGTGAGTTTAGAGAAGTACAAGGGTTTTGAATATTAGGAAGGGGGGTGTTTGTAGAAAATTTCTAGATAGTAGATGAAGACTACTTGTATAAGAAATTAGTGTTTCTCAAAGGTGTCTAGGAAAAAGAAAGAAATGTGTAGTTCAGATTCCAATGATGAAGAGCATCATTTGGTGTTGGAATTGGGAACCAATATGTTGGTATTGATTTAATAAAATTCATCAGCATCTCAAGGTACTACAACCTCTTACCAATTGTTGAGCAGGTAAGGGACCTCTACCAGCCGTTGAGCACGTTCTCAGAACCCCTACCGACTTAAGCAGGTACTACAATCTCTCACTAATTGTTGAGTAAGTACACGACCTTAGCTTCTGAATGTGGAATGTACTGTCAAGTTCATGGAAAAAATAGTTTCGTATGGCATTATGTTGTACTAAAGCAATTTGTTTCAATCTTGATAAACAAAAAATCGTCTTGCAAGGAATCCAGGGTTCTATAAATATGGAATGAATAAGAAATAAGTTTCTATTTTTAAGTACTAAAGCAATTTGTCTCATTCTTAACTTAATTTGTTAATTTTTTTAATTTTAAGTACTAATTTGAAATGTATGTAGTGCCAATAACAAGAGAGATGATGGGAATGCGACTATTAGGTAATGTGATGAATATTGTGTATGAATTTGTGATTACTTGACAACTTGTAAGGTCTTTATAATACTTAAATCCTTTTTATACTATGAACTAGAATACATATTATATATATTTCTCTAATTTGCAAGACTTTCGTGTAGTAAAGGTTGTACATGCTGCTTTAGTCATGTATCACTTTTGATGGGCTTAAGTTAGTTGTAAGGTTGGCTTTAGCTGTATTTTTTTTGTATTTCTTTATTGTAGTTTAAGGGTGTGTACGGAGAGAGAGAGATTTCTTTATTGTAATTTAAGGGTGTGTACGGAGAGAGAGAGAGAGAGATAGAGAGAGAGAGAGAGCCCAGGCGATAAGATACCTCCACAGTCCCGCTCCGCCTCCACTTCCCCTCCAATCGGCGGTCGACCTCAACAGAACACAATCAGATTACACTTACACTGATGTGATAAGAAATCTCCAGCAGCAACGGTATAACAATCACGGGTTTTCATTATTTTTTTATAATTAGGGGTATCCTGCATCAAGGTTTTCATGGATTTTTTTTAGTTTTGATGACTTTTCTTTATGATTTTTTAGATTTGATAACTGAAGATGACGATGTACTGACCGGAACAGCCAGAGGTTATTGTTGATGGCGTTACCGTGAGAAATCGATCAGAAGTTCACTCAGAGAGCTCAGTCAGCCCGTTGAAGTTTCTCAGGTTTAATCACATTAAGTGTTTTGTACGAATTAGTTCAGGGGTCTGTTAAAATTGCTTTATATTTGTACTAATTGAAATTAGGGTTTTTACCAATCGAAGTTAGGGTTTCAAATGTTTTCCATTAATTGTATGAGTTTAGTACTTCAAAAGCTTTGATGGATTTATATGTAAGTTTCAACCTGTTTAGGTCGCTTCAATGGCATCAAAGCTGACATGAAAACACCATCAGGCAGAAGACTTCTCAAATTCCATTTTAAAGACACCAAATAAAAAATGATTCAAGTCTCTATTGAAAAAGTGAGTGACAAAATGGTTTGAGTTTCTATTTAATAAGTGAACATTTGGGTTTGTTGTTGGTTTAGATTTAAAATAAAGGATATATACTGTTTGTGAGAAGGTAGAACCTCTCATAAATATCTATGGCTTGCCAAGCATTACCACATTTGTCATTGACAGTATGCATTTGTTGTCGGTTTTTTTATTGCAAAAATAGTTGAACTTCAGGGCTAACATAGTATTACATGTCGTTAATATATCTTCTTAAATAATATTGACGATACATAGTTTATTAATCTATTATCATCTTACTAAAGGGCAAAAATCATTACACAGGGTAGGGATGCAGGCATATAGTTGCGAAGACTAACTAACTGCAATTAGATCCAGCTGAGCATACTGTACATTACTTATTTTTTTTGTGAATAAAAGTATCAACACAACTAAAGGTGTGTAAAAAGTGGTCTTTAAAATCAGCTTAACCGAATTGGTTAGAACCGATTTATATGGTCTATGTTGTCATGCGAACATCACAATGATATTAGAAAACCAAGACACATGTATGTCCTCAACGGTGGTACTGGTGGTTCTCTACTGCCGTATCACAGCGGTGACATGGTGGTCAGGAGCAAGGCCTCAAGAGAGGCGTTACAGGCTGCTCTTGGCTATGCATGCGGCACAGCAGCCGATTGCGGGTCGTTGCAGCTGTCTGGATTGTGTTTTCTTCCCAACACATTGACGCACACGCCTCATATGCCTTTAATAGATATTACATGCGTTGATCAACGGCTCCTAGATCATGTGACTATGCTGGCACTACTATCATTACCAAAACTGATCCAGGTTAGTTTACTAATTTTATAATTACAACTTTAAAGATGAGATAGTAAACTGATTAAAAGAACGTACATGAACATGTATATGCCTTCTGGTTCACCATGTTTCACCATCATCAGATGTTTTATATTCGTGATTTGGTTGCTTCATAAAGAAACAAAATTATGCTTTACTAACACTTTTACTACTAAAAGTTAACTAAATATAGTAGACTACCAACAGTTAATTTAATAATTTACTTTGGTAGGTCCATGTGTTGGTTTCATCTGCTGCTAGTCTATGGAAATGACTAACGAGTCTACTCCTCACCAAAGCACTAAAAAGAGGCTTCACACGTTGAACAATTATAGAAACTACAGTAGTGGTAACAACTCCTTTTACTTTATTGGGTAACTTTTCCATAGATTATGACTAATCTGGTGTAACTTTGGCATGCATAGAGGTGGAGGTAAGAGTAACATTCGCCATTAGAAAAATTAAAACGCATTTAATATTGACTTTTCTAACACAATAAATATTTAATATATCTTGGATGATAAGTGATAAGGTATTGTTTTTCATTTTTACTAATTTTAGTTATATGTTTTTTTCTATTACTTGAAGAATTGTCGTTTCTATGCGAAATTCTTAAATTATCTATTATGAATATACTTAATTCTATTCCTTGATATTGGAACTATGTGTACAGGCGAAGGTACGGCTTCATGGGTGGGACTTTAAGACAGAAGAGGAGTGGAGAACATACAACGAGCATAAGGAAGCAATGCCGAAGGCTGCAAGTGAGTAGTACCGGCCGCAATGCGGCGGGTGCTACTTCTAGTTGAATATAAAATACAACATGTTAATGAACATAAAACACAATAATATTTGTCATTCGATAATCAGAGCCTTATCATCCAAATCACACAACACAACCCACATATATGATGTTTTAGTAATCTTCATTTTGTTATTTGTGGATTTTAGGTGTGTTTTATGGTTAACATTTTGATGTTTTATGACTTTTTACACTTTTTAGAAAATTTGGACTTTGTAGCCAACTCCTAGTCTCATAATCATATAACAAGTTTCAAAAAATTAAAACACAACAATCAACAAATCAAGCAATAACTTAAGCAAATTGAGTGAATAAATGTAGAAAAAACTTGAAAGAGATACGTTGGTCGATGGATGGAGTGGTGGACGGCAGTGGCTGCCGGATGGAGTTGGAGGGCAGTAGCTGCGTTTATTAGTGACTCTGTCTTGTCTAGTCTTCTCTCAGCTCTCTTTATGGTATTTTTTTAATTGCGAGCGAAGGAATGAACGATGGTGATGGTGTAGGCGGCAGTTGTTTTGATTTTAAGAAACCTTAGTTCAGTAATTTGGATTTTACATACAAAGGTTAAAAACGCAGGGGGGGGAGAATTGAACTCACAACCCCGTGTACAGAAAGGGAGCGTCAAACCAGTAGACTACTTCAAATTCTTTGTTATGGGTTCACCCTATATAGGTTCTCGAGTAATAATTCAAAACCGAGTGGGTTCTAGTGCATCTGGACTTTTCAAGGTAGGTCCGCCCCTATGTATAAGTATAATTGTTTATATAATATCGTGTATAAGTAGGTGTAGAAACAATAACGCATGTGTGTAGGTACATAGAAGTATATCTTTGTAGGTACAATAATATGTATGTGTTAGTAGAATTGTGTAGATAAAATGGTGAGTATGTGTAAATATAATAATTAATTATTTGAATTAGTTTTTAATGGTAGTGTTTTGAAAATGATTTATTAAAGCTAGCTAATTAATTGGAATGTAGTAAATTAATGATTTATAGAAAATTACACATGTAGTCTTAGAATAAAACTAAAAACAAAATTAAATATATATAGAGGAAGTGTAGAATACAAATACCTTTATCCAATGTAGTAAATTAATGATTTATAGAAAATTACTCGGTTTTGTATACAATATAAAAAGTAGCGAAAAATTATAAAGAAAATTGTAAAAAAAAATTGGTATGTTTTTTAGGATATTTTAGTTAGTTTTCAACTTTTCACAATAAAAGAAGTGTTCGCTTGAACCCTCCCTAATGTATGTATGTATGTATGTATGTATGTATGTATGTATGTATGTATGTATGTATGTATGTATGTATGTATGTATGTATGTATGTATGTATGTATGTATGTATGTATGTATGTATGTATGTATGTATGTATGTATGTATGTATGTATGTATGTATGTATGTATGTATGTATGTATGTATGTATGTATGTATGTATGTATGTATGTATGTATGTATGTATGTATGTATGTATGTATGTATGTATGTATGTATGTATGTATGTATGTATGTATGTATGTATGTATGTATGTATGTATGTATGTATGTATGTATGTATGTATGTATGTATGTATGTATGTATGTATGTATGTATGTATGTATGTATGTATGTATGTATGTATGTATGTATGTATGTATGTATGTATGTATGTATGTATGTATGTATGTATGTATGTATGTATGTATGTATGTATGTATGTATGTATGTATGTATGTATGTATGTATGTATGTATGTATGTATGTATGTATGTATGTATGTATGTATGTATGTATGTATGTATGTATGTATGTATGTATGTATGTATGTATGTATGTATGTATGTATGTATGTATGTATGTATGTATGTATGTAGGTATGTATAAAATTAATAAAGATTAAGTATAATTAGATAAAGGGGTGGGCAATGCACCCCCATTTTTACTTTTCATACCCCCTTTCCAAAAATATCACTTTGAAACTTGTCAAATTTCACCCCTTTAAAAATCCTTATTTTTATAATAGATGCAGAAGTTAGGGTCATCACGTGAATGCTAAAATTATATTATTTTAATAAATATTGTATACAATATAAAATACACAGATATTTACGTCACTATATTCTTATAACAAATATGCATATATGCGTATATATATATATATATATAGAGGAAGTGTAGAATACAAATACCCTTATCCTACATTACGTACATGATATCCATGACCGTACACGTGTCCCTAATTCATTTTTCGTTCATAAGGTTAAATCAGATAATTCATTCAATCAGCTAAGGGCAAATTAGTCTATTCATTCAATTATCAGATCGCGAGAAGTTCATTACACCACTATCCCGGTAATTATGATTCGTATCAGTTTCAAATTTTCAAAATTCTCAAAACAATAAACTGAAGTTTCGTTGTTGTGCGTTAGGGTTTGAATCGATTGTTATTTTCAATTGATCCACAAAGCACAACTGGCCGTAATACAAATGTTGAGTTTGAAGATTCTCGATCGGCTGGTGATCACGTTCAATTGTCTGCTTATCAGAGAGTTACTTACGATTGATGAAGTTATAAATCCTAATTCTGCAAATGCAAATGCAAATACAAGTAGTGTAAATGAGTGTTCCAATGGTAAGTTTGTTAATTCAGATGTTTAAATTGTTCAATGTCAGATGTTTTGTGTAATCGTTTAATGATTTTTGTATGATTATAACTGATTAGAAGGTATTCAATGTTATTAGAGGATAATTTATATGAAAGCAAAGTGCTTAAGTTCGCATGCTATGAGTCTAACGATTCGCATATGAAGTTAAACCTAAACGTTGATTTCGAATGTTATGATATCATAAATTGCATGTGTAAAACATATTATCAAAATGTCAATTCAGTACAAAAAAAAATGTCATTTAGTGACATACAAAAAATGCCATGAAAAAACAAAAAAGTGCCACTAGAGACCTTCGTGGGAATGGGTGGCACACAAAAAAAGTGTCGCTAGAAGAGCTGACGCTAAAGCCTTTTAGTGGCACTTTTTCAATCTGCCGCACAAAGTTTTTAGGCTTTTAGTGGCAATTTTTTTTTGCCACAATATAAAAAAATACTTTTGTGGCACAATTTTTGAGCCTTTAAAAAGTAATATTAATTACAAATCCATACTAGTTTTAGTGGCACATTTTTATGCCACAATTTAAAAAAAAAACCTTTTGTGGCACAAATTTTGTACTATTTTAATGGTGCATAATTTTGTCACAAAAATCGCATTATTTACAATATAAAATATAAAATAAAAGTTTGATAAAATCATAAATGTAGAAACAAGAATATTATAACTTCAATAATAAGTTCAATTCGAAACATATTCCAAATGTTAGCAAAACACTGTGTAATAAATAACATATTCCAAATTCTAAATGTTTACACGAGGAATTGAAACGTTCTTTTGGGATGGAATTCACTGTCATAAAACTTAGCTCCAAAGCTTCTCATGATATTTACCCTGCCATCATCAACAATATAAACAGGCATTACTATTAATATAAAAACCTAAAAGTTCTTTATTTTATGAAACTTAATTTCTTGATTCAAAAGAAAAACATATATAAGAAAATGGCCCGAACACCTAACAATTATACAAGAAACAAACAAATAATATATAGTCATTTATAATTGGCACAAACACCTAACAATTAGAGAAAAAACCAACAAATTACCTTAACTTCAATGTCAACAAAACTATTGAACACCACTAACTGAATTAGCATCCAAAATCATTTTGGCAAAGCCCTCAACACTTGTAGACATGACACAAGAATTAACTAAGTCCCAGAACTATCCCTCACATGATTTTTCTTGATGACTTTGTTAGTAACCAGCAATGAGTGATCACGATTGGAGTTTTACATATGATTGGTCAATAGAATTAGATTCATTTGACTAAACAAAATATATAAGATAGACAGGATATATAAGATACCGGAAAAAAAATCAGTTTTTCATACTTAATAACATTCAGAGTTTCAGATTTAAAATAAATAATATTTTTTCCACATATCATAGCCAACCCAATCCACTCGCACAGTCCGTGCGAAGACGATATCTAAACAAAAACTAATTTTCAGATCTGTGATCAGTAAACAAAAACTTAAAACAAGAAATTACCTTCTAAAATTAAAGCGGTGGTGCGATGGAGTGTTAAGGGAGGGAAACACAAACACCATTCGGAGAGGAACTGATTTAGGGCTAAAGGGGGATGAATGAGGGAAATCAGTTAAAATGTGAGCGCTCAATTTTTGGATGGGGGAAATGAGGAAATCAAAATTTGGGAGAAATAAAGGAGGGAGGGAATTTCATTTTAAGGGGAAGTAAAAAAATTATAACAGAGGATTATATTTAAGGAATCCTAAGAATATAAAACTAATATATAAATTGAACACAAATTCTAACTACAAGTAAAATGGAAAAAAATAAGAATTAATTAAAGTTCATGAAATGTACGGTTTTTAAATGATTTATATATTTTTGGGTGGGAAACAGTGACCTACCCATATAAGGTTCATGTTGGTCGGGTTCGGATTTTTCATGTATTCTATAATTCGGTTTGGGTGGCTTTGAATTTGGGTTGGGTGTCGGGTTTTAGATAAAAAGGGGCAACCTAGCATGTTACTTCTAAATAGGCAAAAGTGGCATAAAAAATGAAATGCTACTAAAAGTGCATGTCATGCAACTATGGCATGCGCAAAAGTGCCATTAAAAGCATAAATTAGTGACATAACACCTAAATGCCACTAAAAGCGTGTGTCAAACAAATATGGCATACGTAAAGTGCCATTAAAAACATAAATTAATGGCACAAAAGTTATATGCCACTAAAGATGCATGCCACTAGATGGCTTTTTTTTGTAGTGATTTCGTATGTTATGAGTCCAACAATTTACACGTTCATATGACGAAAGTTTGGAGTTTTCTATATATCAAATGTTATGAGTCCAATAAATTGCATGTGTTGTCTCTTTTTATTTAATTATGTAGATGAAAGGCTTTATATTTCGGAGGTTGAAGCATCAGCTACACCTGTGGTTGGAATGCAATTTAGTTCTCTCGAACAAGCATACGTGTTTTACCAAACATATGCTAAGTTAGCTGGTTTTTTTACCCGCAAAGGTGGTGAAGCACACAATGGTGGTATAATCAAAACTAAGTATTTTGTTTACTCTAAAGAGGGACATAAGCCATTGTTTATTGACAATGCTTATTCGAAGTCAAAAAAGCCATACAAATCAAGGAACAAAGGGACCATTAGAACTGGGGGCAAAGCTCAACTTATGATTTGTTCGGTGGATGGTAGATAATATATAGTCAAGAAATTTGTTGATGGTCATAATCATAAGTTTGTATGTCCACACGATATTCATATGTTGCCAGCTTACAAGCAATTGTCAGAAGTCTAAATGGAAATGATATGGGAACTAGGTACTCTAAACCTTGGCCCTGTCAAAGCTTTTCATATAATGGGGAAATGATACAATGGTTTTGAGAATGTTGGCGCCACAGTCGATGATTGCAAAAACTTTAGAACTCGAATTAATAGCTATATAGGAGAATATGACGCTGACATAGTGATCAATAGGCTGACTGACAAAAAAGAATATTTAGTTGACTTTTCTTTTGAATATTCTTTTGATGAGCACAAACGGTTAACTGGTTTGTTATGGGCCGATGGGTTATGCAAGCGTAACTTTATGGAGTTCGGGGATGTGATATCGTTTGATGCTACTTTCAAAACAAACAAGTAAGTGTTACATTAATGTTTTTTTAATATTTTCGCATGTTATATGATTTTTCTAAACTGGGAATATCACATGTTAATAAACATGAAAGTTAGGTGTTGAATATATCGCATGTTATACTATATATTTCGCATGTTATATTTGTCTATTTTGCATGTTATACTGTCTTTTTCGCACGTTTTACTAAATCATGAATTATATTGAATTTCAGGTATAAGATGGTGTTTGTTCTGTTCACTGGATTGACAACCACTGTTGAAATGTAACCCTTGGAGCTGGGTTGTTGGCATCGGAGAGCATTGACTCTTATAAATGGCTTCTCAATTCATTTGTAAAGTCATTTGAACGGTAACCAAAGGTTGTAGTGACAGACCAAGACCCTGCGATGAAACAGGCTATCGAGGGTGTTTTTACTTCTAGCAGACACAGATTGTGCATGTGGCACATAATGAAAAAAAGTGGCTATACTATGTGTCATTAGCATTTTTTTACACTATATATCTGTTATATGCTGATAAGAAAACCATTTATCGGTGTAGGTTGGACACGAGTTGTGCAACAATGAGGAGTTTAAAAGGAAGATGTGTGATATTGTATGGACTGATTCCATTGAGCCAGAAGTATTTGAGAGACATTGGAAGTTGGTCATGATTGAGTTCAGTCTTACACAAAATAAATGGATTGATGATATGTTTGTGATGAGATCCATGTGGATTCTGACTTTTTACCGGCACTAGCCAATGTCTGGACTTATGAGAACAACTTCAAGATCAGAGAGTGAAAACCATTTTTTTGCCAGGTGGCTAATTCACAACTCACTATTATAGAGTTTATGAATCATTTTGACGGTTCAATGGATGTCCAAAGGTTCAATCATAGAAAGAATGATCATATTTCAAGATATACTGAGCCCGATGATTGGAGCAAAACTACTTTGTAAGCAGATGCTGCTAAGATATACACTAGGTCTATATTCTTCGATCAACAGACAGAGATATACGAAACTATTAGCGAATGTCTGCCGATGGACACCAAAATCGAGGGTGACCAGTTAAGGATATCGTTGAAAGACTTTAAAGCTCATGGAGATGGGTTTTTAGAGGTAATACATAATATATTTTACAATATACGATTTTTGACAAGCCCATGCGAATTTAATACACAATATACTTTTACAACATGTGGTTCTGACGAACACATGCGAAATTACATTATTTTCAAGAAACTCATTTTTTTACTCATGCGATATTGTTCATATACACATGCGATTTTAATTTTTTTACTTTGTTTTCTTGTTTCTGTAGGTGTGTTTCAAGGAACTTGAAGAAGATGTAACTGCACAATGTAGTTGTCTGCATTTCGAACAGTATGGGCTGCTATGTAAACACATCTATTTATTTTTCAGGATGTTTGGAGTTAAAGAAATACCAAACAAATATGTTATGAAGAGATGAACAAAAGATGTGGTTCCGAATGAATTAAACTCCACGTTTGATGTAAAAGTCGGTGCTAAGGATGAGCAATACAAGGCTAAACAGATTGCTCGTGAAATCATGTATACAGGGGAGTATCTGGTTAGCAATTTGATTACTGACCTTGATCAACTCATTTTAGTCAGGGATCAAATGAAGGAGATTAAAGAAAAAGTGGACCAGAGTCGTATAACCAAGCCGCTTGATCCAAAGTTTGACCGATTTTCAAAGTTGATTGGTTATCAACAACCAGTAACTAATGCACCTCCTACTGTCCATGTCCCAACTGGTATAAGAAACAAAGGTCGTGGCTCGCATAAAAGGATTAAGTCAAAGTAGGAACAAATGATCAGCCGCAAAGGGAAGAGGACAAGGACATGTAGTGTATGCAACGAAAAAGGTCACAATATTCGGACTTGCGAGATACTGAAAGGTAAAAAACAAAAGAAGATGAAGGGGGTCAAGATTGAAAAAGATCCCAGCCACGAAGTCAATGTAGTCGAAGCGAAGTTGATGAAGATGAAGATGAGTTCGAAGATTATAGTGGAGGGGCGATGATGGTAGTTAAGAAAATGTTTGGGAAGAGGTTTCAGATGATGAAGATTAAAGAATTATGTCATTTTTTAATTGTACATGCGATTTACACTATAGACATGCGATTTAATACACATGGGGTTTTAGTATACTAACATGTGATTTTAATATCTAAACATGTGATTTCATATACATGAGTTTATGAGTAATGTACATGCGATTTTATTGTGTTTCCATGATATGAGATGCGATTTATGTTATCTTGCATGTGTTACCAACAAGCGATATATATAGTTCAGTCATGCGATATATATACATATATAAGTAATGAACCATCAGATGTTATTGTAGTTCAGAGCTCCCAAATCAGCAGTTATGAAATCGCAGCAAGAAGAACAAAGGGAGGTTGTGAATAATGATGATTTTAACCTCTTCGATCGATGGTCGATTGATTCAGGGTTCGATTTTGAATTATCTTCCGTCAGTAACAGAGATTACGATCTCGTAATGACGATTTTAATCTTTTCGATAAGATTTGAATATATTAATATGATTAATTTAATGATATAAATTAGTTTGATGGATTGAAGATCCTACAGCTGTGGATATCGCGTACATAATGTAGGATAAGTGGTATTGTACGTTAACCGCCCTCTCTCTCTCTCTCTCTATATATATATATATATATATATATATATATATATATATATATATATATATATATATATGGTAGGGTTCATGCGATAACCACCTTTATTGCGAGAACCGCAAGAACCAATATGAATACAACAAAATAAATCCACTACACCACCAAAAACCTAAAAAAACCTAACCCCCACAAAAAAAAAACCTAAACTACCTCCCCCCCCCCAAATAAAAATAAAAAAAAAACCTAAACCCCCCACGTCCCCAAGCAAAATGCTAAAAACTAACCCCCCCACCCCCACCCAAACTAAATGCTAAAAACTAAACCCCAAAACACCTAAAAAATCTTAAAAAATCTAAAAGACACACACAAAAAAAATTAAATTTTTTTTATTTAAATCGCTACTTTTAGTAGCCAATTTTTTTTTAATTTATAAAAAAACAAACTTTTTTAATAACGAAAAGCAGGGACTTTTTTATAAAGAATATAAATTTTTTTTATGTGTTCACATTGGTTCTCGCCGTTCCTGCAATAAAGGGTGGTTCCTAACGGAGAGTTTATTTTGGGTAGGAAGGGTATGAAACAATAATAGAGTGACACATGACAAAGATAAAAAAGTATAAGGAGCGACATTTTAGTCAAACACATTAGTCTCATATAACCCTAGATCTAAAAAAAACTCAGATCCTTATAGTTCCTCCCTCCTCCACACTACCACCACCACCACTCCACCACTCACCCGTCCGCCACAGGAAACGGCACAACCACCACCTGCCACCGTACCTCCGTACCACCACTAGCAACCTCCACTTCGTACGCACCACCACTGTATACGTTGTCGTTTTAATACGAAGTTCATACGCTGTTCATTGCTGGACTTCCTGGTGACGTCAAACCTCATAAGTTTGTGAGTTTCCTGATTTTGAATGACAGTGTTTATTTGATTGAATTTAAAAAAAAATATGTTTTAGATGACACAGTCCTATTCCTACACAAATACATGCATTGTCTTCTTGTCTTTTTGGATTGCGTTTTAGACTTTTTGGGATACATACCATTGTTCTTTTTTATTATTATTTTTGTCTCAGTATAATAGTATAATATGAAGATCATGCTTGATTTGATGTTTAATATGCTTCTCTAATTATACATACTAAACATGCAAAACCTATTTAATGAATTTATTATTTTGTTTATGACAGTTAGCAAAATACCTTCTTTACTAAAGTTAATTGCTGCAATTTAATGGGTTTTGTGTTTTTTATTTTTGTGATTTTTAGCTTTTATTTGTAAAATTCAGAATTGCGTTTTATAAAACACAATGAAAAAGCACATTTTTTTATGTTTTTGGTCCATTACGCTTTAAATAAACGATGAGAAAACACATTTTCTATGTTTTTAATCCATTGCGTTTTACAAAAGAACATTTTCTTTTGTGTTTGGGTAAATTACTTTTTGAGCCTCTGTGTTTTACTGGTTTTAACCACTTGAGTCCAAAATCAAAATGTTTAACGCCCTGAGTCCCTGTTAGGGTCTGAGTTTCTTAGATTGTGTTTGTTTAATTAAAATGAAGATGAAACAGAGATGTATTTCAGCCGAATTATGAAATAAACTTTGAACACACAATCAATGGAAGAAAAGTTTAAGCAAACATGTTTATCATTGAACCGAATGATTGTATTTATTACAATAATCAATTACAATAGCATGCATGCACAAATCTCCGCCTCAGCCTGATGTCTGGCCTAGATGCAGTTAGGTACAGTAAAGACCCAATCATGGTTCTATATAAGGTTTAATCAACCAAATCATCCTTTTCATCAGTCATGACTAGCTTGGTGGTTGCCATGGGTGTACTACATGGTTTACAATCATTCATCTCAAATTTGTTTAAAAGTTCTTTAGCATATTTGGTTTGATGAATGAAAGTGCCATTTTGCAGTTGCTTTACTTGGAGACCAAGAAAGCACTGTAGTTCACCCATTGCACCCATCTCAAACTCAACTGTCATGAGTTTTCTGAACTCTTCACACATTTTCGAACATGTGCTTCCAAAAATGATGTTATCCACATAAATTTGGACAATCATCAGATCTTTCCCTCTCCATTTTAAAAACAGTGTTTTGTCAATTTTGCCTATTGTGAAGCCAATAGAGAGAAGAAAGGTGGAAAGAGTTTCATACCAGGCTCTAGGTGCTTGTTTCAAGCCATACAAAGCTTTATTTAGCTTGTAGACATGATTTGGATTAAATGCATCCTCAAAACCAGGAGGTTGACAAACATATACCTCTTCTTGAATCTTACCATAGAGAAATGCACATTTGATATCCATTTGAAACACCTTTATGTTGTGGTTGACAGCAAAGGCCAGGAACAGTCTGATAGCTTCCAATCTTGCTACAGGGGCAAAAGTTTCATCATAGTCAATGCCCTCTTCCTGTCTGAAACCTTGACAACAATGCCCCTTTCATCAGTTTTATTTTTGAAGACCCACTTTGTGCCAATAGGATTTACACCCTCTGGCAGTGGTACAAGCTCCCATACTTGTTGTCTCTTAAACTGTTGGAGCTCTTCTTGCATGGCTTCCACCCAACTGTTGTCTTTCAGTGCCTCTTGGTACTTGACAGGTTGATGAAGTGATAGAAAACCAGCAAAAAGATAGATGTTTTGGGATTGACTTCTGGTGAGAACCCCTTCACTGATGTTGCCAATGATTTAGTCAGGTGGATGAGACTTCAAGAAGATCAAATCTCCTTTGTATGGAACAACGACATTTAAGGGTGAGGGCTGCAGATGTGAATCATCTGAGCTAACAACTGTTGGTGACTTTGATGATCCAACAGTGTCTTGAAATGGAGGTGGAGGAATAGGAGGAATTGGTGTGGAAACATGTTGATTTTTATCCACTGTTTGAAGATTTTTATCAATAGTGTTTAAAGATGTGGAAGCAGGGGTTTGAGGACTACTTTGGTTAACAACTGTTGATGTAGCAGTGGTTGAGCTTTGACAGTTGTTTTGAACATCTGCTGCTCTGGCAATGGATGTGAACTTTTGTTGTGGAATGATCACTTCATATCCATTGTCTGATGGAGGTGGTTGAGATGGACCTACACTGTTAGTCTTGACAGAAACATCTTCAAAGGTAAATTTATCAAGATCAAATAACTCAGCAGGATTTGTAGGGATTTTTATTAAAGAAAGTTCATTGAACTTTACATTCAAAGTCTCTTCCACTGTCTTAGTCCAAGTATTAAACACTTTGTAGGCCTTAGCAGTGGTTGAGTATCCCAAATGTTATCCATTGTCTACTTTGGCTGCAAATTTTGAAATGGAGTCTTTTAAGTTTAAAATGAAACATGGCCAGCTAAATACTTTAAAGTATGAGATCAGTGGTTTGATATTATACAGAATTTCATAGGCAGTCTTTTGATGCCTGGGGTTGATCAAAACTCTGTTCTGGACATAGCAAGCAGTGTTTACAGCCTCTGCCCAGAAAGTCAATGGCAAACCTGAATCAGCAAGCATGGTTCTGGCAGCTTCAATCTGTGTTCTGTTCTTTCTCTCAATAACCCCATTTTGTTCTGGTGTCCTTCGAATGCTGTACTGCTTTACAATTCCTTTTGACACACAAAACTCATCCAACTCCATATTTCTGAATTCTGTGCCATTGTCACTCCTAAAGACTTTTACTGGCAAGTCAAACTTCTTTTCAACCTGTTTGACAAAGTCTTACAGAATGCCTGCAGTCTCATCTTTAGAATGTAAGAAATAAGTCCATGTAAACCTAGAAAAGTTATCTACAATTACCAAGCAATATCTTTTCTTTTTAATACTCATGACTTTTACTGGGCCAAACAGATCCATGTGCAGCATTTGCGAACACTTGGATGTTTTGGACTCTTCAATGAACTTAAATGAGCTTTTATGTTGTTTTCCTTTTTAAACAGGAAACACAATGCTCAGGACAGGTGAACAATTTTTGTGGAAGTCCTCTTACGAGGCCCTGTTTTGATAAAGCAGTGATTGTCTTGAGATTTGTGTGCCCCAATCTTCTATGCCATAGTTCTGTCTGTTTGTTAGAGGCAGCTGAGAACAGACATGCATCAGTCCTGGGGCTCTCTTTTGACAAATCAACTACATAAACATTGCCACTCCTTTGAGCAATAAGTTGGGTTTTTCTATTTTTTATTATTTCTTCAATCTTTTTAACCATTTCTGGTCCAACAATCCTACAACACTCCTTAGTAAAGAATGACCCTAACCTTTGTGACTCATTTGTGAGATACTAAGGAGGTTTAATTTTAGATTGTCAATCAGATTGACATTTTCAAACTTAACATTTCCAGACTGAACTGTACCAGAACCCATCACCTTCCCTTTACTATTATTACCAAAAGATATATCACCCCCTCCATGAGTTTTGAATTCTCTGAGTAGGGCTCTACATCCAGTCATGTGCCTGGAGTCTCCACTATCTACATACCAAAGACTATCTAAGCATGCAGAAGCTCCCTGCACATCAAGTAAATAATTAGTTCAGGAGGGTCTCCAAAGCCAATAAGGCTTTGGATAGGGTCTCAACAGTGTCTATGTTAAGTTCAGGAAGATGGACAGTGGTTAGCTCAGGGGTTTGGTCAGCTTTTGAAGTATTTTTCTCTAACCACTGTTGGGGGTCATTTCCTATCAGCTGTTAATAACCAAAGGGATGCCTGTTCACTTTTGGTTTAGAAGGCCTTTTGTAAGCCTCATAAACATGTGGGACCCTTGGGTATGGAGGTTGACCTTTACCTCTTTGGTATTGGTTAGTAGGGGGTGCATCTATCACTTGAACCTCTCTTTTAACAGAGTTTTGGTTCAGCTGTTTGGACAGGCACAAATGGTGGTTGTTTTTTGACTTGTGAATTTAATGAACTCATGAGTGTTTTTGAAGTGTACTCTTCCTTTTTGACTTCAATGGTTTTGAGGTACACACACTCCTGAGTGAGATGGTTTGATTTACCACAGATGGTGTAGCTTTTTGAAGGCACAATGGTACTTCTTTTGTTAATGTCATAAGCTTTTAAATGAAAACAATCTTTTGTCAAATGATTTTCTTTTCACAAAAGTCACAAAACAAGTTTTTAATCTTTTCTCTCTTTTTCTTCTTTTCAGACTCCTTTGCAACAGAGTTTTAAACCATTGTTGGGATGTTCTTAAGAGGAACGACCTTGGCCTTTGGTGTTTTTACACCATCCACTGTGGTGAAGTCCATGGGTTTAAAATTTTCAAGGAGGTCACACTCATCAGACCATGTGGGTTTGAATTGGTATTTCTCAATCTCCTCAAAAGTTGAGGACCCCACTGATCTTTCCAGGGTGATTTTGTTGCCACTCAGTTATTTTAACTTCTTGACCATCCTTGTTGGTGGGTATGATTTCAACAGTGTTTTGAACAGATTCATTTGTAGTAGTGTTTTCAACTTGGTCATGTTTTCTGAACCCTATGCCAAATTTTACATTGCTTTTAATATGTTTTTCAAGCATAACTTCATAACCTTTGCAGGATTCCACCCATTTTTCACATGTGATTTGGGTGGATTCCAACTCCTTTTTACAGGACTGATATTTTTCTATCATTGCCTGAAGTTGGTCCTTGGTTATGTTATGCTCATGTTTGAGGCTACAAATCTCATTTTCTTTTTCTGACAATTTGATTTTCATTTCTTTTAAAGATTTTTCAAATTGTATCTCATCACTTAACAATTTATCTCTAAGGTTTTCATTCACCTCCTTGATGTTTGCAAATGCTATGATGCATTTGTCTGAACAAAGGTTTTTAAGAACCTGGGGTGATACCTTAGTTGCAGCCATCATGGCACAATCACAGACATGTTCACTTTCTTCTGGCTTTTTCTCCTCACTTTCTTCTTGCTTCTTCTCCTCTTCTTCAGCAGACCAGGGGGGTCAGACAGTGGTTCCAACAGGGGTTTTGAATTTTCTTCTAACAGTTGTTCACCAACAACAGCAGTAACCACTGCTTCAGCAATTGTATCCACTGTTTCTGCACTGGATGTTCCTTCTTCAGTTTCCAGCCCTTCTGGAATTGACTCTAATGCTGCAAAACATAATTCATCACTAGAAACAACATTCTCAGCATATAGAGCAAAGTTTTCATCACCTAGATCCTTAGGCAAACTACTCCAATCAACAAAGCGTTGGGTGAAAAAGCTTTGTTGATCTGTTTGAACAGCTGTTTGTGTAGCTTGTTGAGGTGCAACTTGTTGCACCTGAACCTGAGGAGCTGGGGCCTGGACATATTGTATTTGAGGAACACTGGTTTGGACATAGTGCACAGGAACAGGGGTTGCAGGGTATGCATAATGAGCAGTGTTTACATGAGCAGCAGGGGCATATTGGGAATACTGCACAGTGGTTTGGTTATTTTGTGGTCTAGAACTAGGGTGTAGGATGATTGGTCCATTGTTTTGACTCTTACACTTTCTAGCAAAATGACCAAACCTATTACACTTGTAGCATTTGATCTTTGATTTATCCAACCTTACTTTCAAGTTCCCTTGTAACCCTGGAAATTTTCTCCCTGTTCTCTTATAAAACTTGCTGGTTCTAACACTCAACAGTACAAGTTGGTGCAAAATATCCATCTCCTCCAGATCAGTTGGATCAAAATGTTGGAGATCATTGACTTCAAAGGACAGATTATCAGAATTCTGGTTTTCACCATTAGCTGTAAAAGCATAATTGGATGAGTAAGAATCAGAGTTGTTAAAAGCTCCACTAGCTGTTATGTCAATGTAATGATCATAACCCTGATCCTTACTACCACCAGATTCTTCCTGACCCAAAAGAGCTGTGTTGCCAAATGTATAATCATCTGCAACCTTCCCAGTCCCTTGTAGCTTCTTTTTCTGGTTCAACTTTCTTTCATAGGTCTGGAGTCTACCATGAAGCTGGGTTAGGGTAACATCTTTGAACCCAACTGAAGTTCTGGTTACAAAAGCAATTGTGTCCCATTTTTCAAGAAGTGACCTAAGAAACCTACTATTTTGAGTTGATTAGCAAATTCAACATTAACAAGTTTCAGTTCACTTATGAGACAACTAAAATGTTCAAACTGTTGTGTTAATGATTCACCCTTAGTGTGACAAAAGGTTTCATACTGTTGATATAAAACTTCCCTGTTATTTTCAGTTACTTCTTCAGTCCCACCAAACTGTTCCTTAAGTGCATCCCACAATTCCTTGGCACTGTTACAATGTAACAGCCCAACATAAATTTCATTTGAGAGTGCAGATGCAACGATGCTAGATGCTTTGGCATCCAGTTCAATTTTTTTGAAAATCCTGGTCAGAATAGTTTTCAACTTTCTTAGGTACAAGAACTTTTAGATCCTCAGCACTTGGCACCATTGGAACATGTGGTCCAAAGACAACCGACTTCCAACACCCTGTGTTTTGTTGAGCTAAGATGTGGCCCATCCTACGCTGCCAGATGTTGTATTCAGATCTGACCAACATAGGTGGTTTAAAGAGTGAACCAGCGTTATTAAGGTCATGTGATTGTGACGCCATTCTGGTTCTTTTACAGGTACTGAATAATCAACTTTTGTATGTGATTATACCTTACTTTGTTTTTCAACTAAAAACGAACAATCGAAAGTATCAACGAAATTGAGCTGAACTTTTACGTCAAAATGATTGTTAGATCAAGTTTGACCGTCCTCGCTCTGATACCAATTGTTAGGATCAGAGTTTCTTAGGTTGTGTTTGTTTAATTAAAATGAAGATGAAACAGAGATGTATTTCAGCGGAATTATGAAATAAACTTTGAACACACAATCAATGGAAGAAAAGTTTAAGCAAACACGTTAATCATTGAACTGAATGATTATATTTATTACAATAATCAATTACAATAGCATGCATGCACAAATCTCCCCCTCAGCCTGAGCTCACTGATTGTTCGTACAGAAATGACTTAGAAGAAAAGAGCTAACAGAACGGTACATGGTCTGTTCTATTTATAGTACAACACAACCATTGAGCATCTACGGCTGACGTCACCATAAAAGTGCCATCTAACCTCCTAACAAACTACAACCACTGATCTGTACAACCACTGATAACTAAACTACTGATTACATAAACAAAGCATAATTAAACTACTGATTCTTCAATCCACTGTTGTATGCTAAGCACTGATGTTGAGCATCAGTGCTTTCTTCAAAGGATGCTCAGTTCTTTGGAAGAGCAGTGTTTTGGTCTCTAACAGTGCTTGGGATACATCAATAGATTGAGCTTCAGTACTTTAATCTTCATCAGTGCTTTGGCTTGTCAGCAGTTGTAAAACAGCAGAGCTTGTAGTCTATCAGTTGTTAGGGCCACTGTTAAGGGGAAAGACTTTGTGCAGACACTACTTATGATGATCCACTGTTTTGAACCAGTTTTGGCTTTATCAACTGTTCCTTTGTAGGGTTCAATTCCAACAGTCCCTCTAGCCACTTTTCTTAACCATCCGAGTCCAATTTTTTTAACTCGGATTGATTTTTCTATTAGTTTTTCGTTAAAAGTCTAAAATACCCCCTACATGTTATTTTTTTATTAATATATATATTATCTCACACACTGGTTACTCTCTCTCTTCCTCATCTATCTCTCCATACCAACACCCCCCATTTTCACTAGAATCAGTAAACCCCAAAGTCACCTCACCAAATCTATTATCCATAACATAAATTGACAACAACCCATAAACATTTAGCTCAAAACAACACCCAGATAAAATTAAACAATCACAAACCCCAAAATCACAATAAACAAGAAAACCCTAACCCACAAGAACCCTAAAATCAACCCACCGAAGTCCATCATCAAAAACATAAATTGACGAATACCGCGAAACCTTTAGCTCAAACTAACAACATCCAGATGAAATTAAACAATAAGATCGATCTTTTTGTGTGGTGTAGGCTGCCAATCGACCGAACCCACAAAGATTTATGAATAAGAGTTTGAAATACGAACTGTGTGAGCCCTATTTTGGGAATTGTGCAGATCGGAAAAGGGTTTATAGAAGAAAATGGTATCGAGGATTGATTATTATTGTCGACCAAGACAACGATGGTGCGGTGAGAACCCTAATTTTAACTTTTTTTTTTGTTTTATAGCGAACTGATCACTTGTTGACATGATTTTGGGGTAAATTAGAGATATGTTTGTATGTTTAAGTTGGTTGTACTGGTAGAGTTGTGTGTGGTGATGATGATGGTGCGCATGGTGGTGGTGGTGCAGTGGGGATGATGGTGCTGCAGTGGTGGGGATGATGGTTAGGGTGGTGTTGGCAGGGCTCTGATGGTGAGAAAGTGTGTGTGTGTGTGTGTTTATATAATATATATGTAATTTATTTTTATATATATTATATATTACAACCTTATGCATTATAGACTTGTTTCTTGTACTCATGTGCATATAAGACTTGTACTTTATGTGTAAATGACTAAATTACCTTCTTGGTTAACTGACTTGGTTGATGGTGTTAAAAAATTGGACTTAAATAGTTAAGAAAAGTGGCTATAGGGACTCAGGGCGTTAAACATTTTGATTTTGGACTCAAGTGGTTAAAACCACTAAAACACAGGGACTCAAAAACTAATTTACGCTTTGTGTTTTTAGTCAACTGCGTTTTAGAAATAACACTTTCTTTTGTGTTTTTAATCAATTGTGTTTTAGTAAAAAGACTTTCTTTTGTGTTTTTTGTCCATTACGTTTTATAAAGAATGCTTTCTATTGTGTTTTTAGTACATTGCGTTTAAGAAAACACACTTTCTTTTGTGTTTTTAGTCCATTGCGTTTTAGAAAAACACATTGTTTGTGTTTTCAACCTATTGTTTTAGAAAAATACACTTTCTTTTCTGTTTTTAGTACATTGCATTTTAGAAATACGCTTTCTTTTGTGTTTTTAGTACATTGCGTTTTAGAAAAAAAAACATATTTTTTTGTCTTTTTAGTCCATTGCGTTTTAGAAAAAAACACATTATAGTCCATTGCGTTTTAAAAAAAAACACATTTTTGTGTGTTTATAGTCCATTGCGTTTTACGTATCTGGGTTATCAAAAACTTTTTTTAAAAAAATATAGCAATTGTGTTCTCGTTTTAAAGATAAAAAATGCTCGTTTTATGGTTCAGTTTTTATGAAAAAATAATGTCGTATGAAAAAATTATTAATATTTTAAAAACGAGCGGTAATTGGAGGAGAGAGAAACTATCGACTTGAATGGAGTAGTGTACCCCTTACAAATCACATGTGCCTCATTTTTTTATCAATTCTACCCATTTAATTCAATCCTTGATTAACCAATTGATGGTCAAGATTATTTCCTAGCTTTCCTATCCAAATAAACTTGCTAGTATATTCTGACCCGACTTAACCAATACAAGATCTTAAAATTATGATTATATGTGAAAATCATAAAAAATAACGCGTTTACTGTGAGAAGCCATTGTTACACCTTAATTATCTTAAACTAGTTTTTTTACGTCGCGCGTTGCGGCGAAACCGAGTAAATGATAATGTAAAATAAACGTGATTTGAAAATAAATCATGTTGTTTAGAAAGCCAAACCATTAAAACGATTTAGTTTATTAAAGTAACATTTTATGATATCCTATAAATACTTTATTTTGAGTACAACTTCGTTTTTAACAAAACTTATAACAGAATGTCAGAGAAAAAATTAAGCACAACTATGTACTTAAGTTTTTAGAAAAAAAGTTATAACGTAAATTATTAAAGAAGTATAAAATTAATCGATAAATTAATATATGTTTAAATAAAAGAAAAATATATTATTAAAAATGATAAAGGAAATATATATATATATATATTAATAAAAATTAAAAATATATTATTAAAGTAAATATAATAATAAACTATTATAATATATTAGATAATAAAATAATAAAAAACTATATATTAATATAAAAATAAAGTTACTATTCATCAGCGCTCGTCAACGATATATATAATATAACTAGGTTAGAACCCCGTGTATTACACGGGTTAAATAAAATAAGTATAGTTAATAATGAAGGTTAAAATATGATAAAATGGTTTTTTAGGATAAGATATTATTATTTTTTAATAAAAATTTTAAAATTGAATAATAATAAAATCCGAAATAGAGTAAAATAAGAGGGCAAATAAATCTTGGCTCACTAAATTATAACATATGACGCAAAATAATGATGATAACAATAATAATAATAAAAGTATTTTATGCAGTTTTGTACATAATTTGTAGAAACAGTATTTTATGCAGCTTTGTAGATAATTTGTAAAACCACGTTTATTAGACGTCATGATAGCGCTAGGCTATAAGCCGGCTATCTTTTATGAATTTAGTTAGGAAATATATAAATAACATGTTTATGTACCCGTGTGCTACACCTATCAATTAGAAAATATATAAATAATAATTAAACATAAAGAACTTGGTCACTTGATAAAGACAAAACTTTAAACACTTGGAGAGGGGGAGGTCTTGGGTTCAAGTCCTAAAGACGTCATGTGTAAAGAAATTTGCCGTTTAGAAAAAAATACAAAACCAATGATATTTATATAGAATTTATACTATCAAATCCATGATATTTAATAACCATCCTAAAAATGATACAGATTAGATGTATATTTAGCATTATGAAACACATACAATGTATTAATAAATATTACCGTAATGCAATAACCACGTTTTTTCTATACCATACTTATTTAATTTATTATAATAGGGATAAACTTTTGTGTGTGAGTATAAAATTAATAATTAAATTTATATTAAATTCAATGCAATTGTATAATCATCTTTTAATTAATTTGTGGAAAAAGAATTACTTATTAAAAAAAATAAAAGATTATGAGTAATTTAAGGATATTAACTAAATTAGAGAAAAAAGGGCGGGGAAAAAATTTCTGAGAATGCATAATAATATTTCGTAGGAGATTATTTATAATTAATTAGAAGATATTAAACTAAATGATAATTATTGAAAGATTTTAGATTTGATTAAATATTATTAATAATAAGAATTTGTATTATTTTAGATTAAATATTATTATTTTTAGTATTATTAATAATTTTAATCAATTAAATGAGAGAATGACAAGAGTCCCAAAATAGGTTTCTTTTATCATATAGTATAGATTTATGAGAAAACCAAACGTGTAAAACGAAAAGAAGTTGCGAACATCTATTTCGTGGTGGTGGATTGCTGGTAGTGGTATAATTTAAAACAATTACCTTGTTCAATGATTTAAATTGTATTTTGAAACAAAAATGTTTAATATAGACTTTAAATTTTAAAGCTAACAATTGATATATTTTTTCAAGTAACTTTCTAGATGAAGATATCTAATACTAATAAAAGAATTCAATAAATGCCACTTCGCATTCTCTTATTTTATAAAATCCAATAAATGTCACATGACATTCTCTTATTTTATAAAATCATTTAATTCTTTAATAATATATTAATTATATAATATAGTATCTAAATCTAATTTATGATTAAATAAATACATAAATGATCTATATTTTTTTTGAATGTCTAAACTTGCATGCCATGGGGATTGAACCTATTATTTTAAATACATAAATGATTTATAGTTAAAACCTATTATTTTAATACTTATTAAAATAAAATAGTTAAAATTACAAAAATTCTTCTGAGATTATATATAAAATCGATATATGAGTTTATCTAACGTATGAATAAAAACTAAAAAGAGCAATTAATATTTTGAAGTTATAGAGAGAATATAATATTTTGAAGTTATAGAGATGTGAGACATTCCAATTTATAGATGAGAGAATATTAAGGTTTTTTAGGCGCACTCAGTTTAATAGAGTTAAAAAATATGCAATATATTTCCAACTTTTGTTAACGTGTAAATGATACTTCTACTCTATTTTACACCAAATATGCAAAAACGATACTATAAAACATTAACATTCTCTGTAATGTTTTGGGGCACCTTTGTTAATGGCAAATGGGTACTTCTACTCTGTTTCGTACTAATTATACTAAAATACTCTTTTTTGCTCATGTTTGAATTAATAAAAGAATCCAATAAATGCCACGTAGCATTTTCTTAGTTTATAAAATCCAATAAATGCCACATGGCATTATCTTATTTTATAAAATCATTTAATTCTTTAATAATATATTAATTATATAATATAATATCTAATTCTAATTTATGATTAAATAAATACATAAAAGATCTATAGTTAAAACCTATTATTTTAATACTTCTTAAAATAAAATAGTTTAAATTACAAAAAAGCTTATAAGATTATATATAAAATCGATATATGAGTTTATCTAACGTATGAATAAAAGCTAAAAAGAGCAACTAATTGGGAGGACGTCTTGGAAAGATTAAAATTTTTTAAATATGTTTTAAAATTATAGACGGGGAGAATTTAATGTTTTGAAGTTATACAGATGGGAGACCATTCAGTTTATAGATGAGAGAATATTAAGGTTATTAGCCACACTGAGTTGTGATAAATAAACGTTTTTTCAGATTAACAGCGTTAAAAAAATATGCAATATATTTCCAACTTTTTTAACGGGTAAATGATACTCCTACTCTATTTTACACCAAATATGCAAAAATGATACTATAAAACATTAACGTTCTCTATAATGTTTTAGGGTACCTTTGTTAATGGAAAATGGTACTTCTACTCTGTTTCACACTATAATAAAAATTAATATTATTTTTATACACTATTATATGTAACATAATTCATAACTTCATTTATATGATATATATATAGGATTAGGTTCAAGAGTGAACACTAGTTTAGTTTACGAACTGAGCGAACTAATCCTGGTCATACATGTGTGTAGATCAATGACCAGGATTTGATGATGAAATACACTAGTGTATTTTACGATTTGATGATGAAATCCTAGCCATCCACGTGTGTAAATCAATGGCCAAGATTTGTTCACTCAGTTCGCAAATACACTAGTGTTCACTCTAGAACCCCACCCTATATATATATATACACCTATATATATATATAAGGTAAGGTTATTGTAAAAAAGGTTAAAAGTGTGAGAAGTGTGAGAAATATTATGGAGATGACATGTGTCCTCAATCTAAATTAATTCAAAAGGGTAAACAAGTAATTTTATCATTGATTCAATTAATTCAAAACATTCCATAACCGCCACCTTATTTATAGGAACATGATTTTTTTAAAAGATCTCTATAAAAAAGCACTACGAATAACACTGCAACTACCATTCAGCACGTCTATAACACCATTCAATAATTATATAACACCATTCAATAAGTATATAACACCATTTTAAAGATCTCTATAAAAACACTACTAATAACACTGCAAAATCACCATTCAGCACATATATAACACCATTCAATAATTATATAACACCATTCAATAAGTATATAACACTATTAAAGACGCTACCTCTGTTTCCAGAATATATGTTCTTAGTATAATGTTCATAGTATGGTTATTGTACATGGTGTATTAAACCTGCATGCATGGTGTTTTACATCTTCATGCTAGTAGATGTTCCAGATTTCATATGTTAAAATACCATGGTGTTTTAAAACCTACATCCCCGTAGATAAAAAAGCACCACACTTTCCAGTATGTGTTTAAAACACCACGCTTTGCATCATAATACAATTAAAACACCACTGTATGAACATAGACAAAACATCATGGACTAAACATCTGATCGAAACATATTTTTTTCTCTATATAAGTATAGCAATATGGTACTCATATTAAAGATAAAAAAACGCTCGTTATTATGGTATAATTTTTTTTTTAAAAAAAAGTTACGTATAAAAAGTTATTGACGTTTAAAAAAGACGGGGTAAGTTGCATGTGCATTAATGTTAGTTTCTTAATTTAAAAATGTTGAATTTACCTGTATACCCGTAATCTAGAAAATTAATATGTTTAATAGTAAATATTATTTACAATTTTGCCATTATGATCTCAACCATTAGATCAAAGATCTAATGGTGTATATTTTTTCTTACCTTTCTCACAAAAAAAAACCCTTTTACAGGAACCTCTACACACACACACACATATATATATATATATATATATATATATATATATATAAGTATATAGGGTAAGGTTCATGCGAGAACCACCCTTATTGCGAGAACCGCGAGAACCAATGTGAACACAAAATAAAATCTTAAAAAAAAATAAAAAAAGCACTCAAAATTTGTTTTTTTTAAATATTTTTTTTTTCAAAAATCGCTATATTTCGTTACAAAAAAAAAACCTTTTTTCGAGTAACAGTTATCCATGCACATGTGCATAGGTATCATTACTTCGACAAATTCGGTAATACGTTATCAGGAATAGACAATTGCACTTTAAGTTACAATACCATCCGAAATACACTACTTTTTACATTACCAATATTCAAAATGCACATGTGCATCATTAGGTATAACCATGATATAACGTGTTTTGGTACAAAAAGTTTGTGATTTTGAATGGAGAAGTAGGCCTATATACATGTTTTTTGGTTAGTTATAGCTAGTGGTTGATGGTTTGGTTATAGTTTTCAATTTATGATGTAATATGTTAATTGGATGGTATAAATGGTGTTTACATACATGTAATAAAGTGAAAATATTGGTAATGGTATTGTATTATGATGGTAGGAGGTAATGGTATATGGATGGTAGGAGGTAATGATAGTGTATTATTGATGGTATGATAGATGAAATGGAAAGTGTATTCAAAGTAGTGTACCAAAACACCTTATTTCATGTTGATACATATAGATGCACATGTGCATTTCTAATATTAGTAATGTAAAAAGTATTGTAATACACATGGTAGTGTAAATGAAAGTGCAATTGTCTAACATTTGTAAAGAATTACGGAATTTGTCAAAGAAATGTAAAAAATGCACATGTGCTTGTTTGTGTATTATGGATGGAATGATAGATGAAAGAGAAGGTAGTGTACCAACACACCTTATTTCATGTTGATACATATAGATGCACATGTGCATTTCTAATATTGTTAACGTAAAAAGTAGTGTATTACACGTAGTAGTGTAAATGAAAGTGCAATTGTCTAATATTTGTAATGAATTACGGAATTTGTCAAAGAAATGATACAAATGCACATGTGCGTGGATAACTGTGACTCGATTTTTTTTTTGAATTTTTTTATTATTATAAATGAAATATAGCGATTTTTCTAAAAAAAATAGTAAAATTTTTTTTTGGTGTTTTTTAGATTTTTTTAGGTATTACTGTTTGTGTTCACACTGGTTCTCGCTGTTCTCGCAATAAAGGGTGGTTCCTAACGGATCCTTCTCCTAAGTTTATATATATATATATATATATATATATATATATATATATATATATCTGTGTAGTACATCTTTTTCTATATTCAATTTATGTAATAAACTGGTTATCATGGTATTTTAGTGTTGTGTTGCTAATTAACATATGTCGGTTTTTGTGATAAATCCAAGTAGTTGTGTGAATTGTCATATGGTAATGAAAATTCGTTTATATAAAGTATCATTACTAATTAACATAGGTCGTAAATATATAAGTGATGAAACAATGGTTAACCGGGCAAGGTTAACTCACTGATCTCGTTAAGAAGGGTTAATCCCTTCCTCTCGAGGATCACTGGCTGGATCACCGGTGGGTTGATCTCCTGCACAAGGAAACAAACCATGACTCGTAACAAGGAGGATGGGGTGGGGGTGCTCCTTGTTACCACTCTCCGGCGTGAGAATCAGTAATCTACTTGGGAAGCAAAGTATGATAGTAGTAGTAGTGAGAGAGTTGTGAAGAGATACCTCAAACCTGGTTTGGGGTTGGTATTTATAGCCGAGGAGTGAAGGAGGAGGATGATGGACAAACTGACGACATGTTGCACCTTTGCAGGTGTGTCAGGCTTGTCGGGTGTGGAGGTTACGCCACGTCAGTCTGTTACTTACGTAGCCCTGACAGATGACTGTCATTGGTGCTACTTGCACTGTGGTGTCAGTCCCACTTGTTGGGCGTATAGGATGCGGTGCGAGCCGCATTGCTGCCTGCGGTAACATCTGATGTTACCGCGTCCCTTGCTTGTGATCAAGAAATACACGAGACGCGGTGCCAGCCGCATCGTCGCCTGTGGAGACTTTTGCTGTTGTCCAGCTTCCTTGTATTGATAGAAGTGTTCACTGGACGCGGTGCCAAGCCGCATCGCTGTGAATACTTCCGTTTTCATACACCAGATGTGATGCTATGCCGCATCACTCTACCGTTCTCATATTCCAGGTAAGTCCTCCTCGATCACTGGACAGATTGGATTCAACCACTGTGTCAATGCGTTCCCGCACGGACATAAGTAGGTTGTTAGCTAATGGGGGTTTTGATAAGGGTAATGGTCACTCGCGGTCGATGCTGACGCGAGATCTGGGACCATACCCCTTCAAGTCCCCCCAGTCTAGTGTTGCTGCCATATGCAAGTTGCATGTGGGAGGAGTACTGGACTATGGTGTTTAGAAGGTAGTTTGGAGTCTGAAGAAGATCCTGGGCCATGTGGATGGTCTTTGCTCTTTGTAAATCAAGCTGGAGGTCTGGAAGGGTCATTTGATGCCTCTTCCGTACCGGTGAGAATGTTTCGTCTGATGCGAAATTCTCAGCCTCGGGTTGGGTGCCACCTGTTGGTGTGTCGAACCAACCTTGAGACCTTGCTGGGCGTATGCACAAACTTCAAACCAATCTCTGAGATGGTGGTTGAAGGTGTGCACAAACTTCGAACCAACCTTTGAGGTGGTGAATGAAGAAGAGAGTTTTCTGATGTCATGATTGGACATCAAATGATGATCCCTTTTGTGGGGTGTTCATGTTCTTCCAATTAGCTCTCTAGTAACCGCACGTCTTTTGCGGTTACCTCGTTGCTTGACATTGTTGGCCACGGTTGTGGGAACGACGTTGAGTACTTGCGTCATTGTTGGCCATGTTTGGTCGAACAATGTGATTCTGGATAATGGTCAAATAAACATGGTCATAAGCATGGTAATGCCCACCGTTGTTTATTCTATCCATCTTACAAGTAGGGTAACAAAGTCATAAGCAGACGTGTTACCGCTTGTTCGATCGCTTGTTGTTCAACGAGATCTCGTATGATCATTGGGGATCTCGTCCGCATCTCTTCCTTAGGCACCTTCTTTCACGCTCCAATACCGAGGAGTTTTCCTTGAAGTAGTTTCGTTCCTCGATGTGAAGACTTAGGTGTGGCTCTTCCGTAGCAACCGTTTGCGGAAGCTATGGTTGTGTCCGCAGCGACTCATGAGTGTCTGCGGTTTTGTCACCCCATATTCGCTTGAAACGGGTGTGTTGCTCGGATGTGGCTCTTGAAGGATTAGGAGTCAGGGTTGCTGATGTGCGTGCGCGTACATTCCCTTCCTTCTTCTCGTTAAAGAAGTTGTTTATGCACCCTCTGTGGTTGTGAACCGGACAGGAGGGATTTGAAGCTTGAAGAGAATGAAGGCAATGCGGTTTACCTGTTTCTGAGATGCGGTTCAGTCCAAAGAACAACGCTGGTTCTGAGTATCTGACACACCTGTACGGGCTCGTGTGTGTCATCTCTGCATATTCCACGTGTGCTCGTGGGTATGTGCGGACATGTTTATACCCCTTAACCATGGAAAGATATAATTTTTTGGCTATTTTATGGGGTATGTAAAAAAACGACATGCGGTATGGGTTATGGTGCGGTATACCAGAAAAACCGCATGCCGCTTATAGTTTGGATAATGTAGTCGCTTTTTGTTGCATACGTGGCTGATCACACGTGTGAGTTGGTGGAAGTTGGTGAGATCTTTCTGGCATGTGCTGAAATGAAAGGACATTTGCACTGCCCGAGGCATTAAATGCACTGTAGCAAGGAGTGTAAACGTCTCTCTTGTCAGGCGCGTGGGCGGCCACGCGCGCGTGATAACTGTCAGCGGAACTGTGGGTGTACACGTGTTGCCGCATAATTGGTTCTTTTCGAATGTGATGATTCGCTTTCTCCCTCCGCATTAATTGCGATGGGTATATAAGGGGAAACCGTTCGTGGTTTCCCCTCACTTGTTCGAAATTTCAAAAATTTTCCGCTGAGAGAAACATTTCCTTTGTCTTCTCCGAAGATATTTCCTGAACTTCCGGTGAGGTTATTTTGAGTTGTTAGTGCTCATCTTCTATACTTCTGATGGCTGAACCATCGAATCTACACAATGTGGAGGGTGAGAACCCTGAACAGCCGGTAATGGCGGCTGATGAAGACGAAGATGATGACATTGATGCTTCCGGTGGTGGGTTACCGGTGTTGAAGTGGTCAAAGGGTGGTTTCAAAACCCTGATGACCACTATCAAGATGGCTGACGACTGGAAAGCCACATACCCACAAGAGGGGGACACCGGTGCCGATGCTCCGGCCGGTTATATTACCTTGTGGGCAGATTTTTTTCACCGAAGGCAACCTTCGGTTGCCGGTGACGGTGTTTGTTGCGGAGGTATTGGAGTACTATCATCTCCATATCTCCCAACTTAGTCCATTTGGTATGTTCCGAATCAGGAACTTTGAGTATACCTTTCGTGCCCATGGCTTGCCCATCACTGTTAAGAATTTCCGGCGGTTTTACCAGTTGACGGTGAACACCGGTTTTTTTTCTTTCACTCAACGTCATGGGAGTTTGAAGTTGATGACACCTCCGAAGGGTGTGACCCATTGGAAGATGAAGTTCTTCTACGTTAAAGCCTGTGCGGTATATGCCAATATGACTTTCCGGGATGTCAATATTGGTGTCACTGATGAGGATATTCCTGTTGCCACCGCGAAGACTGTGGACTGGTTCTCTAGGCTGCGGCCTATTGAACTCAAGAAGTTAGACAACAACCAGCTGTGGGTGTTGCGGATGATGCTTACTAGGCCGGACAGGAAGGCGAGGCCCGTTCTGCGGGAAAAGAGTGGTGGTAAGCCTGTTACTCTTTATTGTTTTCCTTGCCTCATTATCCTTGTAGTAATATGCATGCATGTGTTGTATCAGAGACTGCGGTTGGTCTGTGGAGGATGTTTGAGCCCGATTTTGAGGGCAAAGTTGAGCTGATTCCGGTTGAGTTACGGGAAGGTTTTAATCTAGAAATTGTTGGCAACTTCCGCGTACCCAAACGTGATGTGTTGAAGGCACCTGTACCGGAAGGCGAAAAAGGTATTTTCTAAGTTGTATTTGGTTTCCAAGTGCACCCTTGTAATTTGTTTGCTTGATTTCTCCAATGCAGCTATCCTTGCGGACTTGGGGAAGTTGAAAAGCGCATCCCCAAGAAACATGTGGATAGGAAGCAGGTGAAGAAAACCACGAGGGGTCGTGGTAAGGAGAAGATTGAGGGTTCAGTTGCCCCTCCTCTGGTGTCTCAGGCCGCAGGTACCTATTGATCTTGTTATCGCAGATATACCGATTACGTGGTAGTATCTGATACCCTTGAGGGTTTGGGTGTTCTAGGTAGTGGTGCGGCTGCGGGTGGAACAGCTACGGGCCCCCCCGTTGTTGGTAAGAAGAGAGAGCCAGAGCAAAAGGCTGCTGGTGGTGGTGAATTGAAGCGTCGGAAGCTGCAGTCTAAAAGGACTGGTCCGACTCAAAAGAAGCCCTCGGTTCCTGCTGGTAACTAGTTAACCTTGTAAGTGTTTTGTATGCATAACTTGTTTATTGACTGTTATTGCCTTCTTTATATTACAGAACCACCAGATGCAGGGTTTTCTTTTTTTGATGCTCCTGTGTCTCCCTCGCGTACAATAGCTGCGGATGCGGGGGTACCAAAGGAGCCTGCGACACCTTCTGTTAAGGTGGTTCCTGATCCCACCGTGCAGGTGGAGGAAACGGTGGAGAAGACTGCGTCCCAGATTTTTGATACTGTGGATTCCTCCAACAACTTAATCAGTCCAAATGATGAAGGATTGGACTTGAGGTTTTCTGATGTTGGACCGCAGAAATCTGGGGCGAGACCGCAGAAGTCTCCTAGTGCTGAGAAGGTGTCTGGTTCCGCGTCCGGGGGTGCGGGTTATGAAGGACCTCCAATTCAGCCTGGAGAGTCTGAGTTGGAATGGTACTACCGTACGTACACTTCGGATCGGAGTACGAGTTATCATCGACCCCCCTGGACTATTATGCAGGGGGATGATATTTCTAACGATCCTTCTGCATGCAAGGAAATACTGGGTGGTCTGGGCACCCCATTTGAAGTGGAACGTGCCCGTTCTGCACCTCGCGAGCTGCGCATCAACCAACTTTCTACCATGTTAGTGGGAAGTTCCATAGTGGCGAACGCCATTCTGGAAGATTACAAGGCGCTAGGCCGCAGGGAAGAGGAGACTGCCTGCTTGCGGGCCGAAGCAGAAGAGTTGGTGAAGGCTGCTCGTGCGGGTGCAGAGCAGCTTGAAAGGGACCGAGCTGCTTTTGAGAAGCAGAAACAGACCGCAGAGTGGGCTGCCACTGCTGAGCTAAAACAGGTTCGTACTCTTGCCAAGTTACTTTCTGATGAACGCAAGAGTTGGAACGAAAAGTATTCCAATGAGCGCAAGAAGTGGAAAGAATCTTGGGCTAAGCAGAATGACAATATGTTCTGTGCTCGTCAGGAGTTGACGAATGCCAAGGCAGCGAACGCTGCTTTGGGCAAGGAGAAGGCTGCGGCTGAGGCGATTGCCATTAAAGCCCAACAGGCGGAAGCCCGGGCCGCGAAGGCACTTGAAGAGGCCAAAGAAGCGGGGGCTCGTGCTGCAAAGGCCCTTGGGGAGGCCCAAGAGAGGGAGAACCGTGCTTCTAAGGCTCTTGAAGAAGCGAACGCTGAGCGCAACCGTTTGAGTCAGGTTGTTGGCAGCCTTCAGGTATGGTCTGCTTTTTCTGTTTTATTCTTCCTTTTGCCTTTCGAGAATACTAATTTGGTGCGAACTGCTTCTTGCTGTTGAAAGGCTGAGGTTCAGACTCGCGAGGGTAAGCTCGCAGATATCACTGCCCGCGTGACTGTAGCGGAGGAGCGGGCAAATGCAGCTGTCGAGGCCAGGGATGCCTTGACGTCTTCGTTTAACCAGCTTGAGGCTGATCATGAGTGGATGCGGTGTCACGGCATTGCACATGTAAGTACTCCATGCCTTTGTGTTTACTTGGATTAGCATGTGAGTCTTATCATTCTTTTATTGCAGATTGTTCAGGCTATCATGGATGCACCTGAAACCGCAACTGGTTTAGACTTGGTCAAACAACGTGCCCGCAATGTCGGTTTTAAAGCTGGTTATAGCCGCTGTATCGGTCACATAAACGTCATGTCTAAAGGCGGTTATAATGAAGAGCGGTCCGGGTTTCGTGACGTGGACACCGAAGCGCTCCTTAACGCGGCTGTTGCCTCCTTTTAAGATACGTCCCTCTCTTGCGTGGAGAAGTTAGACGAATGTTTAGAGGCTGCGGATTATGTAGACCGGTTGCGGATGCTGTATGCCGGTGTAGAAGAGGAGAATCCTGCTGGTGGCGGCCAAGATGGCGCGGGTACCAGTGGTTCAAAATAGGAGTTAGGTTGGCCTGTGTGCCCCTTTTTTGTTTTCCTCTTGTAAATGTAGGAAAATTTATGTAAATCCATCTATGCACCGCGTGGGTGCCTGAATTTTTTGAATATAAAGTTTGTTGTTCAATTTGTACAAGTGTTTTTACTTCTTGCATGATTGAAAGTGTGTATGCGGGACTCTACCCATTGTGAATGGGGTTGAGTATACTCCATACCGTTGCCGTAGGAGTATGCGTCAATTCCATTGTATGCCTGATTAGGGTTAGGAATTGTGTAAGTTTTGTAAAAACTTGTCCGGAGCTCTACCCATTGTGAATGGGGTTGAGTATACTCCATACCGTTGTCGTATGAGTATGCGTCAATTCCATTGTTTACCTTATTAGGGTTTAGGAATTGTGTAAGTTTTGTAAAAACTTGTCTATCCAGCCGGGTAGACACTTAATATTCTGCCTTTTGCTGGCCTATTACAATATTTGTGTGTGGTTGGCACTTTGTGTGGGTATCGTGAATGAAGATTTTGCCAATCTGTTTTTGTGGATACCGCAAAGTGGAACACGCATTTGTAATAGTAGTAACAAACAATATTGCATTGAATTGCTCGTTTATTTATTTACAAATGGCCTGCGGCCCGATAGGTTACATGAAAATGTAAAAAACATGACTTACGTGTAACAGCGTCTAAGTTGTTGTGCATTCCATGTACGTGCGATAGGTTCGCCTTCTAACGTTTGTAATTTATACGCCCCTTTGCCCAAGACCTCATTGATGAGGTAGGGTCCTTCCCATTTTGGAGCAAGTTTCCCTGGGCGTTTAGCATTAGATGCCTCGTTGTCGCGGAGTACGTAGTCTCCTGGGTTGAAAGTACAAACGCGGACGCGTGAGTTGTAGTACTTTTCAAGTTTGGATTTGTATTTGGCCTCGTTGATGGCCGCGTTTTCACGCCTTTCTTCCAAGAGGTCCAAGTCAATCCTGCGTTCCATACTGTTGTCTATTTTATCAATAGTCAACATTCTGGGAGAAGGGATGCCTACTTCCACGGGGATTACTGCTTCTGAGCCATAGACTAGGCTGAAAGGTGTCTCCCCGTTGCTTGTTTTTGGGCTTGTACGGTGAGCCCATAAGATACTTGGGAGTTCATCAACCCAACCACGTCTGGTTGTTCCCAACCGTGCCTTGATGCCTTCAACTAGACTTTTATTGATACTCTCGACTTGGCCATTCCCTTGTGGGTGTGCCACTGATGAGAATATGTGCTCAATATGCAGTTCTTCTAGCCATTTTTGGAATTCGTCCGCAGTAAAGTTGGTGCCGTTATCGGTGACGATGCACATTAGTAAACCAAAACGGCAGATGATGTGTTCCCATATGAATTTTCTTGTTATCATAGCAGTGTTCGAGGCGAGCGGTTTTGCCTCTACCCATTTTGTGAAGTAATCAACCGCTACTATGATAAATTTGACCGCACCTGGTGCGTCAGGGAAAGGTCCCACAACGTCGATTCCCATTTCTGAAAGGGCCATGCGGTGGTGACCGGGACCAGGTTGTTCTTAGGGCGCAAAGTTTTTGGGGCATGTCGTTGATAGTTGATACATTTGCGCAACTCTTTGACGGCGTCCAGGTGCATGCCAGGCCAGTAATACCCAGCATTCATGATTTTGGCCACTACCATGCGTGGTCCTGCGTGTATGCCGCACATACCCTCGTGTATCTCTCTGATGAGGTATGTGGCATCCTGGGGGTTGACGCATCGTAGGAGTGTCCCTAGGTATGATTTGCGGTATAAGATACCGTCTCCCATTTGATAATGGCACGCTTTGTATTGCAACTTGCGTGCTTCTGACTTGCTTTCGGGAGTCACACCTGATTGCAAATATGCAATAATTGGTGTCATCCAAGATGTTATGCCGTATTGGATGACATTGACCTGGCGCAGGGGTACCGAAGGGTTCTGCAGGATTTCGATGCGTATCTCCTTTGCCAGGTGTTGGAAGTTGGTGGATGCAAGTTTTGATAGTGCATCTGCGGATTTGTTTTCACTTTTGTTGATATGTCGGATATTGAATGAAGTGAATTTTAATGTTAGTTGCAGGGCTTGCTCGAGGTAGAGGATCATAATATCCCCCTTTGCGGCATAGTCGCCGCGTATTTGTCCCGCAACTAACAAAGAGTCGACGTGTGCTTCCAGATGTTGCACGCCGAGCTTAACTGCTAAACGTAGCCCTGCCAATAGAGCTTCATATTCTGCCTCGTTGTTTGTGCTTTTAAAATCGAGGCAGATTGCATATGTAAGTTCTTGACCATCGGGGCTGACGAGTCGCAGACCTGCACCTGCACCTTCTTCGTTGGAGGCACCATCGGTAAATAGTGCCCATGTTTCTAAGGAAGATGGTGTTGGTGCAGGGATTTGTGCTTCTCCGCATTCTTGGATGCGATTCACCGGTTCTTCGGCGGCGAAATCAGCTAAGATTTGGCCTTTAATCGCGGGGCGCGGTTTATAGTTCAACGTGTGCGCGCCCAGCTCTATTGCCCATTTTGCTAATCTCCCAGAGATGTTAGGTTTGGATAGGATCGGGTCGATCCTGTAATTGGTTAGCACTGTGATGACATGATTTGCGAAGTAGCGTCGCAACCGTCTTGAAGCATGCACCAATGCTAATACCAACTTCTCCATTATTGAATATCTTGTCTCTGGGTCGTTGAGCATCTTGCTGATGTAATAGATGGGTGTTTGAACCCCTTCCCACTCCACTATCAACACCGCACCTACCGCGTTGTCCGCGGCAGATAAGTACAATATGAGTGGTTCATCCTTGCGTGGTGCGGTTAAGGTTGGGAGTTGTATCAAACACTCCTTCATTTCTCGGAAAGCGTTCTCAGCCTCTGCGGTCCATTGGAATTGTTCCTTCTTTAAACAGTTCCGCAGGGTCTTGATGAAAGGGTAAGACTTAGCTGCATGGTTGGCTAAGAATCTGTTGAGTGCGGCTAGCCTGCCGGCCAGTCGCTGCATATCTTTCATCGTTGAAGGCGATGGCATGCACTCGATCGCCTGAACTTTCTCCGGGTTTACTTTGAATCCATCTGTCACGACCCCCGACCCCATCCTGGCCGGAATCGGAAGCCGTGAGCAGTCCAGTGGTACCGGTGATTATTTTTGAAAAACATTGCAGCGGAAATTTCATCTGGACCGTGAGTTAGGAAAAATATCAGAGTTTAGAAACACCGGATTTTATTTAAATAGATGGAATAATTTCCATGTTTTACAAAGGTAGCTTTTTATATGGGATAAACCCAAAAACAATATTTCTTAAGTGATTTAATTAATAAAATAAGCCACTTCTTGAAGTCCTTCAGTGTCGGATCCAATCCTTACTCCAATCTACTGTAATTACCTGAAACACGTTTTAAAAAGGTTTTGTCAGCGGGAAATACTGAGTGAATCATTCATTTTACTGAAAACGACACATTTGTTATAATTCACAGTATTAAGATCTTTTACACATGTTTCTGATATCAACCAACTACCCACAGTATTTGTCACTCGACCGGATCTGTGACAGTGGTCATATCACCATTGGCTGCCCCAATGAATGACGTAAATCAATTAAATTTAGGTTCGCCCACCTAAAATGATTTAAACCGTAGTAATGTGCACAATACCCCACATACTGGCTGTAATTTGGTGATTACATCAACTTAATCACTATAATTATAATTCTGAAAATAATTTGGAGTATTGTAAAACAGTTGATAAAAAGAAGAATGACTCACAAACTGTGAGAAAAGAATTTATAAAAGGGGAATGACTCACAATTCAGCATGCAGGATTGAGTTAACAAACTTCTTGATTCTATTTCTTCCGATAATTAAGCATGCACTTTATTGTTCTGGATCTTCTGATGATTTAATAGTTTGTTTGATTGTAAGGGTGTAGTTGGGAGTATTTTTGGTAGTTAAATACATAGTTTAACAGAATGGAATACGTATTGGTGTAACACCCAAATCAAACCTTAACGGTAGTCATGAGATTCGAACCTTAACGAATTTCACAAAAACCGGGTTAATGATCAATACAACTTTTACGATAACTCACGAGATCAAATTCTCACAACGAACGACAAAGTGCGATACTTAAACATTCATCGAATTAACGACGAACGACAAAGTATAACCCTAATATGGGCGGCACTTAAACATCCATTGGATATATTGATCGGTCGGAAAATGAATCGTAATAGCGATTGAATGATTATTGGTTAGAACACCAACGTATAAAGAGAAGAAGAAAGAAATGAGCAAAGAAGAATAAATCCTAAGCTTCCTATTTATAGGTAGATTTATTCCTTAGCTAGGAAGTTTCCTTAACCATTAAGTTTCCTTAACTATTAAGTTTCCTTAACTATTAAGTTTCCTTAACTATTAAGTTTCTTTAACTATTAAGTTTCCTTAACTATTAAGTTTCCTTAACTATTAAGTTTCCTTAACTATTAAGTTTCCTTAACTATTAAGTTTCCTTATTTAACTAAATAACTTACTTAGCTTAATTAATCTTGCTTAGCTTAATTAATATTGATTAACTGATTAATTAATTATATTAAACTTAATTAACAAATTAATTAATCTACTCAGTTAACTTAACTGCTAAGTTTGATATACTAGTTTAACAGCTTACTGATTATGAGTTCTAATTTCTAGACACAAGAACTCGTATTAGTGTATTAACTCAATTCAACTTTAACGATAATCACGAGATAAAACCCTCACAACAATTTACAAGTGCAATACTTAATAATTCAGCGGATTCACAACGAATAACAAAGTATAACTCAATTTGAGCAACACTTAGACAATCGTTGGATAGTTATAATCGATCGGATAAAGTATCGTACCAGTGATTAGAGTTATTACCCTAATAACGGGCAGAGTTTAGGGATTTAGAGGGTAAAATCCCGAGCTATTATTTACAAAAATAAAAGCTGACGGAAAGAAAAGAATTGAACAGCGATTGAGTTAATACCCGGCATCGTAGCAGCACCCCGCTATACTAATTAGTGATTCGTGAGTGTTTTAAGAGTATACAGGGCATAACTTCGTGTGTATTACGACTTTGAACGTCGTTTGAGCAGCATAAACCGACTGCCAATGTCTGCTATTTATACTAATTTTTGGGACAGGCTTACGGACCGTAAGCCATATCCCTTACGGTCCGTAAGGGACACCTGTTTATCATAGGTCGGCCACGGTTGGGACTAGCTATGCTGAATCAATTAAATTAACCAATTAGCTTTCTACAACGATTATTTTAGATAATCGTCCAACTAGGGTTTACCCCCCTCGAGTTTTAGGGGCCCTGATCCTGATTCCGATTCCTCTGAAAATTTTAGGGTTTATGCAGAATCACTTGGGTGTCTTACTTAGGGTTTCCTTATTGGATAATTATCATACTAAGTATTAATTTTTGTGAGAGTTGTTACACCATCTTTAGTCACGATGAACCCAAGGAATTTTCCTTCTTCCATTCCAAACGAGCATTTCCCTGGATTGTGCTTTATGTTAACGCTTTGCAGAGTCTGGAATGTTCTTTCAATATCTGTGAGCATGGTATCTTCCTCCATGCTCATGACGACTAGGTCGTCCATGTAGATTTCGACACTTATGCTTATTTGTCCGCGGAAAGTGTCGTTCATCAGTTTTTGGTAGGTTACGCCCGCGTTGCGCAACCCAAACGGCATTTTTGTATAACAGTAATTCCCGGTAGGAGTGCGGAATGCCGTTTTGTCTTCATCCTCGATTGCCATTTGTACCTGGTGGTAACCTTTGTAGCAATCGAGGAAACACTTCCATCTGAATGGTGCGAGATTATCGACTTTTTCGTCGATTTCTGGAAGTGCGTAACAATCCTTGGGACAGGCTTTGTTGAGGTCCTTGTAATCGACGCACATGCGCCAGCCCCCAGATGGTTTCTCTACCATGATTGGGTTAGATAATCAAGTCTGGTATTTAACTTCCCGCAGGATGCCTGCGGAGAGCAGTTCTTCCACCTGCTCTTACATCGCCTGGTTTTTAGCGGATCCAAGGTGGCGTTGGCCTTGGATCACCGGCTTGATACCTGGCAAGGTATTCAAGTGATGATGCGTGATATCACGTGGGACCCCTGTCATGTCTGCGGGTGTCCACGCGAAAATGTCTTGGTTCCTGAAGAGAAGCTGCTTCAGGTGCGCTTTGGTGGTCGGGGACAAGGCGTGACCCAATGTAACCTTTTGTTCTGGGTATCTCGCGTTGAGAACCCATTTTCTGGTTGGTTGCTGGGGGTGGGCCTTGCGACCTTGGTCGGGCGTATTTCGTCCGACATCATGACGTCTCTGCATGCGTAAATTATCGCGACCCCCGATTCGGTTGGGAAACCGATAGCAGAGTGGGGGACGGACATAATCATATTGAAATCGCCTTGGGATTCCCTCCCAAGGAGTACGTCGTATCTGGAGGTGTGAGGTAAAACCATAAAGTTTACCTCTTCTGTTCTTGTGTGCCTTCCGCTGGTAAGACGCACAGGAAAAGTAATATGGCCTAGGGGAAAGACAGTTTCCCCTGTGAACCCGGCCAACGGGTAATCTACTGCTTGCAACCGATCCTTGTCCTCCTGGTTGTTCGTAGATTATATCAGAAGTACTGCCCGGGTCGATGAATAGACGCTCGGTGCAGTAATGCGCCAGTTGGCCTGTAATAACGACGGCGCGCCTGCCGCGCGGTCCGCCTCGGACTTTTGGAAAGACGACTTGCTCGTCTTTCCAGTCATTGTCTGGCCTTCTCGCCGCTTTGTGCGGCCTACCTTTACCTCCGTTGATCATGTGGGTGGAGGCCACGTGCATGGTCTTCTTCCCTGAGGAGGTGCCTTCGCCATGAGGGGTGATGCGCTTGGTGGGTTTTTGTCCACCTGGCAAAAGATGTTGCAGTTTCCCCTCTTTTAAGGCTCGCTCAATCTCCAGCCGGAGACTGATGCAGTCGTTTGTGGTGTGGCCCGAGTCCTTGTGGTACTCACAATAGAGAGTGAGATCCTGATTTTTCTTGGACTTCATTGGTTGGGCCGGTCGCAAGAGCTGTGCGTCCGTAAGAAGGACTTCACTTGGCGACACTGTGATCTCGGTCCAGTTGCGGTCCCGAGAATCTTTCTTTGGTGCCCGGTTGTCCCGTTGGGAATTATGGTTCCTTGGGTCAAACGGGTTAGTCCGCGGGAAGTATGGTTTGGAAATGCTGTCGCGATTTCCAACATCCCGGTTGCGTTTATTGTTACGCTTGGACCCCTGGTGGGAGGTTTCGGCTTGGGGCTGTGCCTTTGACATATGCGGTTCAAGGGACCGCTGTGTCTGGGCGTATGTCTTGACTGCGGCCATGACATCTTCCCATTTTTAGGCAAGCCCTCCTTCCCAGAGATGGTCATAACCATCTGCTTGTCCCGGACGGCCTTGATGAAATGGTTCCGTGCCATTTGGTCTGCCACGTCACTTATTTCTAGGCATTCTTTATTGTACCGGACGACGAATGCTTCTAGAGATTCGTCGTCCCTTCGCCAGATATTCATGACGTCTAACAAATCACGTTCGTGACGTCGTTGCTGGCTGAAATGGGCGAGGAACTTTGCATGCAAGTCCTCGAATGAGGCCAGTGATCCCACTGGCAAAGAATCGAACCAAGCCATGGCCAGACCCGTAAGGGTCTGGGGGAAAAAGTTGCACCAAGTGGGTTCATCCCATAGGCCGTTGCACCCTGCGCCCATGAAAACGTTCATGTGGTCGTCCGGGTCGGACGAACCGTTGTATTTCCCGACGTTGAATGGGAATTTTGTTGTGGTGACATGGGCGTGGGCAATTCGCGGGGCGAATTTAGAGTTTTCGGCCGCAGCTTTCGGCCTGTATGGCTGGTTCTCAGGGCGGTTTGCAGCCCTGAGGTATGTGTTGCGGGGGTGAGTGGGAGGGACCTAGTTGCGTCCTCCCAGTCTGCTGCTGGTGTCATGCGAATGCCCGATATATGTATGGTCGTCCGGGTCGGTACGACCATACCCTTCGGTATACGGTTGCGGGCCCAACCGGCTCTGAATTCCAGAGCCATGTCGGGATGCGGATCGTCGCCTGTCCTCACCGTAAGGACCTAGGCGGGTATGCACTGGTCCCCTGGTGTGGGACCCGTACGAGGAATCGTCCTCGTTTATTGTGCGGACCTCACAGTAAGATGATCCGCGGTCTTCACGTCTGCTTCTCGAAGCTGGACGTGAATGTACCCTGCCTTCGTATTGTAGAATACGATCGGCAGGGGTGTGCGGTGCTGGGGTAGGCCCAGCTTGTATTTGCGCTTCCGTACAAGCGCGGTTGTATGTTGCAGTCAGCAGGGCCGCCTGCTGGTCATACCAGGTATGAAGGTCCATGCCTGGTGGGATCACAGATGCGTACTGTGATAAGTCATGTCCGAATGTAAGGGATGGGCCCCTTTGCGTCGACGTGCCGATGTGTCCGGGTTGCGAGGTTGAGGGATTGACCCCTACCGGACCTAGGTTTGTGGGATTTTGGTTATCCCAGTGTTGTTTTGGTGATCAGTCATGATCTTGTGAGAGGGAAAAGGATGGTTTAAAAAGTGCTAAGAGTAGCGGTGGGCGCCAATGATGAAACAATGGTTAACCGGGCAAGGTTAACTCACTGATCTCGTCAAGAAGGGTTAATCCCTTCCTCTCGAGGATCGCTGGCTGGATCACCGGTGGGTTGATCTCCTGCACAAGGAAACAAACCGTGACTCGTAACAAGGAGGATGGGGTGGGGGGTGCTCCTTATTACCACTCTCCGGCGTGAGAATCAGTAATCTGCTTGGGAAGCAAAGTATGATAGTAGTAGTAGTGAGAGAGTTGTGAAGAGATACCTCAAACCTGGTTTGGGGTTGGTATTTATAGCCGAGGAGTGAAGGAGGAGGATGATGGACAGACTGACGACATGTTGCACCTTTGCAGGTGTGTCAGGCTTGTCGGGTGTGGAGGTTACGCCACGTCAGTCTGTTACTTACGTAGCCCTGACAGATGACTGTCATTGGTGCTACTTGCACTGTGGTGTCAGTCCCACTTGTTGGGCGTATAGGATGCGGTGCGAGCCGCATTACTGCCTGCGGTAACATCTGATGTTACCGCGTCCCTTGCTTGTGATCAAGAAATACGCGAGACGCGGTGCCAGCCGCATCGTCGCCTGCGGTGACTGTTGCTGTTGTCCAGCTTCCTTGTATTGATAGAAGTGTTCACTGGACGCGGTGCCAGGCCGCATCGCTGTGAATACTTCCGTTTTCATACACCAGATGTGATGCTATGCCGCATCACTCTACCGTTCTCATATTCCAGGTAAGTCCTCCTCCATCACTGGACAGATTGGATTCAACCACTGTGTCAATGCGTTCCCGCACGGACATAAGTAGGTTGTTAGCTAATGGGGGTTTTGATAAGGGTAATGGTCACTCGCGGTCGATGCTGACGCGAGATTTGGGACCATACCCCTTCAATAAGGTTGTTTTTAATGATTATATAATTATAACGTTTATATTGTATAAACGCGGGTCTATAAGCTAGTACTCTATATATTTGCATCAACTATTCTGGTCATTGGCGGACCTACCTATTGGGTGGGTGGGCGGCCGTTTCCTTTCAAAAAAAAAATTAGGGTTAAATTTTGGTTAAAGTTTCGACCGCACCTATTGGAAATTTTCAATCGCCGCCCTTAGGAAAAAATCTTATGAATTTAAAAATATAATGATTCTTTAACCACTTTACTTAACAATTTAACCCAATAACTTTCGCTTTACAATTTAGCAATTAGCCCAATAACATTCCATTGTAACCAAAGCCCAATTAACCCAACTCAATTAAATTTGAAGTTAAATAAAATAACCTAACCCAACCGCCCCTTCCAATTCTTTCTCCCGCTCTCCCTCTCCAGATCGCGCATCAACCGACGCGCGCAAGCAATCAACAGGCACGACAGCAGCGGCTGCATTCTCACCGGAAAAGTTTGATTCCGGCCACCCCACCATCTTGAATCCAAAATATAACGAGATACCTTCATTTTTTTATGTTTATTTTTGTTGTTTTATGTGGTTTTAGGAGAAATAGAGTTATAGAGATGTTAAAAGGGTTTGAATTTTTATGTGTTTCGATTTTTTTTTTGTTGCTCTAGACTTTAATAGCATAATTTTGTTGTTTTGATGATTTTTTGTTGTTGTTCTAGACTTTACTAGGGCTTGAAAATTAAAATTGAAAATTATGGACTATGGTTGAACATGATTATTTATTTTGTTTAACTGTTTAGTTTTTTTTTTTTTTTTTTTTTTTTTTTTTTTTTTTTTGTGAACTTATGGATCAATTTGTATGTGATAGGAACCATGAGTAGCGAAGTTTTGGCAATATTTCTTAAGAGGAACCATTAGAGAAGTAAATCTAAATGATGTGTTGCGCAAATTTCAAAAAAAATGAAAATCCATAGGGCACAATTTTAAACATGTTTGTAATGATGTTTGACGTGTTTTTGATAGTTTTGATGTTCTTTTGTTTTACATGACTCGTCTCGATATGAACCGAATTATTTTATATACCTAGGGACCTAAAATCTTTGAAAATATTCTGCACCCCTATGGAAAAATTTCTGGGTCCGCCACTGATTTTGGTCATGGTTGATTTAATAGATTATTTTTTTGGAATTAAGATGTAAATGACAACCTGAAGTTTTCGATCAAAACAACAAAATTGTTTACACATGACTATTCTGGTCATGGTTGATTTAATAGATTCTCTATTTCAAATTGAGATAGATAATGATCACCTAAATTTAGAATAGAGTAACAAATACTAAGATCGTTTACACAGAAATAGAAACAAGGTTTTCTGTTAGAACATATTGTACCACAAAGAACGACAAAAACGTAGGTTATATAGGGGAATCGACCGAAATAATCTTTTCATGTTCAAAATTCAAGTTATTGAAAGTGGATAAACCCCTAGAAAAGCTTGAGATGTTTACAAATGCAATTTTACAAAAATTAAAAATAAAAGGTCTCGTTGTATTTTGTTTAAACTTGGTACAACTTAGATAAATTAATTAATAAATAATAAACGGGCCAAACTCGATCTTCAACTCCCATAAGTTTAACGAGCTTGAGCCTTGTCGAGCTCAGGCTCAGCTTAGGTCAGCTCGTTTACACCTTAATGTAACAAAAGAAAATCACGACCACAAGTTATGGTGCGTATAAAATAATGAGTAAAATGCTCGGATGCTCCATGTGGTTTGGTAAAATAACACCTATAATCTCTCTCTGTTGGAAATTATATGTATGCTCCCTGTGGTTTGCTCGTTTGTTACACGGATAGTCCCTAAAGTGGATGAACGTTAGTTTTCTCAGCTAAGTGAATATAAAACGCTAGAATTGCTCTTACTATCAAAAAATAATAATTAAATCATTACAAGAACTTAAAAAAAGATGGGACCCACATTTTCTTCTTCATCCTAAAACCACCACCTCCAACTTTACCACCACCGCTCACCACCTCCTTAAAGCACAACTTTCCACCACCTCCTTAAAGCACAACTTGCCACCACAACCTAAAACCGCCACTTGACACCACCACTGAAACCACCACCCTCCACCATTACCCTTCTCCACCATCACCACCCCAAAATCAACTACCACCTCCTAAAAAACCCAAACCTGCAGTACAGCCTTGGAAATCAACCACAAAGATATGCTTAATTTGAACAACACCCCCAAATTAACAAAAAAATCATGAACGCCTAAATCATCAAGCTTGTTAATCTTACCTGGTCAACAAGAAAGTCAGTTGTTTAAATAAGCTCAATCAACATACATATATAGAAAGATAATCTGGTCAACAATTTGCAGAATCCTCCCTCTTTCATTTTCTTTTGTTTACAAATCACGAGTCCTTTAATCAACAACTTTCATCGGAGACAAATCAAATCCCTCATTCTCGCGAAGATCTGCTCCCACAAATGCTTATTCGACTTCGAAGTTTTGGTGGTTGTGTGGGGATTGTTCGATTTCAATTAACATGTTTCGGTCACTGGCAATAGTGGTGTCTTTGTAGATGGTAGGACAGGAGAACTCCAGATGTGGTGACTGGTGAATGGAGGTGGTAGTATAGGTTGTTTGGTAGAGATGATAGTGACTGGAGGTGGAGGGTAGTGGTGTTCGATCAGCGGTGGCGAAATGGGGGTGGTGGCGGCGACGTAATAGGTGGGTTGTGGTGTATACTGAGATCAAAGAGAAAAGGGAGAAAAGGGGCGGTGGAAGTGGGTTCCACTATTTTATAATATTAAATCATTAAGTGGACCCCACAAACCTCTTTAATTTCTGTTTATGGTTTATTTATAAGCATTTTTTAATATAAAGGGTAGTTTAGTTATTTCACATCCACTTAGAGAAAACTAACGTCCATCCCCTTTAGGGACTATCCGAGTAACAAACGAGCAAACCACATGGAGCATACATATAATTTCAAAAGTTGAGGACTATATTTGTTATTTTACCAAACCACAAGAAGCATCCGAGCATTTTACTCTAAAATAATTTAAATTGTATAGCCTGTAAAAAAGAATTATGTGTTTCGTATGTTAAAAGAGTGCAAAAAATAGGCGATGATGTAATTATAGTACATTAAAAAGTTTTGTAGATTAATAATCTTTTGAGGTCAACACATTTATTAATATACTATATATATATATCGACCAACAATTAGTAAATGTAACAAGATTATTCATATCAATGGATTCACATTTAGAACATAAATAGTATAGAATATGATGCATTTTTAATTATTTTATTGGAGAGAATCTGATACTAATAAAAGAATATTTATATGCGATATGGTATTTTTTTTCCTCTAACATCCCTTTTAATTAATGTTAAATGACATTTTCATCTTTAATTCATTTTATAATATAATATAATAATTAATATCTATTTCTAATTTATGATTAAAAAATATACATAAGTAATCTATATATTTAAAACTATGATTTTAGTACTTCTTAAAATAAAATAGTTTAAATTACCAAAGAAAAAAAAAAGACAAACTATTATCAATATATGAAATTATCTAAAAAATCGATATATGAGTTTTTCTAACATATAAATAAAAACTAAAAAAGAGTAACTAACCAGAGGACTATCTCGCAACAAAACTAAATTTTTATTGAACTCGGTTTTAAAATGATAAACGGAAAGAACTTAACGTTTTGAAATTTTATAGATGAGATAATGTTAAGATTTGTAGCTACATAGATTTATGATGTGTTTTCAATTTAATAGGGCTAAAAAATATATTAATTTCATTTTATACCCATTTGTGACATAGTCAATTAACCTTTAACAATGAAATGATTTTATTAATCATATATAAACCTTTAACTTATATCATAACTTTACAAATACTATTTATTAATTAAATTCGCATAACAATTATTAGTAAGAATAACAAATCTAATTTATGTCATACTAATAAAATTGGCTTTTTACCAATAAAGAGAAAAAGAACAACTTAAATAATGAATTTTATAAACAGAATTGAGGTCTTAGAGATTTATTTTAAATAAAAGTTATATTTAAAAGATATACAATGATAAAAATTATTATTATTTATACATTGTTATATGTAACGTAATACATAATTTCAATATTTCATTCATATTAATAATATATAAATTTGTTTATTACATGTTTTTCAGTATTCAACATTTGTAATACACGACTATTATGATATTTTCAGTATTACTAATTAAGATGGGCCGGTTTTTGTGATAAATTAAAGTTAGTTGTGTGAACCATTATATAGTAATAGAAATTCATATATATAAAGTTTCGTTACTAATTAACATATGTCGTTAGTAATATAAAGTTTTTTTAAATATTATATAACTATATCATTTATATTGTACAAACTCGTGTAATACGTGAGTCTATAAACTAGTAGTTAATAAATAATTAACAATTAACGGGATAATAATATTGGATGCATATACTTTATTGTTTATATATTTTGGTGTTTTAAGATATGTAGTTTGTGTGGTTGCTGCAAAGAACTTATACAAGTATCTATATGCATATATAGTTAATTTCAAAATTAAAAGATGCTCAGAATGAGGATTTCACAATTTTGTTACAAGATGATTATTTATGTCATTATTTTACTTTAATTAAACACCAATATTCTCAACTTAATTTGGAGGATTTCACTATATGGATTTATGCCATGGTATGTTTGTTGACTAAATTTTAACTAAAATTGCATAGATTAGTATAAAATGTAGGTAAAATTCTGAAGATCACATTTTTCATCGTATACGGAAAAAAACGTTGACTTAAAAAAACCACTTACGGGTTTCTCTTAAAAGCGGTCCGAAGTTTTTTACATATAGTGTAAAAATCACGTTTTTCAAAAAACGATTCACATTTTCTTCTCGGTGGAAGATGCTTTGGAGCATTTAACCCACCGTCTCCCCTAAATTACTCATCTTTTATATAATTCCGTCAAATTGCATCGGCCAAACAATCGGTGCCCGTCTCTTAACCCTCACTTGTTTTAGCCATTGTTGATGTATTCGCGAGAACCATCAAAAACAAAGTATCGAGTTCCCGTCTTATTTTTCTTTCCCCTTTTCATCTTTGCATAAATTTCTTCACCATCAGGCTTAGTTTTTGGGCATCTTCACATCATTTCGGCAGAAATCACAACATACATGGAAAATGTATACCAAATTTGAAGTCTCAATCGAACATCTCCAAGAATTTATTTGGGGCAAGTGGAATCATTCCCATCTCTTTCCTGAATTTTGCCCTAATTTTATTCAGTGAATCAAGCTCATAGGTAATTATTTTTCCCTACTTCCTATTAACAATTTTTCTTTTTTAAGTTTAAGATCGCTAATAATTTATCCTTCTAAATTTTATTATAGCCACCGATTATTATTACAAGCATACCTTCTCTAAGATGGCTAGTTTTTTTCTTTTTCCTTGCTTTTTACTTATCATCTTTTCAACAATTTTTAATATATTTTCCTATAAATATTGACTTTTTATTTATATATTATCGTACTTGGAAAAATGTCAACCCTGAGATCATGGCTTACATCCTCGAAAAAAACTCGATTCATTCGTGCAGGTTTTCAATAAATTTACCCATCTTTCACACCAAGAAGCGTATCTGTCTCTAATTTAGGGTAAACAAATCAAAGGGTCAACTGTCAACATCAGAAAATCTTCTTCGATTTCTTACTCGATTAAGTATAAAAAATAAAAAGTATACCCAAAAATGTCTACTTTTTTTTGGGTATTCACAGCCCTCTACATATATGCATCAAATGCTTATCCGATCAACACCATTACTCGTTTAAAACCCACCCTGAGCCTCGGTACTCCGATCAACACCATTACTGGTTTAAAAACCACCCTGAGCCTCGGTACAACCCAAGCGTTATATGACGGTGATACATTAGTGTCTAAAAATCAAAGATTTGAATTGGGTTTTTTCTGTCCTTCAAATCCATGCAAAGATATAAAGTTTTTGGGTGTTTGGTACAAAAATATAGCACCCCTCACTGTTGTTTGGGTAGCTAATCGAAGAAGGCCGGTTCGAAGACCATCTGTGGGCGTTCATTTGGTGTTAAGTGAGTTTGGTGGTCTTGTAATACAAGATGCTAGTAGAAGAGTCATCTGGAGGAAGGTTCCTAGAGGTTATTCTCATTCTAAGACTCGTAAACCGGTTATGCAGCTTTTGGATTCTGGAAATCTTGTTGTTAGAGATTGTGATAATTCATCTTGTGGAGATAGTATCTGGGAAAGCTTTAATCTTCCGGGCGATACATTGTTGCCTGGGATGGAAGTCAGTTTGGATTATGGATCTCGGGTTGGATACCTAGCGATCACTTCGTGGAGAAAGAAAGACGATCCATCTGATGGTGATTTCAAGTTCGGGTTTGACAAGTTGGTTCATGCTCCCCAGTTGGTTCTCACAAAAGAAAATGGTGTTAGACTGTCGCGATGGGGGCCGTGGGATGGTGAAATGTTTAGTGGTATGAATTCTCTAAAGGATAATCCAGTTTTGTCGACCACATTGAGGTTTGATGATGATAAAGTTTCTTTCAAGTTCGCACCCTTTAACGAGTCCATGTTATTGAGGCTTGTCTTGAGTCCACTAGGCAGCCTTGAGTTCTTTTGGTGGAAGAGCAAGAATGATGGATGGCTAACAATTCTGACACTAAATAAAGATAACTGTGACCGGATTGGATCTTGTGGCTCTTATGGTATATGTTATAGTGATGATCCAAGTTGTAGATGCCTGGAACAAGGTTTCATGGCAATTTCATCAGTCGATTGGTGTGGATTTGAGTGCTCAAGTGGATGCAAGCGGAAACATGATCTGAATTGCTCCAATGGAGATGGATTTTTGAAGTATGAACAAATGAAATTGCCTGATAATTCAACTGTATGGGGTGCTATGAGCACCGAAGACTGTGAGAACAAGTGTTTAAAAGAATGCAACTGCATGGCATACACTAGCTTGAACATGTATGGGAATGGGAGTATTTGTGTTGTTTGGTTTGATGATCTCAATGATTTGCGAGTGATTCATGGAGGTGGAAATGATCTTTACATACGCATGTCACACATCGAGCTAGGTATTATTTTCTTCCAACTTATTTAGCTTAGTTTTTCGCAAGTTCTTGAAATAGATGGCAATCTGATTGTCATCTGTTACTATTGAAGTTAAACTATTCTTTTGTGCTTGTCAATTGATGGCTGATTGCCATCTGTTACTGTCACTAGAAGCTGAGTAATATCACATGAATTTATGAGAACACAATCATTTATGGTGGTCAAATTCATGTGTGGGTGTTTCTCAACGTAACGCTAACTGAGCACATTACATGGCTCGCAAGTATGTTATATACGTTCTTTCGCTGCCTTTGCATACTTAAAGAAGAATACATTAGGATGCTTAATGATGTCTGCTAGACAATTTAATTTTGTGACAATGCTATATTTGACTTGATTAATTTTTATTAAATGTTTCAATAATCAGATTCTATCATGCACAAGAAGAGGAAGAAAGTAATATTCATTGTGGCTATTGTTTTCTTGTCTGCAACTGCTTTTGTACTTCTACTTGCTGCTATGATTCGATTTCGCTGTATCCTAAAAAAATCAAAGAAAAAAGGTACTACTCTTTTCATCTTTCATAAAATATTCTATATATTCATGTTTTTCCCTTCTCATCTGTGTTCTCTAAATTTGCTTCACTGTATTTAGCATCAGTACAGGAACATAGTGCATTGGCAGAATTTAGATCTCAAGAGGAAGATACAGCTGATTGTCATTTCTATGAATTGGACGAAATCGCCACTGCAACTAATAACTGGTCAAGTTCTAATGAGGTTGGCGAAGGAGGGTTCGGTAGGGTCTATAAGGTAACCTTTCTATAATGTATGCCGCTGTTCAACAGAAAATGAATAATTAAAAACAAAAAATTAAAAGCATTATTCATTTTCAGGGTCAATTAGCACGTGGAGAGGAAGTAGCTGTAAAGAGGTTAGCCGACAGTTCTTGGCAAGGCATTCGGGAATTCAAAAACGAAGTCACGTTGATAGCAAAGCTTCAACATAGGAATCTTGTGAAGCTCTTGGGATATTGCATTGAAGGAAATGAAAGGATACTAGTATATGAATACCTCCCAAACCACAGCCTAGATCAAATCATTTTTGGTAAATTAATTCTCCGAATTTTTAAATTTTGATCGTACCTTCTGTACATTGTGCTTTTCTTTTCAATTTGTTGAAATGTGTAGATCAAGTCAAGAGAAGGCTCTTAAAGTGGGATGTTCGTTTCAAGATTATCAAAGGAGTGACAAAAGGGCTTCTATATCTCCATGACGATTCGAGACTCAGAATAATACATCGCGACTTAAAAGCAAGTAATATTTTGCTGGATAAAGATATGAACCCCAAGATTTCTGACTTTGGATTGGCAAGAATTCTCGCAAGTGAGAAAGAGGAAACGACAAACCGAGTAATTGGAACACAGTAAGAATGCATTCTAGACCTCTGCCTACCTTTTTCATGAGAAAACACGACTATTGAATCTAAACTACTTTCTTTTGTCTAGTGGTTATATGCCTCCAGAATATATAATGAACGGCCATTTTTCGACCAAATCTGATGTCTATAGCTTTGGAGTTTTGGTCTTGGAGATAATAAGTGGGAAAAAGAATTGGGGATTTCATCATCCTGATCATAATCTAAACCTGCTAGGTCATGTAAGTACTTAAGTTATATTCCTTGGTTGTTAATAGGCAAAAACCATATTACTTATTCATGTAGCATCTTTTTCAATTAAATTTTGATTAACGTTTATTTCAGGCATGGAAGTTGTGGACTGCAGGACGACCCCTAGAACTAATGGACCCGGTATTAGTTGAGTCGGCCTTTCAGAAGGATGAGGTGATAAAGTGTATACATATTGGTTTGTTATGTGTTCAAAAGCAGCCTGAAGATCGGCCTACAATGTCTGAGGTTGTCAACATGGAACAAGGTGATAATTTTGTTTCGGTACGCCAACCAGACGAACCTGGTTTCTATGCTGGTAGGTCTTTAATTGGAATAGGGATTTCTACAATAGAAAGGGAGCTTAACAGTGTAAATGAGGTAACGATGACGACTATAGCTGGACGATAGGTCAGAAGAACTAAATTCGTACTTTTCAGATAAGAAGGATACTAGTGCAGACTATGTAAATGGATCTTTAGAAGCATACAGCTGGTATAATGATCGAAATTTGCATCCTTGATATTTACTGTTGTTTTTCGTCTTGTTGTACCAAAAATTGGGATGCAGATCTCGATCATTTTTCTGTTGTTTTATCATGTATGTGCACTGCTGAGAAACTTTTATGATGTTATACTGCACATCTTTATGTGATTTCATATCCACCTTAGCAACTAGCCAAGGGTCACAAAGATATCACATTAGGTTTTGAACAATGGAAAATACACCGGATTTAAAATCTACCTTAACCAATCTTTAGAAAACAGAACCTTGCTTCAACTATATACCGACAACAAAAATCCGCTCCTCCTGAAAAGATCTAAGCCGTTAGAGGATTTTAATTAATGGAGTATTATGAATTGAACAGATCATTGTGTGCACTTTATTAGCCATAAAATGACTTTACATGGGCAAGTGAGCAATGTTACATTGTCACATATC